>NC_088646.1:29795196-30100196 GCF_964019385.1 Sycon ciliatum
CAGGAAAGCTCGAGACTCGAGTCTAGATAGATCTTGATTCCAACAGTACAGCAGGGATGCCTGTCAGTACAGCTTTGCCAGGAAAGTGCTAGAACATTACATACGTGCTTCACATGGGCAAAGGTTGCAGAGAAATGAACATTGAAGTGGGTTGTCAGCAAAAAGGAATCTTCAAGAAGCTTGCCACATCACGAACGTGCGCGTGCTGCATGCACATGATGTCCTTGCCAAGACAAGACCTCATCCTGTTCAACATGGAGCCGCGGCCGCGGCGCGGCCAAGGAGTTCCCCGCGCGCCGCAAAAAAACTAGTATTCGAGGCGCGCTATACTAGCCATATATAGGCTAGCGCTAGGCTAGCTAGCTGTAAGAAACAAGTCACGTGAGACCACCTAGTACCTGGCACCTGCGGCTCGCGAGTCGTGAGTCGTATTCACTACTAGTGTAGCAGTAGCCGAGTAGGGGCTATGTCAGCATGTGCAAGGAATGGTATTTTTACTTTTGACAAACTCCTTTGAAAAGGCGTCCATCAATAAGCTCCATCGGACTCTAGAAGGACTAGAACTCAGTAGTAGTTAGTGGCTTGTTCTGTCATCCGTTCAAACAACGTGCACGTGCAAACTCAGTGAAGCCCGGCGACCTCTGGACTATTCAACTCACTAAATAAAACAGAAGTCATCATCATCACTTTCTGTTGCAGAGTTGGGTATATTTCCATTTCAGCTGGATGTGATCGTGAAAGCGTGTTCCCAGGATCACAAACACCATGGAGTCGGCTTTGATTTTCGTTGTGTCGCTGCTCGTGCCGCTATGTGGAGCGGAGCTATCTTTTCAGTAAGACAGTGCTGTGTTGCTGCTTGACTCGACTATCGGAATGTGAATCAGGGAATATGGCCCTGGGTACCCCGCCTATCTCAATGCTTTCAATCATGACCCCTATTCCTTTTCCTTGTCTGCGGCCTTGCTTGGCTAAAACCCACTCTCAGCCATTGTCCTCACTGGACTACTGGAGTGAGTTTGGTGCATGGTGAGATTTGAAACACTTGACTGACCTGAGCCAGTTCAGTCAAGAACTTCATTTATTTGAATTGAATGCAAAAAAAACAAGTACATTGTAGCGCTATTACGTACTACAGTCATGGCCAAAGGAATCCGACCTGCCAGTCAAAAGTAGTGCTGCATTTCCATTTCATCACGCACGATCCGTGGGCCACATCAGCTTTGGAGCTGCTTTTTGGCTCGCTGGTTGCCGAGGCTTCTTGCCCAGACTTTACGGTACAGTGAAACCTGTCTAAGGCGACCCCTCAAGGGACGAGAAAAAGTGGTCGCGGTGGCCAGGTGGTCTTCTTATCCAGGTTCAGTGGGTCATGTGACCATATCGACATGTGATACATCATTTTGATCAGTGCATCACAGTGCACACACCTATGCTACTCTAGCACGACTCATGTGCCTGGGGTCCTGACTCCTCAGACCTGTCAAATGTCGTGCATGCACCATGTACATCTACACTTCTTGCACTGCCTGGTGCACCATGCAATGCATACATTTACATGACTAGCACTGTACAAAGCGGTCGCGGGTGGGTGGTCGCCGGTCGCGTTGAGCGAGTGGTCGCCTTATCCGAGGTGTTTTGAATGTGAATGCGTCCGTGACAAGGAAAAGTGGTCGCCATGGTCGAGTGGTCGCCATATCCGAGTGGTCGCCATTACAGGTTTTACTGTAATAGTAAATGGTGCTACGCCTTTGTTGCTTTATGCCAAAGGTGTGCACCATACAACACAGTTGGCTCCTGTGTGTAATGTACATGCGATGATCCCGCTCCCTTAATGGCGGAATCCATGCGGAAACTACATTGCAGTATCTACTGCGACAACCAGCATGCAACTACATTAGTAAGCTATGGTTAGGACCCTAATGTGCGAGGCATTCTCCAGCGTGGTGGCTGGCCACGGCAATGTGGACGAGGTGCAAAGCAGTACTCTACCACGAAACGTGCGGATGCACGTTGAGCCATTTCAGTTCGAGCAGTGGCAGCTAGCATAAGGCGAGAGCAGTCCGAAGAATACTCACACGCACGAGAAGCCGAAACGCGAAGAGCAGCCGAACAATTTACAAGGCAGAAGAGGCACTATAACAAAGACATGTTCGTACACGACAGGAGTCCTTATGCTTAGAGCCGGCTATCCAGGTCATGTGATCTCCTAGCTCCGGCAAGCAGGGCGTCAGCAGTCGATGTGATTGCAGAGGAACCGCACGTTGGTGCGCTCGATGAACTCCAAATCATCTTTCAACTGACGGAGGGCGTACAGGGCATTCACCCCGCCATTAGCGCATCCGTGTAATGATCGATTAGACGGATAACCGATATAATCGTTTCAGCCCTACATGCAATACATGTTCCTTCAAATCAACACACTGTATGCACAGTACAGAAATGAATTCTTTGTTCCTTTTGTCGTATTCCAAGTTTCACGCCAAGTCTCTAGTTTTTACAGTGAAACTTGTCTAAGGCGACCGCTCAAGGGGGATCAAGGCGAATGAATAAAATACTGAAATAAATATGCTGTTATATGGTCCCGGTGTACAGGTGGTACTCTGATACAGGGTCATTTTACTGGAAATAACATCCATTGGTCCTTCCTAGTTTTAGTGGGGCAGTAGGTGGCCTTATCGTTGGCATGGTTAAAAGAGGATCACACTCAGCGGCTTGTTCTATTTTGCCTACACCAGCACCATGTAACAGTTGGCTGCTCCTTGCTGTGTGGTGACCAGGGAGTAGTAAAATGTGGGTATTTTTACTACTACTACTCTTTTTACTATTTCATGTACTCCCTGGTGGTGACTGTGTTTATGTGTCACATTGTGTGTATGTGTGTGTGCGTGCGCGCGCGTGTGTGTGTGTGTGCGTGCGCACGTGTGTGTGTGTGTGTGTGTGTGCGCGTGTGGGTGAATGTGTGCATATGTGTGCGGGCATGTGTGTACGTCACATCATTGTGTGTGCATTCTGCTGGCGATTACAGAGAATGGAGAGCAGAGTATGGCGAGGAGGCACTCTTTGCAGACGACAATATTCTCATCGACAGAGAACAGGTGTATTACAACAATGTCAAGCTCATTCAGCGTCTGAACGAAGAAGACAAGTGAGTGACTTTGCCGCCAAGGATATGACTGTTCCATCCTCTAGCACCATGACAGTAGCTAGTACAGACAGTAAAGTAGGAACTCGGGCGGTGAGACAGAGATGAATTGAAAGTCAGGAGAGGGAGCCATGGGGCGTCACATGTTTCGAATTGCTGTCCACCAATTTCACCGGATGTAAGGTCTTGAATGCTCAGCGCTATCAAGATGACGAGATGACTGTCAATTTGGGGCTAACCCGTTGCACACTCTGACTGTTCAAGGCGTGATTTTAAATTGGCGGAGTGCAATTCGTAAGTTGTGCTCCATGGTCCCCTCTCTCTTATCTTTCAGTCATATCACAGAAAAAATCCTATCTTCACCGACTTTTGGACTACCCGCTCTTGCCATTGCCTGCTTTTGAGCCGTAACATTTTTTCTTCTCTTGGTCTTGTTCATAGGTTGATCATTTCCTCTTTGGAATGGGGGCGCTACAGTGCAGACGGGTGGCTAACCAACCCCCACCATGTGCCTCGGCCTCCCTTTGGAGATAAAAAATGTCTGATTATTAGGGGTGAAACAATTATACCGAGTACTCGAGAACTCGCTCGGTTTTTTCAAAAATAATCGTACTCGGAATAAATGAGTACTCGTTCATACTTGGTACATGCATTTACTGCAGAAATCTGCAGTTTCAGAGCAGCAGTCGGCAGATGGTGATGTGCAGACTCACGGTGTGGTGAACATTTGTTCACGAGTAGAGAGAGCCCAAATGACCCACCAACCAATACACCCGAGAAAAATTACTGCTACTCAGTTCAATCAGGGTTGTATCATGTTATTTTAAAGCCCTTGGTGTGCAATTGTTAGGAGATGAAAAATACTCGAATACTCGAATATTCGATCGGAGAAAATCAGAGTACTCGAACTCGGGATCTCAGTGCCAACTTTCACCCCTACTGATTATTATTCTACCGTCCATGTGAGGTCTGATTGCAACCATTTTCTGCTTTGAAAAATGAAGGAATGTTTGTTGGTGACCATTCATGTTTTGTGTGCAGTGGGGCTGAGTTTCGAGTAAATCAGTTTGCTGCGATGACTCCCGAAGAGTTTCGTCACCAGGTGCTGATGCGTCCACAGAAACCGTTAGAGTTCAAGGAGACGCGGTAAGGAGCAGCAGCTGTTCAATCTCACACTGTAATGCATGATAATGGTCAATGGTGGTATGCAAACATCTGCTGATTTCATTAGCAGGTAACGTAATATTTTTAATTTGGGCGGTCTGCTCCTTGTGATGGGAGGTCACCCTGTCCTCACCATCTCTCTCACTGTGCAGCACGTTCACACACAAACAGGTGAGATGCTTGCTTTGATTCTTCCGACTCATTATGGGAGAGGTAAATGGAGCCAATGTTAAATTGGCGCTCAGCGATGGTGTTGCTGACGGGCAGGCAGAAGATGTGCTTGGTACACCAACCCCACAGATGCTGCTGTGAAGTCGCACTTGGGCACAATGGGCCTGACATCATTGCCACCTCCACGATGTCCTCCAGTAGCTCTGGACGATCCATGTCCCAACGTTTCCGCCAGGTGTTGAGGTCTTGCAGCTGGTCCGCAAGGAGCGACAGTACGACATACTCGTCAAGCCAAGAAGCACTGGCATCAGACGTTAAGACATGTACCGCCTCCACGAGCTCTAGTTCAATGGCCGTGTCGACGACAGCGTCCATGTCACCGCAGTTCGCTGCCTCGACGGGGAGGTCCGAGTGTTCCACTGCAATCGCCAGCAGGGCACTATTGATCAGTGCCTCGCGTCCGGTGTCCCACAACCATGCATGCCAAAATACAGTGTGGTGTGTTGTGCTTGCTCCCCTACACAGCAGTAGCTGGACACTTAACCATCGAGATGCATGCTTCCGCAAGGCTGCAGCTATCGCAGAAGTGAACGCAGGCAGGATCTCGTTGTAGAAGACATGCTGGGATGTTTCATCAAGCCTGGCCGCTGACTGGATGGTCTGAGTCAGAGCGAAGTGAGGACGAGTGGTCATGAAGGACACTTGGCGAAGATCCTGCAGGACCCGGGTTGACCACATCCGAGAAAGGTAGCCTTTGGCGAAATTCAGCTCATCATCCTGGCTGTGGCAAGAAGACAAGGCGGGCATGAGCAAGTCGTGCAGCACTTCCCATAAGAGGCAACGCTCCGTGACAAGGACAGGACTTGCGGCCATTTCGATGATGTCC
The DNA here is from genome assembly GCF_964019385.1 of Sycon ciliatum. Taxonomy (NCBI): domain Eukaryota; kingdom Metazoa; phylum Porifera; class Calcarea; order Leucosolenida; family Sycettidae; genus Sycon; species Sycon ciliatum. Next base: position 29,800,557 of record NC_088646.1, read on the forward strand.
CGCCATATGCCGTAGTGGGAATTCGACTTAAGCATGGACTTGAGGACTGCCTTGCCCATCGGGATGCAGCTGTCCCCATGCTGCCACCACCACCTCAGCAGCTGTCCCCATGCTGCCACCACCACCTCAGCAGCTGTCCCCATGCTGCTACCACCACCTCAGCAGCTGTCCCCATGCTGCCACCACCACCTCAGCAGCTGTCCCCATGCTGCCACCACCACCTCAGCAGCTGTCCCCATGCTGCCACCACCACCTCAGCAGCTGTCCCCATGCTGCCACCACCACCTCAGCAGCTGTCCCCATGCTGCTACCACCACCTCAGCAGCTGTCCCCATGCTGCCACCACCACCTCAGCAGCTGTCCCCATGCTGCCACCACCACCTCAGGTGCTCAACCATGTAGGACCACCTGCTCTCCACAAATTCCTGGGGCAAACTGGGTGCCTTCTTACAGATGCCCTCAGACGTGTACAGGGCTCTGCAGTAGGATGGGTGCTGGTGGTGGACATACGCAACTTTAAAATGCAGCTGGTACAAATTAAAGTCACTCATTCCACCTCTGCCGCCAAAGCCATCGCCGATAGCCGTCTTGAGCGCGATAGTCACAATATATGGGTAGCAGCCGATGAAAGTAGCCTTCCCTCTGAAAAGCTTGCCAAGCTCAACGGCTGTTTCGATGTCTTCTCTGTGTCTGCACATAACAAGACACGCATGAGCATACGTACACAAGCAGCACATCCAAACGTTAGCTGTTTGTGGATGTACCACCATGTAACTGGTTGATACTCTGACGGTGCCACGTACCCGATAATTATGTAGATCGTAATATACATGTATGAACTGATATACCGGTAATTGCAAGTGGGTTATGGTGCATGTGCCGTGAGAATTCCTCGCGCATTTGATGGTTGTTCCTCTATACTTATTGAGCCAATTGCCAGTAGTTTACATTTTTTAAATAATAATACGATAATAATTATTTGCTGGTTTAGGGCATGATCGATTGGGCGAATCCAGAGCAAGTGCGCTCCGAGTGAGCGTGATCGTTTGGTCGAATCCGATCGAATCCGGAGTAGGTGTACTTGGAGTGGAATCCGACCACACCGGCCCCCACACCGGGAGTGGCTGGAGTGGAAATGGACTTTGCCGTTTTTGGACAGCTTTCACCGAATCTTTGTACGATATGCGTACATTTTGCGTACTACACCCTTGTTTTGTTCGATTGGGCCAGCGTTGCTCGGACTACACCGCCTGCTCGCACTCAATCCAGATTCGCCAATCGATGACACCCTTAGAGGGGTCGTCCATAAATATCGAACTTTTTTCACAAAACGAAATAATTTCGTTATGAGGTGGGAGCTAGGCCCGGAGGGGGTTGACCCATTTTGTTTCAGGAAACATTGATCCATGCACATGGCCGCTGTATATGCATGTACAGTCAAACCTCGTTAGAACGAACTTCAAGGGACTGAACAAATTTGTTTGTCTTATCGGGAGTTCTTCTTATCCAGATCTGACAAAAAATCGATATGCATATCAGATGGATTGTATTTACGTGAAGGTGCATGCTGTGGTACATGGGAAGCATGTTATTCTTAGCATAAGCCAGAAACAGGTACATGTAAGTACAATGACAAAGACAATGAATCACGACTGTGTCGAAGGTTCGTACAACGCACTGATTATTTTGTTCAAAACACGCTTGAAAACAATTTGCACTGTACGTACAATATGACCTCGACTATTGAAAAGAAGAAGAAAAAAGGCTGCCAGCGCACGCGCACGCTCGTGGACCGAAAGTTCGTACTACATGTACATGACCACACTGACTTTGTTCAAATCACACTTGAAAATAGTTCGTCTTCGCGAAAGTTCGCTGTACAGAAGTTCGTCGTAAACGAATAATTTTGACTTGAATTGATGCCTGGCCAACCATAGGATTGGCCTTAGTTCGTACTAATGGAAAGTTCGCCTTATCAGTGTTCGTCCTAACGAGGTTTGACTGTATGTTAACATGTTTTACGTTCTGAGGGGAAGGGAGGGAGGGGTTGGGTCTCTAAACTAAAATAATTCATTTGGTGAAAAATGGAGGTCGACGCTTTTGAAATCTGTGTAGACGATGGTGAGGGCTGACCTTGCAAAAATTGTGTCCTTCTCAGACAACAACATAATAGTCACGTGTGTGTGTGTGTGTGTGTGTGTGTGTGTGTGTGTGTGTGTGTGTGTGTGTGCGTGCGTGCGTCCGTGCATGCATGTGTTTGTGTGCGTGTGTGTGTGTATGTTTGTGCGTGTACGTGTGTGTGTGTGGTGTGTGCGTGTGTGTGCACGTGTGCAGATACATGGAATCAGTGGAAGCAGCTGCTCCTCTACCGACATCCTTTGACTGGACAACGCACAGCAATGTTGTGACTTCAGTCAAGAATCAAGGTTTGTTGATAAATTAACAGTGCTACTTGACATTCACATATTGCCTGGTCTTCAAGTGTTTTGATCTCGATATTCTCAAATTTTTGTTGTCCGCATTGTCACTTGCATGATGTCAGTCCAAGTATTTCCTCAAAATGCGAATATGGGTACATGTATTGGAAGAATGCCAGTGGGTAACTTTGGTTGCATATTTTGTGTTGCCAATGCAGGTGCACTGGGATCTTGTTGGGCGTTCAGGTAATGACAAAGTTACGCTTGATCATTTGATAGTGTTGTTTTTAAGGTATTTCTCAGCACCCGGGGAAAACGCAGCATCTTATTCTGGCAGCTATGCTTGTGGCGTAGCAGCCGCCCATGCTGCTGTGTGTGACTGTGGATGTGGTCTTTAGTGGATTTTGAATTTTGTTGCTGTTACCCCGGGTCACCGACTTTGTCATACCACTGCCAGTAGCCTTGATGTGAGCATACAGTTCGGGTACCAACAATGGTACTGTGCAGGACAGTGACTGGTGCCCACCACGTGTAGTAGTGACTGCAAGTACTGTGGAAACTCACCTATGTACTTAGAAGCTGTACTCATGAAGGAGGCTTGGAGTCCGTTTGCCACAGCTCCAGCTGCTGCTGTTATACGAGCAGCATGCCCACTCTGGAACGTTGGCAATGAATTACGGAGGATTAGCAAGACGAAATTTGCGTTCGCGTTTGCAAACATTTTTCAGTTCGCGAACTGGATTGTGAACTTTCGCATTTTTCGTTCGGAAAAGTAGTCGGAACACGAATCGCGGATTCGTGTCAGGGCAGTCATAAATTTACCATGCTGTACTGTCTGTACACAATGTACGTCGTGTCAACGTCATGCATGTGCGAATTCTGTTTGCTAATCCTTCTCATAACGCGAATTCCGTCACTGAGTTCGACTTTCCTTGGAGAGCGAACGCGAATTTCGTCTTGCTAATCCTCCGTATTGTCTCCTTTCCTTTCCTCATTTTCTTCTGTTGGTGGTTGTTGTTGTTGTGTGTGTGCAGCACTGTTGGTAACGTTGAGGGTCAGTGGGGTCTGAAGAATGGTCTGAAGAATGGTAATGACACTCTACAGTCACTGTCCACCATGCAGATACTCTCCTGTGATGCCGAGAAGGACATTGCTCAGTAAGGATCATACATGTGTGCACTGTGGTACACCCCCCCATAGTGTTTTGGTGGCCGTTGCTATTCACTTGCCCAGCATGACAACAAGCTCCCAGAAGTGATGAGTGAGTTTGTGTGCAAAGCTGCCTGAAACACACACCGCCAGTTACCGCCCCCCCCCCCCCCCCCCCCCCCATCGCTAGGACTGGGACTAGCCGTGCGTGTGTGCAACTCTTGTGCTTAGCCTTAGATCACACCACTCAAAACAAAAAGAAATACTTCAGACACCTTCCCCAGTAATGAAAGGGTATTTCAATTTTCAAGTCAGTACTTCACTCACCGCATCATAGTGAATCTGCTGACATGGTTCACAAGTAGGGTTTTGTTTTGTGAAAATTCAAGCTGTGTGTTTGGATAGTTGTGGGAAGCTATTACAAGCACGTGGTGACCAGTTGTGCAGAGCCAGGAACAACCGGTCTTCTTTCCTGTTTGTCTTGCTGTGTGTGTGTGTGTGTGTGTGTGTGTGCGTGCGTGCGTGCGTGCGTGCGTGTGTGTGTGTGCGCGCGTGCGTACGTGTGTGTGTGTGTGTGTGTGTGTGTGTGTGTGTGTGTGTGTGTGCGTGTGTGCGCGTGCATGTGTGTGTGCGTGTGTGTGTGTGTGTGTGTGTGTGTGTGTGTGTGTGTTCTGTGCTATACAGTGGCCGTGCCGACTGTGGTGCGTTTGGTGGCTGGCCGTATCTCGCCTATCAGTACCTGATGAAAGCGGTATGTTACGTGACCTGATCATTGCCTGTTCTTGAGTGGTATGTTACGTGACCTGATCATTGTCTGTTCTTGAGTGGTATGTTACGTGACCTGATCATTGTCTGTTCTTGAGTGGTATGTTACGTGACCTGATCATTGTCTGTTCTTGAGTGGAGCTTGTACAGTGTGCTGAGAGTAGCTTCACTGTGTTACTGTGTATTCTTTACGGTGATTGCCATGGACTGTGTATTCTTTACGGTGATTGCCAGGGACTGTGTTCCCAATAGACCCATTGCGCATTGCCAAATATGGAATGTACCGTATTTTCCCCATTAAAGGGGAAGTTAAGGCAAAAATTAAAATTTCACCAGTTGTAGTCTTCGGGGTGCTGAGTCGAATGGTCTTGGTCCGAGAAAGCTGAGACGCTCCCTTCCTACTTGAATCCCAATCGAACTCGCGCACTTCCACCGAAACTGGGTGACTGCGCCCTACGAGATGGGGATTTGTATGCAAAATGTCACTAAAAGCGCCATTTCGTTCTTCTAAAAGCACGGATGACCGCGATTGGCCCATATGTTGTAGTCTTTTGGACGCTGAGTCGACTGGTTTTGGTCCGAAAAGGCTGCGATGCAGCGTTCGCCCCTAATTCCCAATCGAACATGGTTGAAGAAGCGGTCACGTGCTCCTGCGTACACCAGTCACCTGGTCACCGTGCCTGCAGGGTACAACTTACAGCCTGTTTTGACCTTTTTTGGGTGCAGTCCTGTCACTCGAGTTGAACCTTGGTGTGAAAGTTGTCGCCTGCTGGCGTGGTGACCAGGTGATTTTGGCACCCAGGAGCACGTGACCGCTTCTTCAACCATGTTCGATTGGGAATAAAGGAGGAACGCTGCATCGCAGCCTTTTCGGACCAAAACCAGTCGATTCAGCGTCCAAAAGACTACAACATATGGGCCAATCGCGGTCATCCGTGCTTTTATAAGAACGAAATGGCGCTTTTAGTGACATTTTGCATACAAATCCCCATCTCGTAGGGCGCAGTCACCCAGTTTCGGTGGAAGTGCGCGAGTTCGATTGGGATTCAAGTAGGAAGGGAGCGTCTCAGCTTTCTTGGACCAAGACCATTCGACTCAGCACCCCGAAGACTACAACTGGTGAAATTTTAGTTTTTGCCTTAACTTCCCCTTTAAATGTATAGTAATTTTATTTTTTCAAAGGTGGTCAGACCTGTACTACTATAGGAGACTGTACTAGTATTGGAGACGTGTACTTTTATTGTTTCTGGAAAGATTGATTGCCTGGGTTGGGTGGCAAACAACTCGTGATAATGATGCTGTAAGGCTGTAAATACACCCAACCATGGTAAGAATCAGTGTACAAAGACACAATGACGATGAACGGGTAAGAAAAACGAAGTAAGGTGGACCCTGGTATCTGTACTCCACTAATGCCCATCACATCATTCCGGCATGTACTTGGTCCGGCTCATCGCAATTGTCGCTTATCTATAGCCACTAAGAACAGGAGTTTTTTTACCGCCCTGTGAAATTTCCAACAGGCATAGTGAAGAAGCATGATACATGAATACTCTCCGCCAGAAGAAAAAAATTTCAGCAATGGAATCAGGCGAAGCGAGTCGAAGAAAGGAAGCAAGGGAAGCAAAATGCACGAAATAAATCAGCGAAGAAGCGCGTTCTTGCACTCACACTAGTAATACAGGTCTAGAGTTCATTCAACTCTGCATCTCTCGAGCCGCGCCGTTACATGAGCTGACATTTGCTGGTGTCTAGCTGCTGGCGTACACTGGTAGAGTATCTCTTGCGTTCTCAGCCTGTCGTATGGCAGCAATGGGAAAGAAACAGTTGTGGATGTCACTTCGCCGACTGCGGTGCTTGAAGGAACCGTGGGCAGTGTGACCTGTGTGTCACCACAGTGTGTTTCAACAAAGCCTTCCAATGAGGCATACAGGCCTCTCCGGACAGCTGTCATACGCTCCGCTGGATACGCTGGCCACAACTCTTGTAATGCGGCTGCTAGGTCAACCAAGAGAAGGAACAACCAACACGTCGGCCGGGCGCATCGCATCAAAAAAAAACCTTTCTTCTTCAGCATGACGCTCATACTCCTCTGCCGTGCACGCGTGCCTGTCACGCTCTCCAGGCCAGGATGTCAGTTGCCCCTGCTACAGTTCCGTTCTTGGGGTCGCTGCGCTTGGCTTTTGCAAGTTTTGGGAACACAGACAGTGAATGGCCAGATTCCCACTTCCCAAAAAGTCGAATACATCGCGATTCAAAGCGCTAGTCGCGATCATTTTTTCTTTGGTGCCTCCTTTGATCTTGCCATCACGATCTCCCAAGCAAAAGTAAGTTAGATATCGTGATTAGACTGGGTTTTACCTGTCAAAAAGTGTGTGGGGGATAAGCGACAATTGCGATGAGCCGGACCAAGTGCTATTATTAGAGACGTGTCCTTTTATATTTTCGATCCACACCCAACATGTACTACAATTGGGGACGTACTAGTAATGGAGACGTGTACGTTTAATGGGGAAAATACGGTATGAGTAATGCTTGTGAGTACGCTGGGATCAGCAATGCACTGTTCAACACCCCCACCCCCCCCCCCCCCCCCCCCCCAGACGACCATGCGTACCCTACCCAGGTGACTGTGAAGGGTGTTTATGGTACAAATTACTACGTCATTGCGCAATGGGTCCATTGTGCTTGTGGCATTCAAAGAGTCCTAACATTCTAATTCAGAAGATGTACGGTATTACAATGTACAGTTAGGGGTCGTCTATATTTAAATATCCATCTTCTACACGAAACCGAAAAGTTTCGTTTGTGGGTGGCCCGGGAGAGTTTCGTTTTGAAAAAAATATCGACAGCCGAAACATCAATCCATTCTAGCTGTCAAGTCTGGTTGGGTGGGGAGGGTTGTAACTTGTAACTAAACTAAACATTATCGATTATCCCCCCCCCCCCCCTTACATTCCCTGTGTTAAAATCGTACGTACCTCACATATCCGCTGCAGACATGACACTACAGTGCAGCTCACCTGTGTGATGTTCTGTGTGCTGCGCGGTGGTATCTTTCTTCAGGGCGGCATTGAGCCGGATGTGGACTATCCGTACTGCGTGGACGGCTGCTTCCCGTGCGCTCCACACGGTTACAACGTTAGCCTGTGCGGTCAGAAGGTGGAGTACTGCCGCAAGAACGACAGCTGCCCGGCCATGCTCCGAACGCAGGACTTCGTTCCAGGCCTGCAGTTGGCTGACTGGAAGGCGATCAGTACGGTAAGACATGACCTACCATATTTTCCCGGCTATAAGCCGTACCCGGAGATTTTTTGTCACGAAATACCGACATCTACCCTGTATTTCACGGTTCATTTGACCATCATAATGTACGCCACACTGACTTTTTGGGTGAATGACGAGTGTTTTAAATGCAGTTTTATTTATTTATTTAATTAAATTTTTTAAATTTGGCCGGTTTATACTCGGGAAAATACCGAACTGTAACAGCATGCACGTTAACTTACCGGTGAATATTGTGACGATGAAAACGGGGTCTGTTGTAACTGGACTGGTACCCGTTACTAGTAAGGTTTTTCTATGAACTTGTAGGTTGCAGTGTATTTCTATTGGCACACGTCGAAGCAGTCATGCGTGCGGTGCTGATTGTTTGTTTGTTTGTTTTGTTAGACAACAATACCGTACATTTTAAATGTCCAGGGTCACAGATCTACTTATAGTACATTGTACCGATATTCCACATTGTACGGAGCAGAAGAGGTTTAAAGATCTAGAAAGAGGTTGCATGTTGCCCCTATATAGATGTTATGTGTACAGAAGGTAAAGTAAAAAAAGTAAATCATTATTATCGTGTCCGTTCCCGAAGGGAACTCACATAAGGTAGCACATACCGTAAAGTCGCGGATGAAAGCCGGGTTTGCATACAAGCACATCGCGGATAGAAGCCTGAAAATCAAACGGGTCAAATGCATATAAGCCTGTCGCGCGTAGAAGCCTGGCTTCTCTGCAAGCGCGGATCGGGTGGGTCAAGAGTGCATGCGCTATGTACGGTGCATAGTAAAACTGCCGCCATACCGGTAGTCAGTGGTAGATCTACGCGTGTCGCGCGTAGAAGCCTGGCATACAAGCCTGGCAAAATATCAGTAGTGCATATAGCATGGTTTGCAAACAAGCCTGGTTTGCATTAAAGCCTGATGCAGAAAGCGGCTTATGTGCTTATAAGCCCGGCTTTTATCCGCGACTTTACGGTAGTTAATTAACTTAATCATGATGCCTGATGTCACCTAGTTTTAACCCCTATTGTGTGCGTGTGTGTGTGTGTGTTTATGTACGCACATGTGCATGTGTTGTGTACGTGTACCGGTATGTGTATGCGTGTTTGAATGTGCTTGTGCATTTGCACATGTGTGCGTGTGTGCGTGCGTGTGGGTATGTTCATGCTCTGCTCTGCTCTCTCTCTATTTAGGATGAGACTGAGATTGCACAGCAGCTAGTGGACATTGGACCACTGTCGGTGGCCATGGATGCCACTCTGCTGAATTTCTACCACAGCGGTGTGTTCCATCCACCCTTCTGCAGTAAAACTGAACTTGATCACGGTAAGCATGAACAGTGCCAATACGTAGTGGTGGAAATTTCAATGTGTGTTAATACACGCTTAGCATATCCGTTGCAGCATGAAGTGTGTGCCATTGCACCTTGGCGATGAACGCTGCTGCACTTGGCGCAAACCCGTCCAAGTTGTATCTCCTATGGTGCAGCGTGTAGCATACCAGTGTGGAAGGTGAAGCACGCTGGCATTGTGACGTACCTGCACACGTTAGTGTGAAGTGTTTACATTGCAGTCTAGTGTTACGTACACCACTTGCACTGTATAGTGTTGTATTGCATGGTGACATTGTACATGTGCTTCAGTACTACAAGTAGTAGTAGCACTATCTGTTGTTCAACGCTTTTGAATCCATCGAGTTCCTTGTCCATCGTTATTCTCACATTCTGCTACTGTAATGCTGACAATAACTGACAGTAGCTAGTGCCCTGTCTTCATTCTTGTTCTGCTGGCTCTGCTCTCTCTGCCCTACTCTGGGTTGCAGCTGTGTTGATTGTTGGCTTTGGAGTGGAAAAAGAGCTGTTGTCAACCAAGCCCTACTGGGTAAGTGTGCACATGCCATGAATACCCTGTGTCTGCCTAGGCTACAGTTTCTCATTGTCCCTTGTTACTCCCAGAGCTACAGTATCCCATTGTCCCTTGTTACCCTACTGAGTATCCCATTGTCCCCTACATTGAGCTAGAGCATCCCATTGTCCCCTGTGACTCCCTGAGCTACAGTATCCCATTGTCCCCTGTGACTGCCTGAGCTAGAGCATCCCATTGTCCCCTGTGAATCCCTGAGCTAGAGCATCCCATTCACCCCCCCCCCCCCCCCCCCGACTGCCTTTGCTGCAGTATCCCATGACTGCCTGAGCATCCCATGATCCCTCGTCACTCCCCGAGCTATATGCTCATTTATGATGGTAGGATTTCCTATCTAGCAAAAAGGTTGACCTGCATGCTCTGGCATGTACCCTCTCAAGATGGTGGCCAAAGGTCCAACTCCACCATCACAGTGAACAAAAAATACGAACAGCTGAACAGTTCTTACTTGTCTCTTCTTGGTCCAGGCGGCAACAGTGACTTATCCTTGTCGAATGCATTGCTGTCTTGTTGTTTCTGTTTCTTGTTGGATGGCCTGCTGGGAATGGTACTGCATCTGTAATGAACCGGTGTGTGCGAATGCTATCACTACGACCAGCTCGTCAAGAACAGGTATGTGAACGTTACTAGCTACTTGTAGTAAGGAGCAACTCCTGCCCCCCCCCCCCCCCCCACACCCCATAATCGTATCGCCATGAAATTGTAGCGAAAGTCCGTAACCCCCCCCCCCCCCCCACACACACACACACATAATCTCGTTGCCATCACATTGTAAGGAAAGTCCGTGACCAAGAGTATGCAACTGTAACTTACAGGTGGTCAATGGCCATTGGCCAGTACACTGCCTTCATTGCGTAACTTGTCTGCCTCGTGCCCTGTACTCAAGCACTCAAAATCTGCAATCTCTCCTACCAGTCCAACGGTTTCTTGATTTGACAGCACGGTCCCTACATTTTGAGTACACAAACTCTAGTTCCGTTCGAAAGTCAGTTTCAAACAACAGAAAAAAATTACCGTATTTTTCCGGTTGTAAGTCAACCTTTTACGACTAAAAATAGAAGGAGAAAGGGTGCGGGTCGACTTACAACTGGGATTCGACTTATAACCGGGAACTATCAGAATCTTACAAAAAATGACCTGCCCTGCATGCATGAGTGCACCATCTGTACACATGTTTATTGGCCTTTTTCAGGGATTGGGACGTTATATCCTCCAATAAGGAAAGTTTACATGATTTGTTGATGTGTTAGTAGCAGGGAGTGGTTGGCAGTGCTTCGTTGGGTGAAAACTTTAAAACGCAGAATTGAGACCTCCGGATACAGGGGTCGACCTATAACCGGGGTCGACTTACAACCGGTAAAATACGGTAACAGAATTAGCTTTCTGCACATTGTGGAGACGAAGTCGTATGCTGAGTAATAGTGTAATGAAGGCAGTGCACTGGGCAGCTGTTCCATTGGAGATACCCCATAGTCCACTGTTGCATGCTTATAGACTCCTGCTGGTAGCCAATGCTCTGCAGTAGAATCTATTCAAGAGAGGGCTATATTTTTCACTGGCTCTTAGAGACTGGGGCACTATTCGAGATAGGGCACAATTAAAGAGAGGGGCTAGTGATATCGTCATGCTGACTCACATCATTGATTCATTGCACACATTTTGCTGTGTGTATCGTCTGCAACATGCACTTACTATATTGTTTCTGTAGCTGGGGTGCAAAGTGGGGACAGAAAGGCTACTTCAAGATCATGCGTGGAGAAGGCACGTGCGGCATCAACACCCAGGTCACAACATCCGTCCTCAAATAGAGCGCCATCAAACAGCATTCCAGAAGACATTTGATTTCGTTTTGGAGCTGTGCTCCTTAAATTTTGTTTTTGTTTTAGTCCTGTTGATTTGTAGATCAGGAACATTATCCCTGTGCCTGCTTGTATGAGAGTGTGTGTGTTTGTGTGTTTTCGGATGTGTCCATGTGCTGCTGAAGTAAATATGCCGACAAGCCAATTTCACAATACTCTTTTTTTCTGGTCTTATTCAGAAGAAGTCTTCAGGACAGCTGGTCCTATTCCACATTTTTATTTGATCTGGCCAGTCAAGCCTCACACACATGTATGTGCACTGGTACTAAAAAGAGCATAGAAACCTGGAAAAAAAAGTAAAAAAGCTAAAGAAAATGAACTGTGTGTTTTGTGGATAGGAGCACGGCGGGAAAAGAAAATATTTACATATTTGTATGGTTAAAGAACATCCATGCCGTTGGTTTTTGCATGCTTGGTGAGAGAGATTTCATACGCAATGTTTTTTTTGTACAAGAATAATATAAGGAAGCGAATTTGCTGCAATTGTTCAGTTGCATGTAGTCTACCAAAGCACTCACAGCTATGCGTAGCTCAGTGGTACAATCGGGGCTTCGTGGCGGCCTAAGAAGGCGTGCTGTCACCTACACCCACGGCTGCCATCCCGGGAAAACACGGCAAAGGTTGGACTCGTTGGTGGCCTCCTGGATAAGATGGGCCACCTGACCGCTCACGCTCAGTGCCACGCCTTCCTCTTCGATGCCCTGCAGTTTCTGCTGCATGCGCTTTAGCACGTGCTCGGCCATCTTGCGCGATGACGACGACTCCATGGAGCGAGAGCCGGATGAGGCGTTGCCAGTTTGACCGCTGGCACCACCACCGCCAACAGCACCTCCGCCGCTGGTCTGCGTGCCCTGTGGCGTGCCTATTCCACCACCGCCATCTCCCTGCAGCTTGCGGGCCTTCACCGGACTCACTGTCCACTGGTATAGTGGATCGTAGAGCAGTACCTACATGTACAGTAGCAACGTGCACACAGGCATAGGCACAGACACAAACACAGATGCGCAGACACAAACACGTTTCTCGAGCTATTAATTAAACAATGGTTTCTCATTAAAGCGAACTTTGTGCCTTGTCTGAGATTCAACTCTCACAGTAACTAAGAGCAGAGAGATAGTGTAGACATGACAACAGGCTGCATACCTGAAGAGGAGAGAGAGAGAGAGAGAGAGAGAGAGAGAGAGAGAGAGAGAGAGAGAGAGAGAGAGAGAGAGAGAGAGAGAGCAGAGCGTGTAGATATTATTATTATTATTATTTATTCTTCTTTTACTAGGGAATTCCCAACAGGCGTCAACGCCTTTTTACAGGGAACCCTAGGTATAATTTGATGGATGAGCGAAATTCAGCTGGTGAACTAGACATGCGGCAAGCGGGTGGAAGTGTATTCCACCTGGCAGCGCCCAAATAAGAAATTGCACTAAAGCCATGTCGGGTGTTTAATAGCGGGGCAGAACAAGAGCAGCAGAGACTTGGCCACGGGTGGTGGCTGCAGTGCGAGCACCATGGGCGCGCAAGGTAAAGCGGTCTCGCAGAAGAGGACTAGCAAGTCCATTCAGGCAGCGGTAAACAAATACGATATGACAACAGCTTACCTGCACGATAGTGAGCAGCTCTTCACAGGATTGTTTCATTAGCTGCAAGGTGGCCTCGGAGCAGCGGCGGAACATACCCTCCGTGCCGGACAGACCCATACCATCCACAATGTCACGTGTCAGCCGAAACGGAATTGTCTCCGGAGTTGGTAGTGCCTTGCCTTGCTCAAACGCCACACCTGGACAGTGGAAAGGAAAGGGGAAGAAATGCTATGTGATAATCATTGGTAATGCTAGGCACAGAGTGGGTTGACCCAATCAATTGGCAAATGTTAATTTTTTTTACAAAGACCACTTAAATGCCAAACATGAGCTGCAGCTAGTTTGAGTGAGGATATTTTCTATTAGGCCATGGTAAAATTTATCTTTGATTCTCAAGTATGCGCGCACCGATTTTTGGCGGCGCACCGACGATTTTTTATTTCTATGCATGCATATGCGCACATGAAAACGGTCAATGCGAAAGGCATGAATCAGGGAGTAGTAAAATACCGGTATTTTTCTACTCCCTGGCCTGAATAAAAAAATTTAAAAAAACCTTTGACGTACTTATGTGTGACCCTATCTTTGGAAATAAAAAAATGTGGGAAATAAAATAAAAAATCGCTCGCTCGCACCGATTTTCACAGGCTCATGACCTGAGAATCAACTTTATTTTTTACCATGTCCTTAGTGAAATGCTGTTGATCTTCAGCCACAAGTGACAATGTGTCCCAAGCAGGGAGTAATAAATTTAAATACTGGTATTTTTACAACTCCCTGGTCCCAACCCAGTTTGAAGAGTTCGACCTGAAGGAAATTGTAGGATTGCCTCGTGCCAGAATCTTTTACAGGGTAGCTCTGCACTCGGGGCCCTCACTCGGCTGGCACGCAAAATACATCCCCTATTCCTCTCACGTGATATCTTCAGCGTGTGGTACATGCGAACAATGCGAACCCACAAACACACATGTACGCAACAAAGGGCACATCACTTTATGATGGCACACACCTTAGCCTTTGGCATAGCCTGGGAACTAAAAATAATTCGTACACACGGTAGCAATCCTTACCCAAGTCAATATGAATGACCTCAGCAGTGCGACGATCAATTAGAATATTCTGACAGTGACGATCGCCAAGACCCATAATGTAACCAACTGTGGAAGAGGGGAGAGCAAAGAGGAATATAGAATACAGAAGACGGGACTAACTAAAAGTTATGTACGCACAGAGAAACCTACAGCACCACCACATATCGATACAATGAGAACACACACACACACATACGAGTACACACACGCGTGCACAAACACACACAAAACTCACCAATGGATGCGGTGGCAGCACTTCTAGTGTACACCAAGCTGTGCTCAAACCACTGCGAAGGATCAGAGAAGTTCTCCAAGAAGAAGTAGCGGAATACGGGCAGGAAGGCTTTAGTTATATCCTGTCAGAACAACAAAAATAAGCAGGAAAGACTCAACTGGAGGGAAACGGTTTCACCCAAGAACTCGGTATACAACAAGATTGTACTTCTTTTTCAAGTAAGATACCAGTATTCACAGCACCGGATATCTAGAAAACTGGCTCATCCAACACCAGAGTCATTCTATAGTATTTACACATACCAGTATTCACAGCACCGGATATCTAGAAAACTGGCTCATCCAACACCAGAGTCATTCTATAGTATTTACACATACGTTTACATGCGCCGATGACTACAATAGACACACTGTAACGGTACACTCTCTTTTCTGCTGTTATCTGGAGTTGCTAAAACACTCAGACAGTACATTGAGGTGGATTATTGACACTTGTCTACGATTGATGAATACATGTACAGAGACAACCAACGTGCACTGCTCAAGCTGTGCTCAATACCGGAGGGGCAGAGCTTCCAAACATAGATGGCACAACGAGGTTCTACCTGCAACTCACACAATGCAATCTAGTTGGAAGTGTTGCCCGAGGATTGCTTTGTGTGAAACTAGAGTTGCAGCTGAAAGCTTTGTTCTGCCTTTTACGCACATGTGGAGATCGAATACAGACTACATTGTACAGAGGAATACAAGTAGAGGGAGATTCCGTAGTTCTTACCGTGTATGCCTTTAGCTTTGCTTCCGGGGTTTTAGCATTCTGGACAGAACGGCCCACAACAAATGACAGCAAGCGCCCATACTTCAATACATCCCTGGGCTTTTCCAGTCACCACAAGCACAAACAACTACACACAGAAAACAGCTGCATTCTGTTCACAAGAGGACGTTTAGGGCTATGAGAGTACCCATGTGGCTTGGACATGCAAGACCACCATATCAATATGAAATCAGTCGGGGAGGGGGTTCACAATTTAATCCATCACAAGTAATACTGGAAATAGCCTGGATCAAAGGAAATCTTTTTGCTATAGCTCATGATCAGTGAACATACCATCAGTGTTTCACGACAGCGCATGTTGGTCGGTGCAGTTGGCTGGTAACGTCTATGTGCACTTTGGTCACCAACGACCAGATACTGCCCGAGTGGCATGGTGTCAACACACCATTGCACTACACCGGAACGTTGAGAGAGCGGAATCACCTGCATGGTACAACGCGGGCACATCGTGTAAAAAAAACACACACACACACACACACACACACATGCATGGGGGTGTTGTACAGGGGTGAGTGGGCCATGGTCTGGAGTAGTAGCATGTGTGTTACCTCTACAAAATGTACATACTTCGAAGTACATTACATGTCATAAACTGTAAAGGTTCTTGATCATGTACAAGTACTGGTACTATTGCGGAAAGAGATAAAGAAGTGTTCCAAGTACAGAAACTTGTTCACTGAAAAGAGTGATCGGTGGTATGATTTATACAAAATTCAACACAATTCAAAAAACTCCCTCACAGCCACAGGGCACCATATACTGTAGAGCGTTACTCGCTGGACTCTCATCAGACGAGCGTATCAACACAGCTGTGTATACAGTCAGACCTTGCTTAGCCGCACACATCCGTTTTCCACAAAAAATATCCGGATAGGCGAGGGAACCGGATAATCGAACACACACACTGTTTGTATGCATGACATATACTGTAAATCGGTAACCAACGATTTTCTTCCGGATGGCGAGGGATCCGGATAATAGAGGACCGGATAAGCGAGGTCAGACTGTACATGTACTGTGTATCACCGGACCTGTGAACACCATGCTAGCTGTGTACTGGTGCGGGGTGCTGTGCAGGCCCAGACCTGTGAACACCATGCTAGCTGTGTACTGGTGCGGGGTGCTGTGCAGGCCCAGACCTGTGAACACCATGCTAGCTGTGTACTGGTGCAGGCCCAGACCTGTGAACACCATGCTAGCTGTGTACTGGTGCGGGGTGCTGTGCAGGCCCAGACCTGTGAACACCATGCTAGCTGTGTACTGGTGTAGGGTGCTGTGCAGGCCCAGACCTGTGAACACCATGCTAGCTGTGTACTGGTGCGGGGTGCTGTGCAGGCCCAGATCTGTGAACACCATGCTAGCTGTGTACTGGTGCGGGGTGCTGCTGTGCAGGCCCAGACCTGTGAACACCATGCTAGCTATGTACTGGTGCAGGGTGCTGTGCAGGCCCAGACCTGTGAACACCATGCTAGCTGTGTACTGGTGCGGGGTGCTGTGCAGGCCCAGACCTGTGAACACCATGCTAGCTGTGTACTGGTGCGGGGTGCTGTGCAGGCCCAGACCTGTGAACACCATGCTAGCTGTGTACTGGTGCAGGGTGCTGTGCAGGCCCAGACCTGTGAACACCTCTAACCGCGCTGTGCAATGGTGCAGGGCGCTAACGTGGTCATGCAATAGGATTGAGTTGAGAACGGCTGTACAGTACTTAGTATAGCAATCCCCTTGGCAGATTTTAATCTACAAGCAAAGGAAGTGCTTCTTGCCTTGTAGGTACGGATACGAAGCTGCCTCTTCTTGGTAGTAGTGTCCCGTTTCAACCACTGGTTGACCATTTCAAAGACTTGCTGCATGACAGCATCCTGACGCAGGTCATCTTGTCCCTATGTGGATTGCAGCGGCATGCACGTACATGCACACACACACACACACATACACACACGTACACACGTACACATGTACACACGTGCACATACACACACATAAACATGAACACCAAACACATAGACACATAGAGACACACACAGACACACAAACACACATACACACACATACACACACGTGTGCACAACTGTTCAGAATATACATGTAGGTTTCGAGGAAGAGGAGGCGCCGTATGGTGCAGATTTAAGACACAGTACGCACACAATCTCATACATGTACTAGTATAGCCCAATTTTGCCAAATCAGACCCAATTTACCTTGACCAGGAGTTGCCGATGGATACCATCAGAGCCAACGCACACAATCCTCTTGGGCATGTTGATACCGCCGACGAGATGGAAGTTTGGCAAAAAGTGATCAATGGTGATAAGGTTCTTGTACTCACATGCTGGATCAACCTGGAGACACACACACACACACAGAAAGAGAGAGAAAGCACACACACACACACACACACACACACACACACACACACACACACACACACACATATACACACACGCACAAATATGAAAACACACATGCATGTCCACACACACGCACACACACGTGTGCACACACACACACACACACAAACGCGTGCACACACATACACACACATACACACACACGTGCGCATGCAACACACATGTATACACTATTTTGCGATATGATATGAGCAATTGCGAGCTTAGATCGTGTCTCCAGAGTTATTTTAGAGCAGATGAGAACATTTGTCAGCTCGCGCACGAGCGAGAGCAGTCAAAACGATTACATCAACACTAAAAATGAATTCTTCTCGGAACCTTACTGAGAGTCAAAGACACAAAATTCCCCATAACTGCCCATTTGCTGTGCACAGGAGCACTCAGCAAGCATGTGATGTGAGTTGTAGGAGCACCGAGTGATGCCACATAATTCATGTACTGTACCGCTACTGTACCGCTACTGTACCGCTACTGTACCGCTACTGTACCGCTACTGTACCGCTACTGTACCGCTACTGTACCGCTACTGTACCGCTACTGTACCGCTACTGTACCGCTACTGTACCGCTACTGTACCGCTACTGTACCGCTACTGTACCGCTACTGTACCGCTATTGGAGACACAGTAAAGAAAGAAGTACAGTAAAACCTGTAACTAAAACCCACCGTGACCAGCGACCAGCCTGCTACTACAGACCACTTCGGCAGGCACGGACAGTCTCACGTTCATATATGGTTGTGCGGTACCCCTAATTAAGGACCACCTGCCACTAAAGACCGCTTTCTCTGGCCCCAAAGGGTGGTCTTTAGTTACAGGTTCCACTGTACAGTGAACATGTGACAAGTCAACCAAACAGTGCAAACACACCTCTATGTTGCTGGCCGTGACGGCGACTAGGTCTAACTTCTTCATTTTCAAGAGCTTGAAACCGGACGGCATCGGTTGGGGATGAGCTGTACATGATAGAAGACGTGTACACGTGAAAAAAACACGCAATGTCAGCGTAGTCTACTAGCTAAGCTATTCACCAGTGTATATGGATCCATCAATCCATCAAGGGATAATACAAATCCCAGCACATACCGGTCTTTCCCTTGAGATGCTGCACATTCTCATAGGCCAGTTGGTTGTATGCTTCACACAGTCTACACATGTTGTCCACTAGAACGGGCTTCTGAATGGCCACGCGCTGCACTATCGCTTGAGCAGCGCGGATCTTATCCTGCAGATACACACAGACACACATACACACGCACACAGACTAGAGCAACACCGACTGCATTGAACTCTTGTAGACTGTGGCCATACTCGATATGGCAAACAGAAAACCATTGGTGTGTACGAGTACATGTAGTTTACGGAATAGCAAGTTCTCTCAACGCTAACGCTTACCACATACCTCTGTCGTACAGACTAGGTAGATGCAAGAGTAGTAGAAACCAGTGGCGTGTGTGTGTGTGTGTGTGTGTGTGTGTTTGTGTGCGCGTGAGTGCGGGTGTGTATCTCCATGGCAAATGGGAAAGAACACAGGCAGCACCGCTGTAACGTACATCACTAAAATCGTTCTCCTTGGGTTGCGACGACACTTGCCGACGCATGCGCTTGGCCGGCGGTGGTGTAGCCAGCTCTGCCGACGATTTGCTAGTGCCCTCGTTGGCATTGCGCAGTGCCAAGATTACATAGAGGCTGTGATGAGGATGGTCCAGGCACAGCTTCTCAATTATCTATCAACACAGGAGCAAGAAACACAGGGCCGTGGTTTGTACCATCAACACCCTACACGGTGACCCGAGGATGGCCGTGTAGGGTGACAAGCAGTGAACTGTGGGTCACAGCATACTCATACACAGTGCTGAAAAATGAAATCTGATCGAGTGTGTCAGCTTTGCACCCTGCACTAGTGAACATTCCAGTGTTTTCACGTCTGGGGCTGCATAGTG
This sequence comes from Sycon ciliatum, assembly GCF_964019385.1. Lineage (NCBI taxonomy): Eukaryota > Metazoa > Porifera > Calcarea > Leucosolenida > Sycettidae > Sycon > Sycon ciliatum. The sequence goes on from NC_088646.1 coordinate 29,820,027, forward strand.
CCCGGCACATACTTGACTCACGACATTGGATTCATTGATCAGCACTGTACATTACTCATACAGTCCATATTTGGAAATGCACAATGGCCTTTAATTAATATTGACAAAGCATTTACAGTAGGCAACCGACGTGCATGCAATACTAGCTATTAAAGGTGCTTGAAAAGAGATTCCGTTCATTCACAAGCGGCTTCACGGTGGAGGTTACCTTGGCCACGGTCTGCTGGAACTGTGTGCCTTCCAGTGTATTACAGCTGATGCGAGCAGCCAGTTGGTAGAGAAGTGGGAGCAGCTTGCGAGACTGAAGCCTGGGAAGTTCAGCCTGAAGCCAACAAACAGCGAATATTCAGCTCGTCAACTTCAAGACACGCATCTGACCTCACGTGACAGAATGGCTTCACACATGTCATGTATTCAAATTTTTTACTGTTTCAAAATTTTAATTAGAGACACATGAAGGATACAGTGAACTCGGCTAGGATTACTATAGCAGTAGGGAGCTGCAGGATTGTGTGCAGGAGTGTGCATGCGCATGAGCGTCTGCGCATGCCAGCAACAAATGACTGAAAGGTAACTGTGCTTCACATCCATAGCACGGACTCGGGCGTGGAGATGGACAGACGATGTAACACCACACCATAGAACAGAGTGCCGTCGACTGCAGCAGAGAATAACATGTTTTGCAGCTTTCATGTCGTGCTCACCGCCATCAAGGCATCCACTTCTTTCTCCATTAGGTTATCAAACCAGAGCGAGATCAAGCGGAAGATACGCAGGTCATACGCATCCTGTAAATCAGGCCATTCAAGGAGAAAACAGAGGAAACACACAGATTGATATGGAAACAAACTCAGCCAGTGGCTAAACAGCACAGTCACAGCAGAGCAAAGCAACCCAGAACAAGACACACAGTGTGGCTGTTTTACCAGCACAGTAAGTCAGTAACTCAGTCACACACACACACACACATGCACGCACGCAAGCACGCACGCACACACACACACACACACACACACACACAACTAGTGCAGCGGTTTTAGCAACATAGTAAGTGAGTCCAGCATGCACTTAATTATACTGCCAATGCAAGAAGGGTAGCGTGTCCAATGGCATTGCATGGCAGGCACACACCAATACTGAACAGCAATGGTAACCATTTTACCCCAGCTTGCAGGCAGCGCAGGTAGTTCTTGAGCGACGAGATCAGGAAGTGGTTGCGCGCAAGCCGGAAACGCTCCAGGTATTTCGAATCGGTCTCCTTCGCCAGCTTCAGCAATCTCACATAATGCTTCACCTCTCTGTAGTACACAGTGTCATGCAGCAGGCAGGGAAGGCAGGGAACAGGATAATTATAAACATGCACGGATAGAACAAAGACACCAAAACACAAATAGACAAAGCAGCGGCTTCCATCTCCGACAGCGAAACCATTTAAAAGTTGTTCAGGCACAGGCGAGCGATAGTCAGACAAGAGTGGACATAACACGTGCTATGATAGAACTAGAGAGTGGAGATAGTGGGGGAATCATTGAAGAGGAGTTGCAACACTGTGCCTATAGTATCCAGTCAGACAAAACTATGCTGTACATATGCTACAATCACCACACAGCTCAATGACACTGTGCCACACGGGAAGCTACAATGCTGCTCAATAAAATCAGACCTCAAGAGTGCCGTTGCACCAGAGTACAGCGCAATGCTTGCAGCTCTCCGACCGCACAGCACCCGGTGCTAGCTGGCTCACGCGGTCAGATTTCATTGAGCAGTGCTGTACTTACCTTGTTGACTCGTGACGAACACTTGCACTGGATAATTGATCAAGCTCAGCCTGGTTGAGTGGAAAGAGAACACAAACCCAATGCATGCGTATCAGGGCTACGGTATGAATAGCAAAGACCACAAACAGAGTCAACTAGAGGGTCTGTAATCCATACAGTTTCAATGCATGCAATCAATGTGTCACCTCATATCAAAATGATTGCTTGTAGCAGCATGTGCATGCCTGCATGTGTGTGTGTGTGTGTGTGTGTGTGTGTGTGTGTGTGTGTGTGTGTGTGTGTGTGTGCGCGTGTGTGTGTGTGTGTGTCTGTGTGTGTGTGTGTGTGCGTGTGTGTGTGTGCGCGCGTGTGTGCGTGTGTGTGCACATGCCCTTGCTGAAGCGTGCCCGGTCTCATGCCGTCTTACCACTTGTTTCTTGATGGATTCTTCTTTGTCCTCCTCTTCAGTGGAGCTCATCTGCTGCAGCAGCATTGTGTGTTGCTTGTCAGCAAACCTAGCTACCGCAAAGAAAGCCTAGCAGCAGCAGCAGAAGGAAGAAGAGCGCCAGCCGTGCATCAACAATACAAGTACAGTCGTTGACATATGCACACATCAATTGCACACGCAACGCAAGGAAAACAACAGCCTCACAACACTAACAGACAAATAGTCCTTGGGGACAGACTCACAACCGTACAATACAAAAACAGTACTTGCGCAGTCGTGGCCAAAGAGATCCGACCCGCGAGTCACACGTAAAGCCGTGTTTCAATTTCAATTACATCATCCACAGTCGAAAAGCCCATCTGAGGGCCGCCGCAGGGGCCGCATGAGCCTTGGCGCTGCTTTCCGCCCGCGGCTCGGATTTTGTCTTTGGCCAGGACTGCAGTAACCGTACATGTAGTACAGTACTGTGCTTACCTCCATAGCAGCCTTCGGTGCCTTCTCACAGATACAGCTCATCAGGTTCACAGCCTATGCATTGATCGCACAAACACACGTGGATGTGCATGTAGACAAGCACATGCACATACACATACTTATTTTAATTACATACACACACACACACACACACTGTGACATACATATTGAATTATTGATCCAGCAGATATTTATAAGGTGGCAGAAATGTATGCATATGCAAGTGCAATACACATAACGTACATGTACAACTACCGTATTACAGTACTACATACTACTTCAGTACTACATACTACTTCAGTACTACATACTACTTCAGTACTACATACTACTTCAGTACTACATACTACTTCAGTACTACATACTACTTCAGTACTACATACTACTTCAGTACTACATACTACTTCAGTACTACATACTACTTCAGTACTACATACTACGTACTACATACTACTTCAGTACTACATACTACTTAGTAGTAGTAGTAGTAGTAGTAGTTTGGGCTTTTTGCTCCTCCGTTATTCTCTGATTTTCTACTCCACTGTTGAATTCAATCGGTTTGAAACCTTTTCAATTACTTTCATTGTGACATGTGGAGTCGGCTTGAGTAGTTTGCTTCCTTCTGGGCTCGTCCAGCCCGCCGGTCCTTCATCCAGCTGGTTTCTTGCGCTGCGAATCGGCCATTATAGCCGTTGGTCCGTGCTGGGCACGTTTGAGCGTGCGGGCCTTGGGCCCTGTTTGAGCTGGCTTGCTGTGCTGTGCACACGTGGTGGTTTGGCCCTGTACTGCCTGCAGTGGCGCTCTGGATGCATACTTGGTATGGGACGAGTCGAGGTGACACTACTCATTGCATGTAGACGCACTGTTTACACCTAAGGCTAGGGCTAAGTCCTTGCATGCAGTGTGCCCGTGCTGTGTCTATGGGATGTCGCGGTCACGCGCTGTGAGCGGTCGACCGTGCTGCGCTTGCAGCAGAGCGTCTGGGACTTGCAAGTCATGTTCGTGTGCGTCGGATGGACGCTGCTGCAGCAACTGTTACCCTGGCAGAGATAATAAATGTACGAATTTTGGCAATGTGAATCTGCAGACCGCGGTTGTTGGGATGGGTGCAGATGAACCGTTGTGTGGCGCTCCACCTTTTCGACCTCCTGGCTGGGTGCCCCATGGTTCCCGGGATGTGTTGGGCTCTGTTCCTCAGCCATCTGGCTCACACTCTCGCGCAATAGCAACTCGGGGCTCTGCCTTGGCGGTGACGGCTGGGTCTGCGCCAAGTTCCGGACATCAGTCTTCCCGTGATGGCGCATTGGGAGATCCTCAGGTGTCTGTTCTTGCCTCTGCATCTGCGCTGCCTCGCCGCGGCATGGTTGGGCATGTACCAGGTTCCGGGCCTCAGTCTTCCTGCGATCGAACAACAGGAGATACTCATGCGTCTGCTCCTGCGCCTGCGCCGGTGTCTTCGGAGTGTTGTCAGGCGGTACCATCCTGTTCACCAGCATCGCTGTATCAGCCATCGCATGTTCGGCTGGCCCCTCTGCGTCTGGAGGGGCAGGAGTCGCGTGAGCCGACTTCCTGTGGTCCTGGTGCACCCAGTGGCCCAGGTGGTGGTGATCCTGGAGGGGATGGTGCCTGGAGTGTACCCATTGATGGCCCTGTGCGTAGCGCTTCCACTCCACCGCACGCCGGGTGTGTTGATGGTACTGCAGCTGCTGCTGTCTCCATTGCGGCAGTGGATGTCCCCAGTGTGGATGCCAATGGTGCCTCGACCCATCAGTTAAGTGATCGTGATAGCGCTGCTGCTTCTGATGCACCTGACACTACGGATTCTGGTGGTGGTGGTTGTGGTGGTGATGATCCGTGGTCGTCCGGGACGCTGGGTGCCGCCGTCCGTACCATCTACGATGAGGTGGTGCATTACAGGAGGAATCTGCTTCTCGTGCCATATGGCAAGTCGGGAAAGGAGTTTGTCCTGGAGTTGGCCCGTATTGTCCGTGGATTCGCGGAGGGAGCTAGCTGGCGCCCCACGGCCTGGAAAATGGTCACCGTTGCCTGTCACTTACTGCTCCAGAAGCCTTTGGGCTCTGGCAATGGCAGTGACCTGGCCAAGGTGCTGAGGGAGCGCCTGGTGTTGTGGAGAGCTGGCCGGGTTCAGGAACTCCTCGCAGAGGCCCGCTGCATCCAGGCCCATCTGAAACCCAGGGTTGGAGGTTCGGTAGGGGATGACAGGCGCATGCCCGACACCCAGTTTGCCAAGTTGGTCTTTGATGGCAAACTACATTCAGCGGCCCGTGGTCTCTCTGATGAGGCTGGGGGTGGAGTTCTTCGACTGGATGATGTCGTTGACGCGACAGGGGACAGGACGGTCATGGATGTCCTGAGGGAGAAGCACCCTGCGCCTGCTGACCTTGCTCCGGAGTGTGAGGTTGCTGGTGACCCTGTACAGCCTCGTGCAGCTCTATTTGCTGGACTTACAGCCGATCGGATCAAGAAGGTCTCCCGAGTTGTTCAGGGTTCCTCTCGGCCATCCGGTGTCGATGCCGATGGGTGGAGACGAATGACGACGTGCTTTGATGCTGCTTCAGACCAGCTATGCAGCGCCCTGGCGGCTGCTGGCCGGCTGATCTGTACGGAGCGGACAGCGGATGGTGAGATGGAGGGTTTCACTGCTGCGAGACTGATTCCCCTTGACAAGCGCCCTGGGGTTAGGCCCATTGCCGTGGGTGAAGTATTCCGGCGGATCATCTCACGAGCCATTATGCAGATTGTGGAGACGGACGTTGTCGGTATCACCGTGCCGCATCAGCTGTGTGTGGGCGTACCCTCTGCCTGTGAGGTTGGTGTCCATCACATAACATCACGTTTCGCCCAGGATGATGTCGAGGGCGTATTGCTGGTTGACGCCAGCAATGCCTTCAACAGCGTTAACCGTTCAGCAGCTGTTTACAACATCGCCCGTACTTGTCCCGCTATGTCACTGATCGTGGGAAACACCTACCGAGAACCGATCCGGCTCTTCGTGACGGGTGGTGGTGAAGTTCAATCTCGTGAGGGTACATGCCAAGGCGACCCAATTGCCATGGCCATGTATGCACTAGCCATCATGCTGCTTATCCATCGACTGCAGGAGCTTGTCCCAGATGCTGAGCAGTTATGGTATGCTGATGACGATTCCGCACTGGGACGTCTTCGTGCTCTACGCAAGTACTGGCGGAGTATCAGCAACCTGGGTCCGGTGTATGGGTACTTGCCCAACCCCACGAAGACGGTGCTCGTTGTGAAGCCGGAAGTCGAGGTGGAGGCCCGGGATCTTTTCCGGGATACCGGCGTCTCTATTCGGACGGACGGCGCTCGTTGCCTGGGTGGTGCCTTTGGCACAGTCGAGTTCTGTCGTGAGTTTCTGGATCAACGGGTTCAGGGACTCACAGCCCAGATGAATCGCTGTGGAGAGTACGCCACTACCCAGCCTCATGCCAGCTACGCCGTTGCCGTAAGATCCCTGGTGCCAAGGTGGAAATTCATATCACGGGCCATGGAGTGCGGTCCGGGGGTGTTGGCACCCATTGACAGCAGTGTGACTGACAAGTTGTTACCTGCTGTCACCGGCCATCACTTCTCGGACGACTCCCCGCTGCGGCGTTTGCTGTCTCTGCCCTGTCGACGTGGTGAATTGGGTTGCCAATTGCCTCGGTTGTTGCAGAGCATGAGCACCAGCGTGCCCTGCGTGCGACTGAGCCCATGCGGGATCTACTCCATCGCTCTCGCACTGAGCCTCAGAATATTGGAGCATCTCGGGATCCTCGGCCTAGGGATGACCATCCCATCCTCGCTGCCCTTGCCCTTGCACGGACTCGTGCTGTTGTCATGCGGCGGGAGAGGGACCGCCAAGCATCGGATCTGGCTGCTGCCGTTTCTCGTGAGCTATCGCCCCCGCAGCAGTTGTTGATCGAGATTGCGGGTGAGCCCGGCATATCTCAATGGCTGACGGCGGACCCGATGTCCCGGTACGGCACCGTGCTGAATTGCAATGACTTCAGAGACGCCCTCTGTATCCGTTATGACCTGGATCTCAGGGACACCGCGACAACCTGTGTGTGTGGTCACCCTACCGTGCGGGATCACATGTTTGTATGCCCGACCGACGGCTATCCTGGTGCGCGGCACGACAATATCCGTGATCTGCTCGCAGAGGTGTTGGTTGATGTCGCCCAGGACGTTGAAAAGGAGCCTAGGCTGGCGGCCATGCATGGGGAGGATTTACCCGGACGCCAGCTGAATCGCCAGGACGAGGCCCGAGCGGACATCCGAGCCAGGGGCTTCTGGACAAGGCAGCAGGACGCCTATTTTGATGTTAGGGTAACCCACCCTAAGGCGTCTGTGCTGTCTCGTTCAGAAGTCCTTGGCCAGCTCAGGTCTCACGAGCGGCGTAAGAAGGCCGAGTATGGGCCACGGATCGTCAACATCGAGCGTGCGTCTACGCCGCTTGTGTTTACGACGCAGGGCCTGGCGGCACCGGAGTGCGCGAAATTTCTATCCTCGCTGGCGACATACCTGTCCAGGCGTCACACCGATATCCCGTACTCCATCCTCATCAACCGGTTGCGGGTACGCATTTCATTTTGCCTACTTCGGTGGGCCGTCACCTGTTTCCGCGGGTGCCGGGCCTCCTACCAGCGGCGTCGCCAGTCGTCTTTCCTGGTGGAGTGCCGGCAGATGGGTGGCCGATGAGCTGTTGCCATGGCAAGGGGGCTGCTGAGACGCCGACTTGGCACCGGGTGGACTCACTACCGATGGTACGGTGTAGGATGTATGTACAATGTAGGTACTTCACTCTGTTGTCATTTGTCTGTCTATTTGTTGAATTGGATAGGTGTACATACAGTTCTCCACAATGCATGCACATCCATTCATAACATTCATGACATGTAATTTATATTGACATTGGCTTAGACTTGCATACATGACGGGACCTGTTACTTTAATTTTCACTTTGAGTTTAAAGTTTTCTTCTTTCTTTCTTTCTTTTTTTTTTTTTTCTCAATTTGGCCTTCTTTTGGCATTGGATTTACTAATTGATTTGACGTTATTTAAAGGAGTTTTTTTTTTTAATTGAATTGATCTTCAACGATTTACGATTTCACGTTTCCGCTATTTTGCCCGTAAAAGAGGCTTGTCAGTAGTACTACATACTGCTTCAGTACTACATACAGTTGAACATCGATTATCCGACCACCTCTGGGCAGACAATTGTCAGGCGGTGTTCAGATAAGGCAAATGTTCCGGATAAGAAAAAACTGTCACTCACACACTTTCAGTGGTTATTACTAGCCGCACGACCTTTTTACTTTTTACTTTTCAAAATTTTCGTATTTTTTGAATGGCTCACTACATGCACAGTGCGTACTCTATGGCACGTGCGCCCAAAAAAACTGTTACGGATAATCGAATGGTCGGATAGTCGATGTGCGGATAATCGATGTTCAACTGTACTACTTCAGTACTACATACTGCTTCAGTACTACATACTGCTTCAGTACTACATACTACTTCAGTACTACATACTACTTCAGTACTACATACTACTTCAGTACTACATACTGCTTCAGTACTACATACTGCTTCAGTACTACATACTACTTCAGTACTACATACTACTTCAGTACTACATACTACTTCAGTACTACATACTACTTCAGTACTACATACTACTTCAGTACTACATACTACTTCAGTACTACATACTACTTCAGTACTACATACTACTTCAGCACTACATACTACTTCAGTACTACATACTACTTCAGTACTACATAAGACTTCAGTACTACATACTACTTCAGTACTACATACTACTTCAGTACTACATACTACTTCAGTACTACATACTACTTCAAAGAAGAACTACAATACAACATACCTTCTCCATGTAGTCATTCATGATGGTGGTGGGGCTGGTGTTGTGCGTGTCCGCCAGCCACTGACCGTACTGACACAGTACTTGCGGGTACAGGATGGCAGCACTCTCACTCGCACCTTGCCTCTGCTCTCACATGCACGCGTGGACATACGGAATACAAACGACGGCAAAGGCAACAGCAAGCACTGGGCAATCAGATTCAGAACAACGCGTGTCCTCTTCAAAGAAATTGCTGCGGTCTTGGCAATACATGTACCAGCTAGGAAGTTGGGTTGTCAGCTGGCATCCTGACTAACTCAGGAATACCCAGCGGTAGTCAATACTCAACAAATGCCCGAAGATGAAGTGCTGAGAGGTTCAACGTCTCATACCGTCATATCAATCGTACAGAAGAGCAACACACTATTCCCATTGCCAAACATATCGGAGCATCCATTCTCTTCTGGGCTTGGACAGATTGCATATCTCAGTACCTGGAGTTCTGGGTTTGCAGCACGGCAATGCAGAGGCATACATGAAAGATTAATGGAAAATAAATGAAAGAAGAATGGAAGACAGCTTTAAATACACGCGTTCGTCAACTCCCTTTCTAACTTCCACACATCTCGAGTAATCGCTAAAGCTGCCTCAAGCATTATTCATGATGCAAGCATTATTCGTGAACATCGTAATAGGCTCCAGTACACATGTAGGAGATGCTTTGGTTCGTTTGTGTATGTGTGTGTGTGTGTGTGTGTGTGTGTGTGTGTGTGTGTGTGTGTGTGTGTGTGTGCGTGCGTGTGCGTGTGTGTGCGTGTGAGTGGCAGTGGGCGACTACAGAGTAAGCGTTGTGCCGGAGAGATCCTAACCTTATCAAGTTGGTCAGTTAGCTGGCGCAGCATGTGGAGCGCGGTGCGATGTTCGTCACGAGCCCAGAACAAGCGACAGTACTCCAGCTGCCACAGCCACTCCTTGCTAGTTGACATGAAGGTAGCTTTACCAGGACCCTGGTGTAGCTGTTGCAGATTGAACATGACACGCTCAGCGATCTGAAAAATAGGAATAGACAATAAAAACAGGTCACGCACAGGACACATCCTGGTCCTGGTTCCTGTTACCCATTGCCATGTACATACACCGGTATACCCATGGCATATAGACAATCAAATAGACAATCAAATAGACAATCAAATAGACAATCAAATAGACAATCAAATAGACAATCAAATAGACAGTCAAATAGACAGACAGACAGACAGACAGTTCGGCAAAGGTTTGATATTCAAACCAGGACGTATCAGCACAGGTCCAGCTCAGGGATTCATAAAATGCAACGGTAACAAGACTAGACTGAGATATTATTTATTAATTAAAACAATTCGACGGTTCAGAATGATAATGGTTATCATCATCATCATCATCATTCTGAAGTAGACAATGTGTTCCGAATATGAACTGCGTGGCGGAATCACGCTTATGCTATTTCTAGTAGTTCTACGACAAACTCCAAACGACTTCTTTCTTCCATTTCACTCTGTTTCTCTCTCACGACAACTCCCCCAAGCAGGGAGAAACAGCAAATACAAAAGCAAAGAAAACGCCGCGCGTACGGCACATGCAGGGCCATATGCGCAACCTACGACAAATTAGCAGCAGCGCTGGTACAACAGAAATGTACAAACGCCGGAAACGTAAAGGTCATGAACCCGTGCGACCCCCTGCCGGCTGGGACAGGATGGCTACAGCTATAAACGGACTCATATCGAGCCAAGAAAGATACACGACAGATACAACTCAAGCATATAGAAACAAGAAATAATTAGTGCACTGCAAGTGCCAGCGTAATCTGGCATAATGGCAAATATTGCATAGTAGTGAAGGCGAGTCCTGAACATCTCTCCCCTTCTTCAATCCAATACTGCTTGCTGCTGGGATTGATCTTAAAGCGCAACATGCCAGCTCAACGATAGCATCAATAAATAAAATAGCAACTAACTCATGCACTACGCGAATCAAAATAGCATACTGCTTGACAACATGCAAACGGGTGCATAGGCTAAACTGCACTATGATAACCACAAACAATAATGAAAAAACACTCCGAACATAACGAGCAAACGAGCAATGCGTTGTCGAATATTCATACACACTTTGACTTAATTCTCTTACTGCTCACTCCGCGTCAATACGGCACAGTCGAGTGATAGGCCGTGTCAGATACTTCCCTCGGACCTTGATCTTCACGACTCGAACATGCCCATCACTGCCTGGGTACACTTCCGCCACTCTTGCTAGTGGCCACTCTCCTCGTGCTGTGTCTGGTGACACGACTAGCACAACATCTCCGACGGTGAGATCTGGCTTGGTCTGAGTCCACTTCTTGCGACGGTTCAGCTCTGGCACAATTTCCTTCATCCAGCGGCGCCAGAATTGAAGTACGATGTCCTGGACCATCCGCCATCGCTGTTTGAGTGTCCATTGCGTCTCGTCAGTGCCTGCTGGGACGAATGGCATGCCCTGCTGCCCATGCAAGAAATGGTTCGGTGTTAGCGGTAACGGATCACGTGGGTCGGCTGACTGGTATCCCAATGGGCGGGAGTTCATCAGCGCTTCAGCACCGGTAATGGCGGTGTACAACTCCTCGTCAGTCGTATCGCGGTTGCTGAGTGTGGCAGACAAAGCTCGTTTCGCCACCTTGATCAGTGCTTCGTGTGCGCCACCAAAGTGCGGTCCACTAGGTGGGTTGAAGTGCCAACGAGTGCCTTCTTGCGCCATGCTTCGCTGGAGCTTGTCGACGTCTAGCGCCTCTGCCAACTCACGGAGCTCATTGTTGGCGCCCACAAAGTTTGTTCCATTGTCGGATGTGACTTCCACTGGCGTTCCTCTCCGGTTGGTGAAGCGATGATACGCTTGGAGGAACGAGTCCACGTCGAGGCCGTACGCTAGCTCCAAGTGAACGGCACGTGTCAGATGGCAAGCGAACAGACAGAGGTACCTCTTGGCTCGGGTCTTGCCTCGTCCTTGCTTTGTTGTAAATGGCCCAGCGTAGTCCACTGCGACTCGTGCGAAGGCTCGTAGCGGCAGGCTGACTCGTACCTTCGGCAAGGGAGCCATTACCTGTTCTGCTGGTGATGCTTTTCGTAGCTTGCATCTGGCACAGTTGGACTCACAGGAACGAATCTCGTCACGCCCACCGAGCAACCAGTACTGATTTGATAGCTCCGATAGCATGTGATTGACGCCGCACGTATGATTCCCGCGATCATGGTACGACTTGATGATGAGTTGCGTGATTCGGTGTCCCTTTGGCAGTATTATCGGGCACTGCTGGTCGAACGATAGAAATTCGGCATGTTGAAGACGACCACCAACCCGCATCAACCCGTCCGCATCGATGAACGGCTGGAACTGCCTCAGACTGCTGGCCTTGGGCAGTGAGTTCTTCTGCCTCACGGTGTTGTACTCAAGCGCTTGTTGCTGTGCTGTTCTGCAGTGGTACGTTCTTGCGTCCTTCAGCTCATCTGCCGTCAGCGTGGACGTCACTAACTTGCTGGCCGGTGTGCGACAATTCTGGATAAACCGGAACACCCAGGCTGTCACGTGTAGGAGTCGATTAAACTCGGAATAGCGAGACGGGTCCAAGCGTCCCAAGTCGGCGGCAGTGATGCTGCCTGTGAATGTCTGCTGTTGTTGGCTCTGTGATGCCGTAGCCCGATGGTCCTTCTTCACTTCTTGCTTCGCATTGTCCGTCAATGAAAGCTGTGCCGGTGCTGGTGGCCACGTCGATTGCTCTTGCTGCAGAAATTGCGGTCCCTCCCACCACAGCTGGCTGGTGATGAGGCTGGTTACTGAGGTTCCACGGGACGCGAGGTCTGCTGGGTTGCACTTCGTTGGCACGTAGCGCCACTGTTCTGGTTGCGTTGCCAGCTGTATCTCCCCGATACGATGCGCGACAAATGGCTTGTGGATGCGACTGGGGTTGCGAATCCAGCAGAGGACATCCACGCTATCACTCCAATAGACAACTGCTGACTTCGGAATCTTGAGTGCCTCAGCTGTAGACTGTGCTAACTGGAGGCCGAGCATGGCTCCCATCAGCTCAAGACGGGGTACGCTGATGGTCTTGAGCGGTGCGACGTGTGTCTTTGCAGCAACCATACGAACACAGACCTGTCCATCTGCAAGGGTTGACACTGCGTAACAAACTGTTCCGTAGGCTAGCGTTGATGCATCAGTGAAGACGTGCAGTACCTTGTCCGGGGCTTCACTATTCGGGTAGAGACAGCGCGGTATCTGGATGGCATCTGTGTCGCAGAGTTCGTTCAACCAAGCTCGAGCCTTACCCGCTATTGCCTCTGGCGCTGGGGTATCCCAATCCAGACCGGCTACCCACATTTCCTGGATGCAGATTTTCCCACGCACAACGAATGGTGCTAGGAATCCTAATGGGTCGAACACTGTAGCGATGTGTCGCACCACTAGGCGCTTCGTGATGTTGTTGTCTGCTGGCTTCGAGAATGTAAAGCCAAACTGGTCACTGTCAGGCCGCCACTGTACACCAAGCGTCTTGGTTGTTGGTAGCTCTCCTGACAAGTCGATTGATGATTGCCGGTCTTCCTGCGGAACGCTCTGCAGGACTGTTGGCGAGTTGCTCAGCCACTTTCTGGCTTTCATCCCGGCGGTGCTCCACACAAACGATAGCTGGTGATAGAGTTTAACTGCTTTCTCGTCACTCTCCACTGAATCCAGTGTGTCATCCATGTAGGTTGACTCCAGAACTGCTTCGGCGCCTCGAGGGTGCGTCACTGCATGTTGCCGCGCATGGTTCTGGATGACGTAGTGTGCGATGAATGGTGAAACGTTGAGTCCAAACACCAGTCGATTGAATTGGTACACGTTGACCTCGTCTTGTGTACGCCAGAGAAACCGGAGGTGCTTGCGATCGTCCGGGTGTATTTCGATTTGCAAGTACATCTCTTTGACATCACAGACCAGGGCTACTGAGTTTCGACGGAATCGTAGCAGCACGTCAAATAGCTCTCTCTGAAGCTTCGGACCAGGCAAGATGGCGTCGTTCAAAGAAATGCCCTGATAATGTGCAGCAGCATCAAACACCATGCGTACCTTCGTCGTACTCTTGTCCATACGCACAATGGGGAAATGTGGCAGGAACCAACCGGAATTGGCGATGTCCGCTGCTTGCACTTGCTCTACATAGCCCTTGTGCACGTAATCATCGATGGCTTGGCTGTATGCTGCTGCTACTTCGCTGCTGTGCTGCAGTCGCTTCTCTGTGCTGCTGAGTCGGCGCAGTGCCATAGCGTAGTTGTTTCTGAGCTCTACTTTCCTGGCGTTCCATGGCAGCTGGATCTCGTAGCGCCCGCTGCTAGTGCCAATCAGCGATGTTGCGACGCGGTCTGTGGCCTGCTGCTCGGCTGGTGTCAACTGCACGTGGCTGCGTAGCTGGGTGCCGCTCTGATCGATCTCCCAGAACCGCTGCACGACCTGGTTGAGCTGCTCGAGACTGGCGGTTGTCGTACTGTGACCGTTCAGTGATGTGATGGCTGTGGCGTCGGGATTGACGAGCCCGACACAAGTCCAGCCTAGTGGAGTTCTTCGTGCAACAGGTTCTCCTGGACCTCCTGCAATCTCGTCTAGCGATGCATGTAGGTACGGATGGTCGACTCCGATGAGTATGTCGATGTGTTTTGTTCCATTGAGAGGAGGGAATGGGACCTCTCTCAAGTGCTGCCACCGATCTCGCTGATTGTTCCAGTCAATTGCCTTGAGTGATGCGGTCACATTGTTGGTTGTCCATGCCGTGAAGTCATACCTGGCACTTCCGTCGCTGCTGCTGATTTGACAGTTCACTGAGACGGTGTTGAACGTTGTCGCTGCTCCGTTGAGGACAGACACCGTAATACTCTTTTGTTCTCCTGCCAGACCCAGTTCAGCTGCGATGCTACTGTTCATGTAGGACACGGTGCTGCCGTCATCAAGTAGGGCATTCACCGCAATCTTGCGGTTGCCGTTTACCAAGGTCACCGGCACTGTCCGCAGGGCTGTCTGTGGCTCAACTTGCTGGCCGTGATGCGTTCTGGCATGCGCACTGGTTTCGGACACTGACTCCCCTTCCGTGTTCCTGAAGGATGAGGGAGGCCCAGACATCTGGCCTGACCTGTCTGGTTGACTGGGTGCTGCTCTTGGCTTTGCCATACCCTGGTTGTTACTGCTCTGAGCTCCAGCTGGTTTCCTCGCCGCAGGGTCCATGCTGGTGTCACTGTTTGATGAGTGGAGCAGGCGGTTGTGCGTTTCCGTGCAGCCGTCGATCCCACAGGTGCGGCTGCGTGTGCAGTTCGACCCACTATGCCCGCTGCCTAAACACCTGTAGCACAATGCGGCTCCTCGTGCTGTGGCCCAACGCCTTGTGACACTTTGCGATTGAAATGTTGGGCATCGCCACACTGGATGACCCTGGCCACATGCTGGACAAGAGCGGTTGCGGCTCGGCAGGTCGCCACTAGTGCTTGAGCTCACGAAGGTGTGATGCGAGGTACGCCGATCTGCTCCTCGTCCATGGCTGCTCACGTCCCTTGGCCGTGCAGTGCTGGACTCCTGTTGACGGGTTTGCGAGGTCACTCCCCGGACTGACTCGGCAGCTATGACTGCGAATTCTGCCTCACGATTTACCCAGGTCAGCAGGGTTTCCACATTCTCGGGTTCGTGGTTTTCGTAGAGCCAGCGTTGATAGTTGACTACCATGGCTTCCGTCATTTTAGACAACAGCTTGGCATACAGGGAACCGTTGCCCAGCTCCTCAGTCCGCTGCATATCCTTCAGATTGATGACTGCCACGTCAAGTAGGTCCGCAAATCGTTCTACGTCTTTTGCTGATTCTGGACGGATGGGTCGGAATCTGTCCAGCTCCTCGAGGTACAGGCTCACCTGTCGCCGACTTGTGCCGAACTTTCTCTCCAAACGGTTCTTGGCAGCTTCATATGCAGCGGCAGAGTGGCCCAGATTCTCTACTGCTCTCAATGCGTCGCCTGCCAGGTACTCCCGCAGCTGCAGCATTTTGTATTCGGCTGTCAGCGGAGCTTGATCAATGCATGCCAGAAATGCTGCTTTCCAGCTTGGGAACTGCTTCTTGTCCCCACGGAATACTGGAATGGATACTCGCTTAAGCTGCCTCCACAGGTCCTGGCCGACAGCTGCCCTTGCCGATTGTGGTGGCTGTGGTGGTGGTGCTGGTAGTGCCGGCTGCGCTACTGCGGACATGCGCACTGCTGGCAGAGCTGGTCTACTACTAGTAGTACTGAGTGCTACCCTTGCACTACTGCTCCTTGTATCTGTACTGCTGGATATTCCGGTATGTGCCTGAGTGTACAGTGGTGCACTTACTGGGGCAGGTACATGACGTGGACTGGTTCCATCCCCTGTGCTGCTGGTGGTCATACTGACTGATGAGCTAGCAGTGACAGCTCCGGTCTGGCTAGTCTGGGTCACTGATGACTGGCTGGCAGTAGTACTCAGTGCAGGATCTAACTGCTTACTTAGTTGACCAGGTTGCCACTGTTCCTGGTGTACAGTCTCAGCTGCTGCACTAACAGTAACACCTCTCCTGATACCAGTACTGCTAGGATCGGACTCCAGTGCTTGCTGACTATCTGAGTCAGCTGGAGTGGCCTTTTCTTCCTGAGACTGGGTCACACTTGGCATGAAAGGCTGGGCTGTGGCATCCAGACTATTAGTATTACTAGTACTACTGCTCGTCCTTTCCACAGAGTTCTGGCCCGCTGCAGGTGCAGGCTCTTTTTTAACCTGCGACTCGAGCTGGCTCGCGAACTGGTCGAAGCGATCAGTCGTCGCTCTCATTTCTTGATTTAAGTCTTCCATCTCGTCGTGTACCTTCGATACGGCTTTGATATTATTAGCTCCCAAGTACAGTTCCTCCATGTCGGTCAGCAATGCAAATATTTCTTGCTCGACATTCTCAAGATACCAGAGCTGCTGGTCCGCCGCTTCCATCGTACCGCCCTCTCGCATTATAACCAACAACCCTCGTCGGGTATTTGTAAATTCTCTTTTGGCTTTTTGTGTTTTGCTTTTCAATTGCATCAAATGGCCTTCGACATTTTCAGGTGGTACAATCGACTTGCCAGGAGGTACACCGCTGGAAGCCGTATGCTTCTTGCTTTCCGGTGGGTCCTGTTCCACCTCCGCTTCGTGTGGGCTGATCGAGCTGCTCTCCTCGACATCGCTACTCGTACGCTCGGACATTTTCGACTTACAAACTGCTAATTTCAAATATTGTTCGAACCATCCTCTGCTACCATCTGTTCCGAATATGAACTGCGTGGCGGAATCACGCTTATGCTATTTCTAGTAGTTCTACGACAAACTCCAAACGACTTCTTTCTTCCATTTCACTCTGTTTCTCTCTCACGACAACTCCCCCAAGCAGGGAGAAACAGCAAATACAAAAGCAAAGAAAACGCCGCGCGTACGGCACATGCAGGGCCATATGCGCAACCTACGACAAATTAGCAGCAGCGCTGGTACAACAGAAATGTACAAACGCCGGAAACGTAAAGGTCATGAACCCGTGCGACCCCCTGCCGGCTGGGACAGGATGGCTACAGCTATAAACGGACTCATATCGAGCCAAGAAAGATACACGACAGATACAACTCAAGCATATAGAAACAAGAAAATTAGTGCACTGCAAGTGCCAGCGTAATCTGGCATAATGGCAAATATTGCATAGTAGTGAAGGCGAGTCCTGAACACAATGATTGTTGAAACGTTAGCCATCCATCCACCCAGCCAGCCATCCAACCAGCCCACCAGCCAGCCATCCAGCCAGACAGACAGAGAGACAGAGAGCCGGACTGACACAAACACACACACACACACACACACACACACACACACACACTTTCACAGCAGAGTCGTGAGAGTGAAAAGACTGCCCAATAGTCGGATCTCACCTGCAGCTGTCCCGCCTCACGAGCTCGCTGTGCCGTTGATTCCAGTGTTTCACTAAGCACGGTCAGTACCAAAGTGGGACCCAGACCAGCATTCCCACCAACTGGCGCCAGGCTTCGACTAGCCAACATGCCACTTGCAGCACCAATGGTGGACGATGTGACCGCCTGGTTGAAGTTTGGATGCTCAGAGAGGACATGAAGCAAAGCGGACCGTAATGCCAGTACTGGTTCCACGGTGGAGAAATCCTCGTTCATTAGTGATGTGCGCAACTGCCAGCGGTCACTGAGAAGCTGCAGTGACAGTTTGCTGCGAGCAAGAATCAAACATGCAAACACATGCAGGTGTGTGCACACAGACACAGACGTAGACACAGACACACACACAGATGCAGACAGACCCAAATCACGAAAGTCAATCAATACTCAATGGAGTTGGCCATCGCACACTTACTAAACTCCTCACATGCACCTGTAGAGCTATGACTACCTCTAACAAATGTCGTAATACGGCATGAAACGTACCCACGTAGCACATCTGTGACTTCTTCAACCTCCACAAGTGATTGCAGTCTTGACAGTATAGGGTAGACACCATGGGTGCTTTCCAGGCA
This sequence comes from Sycon ciliatum, assembly GCF_964019385.1. Classification (NCBI taxonomy): domain Eukaryota; kingdom Metazoa; phylum Porifera; class Calcarea; order Leucosolenida; family Sycettidae; genus Sycon; species Sycon ciliatum. The sequence continues at coordinate 29,838,197 of NC_088646.1, forward strand.
TGCCAAACAGAGCTGATCCACCACACTCGTGCTACACATACACAGTACACATACATAGTACACAGCAACAGCAGCAGAAACAGCAACACAGATACTCACATACACACACATGCACACATACATACACACGCACACACACACACACACGCACACACATGCACACACACGTGCATACAGTGACGGCGTAGCCAGAGCAGCATAAACGAAGGCAAAGACGACAATGGAAATTAATTGCACGGCATTTTGTCCATAGTATCTACTTGGTATATCAATCTGAAACGTGCAAAACACTGAGAGTAGCAATAGCTGCAAAAATACTCATGAAATGATGCACATTATGAACAACACCCACACACGTACACATACAGCAACATATGCTTGCTGTAATAGTCTAATAGACACTGCTTCACGTTGAAAATTGGTGAATTCAAAAAAAAAGTGATCAATGATGCTGAAGGAAGTGAGCACTGAGCACACGGGGTTTTTCTGTAGTAGTCTACTCATGATACATCACACACTCACGCACTCGCAATAAGCCACACACTGTGGCAATCAGGACGGCATGTACTGTACTGTAGGCTGTATGTACGTGTGCCTGGTACACAATATCTGTGAGGCACACAGACTCGCTCTACATCACACAATTTCGCCCCTGGGACCGTGTGCGCAACCTATCAAGAGTAGACCGTGTAACGGAACACGTTGCCATGGCTTTGGTGACATGGAGCTTAGGTAGTGATTTTGAGGATCACGGAAAATACTAGTAACGGCTTTTCGGGAGGTAAAAAGAAAATGCAACTGAATTTTGGAAGCGCTTCCCTTCAAGAAATCAGTTGCTCTTTCCTCTTTGCCTCTCACCTGCTGGTATACACTTCCATATCCCCTGCTCACAGCTTCAGCATTATTGACTCTTTCTCAGAGAATCCACCTTTCCAACAATTGCCGCCTTGCCGAAATTTCATGAGATCACCAAAAGCAGACGACTTGAAGCACGCTTTAAAGCTGGCAAAAAAATAATTGCTGTTCTAGTGAGTGTGTCTGTGTTACTCATACTCACCGCATCTCACTCAGAGCATTGTCGACAGAGGACAGCTCGGAAGATCGGAGCCACTGCAAGCAGCTGTGAAGGGACTGATGATATCCCGAAGTCTTGCCATTCCTAGCACAGGAAGACAAAACAAGGAGACACAACAATGCACAGAGGAGGTTTACAGAGTTCGTCTCCACTCAGAGTGTCTTGCACAATGCAATCATCAGGTGACTTGACAAACAAGGAGATGTTGCAGATGCACAGGCTTTGAAAAATTGGCATCGATTAATAGATTCGTTACACACACACCACTGACAATATAGGCCATCGTTCAATGTGCAGTGCAGTTGGTGGAAGTCATTGCACCCATTGACAAGCTACAGTGATCTCACCGGTTGCCCTGTGGCACGTCCCACTGCATGCTCCTCCATGCTGCCTGGTACTGGAACTCAGCAACCTAACATGCAAATAAACACAAAAACACACTCCCACCTTTATAATAAAAAGAGAACAGACTCCTGGCTCCACACTACACCAATACGCAAGGGATGCACGCTTGACAATTGCACACACATTTCTAATCTTACACTGGAGTAATCTGACCGACACAAGTGAATAGTGCGGGTCGTGTCTCAACACGGCTGACGTGGACGCAAAAGTGCAATTATATATTTATATTTATAGTGTGAATGTGATACATTGTAACAAGTATGGTACATGTACACTTGCACAGTCACTAGACAGTCACTTGCACAGTCACTTGCACAGTCACTTGCACAGTCACTAGACAGTCGTGTTCTACCCGTACCTGTGCAGCTTCCTCTGGATGCCGTGCTAGCAGACCATCAAAGTACACACTGGAGATGTGCTCAAGACCAAGCTGTTGCAAGCACTGCACAACATACATGTGCAGGCAGCCAAACAGACAAGACAGACAGACAGACAGACAGACAGACAGACAGACAGACAGACAGACAGACAGACAGACAATCAGACAGACAGACAGACAGACAGACAGACAATCAGACAGACAGACAGACAGACAGACAGACAGACAGACAGACAAACAGACAGACAGACAATCAGACAGACAGACAGACAGACAGACAGACAGACAGACAGACAGACAGACAGACAGACAGACAGACAGACAGACAGACAGACAGACAGACAGACAGACAGACAGACAATCAGACAGACAGACAGACAATCAGACAATCAGACAGACAGACAGACAGACAGACAGACAGACAGACAGACAGACAGACAGACAGACAGACAATCAGACAGACAGACAATCAGACAGACAGACAGACAGACAGACAGACAGACAGACAGACAGACAGACAGACAGACCGACAATCAGACAGACAGACAGACAGACAATCAGACAGACAGACAGACAGACAGACAGACAGACAGACAGACAGACAGACAGACAGACAGACAGACAGACAGACAGACAGACAGACAGACAGACAGACAGACAGACAGACAGACAATCAGACAGACAGACAGACAGACAATCAGACAGACAGACAGACAGACAGACAGACAGACAGACAGACAGACAGACAGACAGACAGACAGACAGACAGACAGACAGACAGACAGACAGACAGACAGATAGAAGCATACAGAAACACAAATACATATTTAAAAGTACTCGATTAAATTCTTTTTTCATCAACCGCCCCCACCCCCACCCCCACCCCCACCCCCACCCCCACCCCCACCCCCACCCCCACCCCACCCCACCCCCACCCCCACCCCCACCACAACTGCCGTTTGGCTCCATAGTAGATGGGTTGCCTTGTTTTAGTTGCCTCTGAGATGTGCTGCTGTGTCACTTAGGGATGATGGTATGACATTGCACAATATGTTGCAGTCACCAGTGGACACATGCGCAACGTTAGGACCTAAGTTAGGCGTAGAAAGTCACAGATGGTTGGGGGTGAGCAAACTAATAAGTCGCCTCAAGACTTATCAAATATTGGCTCAACATTGACAAGTAGCTTACCTCCAGGAGACCAGCAGCAGTGTACGTGGTGTGACCGTTCTTCATCACCTCGGTGTTGTATGTTCCTAGTCAAACAGCATTGCAGAGATGAAATCATGGATTAGATAGTACAAGTCAACATTCACATGTATCGTGGCATACGCCATCAGTGGACCACTGTGTTAAAATGGAAAGACAACAAGGGAAGAGATTGCACCCTGCGATACAGTCATGTATTTTCTGGTCAAAGGCAAGCCACCAGAGGACTCCGCTATCCTGTCCGTACATGACCGCCATGCATACCAGAGGCAGACTGACTTGACTCCGTGACAGCCAGTGCCAATCATGCTGATGTGCTGCTACTGCTGTGACTACTGCTTCTGCTACATGCATGTGTGCCAGAAGACAATATGAGCTGTGATCACGCACTAACTTACCGATGGCCTTGTACCACTCGCCCTCTTGAACATACGTGCAGAGACGCGTCTGAACGTTGCCCATGAGGTCTGCGCCCACGCTATACAGGCTGTCAGTCTCACCGATCGATGTGTAGACTTCCAGCAGAAGAGAGCGGTGCGGTGAGGGTAAGAAGCTGGTCATGGGCACTGAGTAGAGGTCGCCAGGCTTGGTAGCATCGGGAGTGCTGCCATCAATCAGTACTGGATCTTCCTGACCTCCGGTGGCCTTTGCATCCAAGTAGCCAGTGCGCCTGGATATCAACAAGACGAGGAGAGAAATACAAGCGATCATGTCGCCACCGCAGGTTTTCCTTAGCTGAAAACTGACCAGTTCTAACCAACACTAGTACTGGAGTGACAGCTGTGTACGTTATACAGAACAGAATGCCACACACAGTCCCTCTAACATACACAGTGTAAGCTTTGTGTACAGACACATTGTCCACCCACTTCCACAGCAGCACAAATAGGTGACAAGTGCCACCAGGAACACGAGGCTAGCACAGAAACAATCAACAAAAAATCAGCGGGCCAGAACTCCAGGTACACATGTAATGATGTATACTCCTGAGTCCAGAGCTGTGGGAAATACTGGTACGGACAAGTAACTGTTACATTGACAGGGCATAAAACACGCACAAAGCAATCATAAACTCGCAAGACACCTAGATACCAGTACAGAAGACCACTAGCATACAACCATTCCCTTCACTCCTCAGACAACCAGAAGCCTGCCTAGTACACGATAATACATTGTATCGGTAGCAATAGAAGCACACATGCAACTGTACAAGAAAAAACAAACTAAGGTTCTTATTTACAACTGCTACTGTCACCATACCACAACACCATCCCACAACACCAAGCATCAAACGTGACAGCATTTTACCAACCACTTGCCATGGAAGCAAGTGCTCAGCATGGAAATTGTGAACCAAAAAAACTTCAGCAACTCCCTGTCAGAAAAAGTGGCCAAGCGAACCAGCCATTGCAGAAACACCAGAGCAACACAACACTAACAACAGCTACTTGAACAGAAACCTAGAAAGTAGCTGTTCAGAGCTGCTTTCAAAAGGCCATGGAACATGGAAGCCAACAAAAGACAAGAGAAAAGCAGAATGCCAAAGAAGAAAACCTCAGCAAAGAGGCTTCGCAAAGTCTAATATTTGAAGCAAATAAAAGGCTCCTTCACTCCAGAACAAACGATAACAGACTGAGCCAATGCCATGCTGGACTGGAGGACTTGCAGACAAGGCGCCAAAGTTCACGCCCAAAGCCCTCCAAAACGGCTCCGCACCTCAGTTCACACCAACCTACTACAGAAAGTATGCCAGTGGGCTTGGAAAAGCCACGCTGTCATGTAGAACTCACACCTTAGCTAAGCTAAGCCAACCTTAGCTTAGCTTGTCACAGACAATACAAGCATGTGCCTGGCAGTCACATTACAAGGTGTGCAGTATACGTACAGTACATGTACCGTACAAGCGTGTTACATTACACCATGGACACAGTGACAACACAACCTCCACGCCACCATCAGAGGAATGTGCGAAATTAACAGCAATGAAAGCACGCATCAGTACGAATGACACTGACTGGTCCAAAGGATAGTTGAAACTCTTGAGCAGGCAGCCCTCAACCTCCCCCCCCCCCCCCCCCCACACACACACCACCACACACACTCACTCCCGCACGCACGCACACACACACACGTGCACACGCGCGAGCACATTTTAACACACACATACGGTGCCCCCCCCCCCCCCACACACACACGAACACATCTACAAAGTTACTGCACATCCCGGTAGCATACCTCTGTGCATCACAGCCTATTTGTATATAAAGCAGCGCAGTGAACGGTGCCTTGCAGGCCTGTGCTGTGGCGGCCACGTCGAAGAAATCCAGATCCAGCCAGAAGTTGTTGTCCCAGACGGTGGGCTGAGCAGCATGGCGAGAGCTGAAGATGAGTATGTAAACAGAGAGGAGAGAAAGTAAAGAAGGGAGCGTGTGTGTATGCGTGTGTGTGTGTGCGTGTGTGTGAACGAAAACGAGAAAGAGACAGAGAGGCAGAGAGAGAAGGCAGACGTGTTCAAAAGTAACCTGGGCTTGTATCACTCCACAGGACTGAGGTGAAAGAAGAACATCAATCTAGTACAGTACCATGCACAGCAGTGTGATAGCACCCCAGCGTTATCGCACTCATGATGGATATCAAATTATAAAGCAGTAAACGTTTAACCTGGGTTACAACACAAGCTGTACTAGTCTTTGACTCTTGAAGTCTAAATACAGTGTTGCTCAAAGAAATCCAATCTCATGAGTCAAGTTCGCGCCCTGCTCCAGCTGAAATCCCAGTGTTCGCAGGTCTAGGGCTGCACAGCGTCCGGCGTGGCATTGACCTGCTTGATCGGATTTCATTGAGCAGTATTGTGGTGATTTATCAACTTACCTGACACGGACTTGGCGGTTCTGGTGTCGCAAGAATGCCAGCATATCCAGCATGGTTTTCATGGACTGTGCTGGTGGCAAGGTCACTGCTGTATCCCCACCGCCACCGCCGCCGGCAACGGAGGCCATTGCAGCAGTAGCAGTAGCAGCTGGATTACCGCTTTGAGCACTGCGCACCACGTACGACATGCTGTGGCCGGTGGAGGAAGCGGCGGCCGAGCTGGCCGCGCTGCTGTTCGGCGAGGCAAAGCTGAGGCTGCAGTGCGCGAAGAACTGCCTGGCGAGGCGCGACAGCACCGTGTAGTGTGTGTCGCCTTGCTGCAGGACATGGTGGATGAGAAACGGGAACACCGCCTCGGCCATCTCCACCTGTTGTACAGAGATACAAAGAAAGTATAAATTCAAATCACAGAGATGCTTACCAGTGGAAAGAGGATCAGAGGAATAGAAAAGAGAAGAGCAGGCAAGGACGTTACGAGGCCATTTCTCCATGACCGGTCCATGATTCAAGTGATCATTACCTGCAGCTGATTAGTACACGTCGCAGTATCTAAACAAAGTCAAACTACTGAAAGCCGGGCCAAATTGACAAGCGGGGAAAGATGAACAAAGAGAATGTGATGTAGATCTTCGAAGAAACAAGCCACTCCACCGTGACCCATTCGAAGTGAATATAAAATACACCCGTGCAAGTGAAAACTTGGAATAGGCGAAGAAGTTGCTAACACGCTCAGGAAGTTTCGCTTGTGCCAGGCCATCACCATGCCTGAGATACCAAGGATAGGCAGTAGATACAGCGCCTAGCGGCAAGGGTGACCCAAGCACAGCCATGCTCACCTTTATCCGGCAGATTGGCCGCAGGCAGAGCAGCACCTCGTCGACAATGCCACCACACTGTATCAGCACGCTGCTAAGATTGCAGATCCACTCGGCGTGTGTGGTGTGCGGCGCCAACGCCCACGGCAGCCATAGCTCGTCCTTGTCGACCTCCACAGGCGAATAGCTACTGTGCTGGCTGGACGCTGGTTCATAAACCTAGAAGCACAAAGCATGGCCAGGAAGGTCGTCATCACATGAGTTAAATACATAGACAAAAGGAAATAGGCATTGGCCAAAAATACCTAATTTGTAAGTTACCACCACGAACACAAACATGCACAGACATGCACAGACATGCACACATGCACATACGCATATGAATGTTTACTTCTTATCTAATGCACGAGTCGAGTCTGAAGTGACCCGTGATTTTTTTTAATGCACGAACTTATAAATCCATTGACCGCTTCATCCACTTACCCTTTGCTTGCGTCCTGGTAGAAATGGGTCGAGGTAGGGCACCAGGTTGTCCAGCTCTTCCCCGTACGTTGCAATGAAATTACGACCTGGTGCCGTGGCCAGAATGGCTTTCAAACACTCCGCTGTGGCACTCACTACATCAACACTGCACAACACAGCACCAACAGAACAGACTACATTAGTTTTACTTCACCGACAATTCTGAAACTGCTCAAGGGAACGTGGCAGTCATCAGAGAATACCAGCTGTCATAGAGACAGTGGCTTCCCACTTCCCACAATGTAATTTGGACACCAAGCCTATGCCAACAGGAGCACAATGGACACATTCAACAGCAGGGAGCACTAAAAGCTCCCTGCTCAACAGTACACACACATGTACTTGGACTTGAACGCACTGGAAAACATCAGTCACCAGGCTTTAGTGCGGTGCTTTTGTAGTTATCATGTGTCTCCAACTCTTACTTGGGATCAACAAGCAGCTGGCTTAGTCGATGGAGTACAACAGCTATGCAGTAGTCAGTGCAGCTATCTTTGAAGCGCTCACAGAACAAATCTAGCACAAAATGAAAGAGGAAATACACCAGCAAAGTCAGTTCTGCAATTTGTTCTATTGCTAGTGGCAGTAATAGAGAGGTTCTGGAGTACGATTTTCCGTACCAAAATCCGTAAAGGCGCGCTATGAAATTTTAGATGTCGCTTTCGAGTAGTGAAATGTTCCGGAGTAAGGAAATTATATGTTTGCTGTCATTGCCTAGGTTACGATCCCATTTACGTCATATTCCCGCGCTATGCCTTTTTAATTTGAAAACTTGGAGAAATTTCAAAACTTCCCGCGGAAAGTCAATGTTTCTCGTGTCAAGATAGTGTGCAAAAATCTTTCTGCACTCAACGACGCAAAATTTCCATACGGAACATGGTTTGCATGAAAGCCGTGCCGAAAAATCGTATGAAGCACGCCTCAAAAAATTCGCAGCGCCTCTACGGATTTTGGTATGGAAAATCGTACCCCATAATCTCTCTATTGTCAGCATTGAATAAAATGCACCGAGTCATCTCACAAATTCTGGACCGGACATAAAAATATCTCCAAAAGAAATATGAAAAATTGGGCTTGTCCGGGATTTGAACCCGGGACCTCTCGCATCCGAAGCGAGAATCATACCCCTAGACCAACAAGCCGACATGTACCCCATTCTGTATACAGGCATTTGACCTGGCCACATGTTGTTCACAAATCGTGATCAAAAGACAAAATACTGAAAATAGTATACAGTCAGACCTCGCTTAACCGCACACATCTGTTTTCCACAAAAATATCCGGATAGGCGAGGGAACCGGATAACTGAACACACATACTGTATATGCATGTGGCATGTCATAAGCAGTGACATCGTACATACATGTAGACGGGTCCTATGCAGTACAACTATCGTGCACAGTATGTAAAGCAAGCGAGAAAAATGACAAGTGCATGCAACTAAGTCCTGCCCACATGCACCCAGCAGGTCAAGGACCTCATTTGCCTGTACAACTCCCTGATTCTAGCTTCTGGAAGCCACAAGCAACCGGATACGACGAAGCTTTTTGTACACATTTTAACCAGTTTGTATACAAAATCATGCACCGGTATGCGGATCGCGAGGTCCGGTTATGTTGTATGCATAACATATGCTGCACATCGGTAACCAGCGATTTTCTTCCGGATGGCGAGGGATCCGGATAAACGAGGACCGGATAAGCGAGGTCTGACTGTAGTTTGATACTCTATGTCCATGTCCACCCTATTTATCGGCAGGGGACTTTTCAAGGTGTGTCACATTCAGAATGTAAAATACCCGGAGTTCCAGACACACAATCAATGTAACATCTTGAGGCCCTGTATAGCAAACTCTGGGACTGGGAATGCTGCCTGGAAGCGATATCATCATCCACCAGTCATGCCACCCAACTTGACAAGTTGGTAGGTAAAAATACTCCCCGCACAACTGACCTTTGTCGTCGGTGTGCTTCACCATGGCAACCGTCAGCAGGTCAGGCGTAGCAAGCTCGCCGAGACACTTGGCCACCTCAAGGTGCATGCTACTACTACCAACGGCGCGACCATGTTGCTGCTGCTGCTGCTGCTGGTGTTGGTCATGTACATGTTGCTGCTGCCGTTGTAGGACGTTGTCTGCGTCTGCATTGGACTGTTCGGGTGGCGGAGACCTGACTACCTCGCAAAGACGCTTCAGCTCACTGATCAGATGCATGACCAGTGTTTCAGTACCGTCCGACAAGTGACCTGCAGCACGGCGACAACACACAGTCATAGATTCAAGTCCGGCCAGCACTGTGACCAGCAGCATGCAACAAACACCAGCACTGTGACCAGCAGCATGCAACAAACACCAGCACTGTGACCAGCAGCATGCAACAAACACCAGCACTGTGACCAGCAGCATGCAACAAACACCAGCACTGTGACCAGCAGCATGCAACAAACACCAGCACTGTGACCAGCAGCATGCAACAAACACCAGCACTGTGACCAGCAGCATGCAACAAACACCAGCACACCCCCCCCCCCCCAGTAGAAAAGAGGCAGGAGCGGAGCTCTACGTCACCGAATACAGAACAACAAGGGCCGAATATATATTTTAAAATAGGAAGTGATGATTAGAATGATCATCTAACTGGTATGATCCCAGTCTAACCTGTGAGTGCGGGATGACGGCTGGTGACCAGCTTCAGCTGCTCGTGCTCCTGCTGCAGCATGGCACGCAGGTTGCAGACACCGTCCGCTCGAGAGCGACTCTTGTTATCCGCACTGGCAGACAGAAAGCGCTTCAGCTCCTGAAGACAACCAACAGCCACCAAAGTACCACATCAAATCAGTAACAGCACAAAGGTCGATATCCGCTTCTACCCAAGACGCATTTATTCACTGGAGACATCAGCTGGTCCATAGAAAAGAGAGGTCATTGGTGCCTACTCTTGGTTATGGACAGTTGGTAATACTGCACCACTGATTAAACGTGGAATCCCTCACAAAAAAACACATGCGCTAACCAATCAATGGAAGAGTTCCCAAGCAAACTAGCGACTGTCCAAAATCAAACCAGTAACTATTCCCTATGGCCAGCAGAGTTCAAACTGCTGAACAATAAAAAAAATCCCTACTACTAGTATGGACCATGTACATTGGTACTCACAGAGACGAGTGTAAGGGTCGGGCCATCCACAAGATCCAGCTGAGCGTCACGCATGCGTTGGAACTCAGGGGCATCCGGCAGTGGATCTAGTGTGGCAACACTCTCAGATAGACGTGGTGAGGCATTGGTCCGAATCAGGAAGTCAAGCAAGCTAAGCGCCTGTGAAAGTGTAGAGAGAGAAGAAATAGATACAGAGAAGTTGACAGATATCAAACATGCAAACAGGCGAATGGATGAACAGACGGGCAGGCAAGCAGACAGAGACCTGTAATAGTAACTAGTAAAGCAAAATACCACTGATACTACATGCCGCCACTCCTACGAAGTGCTGTGAAGCTCAAAACATTTGCACACATACCCACAGACATGTACGTACCACCTGTATGTGCACACACACACACACACATGCACACACACACACACAGTGACCAACCTTTTTCCCGGCCACTGTCGCCTGGCTGGCATGGGGCAGCAAGCTGGCAACAATCAAACTCAAGTGCTTGCTGAGCTCCTGCAGGCAACAACGGCCACATACACAGTAATTTTCAACCCTATCTTCACCATTCTTCTTCATCAACCACCAACACCACAACTGTGCTCTCCAGCCGACCTGGACACGTTGCCACGGCACACCATCAGCAAAGCAACACATCCGTTGGTACTCAGTTCATTCATATCAACACCGTTATTAAATTGTATCATGTTTGGAATGTTCGGCAGGTAGACATTGGCTCATACAGTTAATAGACTCAACGCGCCTGTCTACACACCAGGTCACATGTGCACAGTTTACTGCTTACATCTACACTGCTGGTGACGGCCAGGCGACAAACAACAGTCAGCAAGTGGCAGCAAGCGCCGACCAGGTGCAGTTGACAGCGCTGCGTGTTCGTTGGCGTGCACGCAGAGCCCTGCGCGGTGTGCGTCTCAAACGGCGGCGTCTGCTGCAGAAGATGCACGGTCGTGTGCACGATGTCGCGTAGCAGAAACACACGGGCCAGCGCGAGCTTCTGCGACGCCTCCTTGAAGACGATCTCCATGAAGATTGCGTACAGGAGGAAGTAGCGGCGGCGCTGAGCCGAGTGGTGCGCATGGTACATCTGCAGCTGCAGGGACAGGACGATGCGCTGAATGCAGTCGCGCCAGCGCGACAGGCAGGCCAGCAGCGACGGCTGCTCGGAGTGATGGAACTGTGACATGTAGTGCAGCGTTGCTTTCGCCTGGGCGACGGTGTACACGGGCGGGTTGGGCTCAGCATCAGTGGAGCTAACACCATAAACAAACACAGGACACACACACAGCAAAAAAAGAGTGTAAACATACATTTAAAAAATGACTCTGCGCCGCCATTTCGTACATTTAAAAAAAAGCTCCAGACACCGACAGAAACCACTCCCCGAGCACCCATTGCTGGACCGTTGAGATCATCATGCCACGTTTAAGTGTTTCCTAACAATAGTACGCTTTCTGTGCCATCGTTTATAGAGTACAGTAGGTATCGGTTATAGCGTGGGTGTTTGAAAAACGACATTTGATTCTTATTGCCGATATTTCTTACACACGATAAATCACGTGTGACATATCATATGCACGTGTGACATAATACATGTTTGGCATGTGGACACGTACAATCATGTAGGTCTAAACAATCATGATACACACGGATCAGACTCGCGGTCGTGCTAGGCGACTGCGGAGCAGCAGATAGGAGAGAAGTCGGAAGAAAGAGTCGGACTGGACAGAAAAAGTGATTCTCCAATGCTCAGTTGGACATAACTCTCTTTTTGTGTTGAATATTATTGTATTGAGCATGCACAGAGCACAGATGTTATTACTACAGGCGATACACTTTGCACTAATCTGGCATATTTTGCTACACAAAATCCATTCTTAGGGCCGATATATTCTACTATGCGATAATACTGCTTGTAAGAATAAATATACACATAAAATAGGTGTTATGATTATGAAAAAATGAGTGTTCATTCTTGTAGGCAGTATATTCTTGTATACGACCACACTATAACCGATACGCACTGTACATGCGATTGCGTCACCGTCATTTTAGATGCTTCATACGCAGTGACATCACAAGCACTCATTTGCCTCACGTGGTGATGTCATCCTATATAATTTCAATTTGTATTCACAGATTCTGATATGCCATCACCACAAAAGCAGCTGGAGAACAGCAGGTAGTGCACAAACATGATGAATCAGAGAGCTCTATTGTCACGTTCAACTCACCTGGCAAACGCAGAGTATTCGCCTGTCTGCCCGGGAGATATGTGAACGTGCAGGAGTAGCTGCACAACAAATTCGTCAATCTGCCGGGTGAACAGGCGGTCAACAGCCTGGAGAAAAAGAGTGCACACAGGAAACACAGCAGTGAGCTACAGTCTGCTAACAACATACATCATAGCAAGCAATAGAGGGTGTATAATAATTTGGACACTGTGGACACAATGGAACAAAATTATTCGTTGGAATTCCGAATTTGCACGCCAAAGGACGTATGCAATCATGCCAATGAGAACTGTCGGCCAGTGCATATGCACTACTATTCCCCAGTGTCACCAAACCATACATGCACACCCATGTACATAGAATAGTCCACTCACACCTACTACTACTAATAGAAGTACACGCATGTAGATGCGCATGTACCCCCCCCCCCCCCCCCCCCTGACAACAGCATGCATGTAGATATTCATTCATGCACGTACTGGTCCCTGCATACACAACAGCACGTGCACCCACTACTTGCACACCGGTAGCCCATACCTCTTTACTCAGCTTCTCGCGCAGAAAAGCGTCGGCCCGAATGGCTGCTTGGGAGACGTCGTCGTTCGCCTCAGCAGTGCTGCCGTCAGTGGCCTCGGCGGCAAAACACGGCAACGTCAACACGGTGAACTTGCCTATGTGAGGCTCCACCAGCTCAGGCCACTCACTGCCTAACTCCTGGGCGACTGCCGTCAATTCTCCCTCGTCACAGCGCACCAGTAGATGCAGCACAACTTGTGATAAGTGCTGCCGATAGAAGTCAAGGATCGACGACATTCCATACAGCTTGTAGGGGAACACGGACAGCTTCTGCTTCTCGCAGCGCCACTGATGTAGCAGATACTCGGTATGATGGCTGAGGTACTGAGATGTACTGCTGTGTCCCATCTGCTGCGATATCAGACCAAGGACCTGCAAGTACATGCACGCACATGTGCACACGCACGCAAGAGTCCTCAAAACCCTAGCACGCCCCCACCCAATAGTCCATTCAGCTGAAAAATTGAAATTTTCGAGTTGCACCTGCTTCTCCATACATTTGCCCTGGTATACCTGTCCTGATTTGGTAAAGCTGGGTCGAACATCTAACTCAGAGTGATCAGTCAGGGAACTCCTTGAGTCCTTATCATTTGACTCTTGCACCCTGAATTGTGGCAAGGAAAATCTGCACGGGCAATACAAGAGGGGGGGGGGGGGGGGGGGTTGTACCTACAATTATTCGTTCCAGACACCAAAAAGTTAGGATGCCAGTTTTGGGATGAATGGAGTGTACACGGTGGTCCTATGCGCACAGTAATGGGACTTATCAAGGCCCAGGCGACTGTCAGAAGTGTCCAGGTACGAACTCATCAGCACGGCAACCTACCTTGCATGGCACAATCTCCTCATCGTCCACACTACTTCTGAAGATGTACATGAGCGCTTGCTTCTCACACAGCGGGCTGCACACGGCAATCTGAGCGGCGGCGGCCAGTGAACTGCAGATGCGATTGACACCCTCGTCCTCGTAGATAGCATCCGGAAGACCGTCCATGCTTTGCTGTGTAGCCGCACAACACGGAGGGCAAGAGTGTCACACACAACACAGTGATCTCAGCAAAATCTGGCAGTGAGTTTGAGGTGTGCGGAAAGAGAGCAATTCACATCATTATGGGGAGGGGGCATATGTGTTGCTGTTGAACAGACACCCTGTGCAAGCAAGTGCAGGATTCCATCTACCAGTTCCTGAAAGCCTCAAATAATGATTCACACACATGGACACATACACGTACAAACACGAGCTCGCACAAACAAAAACACACACACACACACACACACGCGCGCGCGCAAGTTGCAATAATAATGACAAATTACCAACACCAGCAAATTCGCACACATACTGTGCATGTACATGTACTGTGTACGCAGTGTGCATTGTCTACTATAAGCGGCAACAGAGCACCTTACTAGGTCATCGTAGAGAACAGTGAGCGCTTCCTCGGCCAGCGCAAACACTTGCCGTTGCTGCTCCTTGCGGGCATTAACCAGGCAAGTGTCCCAGGTGGTGTGCTGTGGCAGCGCAAGCAGCTGTACTTTACGCTGCACGCCGGCGTACGGCAGTGCCAGCCGAGGCCAGGCTGCCGTGGTACTCGGGAGGAGGAACAGACGCGGCAGGATGGCCACCGCGTACATGCGCACGGCGTGATCGGTGTCGCTGAGCAGTCGGCACACGGCCGCGTCCAGGTGGAACGGGCTGTGCTGCCCACCTGACGTGATAGAAAAACACATGCACAAGATGGTGCGGCCGATATCTCCTATCAGATGGCCACAAGGTTGGGGGGGGGGGGGATGTGTGAAGAGAGGAATTCCCCAGCAAATAACATGTGACAGGCAGTCATCACAGGCATCTAAATACAGCCGCTTGATGTCATCATCTTTTTAGTTTCACCCCGGGAAATACTTTTCCCACGCTAGCAATATCGCCTGCGGTACCAAAATACTGGTGGTGAAGGTGATATTGACAGCTTACCGGAACGATTCTTGACTTTGATTTCCACCCAAGTTAGATGGGGATCGGCCTGTAATCAAACAAGCAAAAAGTCAAGGTATGGTAACACCAAGACGTGCATGAGCCATAATCAAATTGGGAAAAAAACTTCAAAAAAAAAGAGAACATTATTGCTGGTATAGCCATCATTCGTGGCAACAGGAAACGTGGACAATGAATGGTGCACCTGGAGATTCAGATGAAACTTGTTTGTAACACTTCCTGCAGGAGATGAAGGCCAAACTCAATTAACTTAGTCAGAAACTAACCTTGAGCAGTGCCTCTATGAAACTAGCCAGTTCCAGCTTCACAGCCGTAGCCAACATACCGTCTTCGTAGAGAGCCCTACATTATAGTACAGTACAGACACGCACACACGCACACACGCACACATTCACTCACACATGCATACACATGCACAGGCACACACAGGCATGCACACACGCACACGCACATGCACATACATACATGACCAACTTGTGAGTCTTGTTTGCAGCCTTAGACCATTGTTAACCTAAGGCTAAGTTGCATTAGACCCGCTCCTTTAAAAGTAGTATTAGACCCTCTCCCTATTAAACTGGCCTACGTAGTATTCCGCCTTCTCCCATAGCAGTATTAAACGGTAAAACCCTCTCCCTAAGTAGTATTAGACCCTTGTTAGTAGTTGCTACCCATAGTTGCACTAGACCTTACCCCATGGCATGGTAGGGAGGGTCTGTTTTCAGCCAATCAGGGCTCATTGAACCGGGATGATATTAGCCAATACAATCCCGCCCGGGATCGATATTCAATATCATCCTGGTTCATGTGTCCCGTAAAAACCCTGCATGTTAGTGCATGGCGCGGCATTCACCTACGCACCTCACCAGTACAGTACTGTGGAGTGCGCCTGGGCCCTTCGCCAGTACTGGTCGCCTGCTGACAGCATGTCCCATGGCTCTTCACGATGGGAGCAGGAGCAGTAGGCAACCAGTGCATGTACTGGTCCAAGGCCTGCACGGAGCACTAGACAGTACCGTCCTGATGAGCATGCTTGCACCAGGGATCGGAGTATATAACCCTCAAGAAATCTTACATCGAAGAACAATCAAGGTGGAGTGGATTCGGCAAGCAGTGAGTAAGAAGGTCGAATTGTCCATGCCACTCAAGTCAATGCCAGCAAACTGATCATTTCAAAATTGTCATCATCCTGCCCCGTCCTTTCCAGCAGCCACTCAAACATCCCTCCGCAGACACTTGGTACAACGGCAAACCACTTTGGCAAGAACAGAGTAAGCGGGTTCATGAAGACAAGCTCCTTCAAAGCTTCCCTTTCTCATACATACACCAACCACCGTGTTACAGCCACCTGGATCACCAACCTTGATCTGTCAATCCGTTCCTGACCATGTCATTGCAAGAACATCTAAACACCAGAACTTACAGTCACTGCAGTCCTACCATCAGCCTGCAGAAACCGACAAGTTCGCCACCGCTTGCCCCTTGGACAGTGCTCCAAAGACGTGCACAGAGCCATCTTGAACTGCCACAGCTACACCAGTTACCCCACAGCCAAGACCGGCTCACTGCTATGCCACAGCTGATGAGATCGGATTATTGAAAGAGGAACTAGCAGTAGTGGAGGAGGAAATGAATGCCATACATTACAAGCACGATGAGGTGGCACACCTGTACAATGCCATGACACATCCAATGGAAAGAACACCTCTCACGGTAAAGGTAGTCGATGACGGTACTCAGTCGCTCTGAAGAACATGGCAACGGCCATGGATCTCAGTTCACTTGGAAGGAAGCCTTCAGGGCTAACATTGCAATTCTTCTTGCTTCCAATTTCTAATACGCTGCTTTCTTGATAATCCTTTACACAGTTCCAGTTCGTGTTGTGAATTACAATTCTTAGATGAAGCTCTGTGTATGCTTGGCGTGACAAAGGCTGGGGTAAAGAAAAGATTCAGTGAGTGATTCAGTCCTACCATCAGCCTCCAGAAAACGATAAGCTTGCCACGGCCTGTCTTTTAGACAGTGCTACAAAGATGGGTGCAGATCCATCCTGTACTGCTTATTAGACCCGCTCCCATCAAACCCAGAGGTTGTATGCTGCGTTCGCGTACAGGGAAATGCGACGCAATGCCTAACTCAATGAAAAAGCTGATTTGAGTTCAACTTGTTTGGCTCATCATTGCGAAGCGTTTCCTGTACACGACATGCAGTATGAATCGGGTTTCAGGTAATTATGTTGTGCTGTACTCTGAATACCTATTGGGATACTAGTAAACTGTGCATTGTTGCATGTAGTATTGCACCTTGCTGTTGGACTTTCCTTGATAGTTGTACGATAAGCCTTTATTCTCTCCAGAGTTTCTCTCTAAAGTTGTACACTTCCTTGAGTCTATCCTTGCCTGTACTCAGACCCCTCCCCACCACCACCAGTGTGATGATGCATGTGCCCAGAGTAAACCAGATTTTGTACAAAGAGACTGATTGCAGTATAACATAAAGGCGTTCCATTCTTCCATCAACTAATGTGTGTTTGGGAAAGTGGGGTCCAGTGGGACCCCCACAGCATGAGTACTTGGGAGTCGTAGCATCTAGAGAGACCACATGGGATAACGGCTCCCGAAACAATGTGGGTTCCGACTCCGGATTTCGAAGTTCTACGTGACCCGTGGCCTACGCAACTCGTAATCGCGACTATGGCCTTGATGTGCTGTCCCCAAGCAAGGCCCAGACCAGCGATGCTAGATACAAGCGTGTAGAAATCAGCCCTACCCCACGGGCAACAGTAACGTTACCGTGGTCCGTGTCATCTTCCTAGACGTTACGACTCCCTCGTGAGCACCAACGTGACCCTGCTCCATGGCTTGGAAACTCTAGCAAACTGTACAATGCAGGCTAGTGCTGATAGGCATGTTCCCGTCAGATACGACGATGGTCTGCGTATCTGCCATAGTTTTCCCTTCACGCAAATTTACAAGCAAGACACAATGCTTGTCAGCCTAAGAGCTGTGTTTTCAAGATTCCTATTGCAAACACAAATCAAAAAGAAGGTTTGTGTAGGTACAGTGCCACTCAATACAATCCAATCGCGTGAGCGTTAGCTGCGCCCTGCATCAGTTCACATCCCAGTGCTCGCAGGTCTAGGACTGCACAGCGCCCGGCATGGCATTGACTCGCTTGTTCGGATTTCATTGAGCAGCACTATACTGTGTGTATATTTTTGGTGCAGAGTGGGAATATCTGAGAAAACACACCGAAGCTAGCTTTGCCAGGGCAAACAAGAGCCATGTACATGTACTACAGTGCTACAGTACCCTGGACAGGCACTGCACCCTTACCAGAAAGCATTCAGCAGATGAATGGTGGCCTGGTGGTCCTTGCCGAGCTGCTCGCCGCTGCCAAGACGGGTCAAGTGCGGCACGGTGAGCGCGAGCAGGTGGAGCACTTCAGCACTGACACGCTGATCACACCGATACTGGGACATGATGTTCCTGAAGATGAGCAACGAATGCAGTACCATTGTAAAGGAGATTGGATGAGGCACAATCATGCTGATACAGACACAGAATACAGCGGTAGATAGCCAAACAACACGACAGGAGTAAGACTCGACTCTGACGGATACTGGTTTTTTTTAGACGTTTCGACACTTGATGTCTTCCTCCGAATGATGATGATACAAAAATGGATACAAATCAGTCTACGGATAGCTCCCAATCTACTCTCATAGAGCCACCTGACCTGTGCCATGCAAACATTGGGTTTTCTCACTTCAGTGCAGCGCTCCCTGTGGAGCTAGTCCCGCCAACAGGATGGTCACTCTGTTAATTAAACACAGCATAGTGGTGTGCCATTGACAATGACAACTATTAGCCTATTACTCAACGCCGCATTTGCTAACACAACCTGATGGCTGGCTGAAGCGGAGCATGGCCAAGTCTGTACCAACCCATCCGGCTGCTATGTGACTACAAGTACGTCCATGCCGGCCAAATCTCCATCAACGCTGTAATACCTGAGTGAGTCCAGGAACAAACGCAGGACGTCCGTAGAGAGCTGTACGGATGAGACGACAAACTCGCGCATGATGACCAACGCCTGGAGCGAACGAAAGAAATGAAACCAACAACCAAAGGGAGCATTACTGTAACCACTGCAAGCACCCGGTGGGAGTATCATGATGAAGGAATAATGGCCACAGACCTACTACCGTAAAAGTCCGTAAATAAGTACGTATTTACTTTCGAATTTAGTGACCACGCCCGTACTAACTTTCGGGCGGGTACTGACTTTCGGGCACGAACTAACTTTCAGACCTGACTTGTGTGTAGTGGAGAAGTCATTTTCATGTCGATGTACATGCTACGTGCTGCATGTGCGCACCGTACCGGTACTTATTTCGGGCAGTATGTTTATCGGGCTTGACTTGACTTCAACAGACAGAGCCTAAAGAATGAAGGGGGTATTTCTTTCGGGCAGGTACATATTTACGGACTTTTACGGTATGTCTACTTCACAGCAGTAAAGATTTCCCGTGGCATTCAGATAGATTTTGATTTACTGTTCTTGCATTATAGCTGCAAGCACATACATGTACGGGTCTTAAAAGTAGAGATTTTCATCCAGTGAGCGTACACTCCGTAAGCTAGTCATATTCGAGTCATTGCTGCAAGTCAAAACTTCAATCACATTCGCATAGCACACATTAGAATAGTGTCAACCTAGAGTGAAAACGACAGTGCGAAACAGAAAAAATTGCCCTCGTGAATGAAACTACACCAGGCACCGCAAGGCTACAAACACTCGGCCGTGCATTCGAACATGGCACTGCTCCATTCACGAGAGCAATTTTCACTTGTCATAACTAATGAGAATATCATCTATACATTAGCAAACAATACAGCTCCTGTAGGCAAAATCCTGACTCGCACATTTGCCTTCCTGACGCTATCCTTCAATTCAGCATGACACTCCTAGTTGATCTCTTGCTATAAATACAAGTGCTACGTGCAGGCACAAAGCCCAAACCTGAACCAGCACTACAATGTAACAGTGCAACCAACCTGCTGGATATCCCATGGGTTCATGTAGTCAATATCCTGCACGGACAGGCAAAAGAAGGTATAGTAAAGTTACAGAATGGCAAAGCACCACACAGTGGTTGCCAGCTATTCTACTATTCACACACAAAAATAATCATGAAATACTACCCCCCCCCCAAAAGCTATCAACAGCTAGGAAACTGGGCCAAACACGTTGAAATAGAGACAGAGCATTCTGAAAAATTAATATAACCACAGCATAAACGAGACCTTGATAGCATTTGTGCTACACACAGTAGTACACGATGTGTCAGAGTGCTATACAGTATTATATATATAACACCATGACACCATGACACACAAAGGAGACAAGAACCACTCGGTTTAGTTGCAACTTGCAGTTTCAGGCCAAAGGCATTTAACTCCAAGTTGTAACCTGGCGGAGTGGTTTCTTGTTTTCTATGTAGGAGGGCTCTGTGCCCGGCGCATTGAGTACTGTTCTAGCATCTGCTGCTGCTACTTTCTAGAACTGCAGCACATACACCATGTGTACAGTACTACATGTACTTGCACTAACCTGCGATGCAAGCCAGGCGAAGAGATGCGTGCACACCGCGCTCTCCGTCTTCATCGAGTCCTCCGGTGTCGAGGTTGTACCCGACAGCGAGAGCTGCCCTCTGTTGGTGTGCAGCGACCTGCCGCTGCCTCTATTGGCCAGGAGTCCTGAACACGCCCAGCTGGAGAGAATGCGCGTGGCCAGTACCGCCAGGCGAGCTTGCGAAGACAGGAGACTTGGATGCAGAACATATGCTAGACAATCACACAGAAGAGTCACAAAGATGACCCAGTGTCAATTCAGTTAAACAGTGTCGTGTTGATTGCAGTATCTGAAGTTCTTCTATGGCACTGGACAGGCTATAATTATTCTGAAGGACTATAGACAGAAATCCATTAGTACAGTATAAGTATACGCTTCAGCCTGGAATTAACTTTCACTAATTCGCTGCATAACAAAGCTAACTAAAGTTCGCACAGAGCGAGCAACCCCCATGCTCTTGTGTAGTGAACATCCAAAGCAAATAGCATCAAAGGATCCGCTGAACCTATGTCCTGAGTACGAGCACTACGGATTGATAACCCCGAGGTTCAGCACACTCACAAGAAACGAAATGAAGTTCCGATGGTCGCAAACGTAGTACAGTGGAACTCTGATAATACGTACCCGCATGGGCAGCAGGAGAGTGTGCTCAGTGTCCGAGGTACTTGTACATATCCAAACATACCTCAGCATGGAGTCATACACCCGTACCCTGACAATGGCTGTACTAAGCACGTGTACGTCTTATCAAGGCACGTACTGTGAGTGAGTTGCACTGTAGAAGCAGCAGTGGCAGGCAGGGGACAGGTGCTATGAACATGCAACGTACAATGTCCTGAACACAGCTACCTGTAGACCAGACTCTACTCACTCTCTTTGCTTGCTGCGGCTGCTCGCGTGTTCTCGCTGCCCATCGAGACAGCAGTGGTTTCGTCCATGTCAAATTGGTCGTCCTCGTCAAAGGACGCATCCGCATTCGCGACTGTCCGAGACACACGGGGACTGCTTGGCTTGACAGACCGGCCACGGGCCGAATCAGCAGTCAGACCACGCGCAGGCGGCCACTGAGAACCATAGGTCAACACATGAGATATACACATCACGATGACATCACAATTGCATCGATATGACATTGCCATTACATCACAACGATGTCATTGTGTATGTCCCTCCCAATGTCAATAGGCATTTGGCAACAGGCAGTATGGTACACACAGGAAATTTAACTCGGTGAATAATTCATCCAACTGCAAAGAAAGTTCGTCTGGTCGGAAATTTTGCCCACGGGCCATAAAACATATGGGAAACCTGGGCTTATTGACAGTACTCCCTGCTTGGCGGTTAGCACAACACTGACCTGACATGTCGATATGCGATACAGCTGATCCAGTAAAGCATCTAGCTGCAAGTCATCCTGGAACAACTGGCACATGCCCACAATAAGCGGCATATCTCCGATGGGCTGTGAGGGAAACAAAGAATATGCAAGGAAGAGCAAAACTATGAAAACCAAAACATCGGTATTGAAATATAATATTTCAAAGCGCTGCCAAGCACAACACACAAGGTTTAATTTCCCATACATGTATGCAAAAGAGTGTTGCATAATCACTCAATCCAACGCTACCGCGCACACAGGCCACCAACACAGGCACTTGGTTGTGATTCTAACTAATTGAAAAAGGATACATAAACTAAGGGGAAAACAAATTAGACCAAAGGAAATAAACTCAGACACATGGAGACACAACTGCTCCTTGGCCAACTCCAAAAAAAGAAAGACAACTCCTGCGTGTACCTCTCTTGCTCCATAAACACATGCGAAAAAAACCAAGCATTCTCCGCATGTACACACTCACTGTACACATGTACACAACTTACTGGACACAATCAATGTACGCATGCATGCAAGTTGCAGATCAACATGCACGTGCAAATACATATTCGGACCGTGCAGTCCGGATATCAAATATCAAGAAACTAAGCACTACTTTAGAAGGGCGACTCTCCAAATACAGGCGATGCAAACAAATCAGAGAGTAGGTAAAGGAACATAAAAGGCGTATCAAGAATAGACTCGGATGGAGAGCCAAGGATAATTTATGAAATTTGTAGTTCCTTGGTCCTTTCTCTTTTCTATTAACGGCATATCGATAGTGATAATGATTAATGAGACATGTTGACATCATAATTATTAGACCATGCGATTCTATTTCAAGAGGCATTCGGAAAAGGGGTACTGATTTGGCTCATCCCCATTTGGGAAATGAGTATTCATTAGGCAAATACCCACCAGGCCAGGAGGTGCCATAAGGCATGCAAACGCTGGCTGAAGACAAGTTAGAATGCGAGCCGTGGAGCGACAACGGGTGTCTGCATCCACCTCCAGCAATGAAGAGTCCTTGAGACCATCAGCAACACTCTCGCCAAGTGCCTGAAGAAGAGAAAACAACAACATGAATATGAATACAGGATCAGCGAGGAGAGAGAGAGAGAGAGAGAGAGAGAGAGAGAGAGAGAGAGAGAGAGAGAGAGAGAGAGAGAGAGAGAGAGAGGGGGGGGGGAGGAGGAAGGCTGAGAGAGGGGAGAGGGAGGGGAGAGAGGCGACAGACAGACAGACAGACAGACAGAAAACACAGCAGTATAGAGAGAGAGCCAGTACAAGTACACTACAACGGATACACTCACTGTGAGATGAACTAGCAGTGGTGCATACACTCACTGTGAGATGAACTAGCAGTGGTGCATACACTCACTGTGAGATGAACTAGCAGTGGTGCATACACTCACTGTGAGATGAACTAGCAGTGGTGCATACACTCACTGTGAGATGAACTAGCAGTGGTGCATACACTCACTGTGAGATGAACTAGCAATGGTGCATACACTCACTGTGAGATGAACTAGCAGTGGTGCATCACGAATGTCATCGACCGTCATTGATGACGATAACACCAGCTGGCGGACAAGGTGAACGGAGAGGCTGATGAGTCGACACTCCCGCTCCAGTCTTGCTGACAACACATTGAGACGCTCTCTGCTCATCATAGTGCCCTGTGTGTGAATACCACAACCAACATAGAAGTGCATCATCATAATTATTACAGCCATGATGGGTGTGTACCGGTATAGTAGACACTCAGACTCTCGCACACTCGTCACTCCATGAGTCGATGGCAGAAAAACGTGAACAGCAGAGACCTGCACAACTGACCACTTCTTTGAGGTTGAAAGAGAGCTGTTGGTTATTGAAACGCATCTCCTTACCTCGCCATCAGCAGCTGCGCTCGGCACGGTGCCACACATCTGCACCAGTACAGTACATAAGTAGACTTGGAGTGAGGACAGGAATGCGCCATCACACCTGTCAGGCCAACACGTGTGCAAGCACACAGCCGCACACAGCCACATAACACATGCATGCATGCATGTAAGCACACACATACATGCACACACGCGCATACACGCATACACGCACACACACACACAAGCACAAACAAGCAAAAATCTATACGTGTACAATAATGTATGCGTCATCATGTATCTTGCAGTCACTGACGCCGCCTTTTTGTCATGATGTGCTTAATAGTATTGATGGTGAGTGACTGTGATATTTCAGCTCTCGCGTATGCACTTTTTTTTAAACCCATCTGAGCCCTGCGCGGCTTCCATCGCAGCTCCCCTTTTTCATTGGCACTCTGGCTTTCGGTTGTGTTGTTGCATTAGACGGAGTTAGAAGGAGGATTGTGCTCCCTGTGCTCCTGTTCGTTCTTTCAATCTGATCACTCGTGTAGTTTCTATTTATTATGATGGTTTAGTAATCTACTCTCTGCCGTGAAGTTGGACGTGAGTGTGTGGCATTTGGGAACAATCATTTAAAATTCTTACCGAGAATTTGAAATGTCTTCGACGTGATCATGAACTACTGCAAAGGGTGGCTGCATAAACAAAGAAGAATCAAAAAATAGTTTTTTAAAATACACAATGCAACTAATCCTGTTAGCCACAGATGACCATAGGTGCTGCAGTTATTCTACCAAAGGGCCAACCCAACCAAACATTGAATACGGGTCCATTACTACACTATTGGTTGTCAACATCATCCTGCGTCAGAACACAAATGGATTGCCCTCGGCTGAAGCAGCCAGAGCAGTTTTACTCTTTCACATTGAAACCGGGCGGGAACATCGATTTCGGTCCCAAATGACACACACACACACACACACACACACACACACACACACTCTCTCTCTCTCTCTCTCTCAAGACTCTCTTGCTGAAGTTTTGAGAGAGATTCTCTTGTTGAAGTTAAGTGGTCTCTCTCATGAGAACTCTTCCTGAAATTACTCTTTCTCTCTGTGACAAGAAATTTCTGGCACTCGCTTGCTCTCTTACTTGCTTTTACGTGTAAACTTTAAGTCATCCTTCAAAGAATCATAAGAGGTTCGAACCAATCAATCACACATGGGGGTCTTTGAATCTACGCACCGAGGGCTCTATCCTATTAGATGGGTGTCACCGCTTAGATTCCGTCCTCGGAACACCAACATTCTGTATGGCATAAGTGTCGGGCAAGGTAGACGAGCGGTGTCGTGAAGTGGATGTTCTGGCTGAGTTCGCCCGCACCCAACCACAAGTGGCATTTGCTGAGTTTGGCCAGGGAGTTTGCCACAAGTGGTCCTTCGTTGCCCGGCAGTGCCCAACACAGCCGATCTGTTTGCGCTGCTGGAGGACACTATCCGCAGCAAATACATTCCTGCTATCACCAACCGTGTCCCACCCGGAGACTTGAAGCGTGCCGTGCTGGCCCTACCGTGCAGGAATGGAGGGCTGGGAATCGTCGACCCACCCTCCTTTGCCTCCCAGTTCCAGGTCTCCATGCATATCAGCAAGCCTCTTGTGCAGAAGATCCTTCACCAAGATGAGTCCGCAGAAGGCATTCCGACTGCCATCATCACAGCTAGGGCAGAGATTGTGTCCCAACCACGGCGTCTCGCAAAGGAAGCTGTTGCCTCGGTCAATTGCCACCTCCACCAGCACTGCAGAGCGCACTCTGCACCTCGCAGCCGAAAAGGGCGCCTCCAGCTGGTTGACCTGTCGGCCCCATCACCAGTGTGGCTTCAACCTCCACAAGCAGGCCTTCTGGGAGGTTCTATGCCTACGTTATGGCTGGACCCCATCCAGGCTTGCCAACGGAATGTGTGTGTGGCGAAATGTTCTAACCTGAACATATCCTGTCTTGCGAAACTGGAGGCTACCCCGCCATGCGGCATAACGACCTAAGGGACCTCACCGCATCCCTCCTACGTCAAGTCGCCCATGATGTCCAGATCGAGCCGCATCTCCAACCGCTAACCGACGAGACCTTCCGCCACCGCTCCGCCATCTCAGAGGATGGTGCCCGCCTGGATGTGGCTGCGTCGGGTGTCTGGGGTGGACGGTTTGAACAGGCATTCCTGGACATTTACTAGTAGGTGTTCAAACCTCATGCCCGTTCCAACCTCATGCCCGTTCCAACCGCCAGCCGTCCCTAGCCGCAACATACAGGTGTTCAAACCTCATGCCCGTTCCAACCGCCAGCCGTCCCTAGCCGCAACATACAGGAAGCACGAGGCAGAGAAAAGGCGTGCCTAAGAAGAACGCGTCCGCAAAGTCGAACACGATTCACTTTCCCCCATCGCGTTCAGCGCTTCCGGCGGCTATGGCAAGTCCGACTCCGCTTTCTTAAAGCGCATTGCGTCCATGCTCGCCGACAAGAGAAAGGAGCCCTTCTCTTCACTCCTTGCCTTTATCAGGTCACAGGTATCCTGTCTTTTTGCTCTTGTCCGTGCATCCCATGCCAGCCTCCGAGGTCATCGCAGGCTACGATCACAAGATGCCCATCAGAGAGGCATCAATTCTGATGCTCGCCTGAGGTCCTCGCTGCTGCAGAGTGCTTTCGGTAACTATCAGCGGCATGCTTGGCTGCTGTCCTGTCCCCCCCCCCCCCCCTCCCTCGGATTGTGTATGTTATAATTTTCTCAGATTCCGGATTTCCCCCGTCCGTATGATTATGCGCAGTTTAGCTCTTTGAGGCTTATGCTTTCATTTTTCTTCTCTTCACTTTTAGCGCTTGACTGGTTATTAAATATTATTTCCCTTCTCTTTATTTTGCGCTACATATTATTGGTTGCGTCCACATTGCATATTGCTCTTACACGTAAAAAGAAGTGATCAAAGAAGAACTTGAAAAATACGGAACACGAAATCCGGGATCGAAAACGGAAAACTGGCTATGCGTTGTCGTGTAATCCATCGGAAACGCAGATCAATGCATGCTTGGCATTTTCAAATCTGTTCGATGTAGATCCAACACGGCAACGCAACTGTGCACGTGGTGACGTAGACTGTACGTGATCCTCGGGAAAAGCCCAGCAGCCGGGCTGGCCGTAGATCTACGCGTACAGCAACCATCCAACACTTTGAGTTTGATTCAAGTAAAATAATTCAAGTATAAAACAGTTCGAAGCTCCGTCTTGCATGGATGAAACAAAAGATTCGTTCGTAGGAGAGCGGCCTGGCAGGTTGGACGGAACATCCGTAGTTTGATGGAGCTGTACTACTGCTACTAGCTGCTCGTCGTTGCGTTGATCGGTTGTTTTTCGACTTGGTGATGGCGGTGGAAACTCCTCCTGCCAAGAGAAAAAGACTCTCATGGACAATCGATGAGAAGCTGAAAGTGCTCCAGGAGTTAGATGATGGCACAAAATTGACGGCGGCCAGTAACAAATATGGCATTCCCAAAAGCACGCTATCTTCTATGAAGAAGAATGCATCGTCCATTCGTTCGTTCAAAGCAGTAAGTCTTGAAATGGGAATGAACAGATCTCCAAAATCCACTCGGCTGGGCAATTTCGACAAACTGGAAAAAGCACTACATCTTTGGGTTACACAGAAAATGAGACTGGGGGAGGATGTGAGTGGCCCTGTCCTCTGGGACAAGGCTAGCTCACTTGCCAAGCGCTTGCACGGCGAGGACACACCATTCACTGCATCTGATGGCTGGAAATATCGCTTCTGCAAGCGTCATGGCCTGCGCATTGGACAGGGAGTGTGCAAACAGAAAACTACTGCTCGCCAAGAGCCAACGGCACTGGAGTTTGTAGACCTTGTCCAGAAGTTGGTCGAGGACGAAGGACTCTCCGGCGAGCAGCTATTTAACTGCACCAGAACTGGCCTGAGCTTCCGTCAGTTGCCCGTGCAGACCGCAGGCAGCGCAACGGCTAACGTGGCTGTATCGTACGCAGACAGTGAAGCGGAGAGAGTGACGCTGGCACTGTGCGCGAATGCGGCCGGTTCATGCAAGCTGCCCGTGCAGGTGTCTGGCAGTGCAGAGAAACCGGAGCTCCTGGCCGCCATTGGATCCAGCGATCCGACTATAGCGGCCGAGTACGGCAAGGAGGACACATTGATGCCGACCGCCACGCTGCGCAAGTGGTTCCACGGATCGTTCGTGCCACGTGTGCGCAAGCACTTGACCTCGCTTAGCTTGGAGCCCAGAGCGGTCTTACTACTGGACAGCAGTCGGGCGTACCCGAAGTGCACGGACTTAGCCAGTGATGACGGCCTCATAGTGGTGAATTATATACCAGCCGTGGACGATGATACTATCCAGCCGATGAGCCAGGGTGTTGCAGAGGCCGTGCACCAGCGGTACCGGCTGAAGCTGCTCCAGCGCTGTACGAGCACCGTGCCCCTGGAGCAATTCCTCAACTCGGTCGACATGGCACTGGTGGCCAGTTTGGCGGCGGAGTCATGGGCCGAGGTGACGCAACTCACCTTGCTCAAGTCTTGGCGCAACTTGATCCCGGTGCCAGGGTATGCCTCGACCAACGCTCTAGCGGACATAGCAGAAACCCAACAGCAAACCAAGCGGTTTGATGATGCGAGGACGTCGCTCGCCAATCTTGGCCTGGAGAACTCCAGTGCGGCAGTGACGCGTTTCCTCCACGTCGGCGACATTCAGCCGGCGTTCCACGTGCTGACGGAGGACGATATCTGCGACGTGGTGCTGAGCGGGACCGGTGAGTACGAAGCCTGCTATGCTCCTACTACCGGTACTGCTTCAAGTCAAGAGAAACACCACAAGACTCAGTCCCACAGCAGCAGCAGCACGAGTACCACAGGGGCGTTGGCTGCCAGCAATAGTGGTTGCAGCGACAACGCTCCGGCAGTTACTGTGGTAACGGATGAGTTAGATCAATCTGGTGCTGGCTCGCATGCGCACGGTCAACAGGCGCAAGGTACAGCGGCGGCATCGACGACATTGGCAACGGCGGCGGGCCCAATAGTATCGCACGAGGAGGCCGCACGCATGTTTGAGCAGTGCTTCCGCTGGTTGCAGCAACAGCCAGACTCCAGGGTCAGTGAAATAGCCGTGCTCTGCGAGCTGCGTGACAGTGCCTTGAAGAAGGCCGCCAACATCACCCATTGACCGAACCAGTCTGAATTTGACCCGAGTTCGGTTGTCTTTGTTTGTTTGCTCGTTGAGAACTTGAGTATAATTCGATATTACTACTGTATCTGCTTTTAATCAAGACTTAAGCTCACAAGCATCCCATCAGTGGGCACAATGTTGGGGCATTCAGGAGAAGTGTCCTGAGTTTTATGACTTGTAGGACACAGTGTCTTGAGTCCGATCCCTGTCTTCAGCGTCTTTACGACAGTGTGTGTTGCTCTCCTCAAGTGCTTCACAACTCCGGTTTTATCATTAGTTTTTAGCACGTTTAGTATTACCGCTGTTACCGTGTCATGTGTACGTGAACAGTCTCTGCTCGCTGCTTTTATTTTTGCGCCCAGAGCTATGAATAGCCCGTGCAAGTGTGTGCGTGTGTGTGTGCGCGCGTGTGTGTGTGTGGACGTTCTACCACTGTAGTACCAGTATACTTTGCCTCTCTATCAGTTTTAATTTCGTGTCATAGACCAGTGCATAGCTAGATTTGTCACTCATACCATAGAAAAGAAAAGCAATTACTTCACACAGTAGTGATGACTGTAACAAACAGACCGTGTGGAGTCATTGTTGAAAGTCGGGAGTCATAAAATACCAACTCTCTGGTTGAGAAGCCATGTGCCATGCAAATTCATGCATTGGAGTTGATGGATCCTTAGAAAATACCGCTGCATTGTGGATGTTTATTGGGCATGCATGTTTTAAGCTGTGACGGATGCATGCGTACAAACGTTCTATACGTACAACTGGTCTGAAACACCCTGGTCTCCCAACATTAACGTTACATCGACCAGAGTGCAGTAGGACATCTCGGGACCAAAGGGTGCCCACATCTCAGAATAATCCCTAATGGGCCATTCACACTACGCCCGGAACGTGGCGTACGTGACGTTTTCGTCCGGATAGCCATGACAACATGGAACGTGGCAGGAAATCGTACCCCTGATACGAAAACGTAGACGACGTATCCGGACCCCTGTACCGAGTTTTGTTCTGTCGTTCCCAGCAGTTTGTGTCAAAAGAAGCTGTACGAGCAGCGTGTGCTGGCCTGTGTGAATGCACCTGCATGAAAACGACGTCTGCCAGTATGTCGTATTCCAAAACGTGACGCGTATTGTAACGTAGTATGAATAGCCTATAACTCGGAAATACGAGTGTGCAGCGTTTGTTCATGTACTCTTGCTCCAGAATATGCTGGGCAAGAGGTCCCTACTCTGTGCACTGATGTACACGCTGCTTACGACAGTGCATGCTTTGCAGTGCACATCATTTTACCGTAAATTGCACCGCTTGGTGGCAAAGAAACCATTGCAATTTTGGCTGAAAGGGTGCCACAGATTTATTAGCATACTGCAAAATTAAACTTCATGTGAAGTTGTGTGTTCTGAATCGTGCCACCCTGCGCAAAATCAGTCGTTGAAATCTGCCAACTTAAAAAATCAACACTAGTAACTCAAATGATGAAAAGCTGATTTTTCAAAGTGCGAAGACTCCACTGTAGCCATCCGCTATACCCATACATCTTCACACGCTCTCCAACCGGTCTCTGGGCTACACCAATCACTAAAAGAAAAAGAGATCATCATTCGAATGATTATCTAAATAACCGACGAGGAGACAACAGCCGTAAAATAGCAGTGAATAAAACGAATGATTATCTCTTTTTCTTTTAGTGATTGGTGTAGGCCAGAGACCGTTCGGAAAGTGTTGTGAAGATGAATGGGTATGATGAGAAGCTGATATCACAAAATATAAATATTTGGCAGTTTACCGGGAGATGTCCTGATGTGCATGTGACAAAACCCGGCTGCTCGGTGTTGCAGTGCTGTGTGGATTAATATGGTGCTGTAATACAGGAAAAAGGACTTGGTCTGTGTGGTGTTGGACCTGTACAGAGAACCGTGTGGGGGAACAACATCACTCGGCGCTATCGTTTACAGGTGTGCTTAGTGATTCCAGCCATGGACAGATATTTGAGCATGGCAACGCTGACTGAAATCTCTGCGTGCAGCGGATTGATACTTCTCATCTTCCAAGTGCACAATGTAAGTAGAGATCGGCTACTAGTATAGGCTTGGTGGGTGTAGTAATATACCAAATATAATGTTATCAGCTTCAAAATTAGCAATGAAAAATATCAATTGTGCACTCATAATCATGTATAAACAATTAAAATGAAACAATTCCAGAACGTTTTCGTGTGACCATCATCAGTGGAACATCGTCACATAGCAAGAATCACTAAAACAACCAGTTATATAGCTAGAGTAACATGAAAAGAAGCGTGAGAATGCAGCACAGCTAGCGGTTATGCATAACGCGTGTAGTGTGAACCTTTGCAGTGTATCTGAGAATGGTAGCAGTAGATGAATGTGGCAGCTGTGAGTGCGTGTGAACAAAAACTGGTGAGTGTGTATTATTTAAAAAGTGTGAGTGCTACAACATTTTCTTTTTGCTTGCATAGAACAGACATCGACAAGAGCAAGTCTGCCATCTACAAGCATTTGGTGTCCAGTCCGGATTGTCGTAAGTTGTTTGACGATTCCTGGTTTAGTGTTATTTGTCGCGCGCGTTTCTTTAAGCAGTTGCAGGTGTTGGAAGCTGTATATATTCGCACACGTGACCCTGTTCTATGCAAGCAAAAAGAAAATGTTGTAGCACTCACACTTTTTAAATAATACACACTCACCAGTTTTTGTTCACACGCACTCACAGCTGCCACATTCATCTACTGCTACCATTCTCAGATACACTGCAAAGGTTCACACTACACGCGTTATGCATAACCGCTAGCTGTGCTGCATTCTCACGCTTCTTTTCATGTTACTCTAGCTATATAACTGGTTGTTTTAGTGATTCTTGCTATGTGACGATGTTCCACTGATGATGGTCACACGAAAACGTTCTGGAATTGTTTCATTTTAATTGTTTATACATGATTATGAGTGCACAATTGATATTTTTCATTGCTATTTTACGACTGTTGTCTCCTCGTCGGTTATTTAAATACTTTAAACGGAGATACACTCGCGATCAGACTGAATGTCTGAATAATGTGCTTCGCAAGCGTTATGTTTGTAGGTGCATTGCGTTTAATGTTGCTTTTCTCAAACAATGCTTGGAATTCGGCGTCTGTCCTGGCGCAATCCAGAAGAGGGTACAGCGGGCTAAAGCGTACCAGTCCCTTTCAATTGAAAGGACTTTCATCAAGGATGACATTGCGAGATCCATGGATACAATTGACAAAACACGAACTGCGTTTAAACACCTCTACCGCCAGGCGCGGGATTTCCTGTCACAACATGACTTTCTTCGTTTTTCCATGCTTATCTCGGAGAATGATGATAGGCTACATACTCGATTAGTCACCAAATACGATCAGAACATCAAGTGGCTTCGGAAGAAGCGCTTTGGCTCCATCACAATTGATACCAGCACAATAATTAACATGGCGAACATTCCACTTACGACTGTTCAAAAGGAGCTACTATCTAGAGGCGTAGATTTCGGCATACCACCAACATCAAACATGAGAGAGCGAGTACTATGTGATTTTGAATTATTCTATCGGAAATTGAGTGGTTTTGCACCGGTATCGGAATCAAAGAAAATGGTGTGTACGGCCACAGTGCGTGCTACAGCCGAGGAACACGCTGACAAACCCGCTGAACGGAGAACATTTTCACTATCCCGCGAACACATGAAAGCTCGTTCAGAGCTGAAA
This sequence comes from Sycon ciliatum, assembly GCF_964019385.1. NCBI lineage: Eukaryota > Metazoa > Porifera > Calcarea > Leucosolenida > Sycettidae > Sycon > Sycon ciliatum. Next base: position 29,871,289 of record NC_088646.1, read on the forward strand.
AAGAACAATGATATCATCATCACTCGGCCAGACAAAGGTCGGGCAACAGTTATCTTAACGCGAATGGAGTATAATACAAAGATGGCTACCATACTGGACGACGGGTGTAAATTTGTGGAACTCGGTCCGGTTTCAACACATGATAAAACATTGGCTCGGGAGAAGGAAATAGTAACCTATCTGAAGAAACTCCGAGCAGCAAAAGACATAACAGAATCCGAGTTTTTCCGAATCAAGCCTATCGGTTCGGTTCGTCCGCGCATGTACGGCCTCCCCAAGATACATAAACCATCCTGCCCGCTTAGACCAATACTCTCCATGATAGGATCGCCCCAATACGCTATATCCAAGTGGCTCTGCGGCATGATACAACCGGTATTAGAGCATTATTGTAAACACAACGTTAAGGACACGTTTGAATTCGTTGAAATCCTTCGTGACAACCCTATTCCGCCTACTGCCCATATGTGCTCTTTCGATGTTGTAAGCTTGTTTACAAACGTACCACTAGACGAGACAATAGATATCTGCGCGCGAAGACTATACCACAATGATGATGACATTGATCTTCCATGGTTACCGGAGACAGCATTTCGACGTTTGATGCTGATGGTGACGAGTGGCGTAGAGTTCTCGTTTGGTGATGTTATGTATAAGCAGACAGACGGTGTGGCGATGGGGTCTCCGTTGGGCCCGGTACTGGCAAATGTCTTCGTTGGATATTGCGAATCGAGAATGGACAAAATAAAGTGGCCTCAGTTGTACGTTCGATTTGTGGACGACTCATTTACCTATTTCGAAACAAGACGTGACAGTGAAGCCTTTCTAGATGAGTTGAATGATGTCCACCCTGCATTACGCTTCACATGTGAACACGAGGATTGCAACAAATTGTCGTTTTTAGATGTACTCGTGGAAAAGACATGTGAGGGTGTTGTGACATCGGTGTATCGTAAGCCTACATTCACTGGTCAGTATATTATGTACGATTCATATTGCTCTTCGCAATACAAGACCAATCTAGTCCGAAACTTAGCTGACAGGGCAAGACGCATTTGCTCCGAGAGTAAACTGCAAGCAGAACTTGATTTCCTTCGCTCTGTCTTTCTTAAGAACGGGTATCCAGGATCACTGTTAGCGAAACTACTCACGAACAATGCGCCCCGTAAGGAACTGACAATCGGCCCGGCTCCTTGTCGTGTCTTCCTGTGCCTGCCTTGGAAAGGCGCGGAGTCGACAAAGGTCAGTCGTATTGTCAAGTCTATTGTCCAGAAGACGTACTATGCAGTGAATGTAGTAACTGTCTTCACCACGATACGTTCGTTCACGGTGTTGAAGGACGTCCTGCCGACCCATCATTTGAGTCACCTCATTTATCATTTTGAATGCCGACAGTGCGGTAGTCGGTATGTTGGCAGGACGCTTCAACACTTGTCCGAACGTATCAAACAACACGTCCCATTGTCCTTGTTGTCAAAAGCGGCCAGGGCAGGCAGGCCAAAGCGTGGGAGGCCGAGAAAACACCCGTTGCCTACTACTACGCCTGTCAGTATTACAACACAACCGGAAACGGATACAACACCGGACTCAACAGTAGCGCAACACACGAATCTGGTGTCACTCTTGACGACAACAACACGGCATGGGAGACCACCGGACGATCGTTCGTTAACAAACCTGACGGCGGTAACGGAAAGATCACCAGGAGAACGAAATGAAAATGGAGGAAAAACGAATCTGAGGAGAAGCCAGAGACTAGCGGAGACACGACTGAGAAAAATGGAGAAGGCGGAACCAGTAGTGGCAGGTGAAAGTACGGGCGCAGCAGTGAACACGTCAAGGAGAAAGAAGCGATGGCATGAGGAGATGGAGATGGAGGATGATGATGGGGATGAACAGGATGGTCAGGAGGAAAGCAAGGGTGAGCGGGAGCAGGAAGTGGAGGATGAGAGTGATACGGACGAGGAGGAGTTCGACATCGACAAGAGCAAGTCTGCCATCTACAAGCATTTGGTGTCCAGTCCGGATTGTCGTAAGTTGTTTGACGATTCCTGGTTTAGTGTTATTTGTCGCGCGCGTTTCTTTAAGCAGTTGCAGGTGTTGGAAGCTGTATATATTCGCACACGTGACCCTGTTCTATGCAAGCAAAAAGAAAATGTTGTAGCACTCACACTTTTTAAATAATACACACTCACCAGTTTTTGTTCACACGCACTCACAGCTGCCACATTCATCTACTGCTACCATTCTCAGATACACTGCAAAGGTTCACACTACACGCGTTATGCATAACCGCTAGCTGTGCTGCATTCTCACGCTTCTTTTCATGTTACTCTAGCTATATAACTGGTTGTTTTAGTGATTCTTGCTATGTGACGATGTTCCACTGATGATGGTCACACGAAAACGTTCTGGAATTGTTTCATTTTAATTGTTTATACATGATTATGAGTGCACAATTGATATTTTTCATTGCTATTTTACGACTGTTGTCTCCTCGTCGGTTATTTAAAGCTTCAAAATTCAAAAGTAAAGTATTTTTTCCACTCACACTAAACCGGTTATAAGAGTGATCGGCTATAGCAATATATCGCCTAATGCGATCAAAATATCACTTCAAAATCACTCAATTGCATACACTATGGATCGTTTCTAGTAATTGATGGTACCAAGAGTACATAAACCAGAGTGTGCAACTGTGCATATCAGATCTGAAACAGCGTAGTTCGTGCACTACGTCACCCTGATGAGGTCAGCCAAGCCGCGACTTGCGTGCAGCTCAAATTTTCATGTTTCATAGCCCGGAAATCAGCCAAGTTTGCTTGACTTTAGATGTCCTGTTTCAGGATTTCGGTGTTTTGTGTGACTGTGTACGCTGCGTACATCCGCCGACAAGTAAAGCCACCATGCTATCCGTATCAAAAAACCGAAATCAGGACAAACTCTGTGACCTGCACCGCCGCGACTGGTTACGCAACTTTTCACCGTACCTGTGGCTTACCATGCCGTCAGAAATGACGTACTGCACGAATTACGCTCCCACAGGAACCATCCCGAGTTGCACACTCTGGTTTATGTACTCTTGATGGTACCTACAGGAAGCTTGGGGAAACTGAGATTGTGTAAATGGTGTGTAACTACCAGCAGTGTGGTCTTAGACTAGATGCAGTTTGTTGTTATTTTGTACTTTATACGTCTCGGTATGGTACTTACATGTATGATGCACGTCTGTTTGTGTATGTCATCATGACTAAGTCGTAAAGTTACCACTCACATACTTTGAAGTACTACCCTGTCCAATCGCATGTAGTAATAATTGTCTATAGCGATCACATCACACTTCTTCAAACACCAACGCTATAGTTCGGGATTTCAGGGGGTGTCGGCTGTTGGGCAGTTCAATAGCCAATTGAGTCATCTTTCCAAGATTCCTTTGGAGTCTCTCTCCCCTCTCCCGGGGAGACCCACGTGACCAGTTTTGGCAGTGAGTAAGTACAGTACAGTACAGTACAGTATGTGCGTGTGTGTGTGTGTGTGTGTGTGTGTGTGTGTGTGTGTGTGTGTGTGTGTGTGTGTGTGTGTGTGTGTGTGTGTGTGTGTGTGTGTGTGTGTGCATACAACCCCGGTGATTCTGTTCTGCTCTACAGCCCTGTCGTTCCCCAAGGCACATCAGCAAAACTCCACAGGTACTGGACTGGACCCTACCAGGTAACCCGTGTCATCGATGACATCACCATCCAAGTTCGGGATCCAAACACACTCCGTCGCCAGGTTGTACATGCTGACCGTCTCAAACGCTTTCTTCCACGTCCAGAACCACCGCCGAACCAAATTCAGTATGCGCCTGTCATCCACCCTCCAGATCACGATCAACCCGTTCTGTACTTACTGAGGTGTGGTGAGCCCATAAGTGGGATCATTTTCAAGTCCACCCAGAGTTTTGGGGATTTCAGGGGGTGTCGGCCGTTGGGCGGTTCAATAGCCAATTGAGTCATCTTTCCAAGATTCCTTTTGAGTCTCTCTCCCCTCTCCCGGGGAGACCCACGTGACCAGTTTTGGCAGTGTGCAACAAGTACAAGTACAAGTGTGTGTGTGTGTGTATGTATGTCTGTGTGTGTGTAAGCGATGCGAACATTGCAGGCACATTCCCTAGTTGCGCACCAGAGCAGCATAAAGCTGAGCGTGTCCCTTTTAAAGAACCATTGCTAAGTGCCGTTCATGAAGGCATATAATGTGATTCACTGCTGAATCAGGACAATGATTCCAGGATCCTGACTCAGAGTGAGACAACCATGGGTCCACGTACAGGCAAGACAATGTTTGCCGATCAGGACTATGATGTTTTTTGCAAGGATCTCATTTCTTAAACTTGTCACTGGCACCCTACTTGACCCCAAGTTTTCTGCATTTCACCTCTTCTCCCTTTGTTTCGGTTCCCGGCGGAGCTTGCGTGTGCATACATGCACCCATGTACGCGGTGCGCGCGCGTGCACACACACACACGCACACACACACAGCATAAAAATGGTCAAACAACAGTCACCAATCACCTTGTCAAATGTGGACTGGAGATGGTTGAGTTCGATTTGCGCTTGATCGGCCAGGAATGACTCCAGTGCCTCTGAACCGTCGTCGTCCAGCACAGAGAGACGTTTACTGCACACACCAAGTCATAAAACAAGCAAGCGTCCCTAATCAATCAAAATACAAACATCACAGTGCATTGTAGTAAAGGGAGCTGCACATTCAAGGAATACTGGATAAACAAGAAAAAGTAAAGATAAACGCAGGGGCGGATCCAGGAGGGGTTCCAGGGATTCCGCGGAACCCCCTAAATTTCGTAAATGTTCTACTGGCAACCATATGCGTGTCCATGCACATGTATCAGCTATTCAGTTTTGACTATAACTTTTTTACTATTATTTTTCTCACCCCACACCCCTCTACTCTGTTATCGGCCCTCTTAAGAGTTGTGTTCATCACTGTTGAGGCTTCCGATGGAAAATAAAAGAATACTACTACTATACTGGAACCCCCACCCCGTAGAGATCGCTGGATCCGCTACTGTAAAGGTGAAGTAGACACACTGGCCAATGCTATACTTCCTAGCCCAATCATCACACTGGCCACAATGCACATTGTGCCAAGGTGAGTGCATACTCTATAGTGATAGAATTCAAATGTGCACACACAAAACAGCTACCTTTTCGCGGAATCCTTGGCCAAGAGGTTCCAGAATGCATGGCATGATGACGGAGCACGATGTGTGAGTGCAACCAAGACGGTGGCCAGTACTTGCGGAGCAACCCTGGTTGTAACAAGTGGCCAGCAGGAGCAAAACGAAAAACATGACTATACGCGTCAATCGGCATAGCGCACGCACGCACGCACACACACACACACACACGCGCGCACACACACACACACACTGGTATGATCTGGTTGACTTCAGAGGCTGAATTCAGTGAATACAATAAAGAGGCATGCAGCAGCAGAGAGGACCTGGCAAGCATCAGCAGCAGCCACACAGTACACCATTGCAGGGCAGGGGTGCATCACTGTACATTGAAAGTACAACCTCAACTCTACAAGCACACACACACACATACAAGAACTAAGCTTGCTGCTGCCTCACTCACCTCCGTCCTTCACCCTTTGCCGCCGCCGTCACAGAGGCGATGACGCCGGACGGCGCAAACGTCGACGTCAGCACGTTCGTGTGCTGCATGCTGAGCGCGGACGTGCTGCCAAAGCTGCTGAGCAGCCACTGCACGAGGCGAAAGCGCAGCGGGTACGACGACTGTACGTCCTCGGCGCTGCCGGGCTCAGGCGGTTCACTGCCGCGCACACCGGCCAGGGCAAAGCCGCGCCGCAACTGCATATCGTCCGGCAGGTCGTAGTGCTGTAAGTAGCAAGCCAGGAAGTTGACTGCGTTCCTACATGTCCAGACGGTGCAAACAGAGAAGAATCCAGGTACAAGGGAAGTATTCATACAACATCCACAAGTAGAGATTTACGTAGTTGAAAGAAGACAAATTAACACCCGCAGAGAAATAACACTACACGCAGGTCAAGCTGAGAGCAGAGCGAATGACCAGTGCAGCCGTTGTGTCTAATTACAAGTAGACCGGAATACCCATCATGTCTAAATTCTCTAAATGCATGTTACTCAAAGCACTGCCTACATGATTGTATTCTATAGCAGACTTACGATGCTGGATAGCATCCACCCTCTGCGGAGAACACCTGCCATGGTTCATAGTCCGGCTCAACAAGTTTGTTCTGCCGACAACACAACAGCACACCGATAGCTCCAGTCAGAGTATTGCAAAGCACTGGTCGAGGTGCCGCGAGACCAGCACCAGTAAGTTAGCAAACACACCATGCCCATTGTAACCAAAATACAATGTTATACTTCAGTACAATATACGGGCACTCATGCACGAACAAAGCATCTGCAAAAAAAAGTGCACAGGGATGCATGCACTGCCCAGCAATAGACCGGGTTGGCATTTTACGCTTTACACTATTCGCGACGGTCACCTGATAACGGCGTGACTTGGGAATTCAAATTATTTACTGCTCTCACACAATGATCAGCAATGGACCAGGGTGCCCTGGAAGCGAGGAATATCATGCGGAAAAGCTTGATACACGTCACACTGCACTCACCTGATTTCGGCCAAAAGAGTATTAAATGCTCTTGATATCGCTTACCGTACTTTACCGGTTCTAAGTCGACCCCGGTTATAGGTCGACCCCCGTATCCGGAGGTCTCAATTCTGCGTTTTAAAGTTTTCACCCAACGAAGCACTACCAACCACGCCCTGCTACTACAGCTGTAACACATCAACAAATCATGTAAACATTCCTTATTGGAGGGTATAACGTCCCAATCCTTGAAAAAAGGCCAATAAACTGGCAAACATGTGTTCACATGGTGCACTCATGCATGCAGGGCAGGTCATTTTTTGTAAGATTCTGATAGTTCCCGGTTATAAGTTGAATCCCGGTTGTAAGTCGACCCCCACCCTTTCTCCTTCTATTTTCAGTCGTAAAAGGTCGACTTACAACCGGAAAAATATGGTATTAAATTTTAATAAGCGATATCAAGTTTACCGTATTTCATGTGGTATAAGTACCTTTTTTAACCAGTGTGAAAGCTAAGCTGCAAAACACATGCCTACTCATGCCTACACATTCAAGCTTTCACAATGGACCAACCTCGACCATGGCAGTCAGCAAAGAGAAGCACTGATCCTCAGCGTGATGCACGCTGATCGATCTGCAAGCACACGCACATGGGTTACAAGCAACAGCACATATCACGGACCAAGCATGCTTGTATTGCGCATGCTCCGTTTTGATTGTTGTTGCTTCACGTCAGAGGACAAAACAGTTTTTTCCCCTGACATTGAGTTTGAATGACTATCAACGAACGGACTGCAATGCCCTCCAACAGATCTGTGTATCCATCCACCATACAGAAAGGAAGGCATATCAAAGCAGAAGGAGTATACATCATTGGACAAACACTACCACTGCTTATCACGTCCACTAACCTCCACGCAGATGACCAAACTTTCTTCCACACATTGGTTTTCGCACCGCCCGTGGAAAGGCTCACCGTCTGCGATGGTTTGCCTATGCGCGCAAATACACCAACACCAGACAATGAAAAGAAAACACAGACTCCCCAGTGCATGCACATCATGATACGTGCCAAATTTAAAGTCAAGAATACTGAGTGTGATGCTGAATCGCATTGCAATATAGACCAAAAGCATACAGGTGTCAAAGGTCTTTGAGTGGTTTCAAGACAAAACACAGAGTAAGAGAGAGAGAGAGAGAGAGAGAGAGAGAGAGAGAGAGCGAGAGAGAGAGAGAGAGAGAGAGAGAGAGACGTGCTCCGCACTGGTATACCAGCGTACGGGCAAAACAACTCTCTCTTTCTCTCTCTCTCTCTCTCTCTCTCTCTCTCTCTCTCTTTCAAAACAACTCACATTTTTTGGCGATGGGGACCAGCGCTGTCAGGCATTTTACAGTCCACACCAATGGATCCAGTCTACAAAAAGCAAAACAAAACAACAAAGTAACACACTAGTTGACAAACACATGGAACAGTATCCCCCGCCATCTCCCTTCCAAAACACTCATCATACAATATAAATCACATCACAGCCTTCCGCTGGCACATGAAGTCAGTCAGCTACCGTAGCGTATGCACCCGCTTCACATACTGCTAGCAATAAGAACTCAGATGGTGAGCCAAGGAAAAATTGTAGCATGGAAACATCTGGTTTAGTTGGCGGACTCGACCGCATAACCTGTGCCCACATTCTCCTGTGGTACTACTAGCAATGCACATACTTTTTGGTGTCGGTCTGCAGCTGATGAAGATGCTCCAAGGTTGGGATGACATCCTCGTCTGGCATTGAGCCAGGGTGTGTCTCCAGTAAGGTGGTGGCGATTTGCAACCTGCACACGGAGGCATGACAGAGCATACACAATGGCACACAGGTCCTCTACTGGTTTGGTATCATTCACGAGAAGGGTATTTCCCCTTCTTGCCCAGGATACGGCGCACCTGCAGCATGGGTTGATGGATTGCGCCGCCCAGAGGTACGGCAAGTGTGGGACCTGTTCTGGTAGTACCCCTTCTTCCTCCCCCCCCCCCCCCCTCATACATACACACACATACACACACATACACACACACACACACACACACACACACACACACACACACACACACACATACATTGTGTCGACATACAGACTCGAGGCACTTTGTAGTTCCTTTGGCAGTGCAGTGTGTGGAGGGGATGATTTTCCAGTAAAATACCAGCAAGCAAGAGGTGAGTAGCATGCAGAACACAGCCAATACTCAACTAGTCCCCAATTGGCAAACATCAGTCAGTGACTACGGGAACGTATACTTACCATGGAACGGCATTGACGGACATCATCTCGCAAAGTGACTGCCAGTTTGCAGGGGGCCCGACGAGACTGGCTGCAACAAGACCAGGCGCCGACCACACATGCACCATACACAATGTGTTACGCAACAAGTCGATTCACAACTATCTGGCAGCTTCGGCATTCATACAGCTCTCGAGGAGAGCAGAAATAATTTGAGTATAAATTTGAGTACGCACTAGAACACAGAGATCAAAGAAGTACATGTACACATGAGGCTGCGACGGCATCCACTCACTGTAATCATTACATCACATCATGTGAGTGCTCTACCCAGCATATGTACCAATATCAGCAGAACAGAGTACAACAACACGCCTGTCACAATGGAAACCGGAAACTTGCGGAAAGTTTAACATTTTTGTAATTCTGGCATGACGACGTGCAGAAAGTTTAACGATGGCTACCTGGCTACCCATCTGTATGCGCATCTTTATTCTTTACACAGACATTTCAAACCGGGTTCGCGATAACGTTTCTTCAAATAATGAAAAAATTGGTCGTTAAAACGTTCGACTTTGTAACTCGTTAGACTTTCTGCTTTTACAGTATGCAGGCACTCACCTTGACTTCGGCCATGTCTCTCCTGCAGAAACATCTATACAAGTAAGGCATGAACACACGCGCACAAAAATCGCACACGTACACATATACACATGTGTATGTACGCACGAACACACGCACACACACACGCACACACACACGCACACACACACACACACAAGTCACTAGGAGTCAAGCTGCTCGCTGAGGCAAAGAGCTGGAAACTATTCGTAACCAGTCGAGAATCCCCAACACACACACACACACACACACACACACACACACACACACGCATGCACACACACACATCAATCACCTGATGGAAGACATCTACGAACAGGATGATGAAGAGCGGCTTCTGACCAGTATCCTTCTTCCTACAAAGCCAGAGGAGCACATAAAGACGGCTAGGTTAAATTAAGCATCAGGTACTAGAAACACAATCAACCAATACACCAGTAGCAATGTTTGTGACATGCATACCACATACATGTATGGTGTAAACAAGGCTTCAGTCTAGAGTGGAACCTGTGCATTCAACATGCCCTACAAGTATTAATTTGTCGATATAACCAGGCAAACAAGTCAGTGTTTCACGTGAGGAGTAGTGTTTCCCTCCAGTTCTGCAGCTGTATTTCTTCCATATCGTGCTGCCCAGCATCAATGCTATAATGTCGGCCATCACAGTAATCTGTGTGTCAGCGCGCGCATGCACACACGCGCACACACACACACACACACACACACACACACACACACACACACACTACAGAACATGGACACTCACTTCAGACGGCGGTTTTCACTCTCCAGCTCTGACAGCAGCCAGGCATACAGGCTAGCCAGGTTTTTCTGCATGCAACAACACGGGCGACAAGAAGCAGAAGAAGAAAAGACACTCGCTTACACTCTACCAGTCTTGTAAACAGAAGACGAACTACTGAGGCAACTTGCCAACTTTCTAGACACAAGCGGATGGGTAACGTGAAACATAGTCACAAGTCGCCTTACCCGCCACATTCGTTCGTTTGCCGCCCAGCCACCGCTGTCCTCGCGGAAGCAGCCCTGCGGATGATGAGCACGGAGCTGGATCACCAGGAAGCGTAGAAGCGGGTCCTGTCCAACAACAACATGAAAAGAAGAAGAAAAAAGACAATAATGAAAAGCAAGCAGTTAAATGTGGGCATGTGAAATTGTAACAAAGGTGCTGTGACTAACAATATGCAATGTATGACAGGCGGGCTAGTAGTGTGAGAGCATGGTGGACATGTTGCATGTGTAACTAGGGGGGGGGGAGCAAAACATACAATTACTGTGCTGTGCTATATTCAAAAGTGCGAGTGCTATGAGATTTGTGATGTACTCCGCAGTCAAACCAACCTGATCATGACTTTCAACTTGCAGTATACTTCGAAGTACAATGTTCCGATTTTCTTTTTCTTGACATAATATATTATCAAAATTCAAGTATAATATATTATAAGTATAATATATTATGCTTTCTGAATGCATGAGTCTGGTCTGTGCCTGTGAACGTATGCAGGTTTTTAAGATATTGAAGTGATGGGAATTACGAGCGAAACAAAGCCATGCTAAACCAATACAGATCACAAGCCAATGTCACAGCACTCACACCTCTACAGAGCTCACACAGTTATTGTTTGCTTGCTCTGCCCCCCTCCCCCCTCCTGCTAGAGAAATAATTGTCCCAGCAATGAGAAGGTGAAGAGAGGTTCACATCAGTACACCCCGACTGACATGCTACATCATTCACAATGGACACACGCAAGCATCAGTTGCGTTGCTCCCTCACCCGCAGTGTCGGCGCAGGCTTTTTCAGCAGCTTGAGGACCTCGCTCCACGCGCTCTCCCCAAGCCGGCATAGGTAGCCCCGGACGTTCATCGAGGACGTCACAGCCAGGATGTTGAACGCGGAGAGGACATCGCCGAGAATGCCCGTTTGATCGCTCCTGCACGCATGAAGACATAGGCATGCAGGTATTGGAACACGGACTGTCAGCACATATCACCATTTGCAGCAGCATTTTTTAAAATATGCTGAGAAGGCATCTGCACGCACTGCAGCCGTTGCATTTCCTCGTACACGAGGGCTAGTGTCACCCTGGTTACTCATCATGAATGGGCCCGTTTGCCCCGTACATGCAACTCATGGTTACACGGTTACCATGGCTACGTTGTTACACACCAGTACTGGGGGGGGGGGGGGGGGATAGACAGAGAGAGAACACATGTCACGCAAGATCCTTACTGGGCTACGAGTTCCTACAGTACAATAGCCCTTGGCGGATAATGCCAGCAGAAAAATTGGCATAATTCGGTACTTTTTCTGGTATGTTTCATGCATGTTTGGTATGTGGGTAAAGAAATGGAGCAGAATTCAAGGAAGTGCCTGCCATAACTTCATAAGGCTTGTATGGTTCTGCCAATTCCACTGGTTTTCAAGCAGAATCTGCCAATTCCACTGGTTTTCAAGCAGAATCTGCCAATTTCACTGGTTTTCGAGCAGAATCTCCCATTTTTCGAGCACTACCCGCCAAGGGCTGCAGTACATTGGACGACCCACAACAACGACGACGACGACAAGAAGCGGTGCATGTGCAAAGCACTTACGCCGACTTCAGCATGGTGTCGAAGAAGGGCATGACGGTCTTGATGATCCTGATGTTATGGCCGCACTGGACGGACGCATGCTCGATGAGAAGATGCAAAAGGCGGGCCAGCACGTTCCTGTCAAAGTGCGGCGAGCGGTCCGATAGAAACCCGGTCACCCTTTCGAGAAGATCTATTGGCGAACAAAATAGCAACAACACATGCAAGCATATGAGCAGCGGGAAAGACTCCAACATACACTGAATACCGTATTTTCCGGAGTATAAGCCGCCCTTTAAACACCAGTATTTCACCCAGAAAAAGTCAGTGCTGCGGCTTACACTACCATGATGACAAATAGAGTAGATGTGTATATTTTGTGACCAAAAATCTGGGTGCGGCTTATACTCCGGAAAGTATGGTATGTGCGCTGACAGGAAAATTGGATGCAGCACAATTCGTACTGCCGTGGAGTTCGATGTTGGATGTTGGATGCAACACCACTGTGGAGTGTCATCACCACCCCCACCACGGGCTGACGATCACACAATAAGACAACAAATGTGCTCACGTTCTATGGTTTGGGTCTCGTCATACTATTCGCTGGCTGGTTTTGCTTCTTTTGATCCGGGCAATACTTCCCCACAGTACTCAGCAACCTGTTTACCATGGACTACAGTGTAGTGGGTATATGCCACTGTTCAAATACAACATGACTTACCGCACCACATAGCTGTGGTGACCTCGCAGTGATAACGCCGCACTGGTAACAGGTCTCGCAGCAACACCGCCGCGTAGTCGGCGCCGAACGCGGCACAGAGGTTGTCATCCTTGAAGATGGTCAGGACGTGATGGAAGACCTCTTTGCAATTCAGCCGCGGACCATCTAGGGCAAGTGCGCACACACACGCGCACACACGCACACACACACACACACACACACACACACACACACACACACACACAAGCACGCACACCCGACACACATATCACAGAAAGCGGTACCCTTATAACAGGATTTTCCTGAGCGAAATGTTTGATTGTACTTGCCCAACAATCCATACATTACCAGACACTATAGGACACACAGGACATACTGCTAGTTCAAGAAAATCCCAAAAAGAACATATCATTTTGACCTGAAATCCCCCAAAAGTTACTCTGTGAATTCTGAATATTTAGGCAGCATACCATTCTAGAACTAAACACTTTGGTTTCAGGAACAAGTAAGACTTACTGCGGTCTGCCTTGCGCACGACCTGCTTGAACAGCTTTACCGCATCCTACCATGGCATGCACACAAGCAAATGCATAACAGATACAGATACAGACACAGATACGCGCACAGATACACGTACACAGATAGATAGACACACACACACACACACACACACACACACACACACACATCAAAATTCATGCTTTCTGCCAGTGTGTGTGTGTGTGCGTTTGTGTGTGTGTGTGTGTGGGTGGGTGTGGGTGGGTGTAGGGATTCACTGGCCAGAAAAAGTCACTTCATAGCTGTGTGGTGTAGACCAGGCTGAATAGTGGCGGTCAATTCTTCAGCCTTGCAAGCTGTGAAACGGTGCAATCCCAGCACAAGTTGCTATGGCTTCTGCTGTAGCATCACTATCATCGCCTCCGGCGATGGGCGTCAATTGGTCAAATGGTGTGGCGTGTGTGTGCGTACGTGTGTGTGAATAAACCACAGATTGTACAGGAGCATTTTTTCCACCAGGCACTCAGATAGACCAGTACAGCCAGATGACGTAGATGAGGAATTTTGATGAAAGCCTGCCCAGCTGAGTTCCACACTCCCTCAGAAAGGGGGATTACGTATTCTGGACCATCTTAAAACTAAGTGACAGTGACTCATGAGCCCCCACCCCCCCCCCTCCTCCCCCCCCCCCCTCCAGTGGCAGCACGTACATATCGCTTTGCATTCCTTCCAGCAGTGCTGGGACGACCTCGTGACGTTGTCGGCTCGGCCTCCTTCAGGACAAACTTGCGCACACGAGCCAGCAAGCGGTCCCAAGTAAGCTCTCCTCCGCCACTACTCCCATCGCTCTCCAAACTGGATTGCACATCTGAGCGGTCGAGTAACTCATACACACGCTGGGCAGCCGCCTGCAAAGAGACAAAGGCAAAGACACACAGCCATCATTGCATAAGCAAACGGTGCACATCCTGTCGCCACATATTCAACTCTCGACCAAGGTGTTCATTCTGTAGCTGGGTCAGTCGGGCAAGAAAAGTGGGGTGAGTGGTCGGGGCAGAGGGTAAGTCCCTGGGTTAGAAGTTGAGTACAGCAAAACCTGTCTAAGACGACCGCTCAAGGGACCTTCAAAACGTGGTCTTTGTTGCCAGTTGGTCTCCTTATCCAGGGTCATTTGACAGGCAAGAGCATCTCTTGGTCCTGGTTGCAGTGGTCTTCCGGGGCAGGTGGTCGCTTTATCCGAGCGGTTGCCTAGACAGGTTTTACTGTGCATGTTACATTGTAACGTGACAACAACTGCTATGTGTGGCAGCCACAGTACATGCATTTTCCATCAACTACCACAGTTTTCAGGGTCAAAGCCATACTGGAATGGCGCCGTTAGATTACAACAGGTAGAGTTCTAGTTCCGAAGCCACATCAATTGTCACTTCAGGTAGAGATTCTACGCCGTGACATGCTGCTTCTGCATGCATAGCACTGGCTTTCGGCTGTGAATGTAAAAAGCCCCCAGGGGTACGTAGGCACACCAACATATCAGTACAATCATACCTCGGTTATCCGGACCCGACGTTACGGGCACTTCTGTTTACCGGGCACCCTTTGGGCAACTTTCAGTGGAAATATTACTAGTCTTTTGTCACTTTTTGTGTAAATAGTGACGTCACATGCCATATCTACGGCATTTCCCCATCAAAATGTATGTAACTAGGAGTTTACGGACATTTCAAAGTTACTGGCAGGGTCCGGTCCCGAACCGCTCGGATAAACGAGGTATGAGTGTACGTGGAATATGACATGCGGACTCGAACAACATAAGTCTGCACACCTTCTCACAAAGACCGGATCATACTTGTACTCTGGAGTGGTGTGGCCAATTCATCATACTGTGAAGCGCATGCTGCTGGGCCCCTTGACAAGGGGGCAGGGGACGTGTGACCAAATGGCAGTGCTACCAAGGATCAAGGTGTGCATGTGCAGAGAGGGAATGCCTGTGATGACCCTGTTGTGTATGATGCACTGCATGCATAATTGCTCAGACCGCTGATCAACGGTTAATTAATATTTACGTGTAACAAAGCTGAGAGAAGGGAGGAAAATTTAATGTCCATTGCTACCCCGAGTTTCATGATTATACGATCAAACATTGCTAAATAAAATTAGCCTATATTTTGCCTTCAGTTCTGAACTCGCACTAACACACACATACACACACACACACACACACACACACACACACACGCACGCGCACACACACAAACACACACTGTCTGAAATTTTTACACGCACACACACACACGCACACACACGCGCGCACACTGTCTGAAAATTTGAAATAAGGTGATATGAGAAAAGTTGGGATTTCAAGACTGTGGCTCCTTACTCTTCTTTCATTCACTTTGCCAGATTCCAATCGTATGCAATTGGTCTTGAAATCAAGCACGGCTTCACTCTCCATTCTACTGCCCGGCAACTCGCATCGTTACTTCAGCCTCGTGGCATCAAGCTCTAACTAATTACTTTGACGCACTTGATATCTTCCACATGAATCCCATGGCTTGATCCAATGATTATGATTGTGCTTTCCAAAGTCTCCTTTCGAATTTCCCACATGCAAATCCGAGATTTGACTTTTTGTTTCGAGGATTATCTCGCGCCAAATGAAAAGAACCCGATTTATTCGCATAATTTCCACAACACACTCAGAGCTAGCTAGCTAGCAGGGAGTCGTAAAATACCCGGTATTTTACGACTCCCTGCTAGCTAGCTAGCTAGCGAGTAGCGTGATCGTGTTGCTAGGGCTGCAGCGGCTAGCGACGAGAAAGTAACTACCATGGTAGTTAGCTGCAAACGCATCCTGCGAAAAGCACAGCCGCTGGATCAGTCGAGTCTGTGTAGACGACCTATGCCTATGGCTAGCTAGCTATGCAGGCTATGGCCTAGCCGAGAGCGGGAAGATCTTTGCGTTGACTTGAAAAGAAAAATGCCTATTACTTATTAGCTTGCATCTCCAACCACTAGGCGGTGACCAAAGATCACCAGACTTCATACCGGTGTGAATGGACATGACCGTCGATTGTAATGCTTCAGTCTTGTATTGTTGGACGGTCCGACCTGATCGACACATTGGCCAGCTGTTATGAATGCATGCGTCCAATCTGCCTTGTGCCGGACCCGGCGATATTATTATTATTGAACGAGTGAAATAGGACTTCAAAGGATCAGGCCAAATGGAGACGTGCGTGAGATTCTTGCTGGTGGGAATCGCAGAGCGGGTGGAGTTCCAACAGGTCGAGGCATTCATGACACGCCTGGAAAGCCTGCCGGACTTCAGCAAGCGGGTCGAGGCCGTCCCGGCGGACCAGTGGAGCGACTGGCTGACGGAGAAGATCGGAAAGGAGAGGTGGCAGCACCACAAGTATGAAGGCGATCTGTTGGTCGTGCGTGAGGTGGCACTGCGTGGCGGTGACTGTCTGTTTGTAGGTGGTGCTAGGGAGTTTTACATGTACGCTAAGCGCTATTACGAGGCAGTGCCAACGTGCACCGTGGAACATGCCCAGTTCCTAGTCGAAGAGCATGTAGAGAATGCCAAGCGCATCGCGCAGCTCAAGCAGGAGCTCGCCGACAGCAAGCCAACGCCAATCGTGGTATGCGTGACGGACCCGACGTCGGACATAGCGCAAGGTGTGCTGGCCAACTTACTGAGCGATGGCATGTTCCCACCTGGCAAGCACTTTGCCTTGAACCTTCTCGTTGACAAGTTGGATGGCATGGAGGCGGTGACGCAGGATGTGGAAGACTGTGCGTTGGCCAATCTTCAGTCCATCAACGTCACCACAAACCTTGGCGAGGCGTTTGGAAATGCCGACGTCGTAATTGTGTGCGAGCAGCCGAGCGCACCCTGTACAACCCAGGATGGCGAGGTGTTTACACTGAAGGATTCTCTGAGTGAGCACCGAGAACTACTAGTCCACTTTGCCGAGGCTATGTGCAAGGTGGGCAAGGAAAGGCTGCGTGTGGTCGTCACAGGCCCACATGGCAACATCGGCACGTCGTCAATACATCAAGTGTTCCGTTCGCGCCAGCATGCCGGCAGCGACCGGCGGGTGACATCGCAGGCCAGCCTTTGTGAGCGCTACGCCAAGATGTTGATCGCAAAGGCAGTGGGCACCAGAGCGGTGAACATCACCAACGTTGTCGCCTGGGGTAAGCTGAACCGCCCCTGCTTGATATCAGCTTCTAGTCTTACCAGAGTGCATCGGCATGGTGGCGCCATCTACGGCGGACCGGATGGCTACACGCGCCCACTGCACGAAGTACTCCACAACAAGAGTTTCCTGGCACGTGACCTGCAGCAGAAGGTGCGCGAGCATGCACTGACGGACGGTGGCGTGAATGCGGTGGGCAAGGCGGTCGCCGATGTCGTCCAGCCGTACTTCTGGTGGCCGTCAGCACCGCCAGTGGTCTTTAAAAACCAGTTTACGACCGTAGGTCTTGCCGATGTCAGCTGTCTGAATCTTGACATACCCGAAGGCATCACTTTCGCCTGTCCTGCACGCTTTGATATGGCGATCGGCGCTTGGGTTGCAGTTCCTGATCTGCCGATTTCACCCGACGAGCATGCAGCAATTTCGAAAGGAGTGATAAAATTGTCCGAGTACTTCAGCAAGTGTGGCTTAGGTGGTTCTGAAACTTCTGATCCTAGCAAATCTGATGAGAACACGGAATCGTAATCGAGTTAGCTTTGGAAGCCTTGAAAATTCCCTGGATATCACTCAAGTTCTCCTGCAGGGTGTTATAATTGGTAAGCTTCCAGTTGCAAGGAAGTCCGACTGGTACATGTACGGTAGCAGTACTAAGCTGTGCACATTTTCACCGTGCGCCATTCTGCCTTCAAAGTGCATGACCGTGTTGCGTTCGTCAGTTTGAGTGTTGATCGGAAAATGTAACGTTGCTGAGACCAAAGTGCGGTGTCGTGCATTTCACATTGTGTGTGAGAGAGAGAGAGAGAGAGAGAGAGAGAGAGAGAGAGAGAGAGAGAGAGAGAGAGAGAGAGAGAGAAAGAGAGAGAGAGAGAGAGAGAGAGAGAGAGAGAGAGAGATAACTGTTAGCCTAGTGCTCTACAACAATAATTCCAAAAGGAACTGTGACGCATCCACATCCTTTTTTGCACTTGACAAAAGCTGTATAGGAATTTGATTGGGACATCATGGACTTAATTCGCCCTCGTTGTGTTGAACTCTTGATCTGTCGAACGCTTTCTTCTGTTTGCTGTTTTGCTACATGTTGCATACTGTATTGAGTCTATTGAGCATGCTGCTGTAAGATGTATGCTCATCATGACATGTGAAGTTGATGTGTACATGCAAAAATCAGTCAAGCATCTGTTATACTGTATCGGAATTACAGTGGCAGACGTCCTTTTTTTTTGTGCGGCTGGGGAAGGACTGATGAAGCCTTGAAAGGGTGCCACACTTTATTAAACGAAGCCAACACTATAGGGCTTGAAAGTGCTACGTCACAGCATAGCAACAATTTCAAAAATTCAAAAACTGGATCCACTTGGATCCAGTTTTTGTATGGATCCAAGCACATTTCAAGCGGTCTTACCCACAGCATGGTGATGTAGCCAGTGAAACTGACTGATTTGGCTACTGGGGGCGGGGTTACAACTGGTGGCGAAATAAAAGTCACACCTGCATGCGACATGAGTGGGTTGCTATGCACCCACATACTTAGGCAATAGCAAAGTCACACCTTAGTGGATCCAAAAATAGAAATCTGATGTCAACTTACTTACTCCCTGGCCGTTTTGACGTCATCACTTTCAAGCCCTATAACCAGACAACTGAAGGGTACACAACAACTGATAATGATGTCATGCTACTGTGCCTACACTCTAAGTGTCTGCAATGAATCTACTCAGACAGACGTTCCACCGGTCGGCAAGGGTACCGGATCGATAAACTGTGTACTACTGTGTATTTTAAAGCAATATCTGACTGTCAATGTACTACGATCAAGCCGTCAGTCATACCACTGATTTGTGCCGATCGGTGAGTGGATTATATAAACCATGACATGACATTGATTTAGAAGCCAGGCTGTCGGCATGGGATCACTGAAACCTGCCATGTCCGAGCACAACAATATACATATGCCCCCCCCCCCCCCCCCCTGTCTACAGCAGACGCAAGGCCAAAGAACACAAACAGGCTAACAATGAGTACCCATCTCGGCATTGTGTATGTGGATGCTTTAAAAAAAAACAGGCAACATCCACATACATGAGATATGAATGAAGTTAGAAAATTAATAAAGCAGGCTCTGATACCATCCTCACAGTATGTCGAGTAATAAAAGTTTAAAAAACCACAGCTAGGGACCGTGGAAGAAAAGCCACCATGCAGTCAACACATACTAAAGCAACAAAATTTCAAAACACAGGCAACCTCAATGAATACGGGCCGATCCTAAACGACAATCCTAAATAATATTGATATGTGCAATGGATGAGAGGAAGAGAGAGAGACAGAGAGACAGAGAGACAGAGAGACAGAGAGAGAGAGAGAGAGAGAGAGAGAGAGAGAGAGAGAGAGAGAGAGAGAGAGAGAGAGAGAGAGAGAGAGAGAGAGAGAGAGAGAGAGAGGGAGAGAGTCGGAGAGAGAGCGAGAGCTGCCATAGGCTCTCCGAATTTCTCTAATCTGAATGCGAGGCTTCTGAAATAGCATGTCATGTCACAGGTTCCATAGTGCAGGTATAAGGAGAAGGATAGATATCTAGTATGTACATAGAGACAGAGCTAAAAATATACAGCCATGGCCAGCGCACTTTACACTTGAAGTTGAAAATCAAGCAAGGAAGCTGTGGTGGACTAGCGGCGTGGCTTTCCACGGCCACCGCCCGATGCTTTTGCTTTCTTGGCAGGAGTACCCTTGGCAGCCGCAGCCTGAGAAGCGATACAACAAAGTGCACAAGGTCAAACAGAACAATGAATAGAAAGATGTAATTAATGTAGAGTCTTTAGTCTTGAATAAGAATGATTAGACTAAAACTTTCTAAAAGCACGGAACTTCCAAGAGTATGTCGACGAACAACCATGAGAGAGGAGGAGGAGGAGAGAGAGAGAGAGAGAGAGAGAGGGGGGGGGGGGAGACAGGGAGTGAACGTAAGAGGGAGAGAGAGACTTGAACCGCGGATAGTGTGACATGCCTGTAAATATGACTTACTGGTCGCTTGACAGCCGACGGTGCAGCAGGTTTGACTGTGAAGAAGCTGTCCAGCCGTCCCTGCGTTGCTCCTGTGCGAGCCTTTGCAAGCTTCCTTATACCATTTCGAATACGTTCCTCACTGCCAATTTAGAGAGACAAGACAAGGAAAGAGACATATGTTTTACCAAGAGTGTGCAACTCCTATCTTGAGCTGTGGTGGGTTTACCCACGGCGGAATTTTTTTATTGCATCATTCTATGGCAGAATTATGATGAAGTGGGTATGCTTTCCCGTGCTTGTTTTGTAGATACGGTGAGAGTTCATCAGGTTCAAGACACATCGATCTATCGTCCGTTGTTCTGCTTTGACTACCGTAGCTGTAATGTACACATTATTTGTACTTTGATCTCTGGCTACGCATGATGGCATCAGTGAGCCAAACCGCCGCCAAAGACTGATGTCATAAAAAAATTCCGCCGTGGGCTGGGGGATCGTCGAGTTGCACACTCTTGGTTATGTACTCTTGGTTTTACGAACTGTACAGACACAAAAAATGCACCCTTTCCAGAAATTCCACCAAAAAATCCACATAGAATTATGCTTTCTGAACCATGGTTTTCATCCAGTTCTCGTTTTCAACAGAATCAGAAAAACCCCGTAAATGACAAAGAAGCAAGAGGACAGGGCGTATCACATCGTACTTAGTGTAAACCATGGTACTTGAGCAACAGGGAGCAGTGAGTGTGCATCACAGAAATTACTTGAGCAACGGTTCCATCATGCGACGGACTATACTGGAAAACAATGGATTAGTGCCAGGCAAACTCACTTGAAGCCTTTTTCCGTCACCATAAACTGAACGAGCGCCTCCTCATCCGGCGCCGTCCATTTCAGCTGCAATGAAAACAACCCGCGGACACACATTGCTTAAGTCAGCAACTGCCAGCAAACAATTCATCACCATAGAACCGAGTCCTGATCTTTTTGAGCGAGGTTACGACAACCAGTGTGGTGCAATAGCCAGCACCAGTACAGATACACACTGGGGTCTTAAACTAGAGGTGAGTTCCATTCGCTTGCCCGCAATCATAAAAAGGAACAAGACTATGACACTCAGCAAACATGCATGTAAGATTAAAATGCCACTGGGGATATAGCGTGTACGTCATCAGCCGCAGCAGCAGCAGCAGCAGAAGCAAAAGCATACCTCGATCTCAGCCGCGTCGCTGACTTCGGGATCCAAGAAGAGCTGCCGGGCTTCCTATCAGCACAGTAAATAGAACCCGTGGGAGCACAGACAGTTAATCACAAGTGCTGATGGTTAATACGACATCATCATAGAAAAAGTCAGCCCATCTGTGAAAGTGACCCAACCATTTCTAGTACTTTGAAGTAAATCGTACCATCCTGAGAGTGTGCAGACTCCACTGTAGCAGCCACTTCATGTTTCACACAGTTATGCACCACTACTCAAAAATGGTCTTTCGGCTACAAATTCTTCCAAAAATAATAAAATCCAAATTTTCGGGCCAGGCCCATCTTCAGCAGACTACTGTTAGGACCAGGAGAGTTAAAAAACAAAGCATGTTACCTTGTACAGCCAGTTCTCAGGAACAGTATATTTCTACAGAACAGAAGCCAAAACACACACACACACGTACACACACACACACACACACATCCATCCAGAGAAATAGCTGTGGATAAAACAAAAGCAGCCGCCAAAAGAGACAAAAAAGCCACCACCCGGATTCGAACCGGGGATCTCCTGTTTACTAGACAGGCGCTTTAACCCCTAAGCCATGGCGGCACACACACGTGTAGCAGACGAATAAATTTCTTCTTGGATGCTGAGCAAAGCCTGGGTCATTCACAAACATGAACGTCACCCTGACATGGCTGCTTTCTTACGCGATTTTCGCCCAACAAAATGGCGTCGGTTTAGGTCAATATCTACTGCGGTGAATCTGAGAAGCCCAACTAGTTTACTTGAAACAATTTCATGGTTTGCGTGAGACTCGGTCAAAGGCCGAGTTTTCCGCATCTGCAGGAACGCCACCACCCTCTTGGATCAAGGCGCAGATGCAGCTCCTAAGCGGTGGGAGGTGAGTAGGTCAGACCCACCACAAAGTGGTCAAAGACCGAAAATCCCATTCACTGCATCCGTGTTTCCCTCATGCCAGGACACGAGTTCCCAATTAACTGTGTCCACTTGAAACAACGAACGGAAATTGAGAAATGTGGGAAACACTTTCTTTGCCATATTTCAGCTTCACTTGAATCATTTATTTATTTATTTTATTCCAAGCAATACATGGCTGGGGTAGCCAATGACCACTTTGCGTGGCAATTGCAAGGTTTTTATAGCCAACCACGGCTAACAAGGAAAAGAGTAGGAAGTCAAAAAGAAAAGGGAAAGAAGAAAGAAGCAAATATGGACTAAAATTGTGGTCTATTGGTAAAGCAAGGCGTTCCTGAATGCTTTTAAAGTAGAAAGACCCTTTGTCTCCTGGAGAGAGTTCATAGCATGAATATATCCGAAGATGACCCCGAAATTCACCCACCACACATATGCGTACTATGTCAAAGGACAATGAAAAGGGACACAAGGCAAAGCAACACGCTGTGGTGGTGACTTGGGTGGCTCAATCCACCACCGCACCAAGTGCAGCTTCTGTAACAGTCACACACAGAAGGGAAGACCCAAAAAGAAGCCTATGCCCGCGGCTTATGTAGCGGCCGCGCCATCGTCACATGCACCCAGTTCAGGCAGCATGCATGCAAAATCTGACGCCCATCAGCCAACAGCACACAGTAGTACACCGCATGTTAGTGGTATGGATATATCAATAGAAGAAGTGCACTTCTTCGACGGCGTGGGCCGTCCAGACCAAGGCCGTCACATCCGGAAGCTAAAGGACGACCTGGAGTTCTTAGCCCAGATTGCCTTTTGTATCTTGGGGCGGCATGCTCACAATGAGGAGGAGAAGGAGGAACCGCCGAGAAAGAAAACTCGTAGAAACGTCCCGTAAGCCGAAGAAGGATACCCCGCCAAAGCCAGCTGCTGAAGCGCTGGCGGACGTCCCCGCACAGGACAAATAATCGTATTGATCCATATTTAAATTTGATTCAATAAAGATGGCTTTACACCTAACCTATTTGCGCTCTGATCGCATGTATGGTGAGGAGTGGAGGCTGGGACCAAAACCCATAGGGTAGTCTCATATCTTGAGGTTTTTCTTGTCGACAACCTGGCGGGTTGAAGACGGAGTCGGAGAGGAAAGCTAGGGCCTTCATCGCTAGCACCATCCCGCTGTACAACAGCAAACTGGTCCCAATGACATCAAAGGCTGGCGATGTGAAGATGGTGCCAATTATCTACTTTCCCAGCCTGACCGATGTCGTCATGATCTACCTGAACTGATACGCAGAGCATGGCAAGATGGCAGAGCACTCCATCCCCAATGGTGAAGTCTGGCTGAAACTTGGAGGCGAACGCGGCGGCACATTTAAATTCGTGATGCAGGTTGCCAATATGCAGCATCCAAACTCGCCGTTCAACAATTCCAATTTGCGTGTTCGATGCACAAGACACACCAGCAAACCTGGAGATAGCACTGGCACCATACCGCAATGAAGTGAACGAACTGCGAACGACAGCTAGATGGCACGACAGGTCGTTTAGAGTTTTTCTCTTTGGAGATTACGACTAGCAGACCAAAGCATACGGCCTCTCTGGATCAAGTGGTGCCCGACCATGCCTTCACTGCCTCTGCCAGAAGAAGGTCATGGACCTCGTCACCACGCTTCCACAGCACGAGGCACTTCGCCCAGTCTACAAGGAAAGGAAAGCATCCAACCAGGACTAGTGACTAGCCGGGTTCGCCTCGAAGTAAGAGTTAACTCACACTGTCTTTCACCAACGTAATATCTATTTTAATTTTGCAACACATCGTAAATAGCAACTATTGCCTTCGCTGCAGTAACAGAAAACGCGATACTACTTGAGCTTTTTGTCCAGTAACCGTATAAAGAATTCGTACCATCTGAAAAGAACACCTAAAACTATGAGGGCAATCATGCAAGGTTGATAACACTAGTCACAGGACTAAGAAGCTAGCTCGCTTCTTTCTTGATTTCCGACAACTACTTGTAGCAAATCTTCTTCTTCTTCAACTAAAGCCCGTTTTCAAATGTTTGAATACAATCCGCGTTTGCCATAGTTCTTCGGTGCTTATCTGTGAATACGAATCGGATTGTACAAAAACAAAAAGAATTACACTAAAACTCAGTTTCGTGTGGTGCGCATGATCAGATGTCACTATAATGGTAGGTGACTGCAGCGAAATAGCTGTGCAGACGGTGTCCGTCCTGGTGGCTTTTCTTCGGGATTCGGTACGGGGGTGCAGTTTAGATCATGACCGGAGCACGGTCTCTCCCACATGCCGTACTCACAAGCCGGTAGGAAACATACATACTGCAAGTAATGGATACTTGTTGGACCCGCGTGAGGTAGCATTGTGTGAAGGTGGCACCGATACAGTGTTCACCTTATGCAGAAGTGATCAAGTCTGCACAGTAATTTCAAATAGGATCAGCCTGATCGGACTACATGGAACATGGGAAGCAACGAGAGGTACAAACTCCAAGCCTATAACAGACATCAACACCGTGCTTACTTTCGTGTCAAGGTTTTCTAGGATTGCCTCGATCGTGTGGTACTGTCGAATGAGTGCCAATGCGCGCTGTGGCCCAATACCTGTGTTGCAAAGAAAGGAAGAAAATGTTAGGGAGATAGTAGAGTAGTTCCCATAACTGCTCCCATCAACGCATTGGACACACATGGAAGGGGTGCATAACTGCCAAAAGAGCTCAAGACGACTTCACGCCGGATAGCAAAAAGAAGAAAACAAGAGAAGAGACAGCAAACAAAAAGCTATGTTAGTCATCACCCATCGTGATACCAACCGGTGTGCATACACTCTATTAGTCGAGTAAGACTACATGTATTAAGACTGTTACTTAATAGTCAACCTTCACTGCTCACACACTGCTCACACACTGCTCAATACCCGGGCCAGAGCTTTCCAAGTTTCTAGCATAGCAGTCAGAACACATTACCAGCATCACTACTTCATAGTTCTGCACAAATCATCTTTTCTGTAATGCCCTGCAATGCAACATGCAGGTAAACAATCATCACTGCAAAGCTTACCACGAATGGAATCACAGTAGTCGCATCCGAGGAGAATGCAAAGATCGATGAACTGCAATGAGCACATGAACAAGAACACTGTGCTCAACATCCACTCAGTATACACTACACATGGATATTCCCCGTAGACTGGCCGATACGCTTAGCTAGAGAAAGCACCACAACACGCATATCCATATCAGCCCTGTATGTTGCGTGGCACACCGGAGGCTTCTTTCTTATGAGAGAGAGAGAGAGAGAGAGAGAGAGAGAGAGAGAGAGAGAGAGAGAGAGGTCTAATTCGAATTTAGTGCCAAAGCTATCATCAGACAATTGATACCGAAACATGGGGAATGATTAATACACTACAATCTATACTCTTGCCGCTGTGTGGCCAAGGCATCTCCAACAGCTGGAAAAAGTCGGCACAATACCTGCAGTGTCTACCCATGAGCTTCCCCAGGAAAAGTAAGGCGCATATAGCTGAGCTTATGAACATCGTGTCCTCCTCAGGATTTATACGGCTCCCTGGTTGCATCGCAGCCATTTATCTTTTCGCATCACTCCACTCCTACCTCTTCCTTCGTGAGCTCCATTTCAGCCAGGGCACGATCTAGTTGTACCTCGCGGATCGGCATCTTCCTGCACGAACACACAGACGTGGTGACAACAGCGCACACACAGCACAAATGGTCAATCCGATCCAGGGCAGAGAGGATCAGTGCCGTGCTCTGAGCATGACATCAGGATCAGTGCTGTGCTCTGAGCATGACATCAGCCAAAGCACACAGGATTGTACAGGATACAGCTGCCACCTGGACATGGTCCAATACTATGACATCATGTCAAACACTCCTGTTCGTGATAGGTTGCTGTGACCGGTCGCGTGGCCCAACGGATAAGGCGCCTGACTACGAATCAGGAGATTCCAGGTTCGAATCCTGGCGTGATCGAAATTTTTTGACTTTGGAATCTTTCAAGGAAAAATTCTTCCACTCAATGGCTGTGTTTTATATACATGAGGCGTTTCAACCTGGGTCAAGTTTCAACCGGCCATGAACACAGATTGACTGGCGAGTTTACAAGCCGCATTGCGCTTGATCTGGGTTGAAATTTCGCCCCAGGTTGATTTCAACCCCCCTCTTGGGAGAAGGTTGAAATCGAGAAATCGTACTACCGTACTTATGTGCGTATCTCGCGCCAGGTTTGAAAAGCATTGCACAGGCAAATTTCGCGCAAAAATATTCGCGTGACCATACAGGACTCTAGAAGTGGACTTTTGGCAGCATATCAGTAATTGACCCAGGTCAACTGTCGTCATGTAAACACCCACCCATTTTTTTCAGCGTACAGACTTTCCACCCGGGCTGAACTCGACCCAGGGTGAAATTCTCGTGTAAACACAGCAAAAAGTACTGAAATCCCGTTTTTGTGAAGTTTGAATCAGTATCCACTGTGAGTGTGCAGTTGCCAGGGGTATGGTGCATGTTCTGAGGTTCAATTGACTTCAAACTGCCATGTTTCGGAGCTACTCTTTCACGAATGCAGACTGTTTGGTACTATGAAGGCATAGTTTGTGGAAAAACAGTAATTTTGCACAGAATTCTGACACTATTTGGTAACGATTATAATCGATTACTCGATCGTTAAGCTAAAGAGTAATCGATAGGTGAAAATCCACGATCGTTTCAGCCCTAGCGATTTGTAAAAAAAACCATGGCATATTACAATTGGACGAAATAGAGGTTGCGACTTCGGCGATGATTTTGTTTAGGAATGGGTTTGCTCCCACACTGGAGCTCGCGCTATTCCGCCGCCGACGACTTGACACTTGACTGACTCACGACTGCCATCCAGAGAACACGAGAAGTCCATCCATATTACAATTGGAGTAATAGTATTGTCGAGGACGATTCCTTCCTTCCGGTGTAGTGTTTTTACTTCCTCCGTATACAAAAACTTCGTGACTTTTTTTGAAGGCTGCGCATAGCTCTGGAATTGTTCCGTTTGACTTGGAATAACACTCGTGGCATTGTCTAACCAGTTTATAAGCTATATACAAAGACAAAAGCAACTCAGACGAATGAGATTGAGTTTATTCAGAGTCTTCGTCGCTCCTGTCATAATCACCTGACGACGCTGACTCCGCATCGCCAAAAGTCGCTGCTTCGCTCGCATTTCGTTCAGATTCTTTTCAGCTGCAATGATGATCCGACGCGGGACTTTGGCTAGCGTACTCTTCATTTCCAGAGCTGTGTACGAATCGGTGTCGACTATATTCAGTCGTTCCAATCCGCGACCTCCATTATGCCGTGAAACGAGTCGCTCAAGCACATCCACACGCTTCGCATTTTCTCGGCAGGAGAATCCTCCCAGCATTCTACAACGGCTTCGACGAGGTCCCTGCGATTCCCCTCCTAGGCCACAACGGAGACGTCTGACTGGAGTGGAGAGAGGCGAAGAAAGCCAGGTCGTCGACATTCTGATCCGGAGTCTGCGCTGGTTGCACGATGACTGAAATGTTTCATCTTTCTGTGCGAGCGGAACCGACTTATGTTCTCACGCTGCGTATGGGGCTGCGCACCGCAAGTACGAGCAACGCCAGTTTCAGGGCAGCGAGGGCAGCGTGAGTCGTGACTCCGTGCTCCAGACGCGAGCTCCACTTCGTCACGGTGTCAGTTTCGAGCAAGTAAGTGTAAGTGTTTTTGTTATTTGAACGTGAGTTCCTGTCGGCAACGTCCTCACACGCATGGCTTCCGTGGAGAATCTGTTCGAGATCAACCAAACCTACCTCAACATGAATGTGCGTTGTCGATGACAGCCTTTGGCGCGGTTCGTTGAGCAGGTTCTTGCTCAAAAATACCGTTGAAAAAAAGTCACGAAGTTTTTGTATACGGAGGAAGTATCAGTTTGACAGAGTAGTGAGTTTATAAGTATCAGCAGCGTTTTGCGACATCGTTTCGTTCCGCCGTACTGTGAGTCGTCAATGATGGATTGCCACTCGTGATTTTTGTTATCAATGCAGTAAAATATCTCTCAATGGAGACTGGAAGGACGTCTGAGCGCCCGCAGGCGTGTCCTACGGCAGGCCAGACCCCTGAGCTGGTCCCTGAGGTCGACACTGAGCCGGCCACGCGATCAGAGTAGGGATATCAGTCACGTGACAAAAGCGGCTGTTTCGACCTGGATGGTGACGCGTTCAAAAAGGATCTACGTCATGGCACAGTGAAGTGCACGGACTTCTTTCTTGCTTTTGTTTGAATTTCTACATTTTCAGCGAGGAAGAAGACTTTTATCTGTCAGCTGAGGTTTCGAGCTTTCGTTTGGTGTGTCTCACATAGTAGTGCGTAGGATTTTCAGCTGTTTGTCGTCGTCGTGAAATATTCAGGTGCTGTTTTCCGCCGTAACGGCCCGTTTCTGGTAAGTCCTCGCTCTAGCAGCATCGAAAATCGTAATCTACGACCTCGATTTTACAAAGAATGACTGTTCCTGTCCCTCCGCAGGACGGCGGTTCTTAGCGGAATTTATTTTCCCAGTACTGACCAGTGTAGTCATGGAAGAATTTGTTGGCCCCCACTGCAAGGAGCTTGGAATCAACCGAAAAGCGCTGGATGATGCCCTCGCTGACAATCGTAACCTCTCAGCTCTCTGTCGACGTGATAAATTGTCAAATGGCATCGTGTTTGAACTCATGGACTACAAGCGAAGTCAGAATCTAAGCTTGGATTCCATCATTCAGGTGGTGGCTGCAGTGGATGGTGTGGAGCAGGAGACTGTGAATGTGAAGGGTGCTGGTGCGAAGATCAGATGTATATGCACTGTCGAAAGCTGGCAAGGTACACTCCATCGAGTGCTTGGTCTCAAAACTTGCTACACTGCTTCGCTCTGAATCGGATGACACCACAGCGAGTGATGATAATGCTGCTTCAGACCAGGGAGTAGTACAATACCAATATGTATTGTACTACTCCCTGCTTCAGACATCAGTGCTGCTGCCGAACCCCTGGCAAAGCGGCTGCTACATTCTAGCAGCGACACCTGATGCCGAACCCCTGACCAAGCGTAGCGTGCTAGCTAATTGATCTTGGGCGGGTCCGTTAAATAATGTTTTTGTTTCTATTCATGTCTATTGTGCTTCTTTCCTTTCTTTATTACCTCTTCTCAGTTTTTACATAAAGGAAGCTCTATTGTTCATTATGTTGTTGGTTATTTGGGCTGATTTTGCACTGATAAGCACCGTTGCTATGGATCTGGATTTCCGGATTGTGCCATTGCCCATGTATGGTCTGTACACAACTATTGTACAGGTTGGTTGCAGGTATTCCTTGACCTATACCTTCAGTTTTACTGCTCCGAATTGCTTCAAATTTTCTGTATAGCTTCCTCTCACCCTGGTCTTTCACATTGCACAACAAAATTCTGTGAAAACCCAAGTTGTAAGAATCACCTGAAATCTCTAATCAGAGGGAGCAGGAAGAACGAAGAGACTGGCCAAAGGTGAAGGTCAGAAAACTGCAATTTTGGCTGTACGTGCATTTCGTTCTCCAATCACAAAAAGGTAATTTTAAATCGAAGGCCGGTGCTGCTGCTGCTGCTGCTTATGGAATTAGCTAACAGCTTTACAGAAGGCATGGTAGCCAGTGGAATAGCTGTGCCAAATGAGTCCTTAAAGGCTTTGACCCTGACTTGCTGTACAATACCATGTTCACCATCACTGACCCGGACATGGTATATGAATGGGATCAAACAGGCTTCTCAATAGACCAAACTGAAGATAGCGAGGGGCCAACGGAGAAGACCGTGACCATCGATGAAGACGATGTTGGTGAGTGCGTGGCAAACAAATCAAACGTCAGATGGCCTTTGACCGGAGAGTCCTTCCTCACTGGAGATTGGCTACTTGGGTGTACCATTCCTGGAGCACAGGGTGTCAAGCTCTCCCTCCTAAAGGATTCGTCCCTTTCAACCATCATTCACCCAGCCACCAGAAAAGACTAGACATGTTAAGTTTCTGTCACGCATCGCTTCTTCTTGCTCTACTGCTGCACTGAACGTTGTTCGGGTTCATTTATTTATTATTTGGCCCACGTTTTCAACATCGTCAGTTTTGTTTTGCAGGTATTGTCTATAGTGTTTATATATTTCTGCGTTGTTCTCTTTCTCTGTCGTTCTCTGCGCTCCGTGGGGGCCCGGGAGTAGCCAATTCTACCCTCATCAGTCAGGTGGATTTTCATACGACCTTGCACCTCTCTGGATGACGAATGTGGTCGGTCCAAGTCTACGGAGGAAGGAAGGAAAGCGGGCATATGGCTTGTGGGATCCAAGTCTACGGAGGAAGGAAGGAAAGTGGGCATATGGCCTGTGCAATGGCTATGGGGCCCTTGCCACACTACCGATGGTGCTGGCAGCGGAAAAGGTAAATTCAGATTTGCAACTCCGTATGCCGCACACCTGCCATGTTTCGCAGGCTGCAGACATTGCAAATTCCCCCCTATTCAAGAGGAAGTCGAAGCAGGCCAAATCAGACCTGCTTGTAACAAAGGTCATGGAAGGGAAGGCACCACGGCTGACATCTGACGACATGTCTGTCATCATCAAGAAGCCGTGGAAAGAAGCATTCCATCCTGACGCCAGTCGGAAGGGTTGGCGAGAGATTGGGTTTGACCCTGCCACCAAGTCTTGCAATCGTAAACTATGCTGGGATCTGAAGACCAAGGAGGATGCAGTTGCCAATGCCTTTGCTATTGCCCTTGCTACAATCCATTCATAAAAAGATGGGTCCTGGCTCTGGCGAGCTCCCGTATTTGGCGATTTTTCGTGATTTCATCGTACACAGTGCAGTGCTGCGAACTTTGAAATTTGAAAAAGGGTCCAAAAAGGGTGCCAGAACTGGGGTTCGAACCGCAGAATGCACTGTTGCAGGCGGGGTCAAACGGCCTGGATTTTGATGGTTTTTCCCAATTCAGTGCTTTTGGGGCAAAACCTGGCCGAAATCCTATTCTTGCTATGGCTTGCTTTTTGGACAAAAAAACTTCAGAAACATAATTGGAAGAGGATTCCATATGGGATTGCAGAAAAAAATTCTAAAAAAACTCAACGTTTGACCCATTTATGGCCAAAAGCTAGAAGTTCATTTTTTTCTGAATGGACTGTAGTACTCTTGCCCTTATCAAATATTACACCTTTTCACAGTTTATAACCTATTCACTGAGTTGTGACTCAGAGCATAACCTATTCACTAGATTATTTTATACTGAAAACCAGAAAAAAACTAGTTGTGTTATTGTGAGTCGTGTAGGGCATACTGTAAAACGACAAACTTTCGCGGCGGCTAAATTTAGCGTTTTAGGCAATTAATTTTAGCAATTTTTACCTTCCACCGAAAATGAATTTTATTTTACGAAGCCTCGGAGTGCAGAGTGCATGAAGAATGAGAGAAGAAACCAAAGAATGAAAGAAAGAATCAAGCCACTGCGATACTCATCGCGATAAAATTCAGAAGACTTCTTCGAGCAGTACAACACTAAAATCTACGCAACAGCAAGCTGGCCAAACGCTCCAAGAAGTTCAACAACACTCTCCACAACACTGAGACATTCTCCAGTCGATCGTTTTATTCTCTTCTGGTTCAAGTCGCCGTACTCCAACGACAACTAATGTTTGTTACTTGCAAGACTGGTGTTGGTACGTAACCCGTCGTTGCAACAGCTGCGCTCTTTGGTTGGACATAGCCGGCCGTGCAAGCATCGATCAGCGCTGTGAATGTACAGTCAGTGCAGTGAGTGATGCATGCGCATGTACGAGTCGTAGATCTACTGTACAGATCTGTTGCAAAACGATCGATCATCGACGCATCGCGTAGTACGTAATAGTACAAATTTCATATTCGCGTGTCAAACTTTCGCGATTCGACCCTGCTCGCGAAAGTCGCGAAAGTTAATCGCTCGCGAAAGTTTGTCGTTTTACAGTAATCTATTCGCCAGCATTGATTTACTTGTCAATACCGTAAAGTACCGTTGATCCACCCCCTCTCTAATTCCCGCCCCCTGTCAATTGTCTACCTGCGAAGCGACTTCGGCGTATACAACGAAATACGATGTTGAACCGACGCATGCACTGCTGTACACAATACGTGCCAATCCAGGATGAAAATGTGCACAATCCAGCACATCGAGTCTGATCCTCCACGTTGTTGTACATCGTACTGCACTTGACAGCCTTGATCTAATTCCCGCCCCCCTGCCCAAAACCTAGCTGGGAAGTGACATGGCGTGGGGGCGGATCAACGGTACTTTACGGTAGTGATTGGCCCTCCTCCCTAGAATTGATAAGCATGGCGCGCTCTCTTGGCATTTTTCACATTTTCTGCTGCAATACAGCACAGCATAGTGGCCATATTTGCTAATGACTTTGGAAGTTGATATTGCCCTTGCTAGTGCCCTTGCGCCGTGCAGCCCCCCCCCCCCCCCCTAACTTATTTGTTGATTTTTGTGTCTTTTCATGCCATTCAACGAAATTGCAGTCTCTAGTCACTACTAGAGGGTTCACAACGGCACATTTGTGTGGAGTGAAGTCGGGGTTTGCCCCAGAACGTTGCATTTGGCAGGCAAGACACTTTTAGAAAACGGAACAATGGGTTACGGGGTAACTGTTTCCCCTGCCCCCCCCCCCCCCCACTATTTTTACCTGGCTAGAACCCTGGACAATGAGTACATACTTTGCTTCGCTGAAGGTCAGATGTCGCAGCAACACCGTAGAGCCGAACGTCAGTGCATCCATGTCCTCGGTGGCCGTAGCAAAAACCTACAGTGGGAAACAATCCAATGGAGACAAAACTGTTGATTCTCACCAACATGCAATCGGGCAGCGGGTTTCTGAACTTCACTCATCCCAAGTGTCAATTGACCAAACAACTCGCCGAAGGAGAATTGTACAATATCTGCTGAAAGTGCTTCACATACATGTATTAGCATTGTCCTGCCTGTGGCATTGTGCATGAGATCCAGCGCAGAGTTAGTGCGCCAGCGCAGCATACTTGTCAAGGTTCGACTGCAGTGAAATAGAGATGACTTATTCGAAAACGTCTGAACTGCATACTGTGCACCGCTGTAAATGGGATACAGTAAGCGTTGAATTTCTAACGGGGCACACAGTCCAACGTTTCAACGAGAAAAGAATCCATCGCTAACTCAAGAAACAATACTAGTATGCTATTCCTTCTCTTCTCTGCACTAGAGGAATATAAGATGGTAGGGTAACGGCAGGGTCGTTAAACTTTGTGCCCGCTATCAAGTGGAAAAGAATGCAGATTGTTATACTTTAGACTGGTCACAGTTTCAACTCCTGCAGTAACTACTTGAAGTAAGCTTTAAAAAATTATCTGAATTGTTGACTTTATCCAACCTGGAGCACCAGGGACTGGCTCTAAAGTGTCTGGATAACTGACATGACACTACTAGTACATGTCATGTAAATGATAAAGTGTGCTCACTGACCTTGCCTGCCCTGACCAAAGCAGCACACTGAGCCTCAGCTTCACATGGCGCCTACAGCAGAACACAGCACATTAAGTACACGGTGGACATGTGGGGGGGGGGGGGGGGGGGGGGGGGCGAGAGCTGCCAAAGAAACAGACTGTGCAAGCATCAGCATGGGTACTGCACATAATCAATAGCATACATGTGTGAGTGTGTTACCACGTGAGCGAGTAAGCAGACACACAGACCGACACACAGACACACACACTGTGACTTACTGAGACGACAGGAATACCCATCAAGGTCAGGAGTTTCTTGCACTCCTCGTTGTGCTGCGGTGTCACTTTCACCTGCATGCCATGGAAGACACACAAGCAAAGTCCCCTACCGATCGAATAGTGCTCAACACCGCAAGGTGGGTCCGTACACACAGTAGGAGAGAGGAAAATTATAATACAGCTCACGGCTTTACGCTCTGAGTTGAATCTATAAATTTCCTCTTTCCCTATTGCTTGCCATGGAAAAAACACGGGTGAAATTACAAAGGATATTCAGATGACATTGGCAAGTACTACAGCTTCATATCACTATGCGAGTGCTGTAGAACCTGTGAAAAAGATCCACAACACGAAATGTTCTCAATGACATTTATAAAAGATAGGGGAAACACCTCTGGGCTGTTTGCAGGCACAGCAACTGGCAGTGATACATTCGGTGAGGTATGGAGAACACTCCCTTGAATGTTTGGCGCCCTTCCGCAAAGGGATAAGCAACAAGGAGCTCAATTACCCACAACTACCGTAAAAGTCCGTAAACAAGTACGCACTTATTTCAAATTTAGTGGTCATACCCGTACTAACTTTCGCGCGGGTACTGACGTTAGGCGAGACCAAAAAAATAGAGATTCCCGGGCCCTCCCGCACCAAAATCGAGACCAAAAAAATAGAGATTCCCGGGCCCTCCCGCACCAAAATCGAGCCAAAGCCATTTTTTTTAACAGTTCATACATGTACAGTACTGATCATGTGAGTAGATCTGTGACGTGGAGTCACACAACCCCGGGCTTGTAGTTGTACGACTCCCTGATGTACAGATCAGGGCCATCGTTGGCCGAAATATGGAAAAATTGAACGGGTAAATCGCGTACCTGTTGTCTGTAAAAAAATTGAATAAAAATTACCGGAAAATGCTGTAAAAAAAGTTCAACATGGCATGTACATGTACATACATGGGAAAAAATAAAATTTGCCCGCCCGCACCAATTTCACATGGGTCCTGCCCGGGAATCTCGATTTTATTTTGGTCTCGCCTTAGGGACTGACTTGTGCGTAACGGAGAAGTCATTTATCACTTCGGTGTTACATAATACTATTTTGTCATGTCGATGTACATGCTACATACTGCATGTGCGAACCGTACCGGTACTTATTTCAGGCAGTATGTTTATCGGGCTGAACTTGACTTCAACAGACAAGAGTCAAGAGGATGATGGGGTATTTATTTCGGACAGGTACTTATTTACAGGGTTTTACGGTAGTATAACAAACCACTCAAAAGTTCAAACAATCTACATTGCAAACGTACGTTTTTTTGGCGGGTGAGGCCCTAAATGCATCCAGTTCTGGTACGTGAACAGGTCTACCTAGATTTCCGATGTTGAGATATCGCATCCACTCCATCAAATTGCTTGCTATTGCGTACAATTCGGGGGCTGAGATGCATTCTGGAACCCATCTGGTCTGTAACATTACTTCCTCCAGTTTCTGTGCACTATATTGTACGATCCGGAGAAATTTGGAGCTATGCATTGAGCTTGAACTCCAGTACTGCTACGAACGAACAGTTTCAACCAGGGAAGCACAGCACCATGATACCTGATACAGAACATTCGACACACAGCGAGCGGTGAATACATACCAATCGTCGTTGATATCGTTCAATGTTCTCTTGATCGCCTGAAATCAAAACGGGATAGAACAAAGCAAATCCACAGTCACCAGAGATACGTTACTGCAATGTACCGTATTTTCCGGAGTATAAGCCGCACTTTGAACACTCAAAACTCACAGCAAAAATGGAGTACGAACAGCTGCTACACAGCCTACACAAACACTTCCACGTCAACTTTTCACCCAGTTTCTAGCGATTCCTTTTCACCCAGTTTCTAGCGATTCCTCTTCAATCGAACATTTTTTTTAAATTTTTTATGAACCAAGGCTATGGATCGTTTGGTCGGATCCAGATCCAGATCCAAATCTCAGATCCGTCGGATCCTTCAGAATCAACTAGTGCTGAAACGAGTACTCTATAAGCTATCGAGCGAGTACTGTCACTATCGAGTCGAGTATCGAGTACTCTATAAGCACACATGCGCATATATTATGTCAGTACCACATACCCATTTTTAGCACACCATTTACGCAATTCGATATCCTTCAATAAACACAAATTTAAAAAAGCCACATGGACGACGGACGTGTACCATGGTGTACGTCGCTATCAAGTTTTTTTAGTTTTTTATTTTATTTATTCATTTATCGAGTATCGAGTCCTTTTTTGATATCGAGTCGAGTACTCAACGAGCGGGTACTCGAGTACTCGGCGTACTCGTTTCAGCACTAGAATCAACCGAACACTTTTTTGGACCTTGGCTGTTGCCATGTTGACAAAGTAAAAAATGGCGCTGACAGGTCACCCAAAAAGGCAAAAGTCGTACTGATCGCGCGCGCGAGTCGTACGAAAAGTCCACTAGACGTACGACAATGAGTACAAAAATGATTTTTACCCGCCATATACGCACAGAGGTCACATTTGGATCCGATGGATCCAGTCAACCCTGCTCCCGGGGCAGGGTTGCTCGGATCCAACTCCGGAGGATCTGGATCCGGATTCGACCAATCGATCATTGCAGATCCAGTGGATCCAATGGATCTGGATCTGGATCCGACCAAACGATCACAGCCCAAGCCTCTTGTACGGGCAAAATAAACACAAGCGCGACCTCAACATTTGGTGAAGATGCATCATTATTATCACACTTGAGCAGATCTAGTCTACAGCTCATCTTTCGGCCTGAGCAGCCTAGCAAAAGGCGCATGTGATTACAGGACCTGAGGTCGAACCGCCTATGCCTACCCTCATTACATCACAGACATATTCAAACGCGTCCCATCACATGCGTGACGAACAGATCAGCAAGCAGAAACACACACGCATACACACACACACACACACACACACACACACACACACACGCACGCACGCACGCACACACACACGCATGCGCGTGCACACAGCTCACATACCAGCATCTTCAGCCTGCTTGAGCTCTGCCTCGGCTTCCTTGCGACGCTCAGTTCTCTTTTGCAGCTACAATCCAACAAAAAGAAATGACGACAATGAGAAGTGCAAAGAGCAAGGCAAACAGAAAGGCTAGACTTCTGGAAGTAGTGCACTGATCCTGCGGTGACTCACATGTAGTGCAACAGGAATAAATGAAGCTTATGAATCTCTACTTACGCAAGAGGTACGCAAAAGGAAGTAAAATAGGGCTGTTTCGTGTGACGAAACAGCCCTATTTTACTTCCGTTTGTGTACCTCTTGCGTACTACGCTCTGCCCATTCCGGGCATTTGAGCAATATTGCAGGTTAAGGCGCACTGCCTCTGTGAATCTCTACTTATGATATCGACCAATACTGCAGTAGTACGGAACATGTAATCCTACACAGATGATCGATCAAACGATGAAGGGGGTCAAAAGCCATGGACCATCGGTACACAGAGTTGGTATAATACAATGTGCACAGTCAGTGCACTGTGCAAGGCGTGGGTGTAACACGATGCGAATAGTCAGTGCACTGTGCAAGGCGTGGGTGTAACACGATGCGAATAGTCAGTGCACTGTGCAGGTGTACAAACAGTCATGGTGATTAGGTGACAAACTCTTACCTCACCAGACTTCAAGTTTGGTGGCTTGCCATCAAACACGTACCTTTGATATACAAGCGGCACATAGACAGGAACATGGAAAAACAGTGTTTAAAACATCAAAAACATTTACACTTTATGTCTCATACAACTTGGAGAAAGAAATGTCAAAGAGAGAGAGAGAGAGAGAGAGAGAGAGAGAGAGAGAGAGAGAGAGAGAGAGAGAGAGAGAGAGAGAGAGAGAGAGAGAGAGAGAGAGAGAGATTGATATGCATGTACTTACGCTGGCTTGAGACCGTTGTCAACCATACGGATTGTGCGATAGAACATGCCCATCAAGTGACTGTGCGACGACAAAAAAAAACAAAAAAAGAGGCAGGCATTGATATGCAAGCATGTGACTATGATACCTGTATAAGAGCAAACACTCAGCCACAAGGACCAGAAGCAGGTAAAGAAAGAAATATAACAGATCCGCCTGACAAGCAGGTCAAGAACTAGCTTTCCCGTTTCCGTGGGACGCCATCGCCCCATGACCAGGTGTCCGATGCATTTCCTAAACCTTGGGAGGGAGGGGGGATAGAAAAGAGAGAGAGAGAGAGAGAGAGAGAGAGAGAGAGAGAGAGAGAGAGAGAGAGAGAGAGAGAGAGAGAGAGAGAGACAGAGAGAGAGAGAGAGAGAGAGAGAGAGAGAGAGAGAGAGAGAGAAAGAGAGAGACAGACAGAGAGCAGATCCACCAACCAGAGGCCTACAGCTGAAATTCCATTTGCCACATTCATCCTACCCTTGTGCCAGGCCACAAGTTCCCAAGACACTGTGTGTCACAGCACCACTGGGAATATCTACTTTCTTCCAAGCCAGACCGGAAGCATGGTGAAGAGGAAAGGTCTTGGTACAACTTGTGGGTTTGATGTTGTCAGTGTTGTCCACCCGCTTACTGTTCCGGTTATATTTTCACGCGATTCTGCGTCTTTCTATTTGTAAATGCGTTGTTGTCCCCTGGTGTGATGTTCGCTCGCCACTGTTGTGCTTCTCACATTCTTGCTCATTTTAGTGCTTTTCTAGTTGCTTTGCTCTCTATTTCGTTTTTCGCACCTCTTTCTGTTCCTTATAATAGTGTCTGAGTTAGTATTCCATCCATACTTACGTACGTTCACTGAAGATCGTAACGAGAAAACTGTTCTGAACACTTCTTCTTCTTTTTACATGTACATTTCACATTCACATTTCTCTCGCATGTTTGTTACTATTGTAATAAAGCATGGTCACCGCACAGTTAGTACTCTTGATTGCCATATTAAATTCAATTATTATTTTCAAATAGAGCAAACCTAGTCGTCTCGCCTTGCTCATCAGTCAACTGACTTCCATCAGAGCGAACTGCGATCAGAAACTGGTACAAGCTCATGGAAGCATCGATGGCCACCTTTCTCCCTGTCCGACAAAAACAACGCGAATCAATAGCAAGTGCAGTGGTGTTAACAAACAATAATGTGCCCCGGTATTAGATATTCGTTCTCAATCACATACCGAAGTAGGCTTTAATTTCATGATCTTTCATCGATCCTGGAGCATGATCACCCAACACTTTAGAAAGTTGGTGAATTCCCATCGTTGAAAATAAGGAAGAAGTGAGGAGTTCAAATTTGTGAAGTTAGAACTACAGAGAACTCCCTCGAGAACAAACAAAGTTCTCCTGATTCAGAAATCGAGATTCTTTAGAATCTCAACTCGATCATCGACAACAACGATCAAGAAAGAAAACAATGTAAAAGTCGCTCCTCTCTCGCCGAAACTGTGGAAGACGTGTGTCCATTTGAAAAACACGTGAAAGTTCTTAGATTTCCCGCGCTTGAAAGAAAATGACGTTATCAATCAGACAATCACAGACTTCGTGGTGTACTACGTCATTGAAACAAGACAGTACCGGTACATACGAAAAAAACTCCCATGATTTTTTGGTGAATTATTTTTGGTTACTCACTGCACCATGTGCACTGATCACTGGTATTGATTTTGAAAACATTGTTTGAGTAAAAGCTGGAGCACTATCTTATCTGCTAATATTTCCACAACTACTTCTGGTGGTACATGTAGTTCTAGGGAATAATTACCCTCCGCATGTGGTGAGTTCCCTATGTTTCGTCTTCTGCGCTCTCGTGGTTGCATTTTCAGTGGCGTAACACAGAACATTCGGTTTCGTGCCACCGTGAGAAATGAAGTCCCCAAAGTCTCCACTGCCCCTCAGCAGGAGGACAAGCATTCCGGCCACGACCCATCTTGGAGTCGAGATTATGTGCGGCTGGAAAGGTTGTTTGAAGTCAGGGAGCTGAATCGAGAGCAAGAGTTCGCTATGCAGGCTGCTGGTGCTGAGGAGCCCAGCCCAGAAGTCGACGAGGGGGGAAAAGTGAAGGATGAAGCAGTTCAACAGCTTGAAGATATGGCTGAGCAGTGTCGTGAATTTGAGAGTGTGTGCCTGGATGCTCATCCCGAGGTTCTGCTGGATAAGCTGCAGACGATACGAGGGAAACAGCTAGTGCCCTTCACTGTGGAACTGCATTCTAGTCGACGATTGGCCTCTCTGGACTCCAAATCTAGAGCCCGTTTACTACAAGCACTGGGAATGCGTTTACAGCGATCTGATTATCAACATGTGCTGAGTATCATGGAAGACTTTGCTACTCACCTTCTGAAGACTGCCAGTGACTTCCACCGACACGAGTACCTGGCAGCAGTGTTTGGTCTATCGTCTATCAGGAACTTGGATTGCTCGGCTTTGGTATCACTTATGTATGAGCGCATTCAGCCAGAGCATGTACAGACGCTAAGCCATCAGGAATTTGACTGGTTTTGCTATATCGTGCGAACATACGCTAAGTCAGCTCCACACAGGCTGGTGCAATCCATCGCCTCTCATTTCAAAACCTCGCTCAACGATCTCCCGCCGAACATCCTTGTCCAAGTCGCTTTCGCCACCTATCACATTCAAAAGAAACCGTTCGATGCCAGACTGCTGGAAAGGCTGGAGAGTCGCCTGGCATCTGACTTTGGCTCACTCTCCATACAGGCGCAGGCCAACATTGCACAGCTGTTCATTGAGCATCGCAAGCATGGCTACGTTCCATCGAAGATTGACTTTGGTGGGGTGTTACTGGAGCGCATGGACCGTCTGAAAGACTGGCAGCTGGTCATGCTGGCACGCTGCCTGATATTGAGCAGCCAGATGACAAGTGAGATCATGCAAGCGATTATACAATTTATGAAAAGTATGAACAGGCCACAATATTTCGAGAATCTCCAGACCCTTTCGTACTTTTTAACTGCTCTTCTACACCGAGGATTCGAGCTACCAGAGAAGAAGGAGCTAGCTGAACTCTTGGCAGCTCGGGTTAACCCTCGCTTGTTCGTTTTCAGCTTTCGCGACGCCATCTTCCTTATGCGCTGTTTGCTACTGCTGGATGCAGTCAGGAAGAAAGACCTGGTATCTCTCTTCAACTACAGTGTCAGTGGCATGAAAAATTGGCGCGTCATTGATGCTTGCACGCTGCTCGAATCGCTACACCTGCTTCAGCAGAAGGGCTGGCGGGGTGAATACCGCCGCTTCAGTGAGTTCCTGCTGGTGCACCAGAACAGCTTCAGCCCGACACCAGCACCAGACATTGCGGTGTCTGTGATGATCACTTGCAATTACATAGCACGCATGCGTTGGACACGCTGCACCTGGCTAGACGTCCTCGTTCCATATCTTGTCCTAAACCTGGAGGCAATGCTCAATCAAACCTCGACAGAGATGGCAAGCCACTTCTTTCAGCACCTGGCCAACACCGGACAGAACTGGTCGGAGCTGTTTGTGCCACTTTGCGCACTGATAGAGCAACAGGGTGCGGAGACCTACTTTCCGATGGAGCACCAGCGGGTGCGTGTATTGTGGGCGTGCATGTTGCAGGATGCACTGCCTATGCAGCCTATGCAGTTGTTACTGGACAACTGCTCCTATTCTGCCTCTCTGAGGAAGAATGACTGCCTCGCTCTGTGCTCACAAATGGAAGCCACTGCTTTGTTGCTTGCCGGCAGGCCCGTCTCGGAGAGGCTGGCTGATAGGCTCATTACCCAGCACCCGTTCCATCGCAGCCACTTGAAGTTTGTTGAGCACCTCACCGAGCTTCTCGGTCCTGACCGTATCCGGACACAGCAGGTCACACGAGAAGGTCTCCTGGCCCCGGTGTGTATCATTCTGGACACAGTTGGTTGTCCTGTTGCTTGGCCAAAGGACAATGGAAACAAGTCCCTGTCGGGCAGTGAGCTCAAGGATGCCGGCTTCGAGCCTGTGGTGATACTGCCGCTCGGCGAGAGGGATCATAGCATTGACCTGAAAGACGTGATGGCACACGTTGACTGCCAGATGCGGCTACTGGAAAAAACTGGCTGGCGCGCCGTCCTGCTTTCACTACCTGGCCTGCGAGTTGCATCCGCTACAACCAACGCCAAGGAAGCACGGGACTTCGACGCCAGGGACAAGAGGGTGAAACATGCCCTGAAGCGTAAGCTTGAAGATAGTAACATTTCAATGCCTGTCTAGGCTTCACTTTTCCTTGCTTGTCGTTGGCAGGGCTCGGAAGGACTTTCCTTTGCGAAAAGGCTCTTTTTTATGTGCAAGTTTTAGGGAAGCATTGTGTTGTTTGCTTCCCCTTGCCGCTTAGCATCACCTTGTTGCATATTTTGAGAAACTATTTAACTATTTTGCATGGTATAGGGTAGAGTAGGTATGTCCTGTTTGGAGTAGGGACTAATTCCGCGTTTCTGGCTTCGTGCCACGACTCCCTCCTAACGTTAGCTTGACAAGTCCACGAAGAACGTGTGCATTTGCCACCCCAAGGGCATGCAAATCTGGATACCCTTTCCATGGACTATGGGATCTGCCAACGGTGAAACTTGCCATCATAAATCGTACTCGTCGTGTACAGTCGTAGGGTAGTACAGGTGCGTTGATTTGTTCCTTTTTTTAGTGTTGGCACAACCCCGGCGCTCCGGCTCCCTGCATCACGCTGGCATTGCACCACCATAATTCCATTTTTCCGGCAACATCGCATATTTTTTGGCCGCGGCAGGAAACGGTTCTGATTCGCAGTAGTACGGGGAACAACAATCGCATGCCATGTAAAAAAAACATACTTTGAAGCATTTATACATATCTGTGTATAGTCTATTTTAGTTAGTGTGCTCGGACCACATGGCTTCTAATCATACAACTGCTTTTGAGAGCCCTTACTCTTGTTCCCGCTTGAAAGCATGCCCTGGATCAGTGCAGGTCTGGGATTGTTTGTCACACGATGTGTGTATGTATGCCTTTTGACGGCTCACATGCCAGTCTTCTCCCCTCACCCTAGGTGTCATGAGCAATGTACAATGTATTATATACCTCCAAACGTTTCTAAGCACTTGCAGACTCCATTGCAGCCACTCATACAAGTTGACAAACATTAGTTGAATGTTTTTACCCTGAGGATGGGCCATGCCCGAAAATTTGGTGAATTCAATTATTATTGATTTATTTTGAAGTGATGTGTGCAGCGAAGAGACCGTATTTGGAAAGTTCGAGTTGAGTTGAGGTACCCTATTATACCTGCAAGTACTTGTATAATATTATGGAAGCCAACATAATTATGCTCCCATGAAGATGATCCTGTTTTCTGAAGTACTGATTTCAATTGTCTTGATGAGAAATGGACCCTCTTGCCGATGGACAGGTATTGTGTTGAAACTTCAATAGAGAATTTTGATTTTAGTGGCGTTCTTTTCTTTTCAAACGTGCAATCTGTATGAAAGGCATTGGACTTAGAGGGGAGGGCAACATCAGTTGTACCATCTGTGTGGCCACGTGACTTTTCCTGTACCAGTAGTGAACTTTCCAGACCGCAGGGGCGTCGGACGGTATTCGGCATTGGCGTGGCCGCATGAGTATGTATGGGGAGGGGGAGGTCTCCCCCAGGGAGATTTTTTTGGGAAATTGGGCCCAAATAGCCCATATTTCATTGCTTCAAAAGTCACAAGATGAAATTATTGGTGCGGCTTTGGCCAGACCTGCCGCACCGGTTCCGACGCCCCTGTGGCCTGTTTCTGGGAGGAATACATCACCCAGAGTCTGCACCTCTGCATAATTATGCAGTCTGTCCAGCGGAATTTGTCATTGTGAATGAGTCGTGCAAGCTGCAATTACTGATTGTGCTATGTACTGTTCTGTCCCCGGGGAAAATTGCGGAAAAAAATCGCAAAAAAACGCGGGGAAAAACGCGGCATAATATGGCATAATTTGCGGTGAATTTGCGGTAAATATGCGGTGAATAATATTGATGTGCGGCAATTTTCAGTGAGTATGTAGTGAAATCAATCAGTTACAAGTCTCTGGTGT
The DNA here is from genome assembly GCF_964019385.1 of Sycon ciliatum. NCBI lineage: Eukaryota > Metazoa > Porifera > Calcarea > Leucosolenida > Sycettidae > Sycon > Sycon ciliatum. The sequence continues at coordinate 29,915,856 of NC_088646.1, forward strand.
AAGCACTCGTCATATTTGAGTAAAAAGCCGCCACGATGAGACGTTGCTGACCGAACAGTACACTGTGTGTACGTGTAGTGCAACAAAAAAGTTCAAAAAACGCGGGAAAATCGCGGAAAACGCGGTCTTTTAAAAAATCGCAAAAATCGCGGAAAAAAACGCGGCCACGGAATTGCAATTTTCCCCGGGGACAGACTGTTGCACTGTGTCAATACGATCTGTGACATCAGTGTTGCCACATGCATTGACATCAATGAATAATCATGCAGATTGCAGAATGATGTAAGCAACAAACTGCGCCGCTTTCCCCACGGCTGACAGACTTGCAAACTCTGGTGGATGTATCCTCCTGCATGTAGCCAGTACCCTGTGTTGCAACTTGCTGTAGCAAAGTGGGCGAGAGGAGGCAATGCACACTTCAAACCGATCAAACGAGTCGTGTAGCATCAATTTATGATCCTCACTGGTGGATTTTATGACTTCCATTGGGTTTGTACTAGTCTGTATGCTGTGACATAGCACTATTCTCAATCATCATTCACCGGTCACGTGACAAGTCGCTGCAGCTGCAGGCATATACAACCAGGGTGCAGCAAAAAGGGCCGGTTTCAGCTCTCTCTGCATACACCTAATGCCCTGTCTTTGTAAGCAAATACATGTCGATCTCATGTAGTAAGGCAACACTGCCTGTTTGTTCTTTGACATTAAATAAACCAATCCATGTGCCGTGCCCTGACAATACGCACATGCTGCACATACATGTGCATAATGATACCAGTTCAGGTTAGCACAATCATGTTGCGCCCACATTTGATGAAGATATAATTGACGAGTAGACATCTCTCTATTGTTGTAATAATGCCAGGGTAAAAATGAATGGGCCATGACACTGGTTTCATAAGACCGTTTTCTAACTTTCCACCATAAAGTATTTCGTGAATTGACAAATTTCCAGACATGTACGGTCTCATATTGGCAAGAAATGGGTGCTACCTGCAAAGGGCGGATGATGATCAACGTTGCCGGGCCAGCAAGGATGTGATATCAAGATCAAGGCTTCCAAGGGAAAGACTATAATAGGGAAGTGTGTAGGGCGAAATCAGTGTGGAAATACACTCTCAAGGGAAACCCATCAGCGAAAAGCCACCTCCATGGATATGATACTAAAATTTAATAGAGAGTGGGGGAGGGGGGGGGGGAGAGAGAAGGTGGATACAATCCATATTGTCGATGTCTGCATGCAGCCACTAATCAGCTGCCACGTTCTCAGGCGAGTCTGAAACATCCCTCAAATGGGTCGAGTCACGGTCAAAGATTGCCAATGGCGGCCCGATGTACACAGTTTCACAACTTATACCCCGTGCCTTTGTCACCTCCTCCTGTGAATGTTGCCTTGTTGGGCGGCGTACCACTTGATCAGTATGCTCCCCCGGCGCGCACACGGAAGAATCACTCAGCAAGCTGACCTCATCCAAGTCCAACGTGTCGTCCGGCAACAGTCTTGCCCGATTACTGAGACTATTCACCTTGCTCATGTAGCTACGTCGATCTGGCACACTGTTAGAGCGACTCAGGCGAACGACCCGATCCCTGCTCTCATCCATGTCATCGATGCTCTCAATAATATTCGTGGATGAGATACTCCGTTGTTTGGGCGGCAGTGGCAACGTCAGGCACTTCCCAGCGTTAGATGTAGCCATTCGAAATCGCCGCATCTCGGGGTGGCTAGGCAGCTGGGCAGCATCGGGAATTTCAGCAAACTCCACAAATGCTGATGGTTTCATGTCCGTCATTTCCCCAAAGTCGTCATCATTCAACAAGTTGTCACTCAGCAGCTGTGAAGGACTATTGCGGCCAGGTTTAGGAGGTCGGACCGGTGGTCCGTGCGAGATACCTGCTACCGGTGTGCCTTCCTGTTGTCCGGGGGTTCCATCAAGTTCCAACGTATTACCTGGTGTTGCCAGAACTGTTGGTGTGTCTGGTCCCGCTGGTAAGAACACGCTGCTGCTATTAGAATAGGCCAGGTCATCAGGCGGACCATCAATGCTGGAATATGGTGTTAGCATTCGGTCATGGCCTTCGACCGATACCACTGAGCCGGACCATTCAACAGCTGACCCATTTCCACTGGCTGGAGTTGGTGATGGGACGATGTGCAAACTGGATCTCTCCGGTACCAACGAATCCCGCCGATGAGGTTCTCCATCCGGGTTGGAACCTTCAAGCAGTGCACAGTGGCAAATGGAGCAGGCAAAACACAAACAATAAATGGGCACAAATTCAGCAAAACCCTTGGTGTGTACCAGATATACGTGTACACTTCAATCTGTCCTGTCCCGTCCCATCCACCTCATACCAACCCATACTCATTCACATGCATGTGTCAGGGTTCTAGCCAGGTAAAAATAGCAGGGGGGGGGGGGCATGGGAAACAGTTACCTTGTAACCCATTTTTGCATTTTCCAAAATTGTCTTGTCTTGCCATGCAAAATGCAATGCATGGGGCGAACCCCCGACTTCACCAGTAGTGACTATCGACTGCTTTTTTGTTGTTGAATGTCATGAAGAAACACAAAATCGACAAATGAGTAGGGGGGGGGGGGGCACTTTCTCACAGAGGGGCGCTCGATCAGAGCAGGAGGGCGCGCCCCCCCCCCCCCCTCCCCTGCCCTCCTTTGGCTAGACTGACCCTGTGTGTGCTACAGCAATGTACCAGAACATGCACCATGCACAGGAACGTGCACAGACGGTCACGTACTGATGGATGACGGCGCTCTCTGTCTACTGTGATGAATGAACGTGCTGGTGGTGTTGGTGACAATTTCTTCGCCCCAGTCCAGGTTGTAGTGCAGTGCTGCCTTGATAGCCTTCACCAGCAGTCCAACACACTGGCAGTGCAGGCTCAGATCGATCGACATGCCCAGCGGTGACTGGGGCGATTGGGCAATGGACAGCCACAGCTGTTTGACGTCGAAGCGTTGACCTATGGAGTAGATACTGGTCAGTGTGACCTGGTCCACACAGCACGGACACCGCAAACAATCAGAAGTAACAATCCGTGATTGTGGAAACAGAACAGATATGCATCATATGCTTGTGGAGAGAGGGGGGGGGGGGTGAGAGAGAGAGAGAGAGAGAGAGAGAGATAGAGAGAGGGGTGGGGAGGAAGAGAGAGGGGAGATCGAGAGGGAGAGGGAGAGAGAGGAGGGGGGGGGGGTGAGGAGAGAGAAAGAAAGCGGCTGTAATGCCGGGCCATGGCTGTCAACCTCAACGTTTCTCTCAAGTAATTTTGCCACTTGTTTCCAAATTTCCATGTTAAATTTATTGAAGGACTGAACTTGACGGGCTCGGGGTTAACCAACGATACGCATGCTAGGACTAACGCATGCACCAGCTACCTACCTCATACAAGGGAACCATGCTTAGCGGATGCAGGAGCCGGATGCACAGTGGACGGGGCTTTGCCGGCGTAATTACCAGAAGGGCATGTTGTTGTGCAACAACTCGCTGGTGAGATGGTACTCGGACGTGATAGAGACTTGGAATTTCTCCATCTAGCGGCAGCAACAAAAGATAATAATTTGCCGGGGTTAGATGGGGGTCATGAACTCTTGGAAACCGCTGCGCAACAAGGTTTCAAGGAAAGTACTATGCCAGTCATTCGACTCAGCACTGCGCAAAGGATTCACCAGTACTCATGGCTAATAGCTGTACTTTCATAGACCGGCAAAAGAGCAGTGGTTTGCCCACAGGTCTGGACTGAATGTACTGGACCTGAACTCTACTGATCTGCCAACCACGGGGATACGATATGGGTCATGGTATTAAAAAAAAAAAAGATACCAGAGTAGTGGCCAAGCAACTCACCGTTACAAAGGCATAGTGCAAGAGCAGACTTCAATGTGGCCACCCACTCGACTAGGTCCTCACTGTACACGAACCGTATGCACTGCTTGACGAGGCGTTGTGCGGCAAAGAACAGCGACTGGCTTTTCACCAATGCTTCGATCACACATGCATACGTTGTGTGCTGGCCCCTAGACTCCAGGACCCGCTCGTTAACTTGCTGGATAGCAGTAATATCCTCCAGATTGATAACTGCTGGTGGTAAACTGTCTTCGGAGATCCTCCGCTTGCCCTGGGTGAGAGACTTGCGATCGAGCTGCGTCACAAGCACATAAGGTCGTTGTTGGGTCGGCCTGTCTTCCAGATCTGAAAACAAAGGGGAAAGCAGGAAAGGAAATCAGTATACAGAAAACTGAGGAACTCCTGCGTGTACTGTCCCAGCAGCACCCCCCCCCCCCCCCCCCCGCCCTGCAACTTACTGTCTACCAAAGCATGGCATATCCTGGTACATGTGTACACATTGATCAGTCTTATCCGTAGAAACTGAGTACGGTAATGCACAAGGTGTGAGTTTCCATGCATCTCAAGTTCTTAGTATTCCTCTACCATAGCGACGACAGCATGCACAACAGGAGCATGCAATCTGTTTCATCCAACTACAAGTATTAGTTGGCTCATACCTGTGAATCCTAAGTCACTGCCAACTCTCTCCAGGGAGAGCGTACACTTTTCTCGCCATAGGCAATCCTGAAGTACCGCTGTGTAAGGTGCCTGTGGTCACAGTTAGACATATGGGTCACAAGGCAGCACCACAGGTCAGCTAACAATGACAGCATATGAGCCATACTCACTGTGACAGCATATGAGCCATACTCACTGTGACTCGCCATGACTCGCCACGGATGTAATATCAATGGGGACACAGCAGTAACCTATTTCACCCAGCCACAGAGGCCATAATATGCATAGGGGACGGAACTCCACATACCCCCCCCCCCCCCCCCCAACACACACACACGCACCCCCCCCCCCCCCCCCCCCGACGCACATGTGCCACGTGAACTCGCTACTTTTACTTCACTCAGTCAGTCTCGATGGACTCTTTGGGCAACTGGTTTTAGAATGTCAAGTCAGTTCGGTGGCTGTACCGCTTACCATTGCATCACTCGGCAGCATGAGGATATCAACTGTAACCTGGTGGATGCATTGCTGCTGGATGGGCTTGAGTGGCGAGCCGTCGTCAGTACTCATCTGCCAACACCAGTTAGTGCACACGCATAGTATAGTATACATGGATCAGTCACTTCCTACCATAGCCGGTTCCAGCTCACGTACCGGTATGTACTGTACTCATTCAGGGCCGTAGCACCCAATCCGGCCAATTCGGCCATGCAGCAATTCGATAAGGGCTCCCCCATTTGGCTGGATCACCTGAAATCCCAGTGCTACAGCCCGATCATTTCACCTACTCGACTTGAAGACATAACATTGCCAACACTATTATTTTTATAAGTGATTCAGTGTGTGTGTGTGGGGGGGGGGGGGGGGGGAGGTATCATCAACGAGCTAAAATCCATAGGAGAGTGCATTGTTTAATTTGTTAGTTAGGCCGATGAATCGCATGGCTCTCAACAAGCACTAGTTTCTGCCTGGGAATTATCTGTGCGTACATGAAGCTCTGGATATGTTCAACGTGTCCGCCACCCCAAGTAATAGTTATGTGTGTTTTCGTCCATCAACATGGAACTAATTACTTATGTACCAGTACTTGGACGTACATGCACATGTATGCCAAACCAGCCTATGGCGAACAAAATTGTTGACAGCCCCAACTCATCTGGAGTACAGAAAGAAAGAACTAAAACACGAATATGGATCCAGATCCACTACAATAACTGCAGTAGCGTACAGCCATGCAGCGATCAGTACATTCTACATGACAGTGTAGTGTGCAAACCTTCGCTTCAGCAAAACCCCAAAGCCAATCTCCCAAAGGCATTTTTCAGGAGAGTTGTTCGCCTAGCGGTACACCAGGTGCACTGACTGTCGTGTACAGTGCAGCACGAGTACGGGCAATGCTTATCCATGCACGACGTGACAAGGCAATGGGTTCTGACTTACCGGTGAACTACTGATTCCAAGGCTGTTGGTCAAAGACTTCTGCAATTTGGAGGCCCAAGAAACTCGGCTGTTGGTACTGCAGGAGAGAGATGATGGGTTGGTCGGTGTGGAACCCACCGCCGGTACCTGGCTTTCGCGCCTGGTAGTACTAGTAGTGACATTGCGGAGTGGAGGCGTAGTAGTTGCATTCATTCCACTTTTAGTTTTACGGCCTAGCTGTTGCCTTGGCACGATCGAGTGAGCGCGTGCCGGGGGTGAGCCCTACTGCTTGCGCGCTAGTGCAGTGGCGCGTGTACGGGTGCGGACAGAGCTGCTCGATCTAGAACTAGAAGGCTGTGACTGTGTGGAATGGGTAGGGACGAAGCTCAGCAGCGAGGGATGGGTGTTCCAGTGCAGTGCGTCTAAACAGTAGCAAGTGTGAAGAGGGTACAGACCGCCGAATCTTGTTCAAGACCACTTCAACTCCAAGGGTATCTTGATGACAAACATCGCTTCCACTCACGCTACAATCCAGCCAGCGAGATCCATGTAGATGGTCGCCCTGTTTTCTTCACCTCCAGACTCAATCTTCATCATTCTTTATTATCTTGGTAGCCAAAGCCAGACCTAAAGACGACTGGACAAGGCGCTAGTGAGGTTTGGTCCAAAAGCGGTGCACCGGTGGAGTCTACGGTCATGGATCACAAAGCACTGAGGAGTAGATCTACTGCACTGGTAATACGTCGTGTGCTGCCCAAGCAGGGAATGGACGGCTGAATACCAGACTTCCACAACTAACTACTTCACAGGGGATACAAAACAGTACAGCCATGTAATGTTCCTTGTTTGTGCCTGTGGCCTGCGAACCTTGGAGTAGTGAGCTCCTGGTCGACCGGTCGGGTCCCGTGATGTTGAGAATCGCAAAGAATGTCATAGCTGACATTGACAGTCGGCTACATGACTTGTAGTCTTGTTACATCTCCGGACCGTATTCAAGGTATTACCACCATTGCGGGCACCATGATTACCGTGATCGATCAGCTCAGCAGCCAGTGCCACGACAGTGACGACACATGCCACAGCCTAGGCACGAGCAGTGCAGATCCGATTCTAGCTCCGTCAGATCATGCAGACGCCAAGGCAAGATTATCGGATCCAGTGCCACCATACACGTGCGAAACTCCTTCAATCGATCAGGATACCGGTACCGGTATGATTCTATGACAGTATGAGTATGAATGCCAAGTGTATTTTAAAAAGGAATTATTTCGACCTATGCTGGACCTTGGGCTGTTGGAGAGCTAGCGCTAGGGTGCTGGGGTAGACCGTCTACGGCTCCCTGTACTGCTGCTGTACTGGCCTGGACACACAGACGATGCCTAGACATTGCAGAACTGAGAAGAATCGCACTCTTTATCGTCCCTCACGTTCGAAGCACAATATCAATGAACGACAGCTTCGAGCTCATGAGTCATGTGTCGGTCCTTGCCTACAGCTACCCACACATACAATTGTGGATAGCTGATCATCTTCAATCCGAGCGGTAACAAAAGATATGTGACCGTGTGCGGGAGTCAGCTTCCCTGATCAGCATGATTATGGCACCGCTACTGGCGCTAGGTGGTACAGTCCTGCTAGGAGCTAGCTACTGCCCCCCCCCCCCAAACTAGGGCTCATGCGTAGCCTGATTAGATGGGAGGATACGTGGGACGGAGTGCCGTTTGCTAGGAGAAAATAGCAATCCTGTATCCGGGATCCACAGCTGACATTGCACATGTTTTCAAGACACACAGAGTGACACATGCGCTGAAGAAGCCGAACTTCCGGAGTTCCGCCATACCACTGAGAAACCGTGCTTGGTCCAACACTGAGTACTGGCAGTGACGCAGATCAGATAGACATAACTAACGTGACACACACAATCACAGTCGTGTAGGATTGTAGCCTCCTAGCCTTGTACTCTGTTACCATGGTTACTGTAGCCTGGCCCTAGCCTAGGGCCAGTAGGGGCTAGGCTGGGGACTCAGTTATAAGTGGGGAGTTCCTCCCCACAGTGCGTGGTGGGCCCATGCCATACCATGCATGGGGTAGACTGGAGGAAATGGACAAGGAGGAAGCCTTCGGAAACGGCAGACGCAGCAACCAGAGAATCAAGAGAAGGAAAACTGCCCCCCCCCCCCCCCCCCCCCACTTGCCCAAGCCACCGGTAAACACACATGAGAAAACTAACGGTCATTAGTCGAAGAGTGTGAAGTAAGTTCAATAGTCCATAATTATGGACTATTGGTAAGTAACTTGCATGCTACTACAGTAGGCACCAAAGTTAGGATTTTCAGCCAGGGAGGCGTTGTCCAACGCACACCGCAACTCCACCCAATGTCTGTTGTTGTCGGATAACATCAAGACTCAAGAGTATACTTTGCATTGCATGTGCAAAAAAATGCAAGCGACAGTGCTCAGCTGTATACATGTACTTGACTCCTGGTCCACGTAGGGACTGGACATAATTAATATTTATTTACACAAACGGTTCATTTTTTCCTGACTCAACATGAACTTTGAGAAACAAAGAATATCAACACGCACGGATAACAAACAGGACTAGAAAGGAGTACTAGTACATGCACCGTAAAAAGAAAGCAAAGAACAAGGTGACCAGCACCTTGGTCCAGCAGTGGCAGCAGGACGCAGACATGACAGAATAATAACAATAGAAAGGCTACCTAAAGCTGCAGCGCACTACCACCCTATCCTAAAAATAAATACTGAGTGTGGCAACGAAACAACCCAAACCATCATGAATCAAATAAGAAAGAGTGCTCGCCGGGATAACATAATTTTTGACCACCAGGCAAACATGCAGCCAGGCGAGCAACAAGAAATACGGATCTCAAATTTCAAGTCACATGGATGTGATAATAGAAGAGTACTATATTACTGTGATAAATTAATACGGATGGAAACATTTTTATGAACGTGACTAGCACCAGGGCTGAGGCAGCACAATATGAAAGGCTGGCCAGTGAGGCAGTAAGTTGCGTGCAGTACTAACAGGCAAACGTACCAGTACTGGTAAGACGACGTGTCACCTATAGCGAAGACTGTGCAGTGTTGCCACATCATTATAGCCAAATATCAGTAGGATGAAAAAATAAAAATGCATCATCCGGGGGCTTTGCCCCCGGACCCCCCCCCCCCCCCCCTCCTTCATAGTAACCCCAATACACAGATACACAGACACACACGGGCGCGAAACTGTTAAGAAAACCTTTCACGGCTTTGCATGAGACTCAGGCTGAGTTTGCCGATTTTCCCCAGGCAGCTGATGATTCGCTTAGCACCTTAGGAGAGAGCTATGGAAACACGCGTGATGAGCAGTAATAGCCAAAAATCTGGACCATGACTTCTAAACCAAGCACAAGGGCAAACTTGGATACTTTCATGGCTGTTGTCAGCAGGAGAAGGTCAATTGTCAGCAGGTCATTACAGGCCTCAAAAATCGGCAGGCTACTGACATGTCGGCAGGTGTGGCGACACAGACTGTGTCACATCAACCTGGCGACAGTGTTCGTTTACAACTTGATTGAAGCCATCGAATCCGTACACATGGTGGTTGGCATCAGGTAAAACAGTCACATCCACACGACTCTTCCCTAGAATCTCACGTGTCTTCTCGCCCGGTACACTGTCGTTCCAGGATCGCTCGCCGTAGATGAACGAGACATTGAGGCCGTCGGGCACGTCGCCGATGCGCTCTAGCATTGGGTTGGTCGCAAAGCCCATGTTCTTGCTCATCAGGCTCTTCATGGCGAGCTCGCCGCTTGGCTGCTGGGCATTGCAGTGGTACATGTACTCCAGCATGGTAGTGTCAGGGTACAAGTCGGAGAAGACGCGCTGCAAGTCGGGACGGGCGCGTTGCATCAAACCAGGACCTGCCGGCAATCAAAAGAAAGAACATAGCACTGATTTAGAAACATCTCTCTCAGAGAGTACACATGAGACACTAACAAAACGACCGACTACAGTCCCACAAAGTCAAGATAATTTGCTACGTCCTCTGCTATAGTTATGTCTGTACCATGAATGGTGATCGCCAGGCTGCCCGTACATGGTTTCATTCACGACAAGAAGCTGTACTATACTAGTAGACTGGGGAAATTCCAGCAGCAATGCACACTAACAGCACACAGCACTACTACGACATACAACAATCAGCTTGGACTCACCGAAAGGGCCAGCTGCACGTAGAATGCCAAGCGGGCTGACCCGAGCGCCAACGAACGAAAAGAACTTGTAACGGATTGGATAGGTCCGCTCAAATTCGGTGCCCTCAACAGGCCGCACAGCCATTCCCCACGGATCAGCCAGAATTAGATGCTTGACGAACCCAGGATACTTGAAGGTATACGAGAGTGAAATGAAACCACCTAGGCTGTGGCCGAGCAGGATGAACGAGTCGAGCTCCATCTTAGCTCGCCATTGCTCTAGATTCTCAACAAACTGCTCTTCTGCCTCGTCCGGCTCGGTACTGAACTCTGGTCGATCACTACGGCCGAAACCAACCTGGTCTAGAGCATACACTGTTCTCTTCTCAGCTAGCTCGTCAATGTTTTTAGCCCAGGTGCCGATGGCTGCTGCAAAGCCATGCACAAGAACAAGTGGCTCCTTGTCGGGAAACTGGCCACGGTTCACAACCATTGTGCGCACACGATGACCATTGTCCAGTTCCACAAAGGACACCTCCACGTCAGACTTCAGCACTGCAGGGAACAGATAGACATGAAGGATACAACATATTCAAATCCATCTCCATTTCTCATGCTTGTTCGACCCTCAGGATTGCAGTGGGTGTGCATCCATCTTGAAGCTACACTTATTACTTCAAAGTTCAACATAGTGTGCCACATAAAATAAACATTACCCAGAGAAGAAAGGCTAAGCTACATGTCTTGCCTGTGGAGCTGGACCACAACAGTGTACATGACTGTACTACATATCCATGCAGCACAGGGGACCCACTAAATACTGCAGAACATGTAATTCTAGGAACTTAGAAGTTGCGACTTCGGCGGTATTAGTCATGAAGTCGGTTGCTCCAACGAGGAACACACGCTTCTTGCCGAACTTGACACTTGACTGACTCACGACTGTTCGGTAAGAAGCGTGTGTTCCTCGTTGGAGCAACCAACTTCATGTAATCTTAGGTGTGCTAAAATTTCGGTGTCAGGGCCCTGCCAGGTTTCAGGTGTAATGTAAAATTAGGTGACCAGCCCACCCTTCATATACAGTGCATACGCTAGCGCCTTTTAGGTGGAATCTAAATTTAGGTGCCTGGTTTCTCTACGAAATTAAAGTTACACCGAAAATAAAGGTGTTATACAGTAATGGGACATGGAGAAATGCTAGGGAAGTGCCATCTGCTTGACGCTGACCAAAGCTGCACTACACTTAGTTTAGATAACAGCGATCTCCAACATAACTAGGTCATAGTCACTCATACTAGTACTAGTACTACATGAAGTAGATGTAGTACTGGTGGCCAGCAACACGATTAGCACTGTAGAATCAACAAGGATACCAACACCCACCCTGTACACAGTAACAGTTGCCACCAGCAAACAATTTTTAAATTATGCATCAGCATGAGTGCAGACTGGGTCTGGGACAGGCTGACATAGTCATTGTCAATTTGTACACTGCTGTTCCTGCCTGTTACAGTACAAGTGGCCACTTTCCCCACACAATCAGCACGTGCCCAGTGTCAAGTGCACACACTGCAGGTCACATCCAAGGATTGCCCATGATAATGGAGCCTCCAGTGGAATGGAGGGACTCGTCGTACGGAATTCTTGCACGTTTACTGCTGTGAGAAGCAGCAAGATGCATTTGCCTGCATACCGTAGCACTGCTGCGCACACTTGTATAGTACTGCAGTCCATAATTATTTATTTTCACATTATCATATCAGTCCAACTGCATAACTGCGTGTAAACTCTAACCAGCAGAGAGAGAGAGAGAGAGAGAGAGAGAGAGACAAGGGGCGGGGGTTGTAGCAATGAAGCACAGCACGCTAAACGTCCGTTTGCCCTTACCAGATAGAACCTTGTGCTCAGCGTCCTCTAGATGACCGTCTGAGGAGGGCACCCACCATCCACCAGTTCTCGTGCCGCTATTCGAAGATGACGACATACTGCCGAGTCCAATCGCCGCTAACGCACTAGCGGCCACCAACAGACCTGAAAGGGAACCAGCAAAACACGAAAGTAACAATTGCTTGGGCTGTCAGCATATTTACACTCAGTTACAAAACACATGACTGTAATGAATGATTGACTGATATGCAGCCCACTGAGTGCCAGGACCGAGAACAGACCTGCTTGAAAAAGGACGTTCCCCAGACTACAGTACAAGTTCTGTACCTATGAGTCTATGCCTTTGATCTGACCAGGGAGTTAAAGGGGAAGTTAAGGCAAAAATTAAAATTTCACCAGTTGTAGTCTTCGGGGTGCTGAGTCGAATGGTCTTGGTCCGAGGAAGCTGAGACGCTCCCTTCCTACTTGAATCCCAATCGAACTCGCGCACTTCCACCGAAACTGGGTGACTGCGCCCTACTAGATGGGGATTTGTATGCAAAATGTCACTAAAAGCGCCATTTCGTTCTTATAAAAGCACGGATGACCGCGATTGGCCCATATGTTGTAGTCTTTTGGACGCTGAGTCGACTGGTTTTGGTCCGAAAAGGCTGCGATGCGGCGTTCCTCCTTTATTCCCAATCGAACATGGTTGAAGAAGCGGTCACGTGCTCCTGCGTACACCAGTCAGCTGGTCACCGTGCCTGCAGGGTACAACTTACTAGCCTGTTTGACCTTTTTTGGGTGCAGTCCTGTCACTCGAGTTGAACTCGAGTTGAACCTTGGTGTGAAAGTTGTCACCTGCTGGCGTGGTGACCAGGTGATTTGGGCACCCAGGACCACGTGACCGCTTCTTCAACCATGTTCGATTGGGAATAAAGGAGGAACGCTGCATCGCAGCCTTTTCGGACCAAAACCAGTCGACTCAGCGTCCAAAAGACTACAACATATGGGCCAATCGCGGTCATCCGTGCTTTTATAAGAACGAAATGGCGCTTTTAGTGACATTTTGCATACAAATCCCCATCTAGTAGGGCGCAGTCACCCAGTTTCGGTGGAAGTGCGCGAGTTCGATTGGGATTCAAGTAGGAAGGGAGCGTCTCAGCTTCCTCGGACCAAGACCATTCGACTCAGCACCCCGAAGACTACAACTGGTGAAATTTTAATTTTTGCCTTAACTTCCCCTTTAATACATGTACCGAGTCCCTGGATCCATGACCATACCAGGTCACTTCCAAAAAACCTTGGCATCGTACGACACCGTACATGATTTACACACAGAACCAAAACAGCACGACGTCATGTCCTCACACTCACGAAACTGCTATACTAGCCAGCACTAAAAGAAAGTTTCTGAAAATCTTGCGTAGAGCCTACTGCTCAGCTAGCTCACTCACCAGAACGAAGAATTTTCTTTTTCGGTGCCACGGACGCACTCGTATGTGGTGCGTGCCGAGGAGGGAAGTTAGAGCTAACTACTGGCCGTTCGGCTACCTTTCGACTTGAAACGCTGCTCGCTGTTCTGCACTGGAGCACTGATCCAGTTGCGGAAACAATCCTTAGTGTTCGTCTCATCAGACACACCTCTACAAAGTCTTCTACTTCTGCACCAAAACAAGTTCCTTGGAAGAGTTTTATAAGACTTGCTGGATCGAGACATGTGATATTTTGTCACGAATTGAGCGGTCCTAGGCATCCACTACATCTGTCCTGTCCATCAAAAGAATGTCTGCGGCCTCTCCCGGGCAAGTGGCATCCATCCCCTATTTCACACACAACTAAAGTAACCGATCGTCTAGAATATTCGATAATAATCATGATACATTATGCATCAGCATGCGTTACGAAATTCGAAACTTCGAGACTACCGGTAATCACTACGTCACAGCTCGTGCCGTGTGAATCGTGACGTAATTGTGACGTGTTTGACATGTCGATATGCAGCTGAGCTCGTCTCACTCTCAGCACGACACTCGAGTCTCGAGTCGATGTAACGATGTTCAATCAAACTCAAAGACGATCATGCAGTTCTGCCCTCCAGCTCGAGTACTTATCATGCAGACCAGGGACTCGGTCTAGTAATCAAGACAAGAGTACATAACATGATGTACTCTTGACGTACAGCCTCATCTCAGTACAGGTCAGACCTCAATAACGTACGAAATGTGAATGTCCCTGCCGAAACCGCATAACTTCTGTACAAAATCTCCTCGCTATTATCATGATTATAACATAATACGCAAAACAGCGGAGGCCAGTTTCTCGCACTAGTAAGTAAGCATTTCCCCAAGAACGCCAAACTGCGAAAGCTCTTCAACAGAAACACCTTGAAAGTCGGCTATAGCTGCATGCCTAATATGGAAACGTGGATCAACGGCCACAACAAGAAAATAATGCAACCGAAGCACGAGAGAGTCCCCTGCAACTGCCGAGTCGCCGCATCTTGTCCACTGAAAGGTGAATGCAAGTCGACCAATGTGGTGTATGAGGCTGAAATAACGTCGGACAGTGCCCTGAAGACATACACCGGAATGTCGGCACCGGATTTCAAGTCCAGGTATGGCAACCATATGACGTCGCTGCGCCACGAGCGGTACGCAGCAAATATGGAGCTGGCAAAGTATGTCTGGAGCCTAAAATGCCAGAATAAGGCCTACAAGATTGGCTGGTCCATCAAGGAACGTGCACGGGCTTACACCAATGTCACCAAACGTTGCAACTAATTACTTATGTATCGCGGAGAAATACCGCTTCAGCATATCCAATCGCAGCACCTCCCTCAACAAGCGAACGGAGCTCGTGTCAAAGTGTAGGCACTCTGCCAATTTCCTGCTTGGTAGGCACGGAGTCACGTGACTTGCAACCACATGGCACGCGACAGCTATTTGCACCCGTCTGCAGCCCTTCTGATTATGGGTGTAGTATCTTGCACATAGCCTCGCTTGACGTCGCGTCATCATGGTCATTTCATCTCCTCACCTATTCTAAAGCACCTATAGCCACCACAGCGCGTAGAAATTTGCACCTTGCACCTGTTTGTTGGTACATTGAAGGGCATCTCCCCTCCTCCAACTTATTTGAAGCGCTTACCAAAGTGTGCGGCATCTTGCACCTGCATGATTGTGATTGCAGGCAAGCCACGTTATCATTCTTTCACACAGCCTTGCTTGCCTTCCTGCCATATCATATTTCTTTTCTCACTCACAGACTATGGGAGTTTGGCACATTTTCCCTCCAGGACTTTTTGCACCCACCAGACCTCAAACCTTCACAGATTCCTTCCTATGCCACTGTATAAATACCATACTAGCTGTGCATCCTGTTATCAGTTGTCTGAAGATTGCCATCTGGCATGAAACTATTATTGTAGTGACAACAATCCAGACGCGTGGTACTCAGTGACTCGTGTGTTACCATGGTTACTGCTCTGCTTCCGCATTGAGCACTCGATCGAACCGGAGGACTCCGCTCTCTGCAATCCGCTATAGCGTAAGTTTCGCTATAACGCACTGTTTGCTGGGTCCCGGGCGCACGGACACCTCAGCATAACGTAAAAAGTCGTATAAAAATGACGTTTAGGCTGCCACTGCACTATGTAGGTAAAAATATACGCATGTACTATAAATGCCGCTTTTTGGTATAAGTCGTCAAGGACACATATGGGAAATCTAATACGATCCATATACATGTATGTTTCAGCAAGTCGCGGACCCTGTACATGTATACGGTATGTATAAGCAGCTTTTTCCTTCTGTACCGTATCTTTTGAATTTCATGCACCTCACCTCATATGACGTGTTTTGGCGGTTGGGCTGGAAAATGCATATACACGTACAACTTGCAGTGTGGCTGCTGGCTGTAATAATTATACAGTACACATATTTTCACCTTTTACACGTACATATACATGCGTATATTTTTCACCTAGTGCGGTTGGAGCCTTAGGCCGTCATCACACTGCGTTCTCTGACTTCCGTTCACGTCTACGTCTATGGAGAAAAATCCAAAACGGGTGGTCGTGTCATCAAGCAGGCACAGTTCTTGACCCGTACACGCGGTCACATTTTTCGAGAAATTTGAAGATTCATGCGCAAGTACATGTATGAGGTTGCTTGGAAAAAGACTGGGGGAGATACGCACGTTCATCCCCCCCCCCCCCCCCCCCTCCCTACCACGTCTACGTTTCCTATGCTCCCGTTTTCACCCCGTACATGGATCATCATGACAACCGACCAAAAACTCCTTATAGGCGATTCACACGACAGTCAAATCCACGTGCACCGGACCGTTGCTATGGTATTTCACCTGTGAACGAGAAAAGTGGCTTGCCAAAGTCTCAGCGTGAATCATTCATGCATACTTTACATCTTTCAAAGCATTCATCTAGGGATTGAGTTGAATCTTTTACACAACCTTGTTACATCTGCCTTGAGTTTCTTTGGATTAGACTTTTTTCCAATTTTCATTTTGATTTCATCGTCGAGTTTCATCCCTGTATCTTTGGTGTTCTTCCTTCTTTCCTTGTCGTATTGTTTGAATAAACCCGTTTTGACTATCAGAAAAGTGGCTGAAAAGTGCAAGCGAGCAGGGCCCACTTTCACGATAATCGTGGCATGCACGAGTACATTTACACCAAAAAAGCGCGAAACAAGACTTTGATTTTTTACGCGGCTCTTTTCAACATGATTATTATGGTATGCATGTTTTGAAAATTTGAAAGACCCATGGCTACTGGTGGGTGAAGCATTCAAAAATGCAAACGTACCTGTCGTCGAGTGCAGCCACCAAGAAGTGGCACTTGCACGTTTTACAGGGAGTGATATACGAGAAAAGTGACTGTGTGGATTCACACGGCTGCACTTGACGACAGGCACGTTTGCATTTTTGAATGCTTCACCGACCAGTAGCCACGGGTATTTCAAATTTTCAAAACACGCATACAATAATTATCATGTTCTAAAGAGCCGCGTAAAAAATCAAGTCTTGTTTCGCGCTTTTTGGTGTAAATGTACTCGTGCACGCCACAATTATCGTGAAAGTGGGCCCCCTGCTCGCTTGCACTTTTCAGCCACTTTCAGCCACTTTTCTCGTTCACAGGTAAAATACCATAGCAACTTTCCGGTGCACGTGGATTTGCCTGTCGTGTGAATACCCTATTACAGTCGTGTGTGACATCCTACTCATGTGAATTCCGATATGTTTAAACAATTATGGCTCAAACCTGAAAATAGTGGTGTGATTTATAATCGAGTGTGACTTATAATCAGGGAAATACGGTAGTCAATTTTTTTCATTAGACATGGTTAGCATTTTACCGTTTTATTCCGGGGCGTAGCACCCGCTACGACTGGTACGACCATGGCCGTACCACTTTTCGAAATGTGTGCTCCGTCTGGAACGTGCAAAACCGTAATAAAGAAATCGGGACCCGTCAGATCTTCGACTTTTGTTTGAGTTTGACTCATACTCGACTCGACACGGCTATTAGGTACACTTGGTTCACGGCAACTTAGTTTTCTGCACGTGAACCATCAAATTCTATGACTAAAAATTAGTAAAAATGGGCCAAAAGTAGTAAGGCACAAAATCCTGTGTTCTGGGTACTTTTAAAGTACCCAGAACACAGGATTTTGTCCCTTTTTACAAAATTTTCCCGGGGGAAGACCCTTCACAGCCCGCTCCGTCCTTAATTAACGGTACTCGTACCCAGCACCCAAAATACGGTCGGTTTGGTATCGTTTCGACGATAGAAGGCTCTGTTTACAAGGAGAATGAAATGGTAAGATTCCAACTAGGGTGACGTCACAAGCTGATCGTTGTGTTAGAAACGGTAATGCTAGTAATGTCTTGTACACACACAAAAACACGGTACAGGCCGACGGTCGAAGTCATCGTGAACGGTAAAATGCTATAACCATGTCTACTACTACTATCCGAACCCCTCCGGATAGTACAGTCTGCAGCGCAGACGGGTTCGGATAGTCAACGCTCTACTGTGCACAACCATGCCACATGCCGGGTTTGAGGGTTGATGTCATTCAACATCATGTGCACTGCTTTACCAAAGCAAAAAAAGTGTGTCCTTACCTGACCTGCACTGCATGATGAAGTGGTTGAATAGAAACAGTTGACAGCACTGCAGCACCAGTACTTTGTAAATTACTACATACTAGTACTACACAATTATACTGTACTAAACTAGTGAATTACTAAGTACTGTATTAAAGTACAGTCATGTAGTTACTTGCCTGACAACACACACTGGTCTTACTTAGCTCTGACACACTTGTCTTGACTCAGTCTGTCACTCACAATATTCGCCAGAAAATGCGACTGCCTGGCCTCGTACATGGTTATTACAAATATTAGGGAGTCATGTAGATTCTACATAATTATGAAAAACTAATTACTAAAATAATTACTGCACTGCTGGGCAGAAGATCTACATGTGTATAATCTATGGCCTACTAGATCAATGCGAGTACATAATTGTGAAGTGGGGACATGGGTAGATCTACCTACCGCAGTACCGGGTAGATCTACCGGGTGCACTCACTGCACTGTGACCAGGTGACTGCATGCACCCCCAACTGGCAACTGGCCCAAGTCCTGATATCGCGATCGCATGGCCTTGTACGTCCGGCCGTATCGTAGAAGGTCGTGTTGGCGTCTTTACGAACTCTTGACTTGTTCCACCCTGGCTGTACCAGCAACATGCGATGCCTGCGCTGCCAAGAGATACATGACGATTGTTGAGAAGTCAAACAGCCTGATTTTTATGAGAAGAAGGAAACAATGTCATGTGTTGATTCATAGATTTCTTTCTTAGTTTCGAGCTCTTGCCCTTGCCAGGGTTTGACGAGCCATGGCACACACAGCGCAGTCATGGCAGGAGCTGATACCCGATGTTTTCTGCCCTCACATCGCGGTGATGTGCACCAAGGATGCAGAGGCTGCTTGCAAGAAAAATAACCTAACATTTGTGGAAATGATGCGACCTTTTTGTCAACTAACATGTGAAGGTAGGAGAGATAAAATGCGTAGAGTAGGTGGACAGAATTTAATCTAACTAAATTGGATTTAGGTGTTTTCTTTTTCCGTAGTATTGTGCTCAATAAATACATGTACTACAATTCACTACAATTGTTTTATTTGAGAATATTTCTGTTTGTCCTTATTCTTGTCAGCGCACGTTCGTGATGCTCACAATCAGCCGCATGTAGTGAAGAATCTTCGCTTGAGGTTCTCGGAGCCAAGCTCGGAAGTTCCGTCGATGGGTGCCACGAAACAAACGATGCATAACACAGTACTAAAGGCGCAGCCAAGTGGCGCCATTGTGCCTGGATCAACGTTGCAAGTTGGAAATTTAACGTTGAATGGTATGGATTTAGGGTAGCAGCTAATAACAGGAACTACTGGATATGTGTCTATGGGTTTGAAAGGGGCCTTTGGATTTTTTCTTCTTCTTGAGGATAGCAGAAACCCCACTAATCTATAGAGTTGATTCGACTTCAATTGTATTAATTGCTGACGGTTTTCTCCAGGGAGTACGAGTCCAAACCCCGGGGGCCCCGCATATGAGTACATTGTACCTTAAAATTTTGGCCAAGCACCCACCCTGGTATGCATGGAATTTTCCGTATTTGGAGATAATGCAAAGCTATCGATACACGCTTGTACAGTCCTATCTTACCAGTAAGCAGCGGGGTTTGCGTTGAGGCACCCATTCAACTGTGTTCAAGTGGACATATGTCTACACGAGATTTGGTGTGGAAGCTTATAGTTATGGTATTCACACTATGGGAAAGTACAGTCATTCCATACTGCATGGCGCACTGTTGACCCCATGAGCAGAGGAAGTGTTTTTCGATTTTCAGGGACAACAGATCCACGTGGATTTTGCAAGACACGTTGCTTCGGCCGAAAGAATGGGCCAGGGGGAGAAGGGGACTGGAAGTAATGCGACATACGGTATGTTCTACTAGAGATGGCGATTCACGCCCAGCCTTGGGCCGCAAGGTCACGGCCAAGCGTTCCCGGCAAACTGAAGGTTATGCGTCAAATCAAATGCCTTGCATTTAATGTGGTCTGTTTTTTCCTTTGCAGTGTTGACACCCTGGTTTGAATCTTACCGCAAGCAGTACATACAGCTGATGCGAGTTTCGGACCACGAGTACTTGCGTCACTACGTGGGCTGTATCCTCCTATGTTCACCCCATGTGCATGCATGTACAGTGTACCATTGTGATACGTTTCTCACCAACATACAGCTGGAGATTGATCACACTTTGCACTACATGGCTGTAGCTAGAACGTTTTCCTTGACATTGTTCTTGATCAGGCTTATTTGTGGTCTCCACGTCACATGCTCGGCCGATGGATGCATTCATTGACTTGCAGAAGAAGCAGCAGGACATGGCAAAGGAGAAAACCTATCCCAAGTGGCTGACACCGTATGTGTTCAACTACTACTTGCTGTTGCATGACTCGTCTCGAGGGGAGGAGGACAAGTATGTTGCAGTATACTAGTATTTTATGTGTGTGTGTGTGTGTGTGTGTGTGTGTGTGTGCACATGCGTGTGTGCGTGCGTGCGCGCGCCCGCCCGTGGGTGTGTGTGTGTGTGTGTGCAGCCTTGCAAGCTGTTCAATGGTGTAATCCCAGCACAAGTTGCTATGTCCAACATACTAGTAGCTGTTCGCTATCATCGCTTCTGCGATGGGCATATCTGATTCTGTGTGTGTGTGTGTGTGTGTGTGTGTGTGTGTGTGTGTGTGTGTGTGTCGGCAGTATCCTCAGGTGTCAGTAGCTTCAGGATTGTTGCTGGATGATCGTTGTACTTTGTAGTGCGTGGAACTCTGTCTCTCTGTCTCTCTGTCTCTCTCTCTCTCTCTCTCTCTCTCTCTCTCTCTCTCTCTCTCTCTCTCTCTCTCTCTCTCTCTCTCTCTCTCTCTCTCTCTCTCTCTCTCTCTCTCTCTCTCTCTCTCTCTCTCTCTCTCTCTCTCTCTCTCTCTCTCTCTCTCTCTCTCTCTCTCTCTCTCTCTCTCTCTCTCTCTCTCTCTCTCTCTCTCTCTCTCTCTCTCTCTCTCTCTCTCTCTCTCTCTCTCTCTCTCTCTCTCTCTCTCTCTCTCTCTCTCTCTCTCTCTCTCTCTCTCTCTCTCTCTCTCTCTCTCTCTCTCCCCTCTCCCCCCCCCCCCCCATGTGGCTTATACCCTGAATGAACATCCATTTTCATAAAATGCAATAACACCTGATTGTGACATTTTGTTTCCGAGAGAGGGATATGTCTCTCACCCCAGAATGTATTATGGTATGTCTGGTACCAGAAGCTGCTAGCTGACTCAGGCTGGTATCATGTACCGATGAGTGTCTTAACACACCTCTGCTTCATTCCCCTTGTCTCTTTTGGCTTCTTTTCTGTGTCAGTTGATGTTCGTACCTCGATGATCATTCAGGCATGTATTGTATTTTATTCTCTTTTCCTTCCCCTGACTACAGTGCTCACAGTATATTCCAGAGTATGAAGGCAGCATTTGGCCAGTTCAATTCCCACCTGTTGAGGATCAACTCGCGTAGCCCGGATGCCAGCATGCCGGATGGTATGCCCGATCCGTGGGGACAGTATGTCAACCGATCAGATAGCACTGCTGCGGTCAGTATTAATTCCTTTACTTGTGTAGCACGTTCTGTGCTTTCTTCAGTTGTTACTCAAGCATATGGGTCTTCTATGCCGTGCCGCCATTGACTGTCCATAGCTTACAAATCGTAGAAGAATTGTGGCGAGTATGGCAGTGTTTGCGTTTGGTGCTTGCTTGTGCTTTTGGCACTTACGCAAGCTAATCATTGATGGGCCATGGATCTTACCAAGACTGCAAGGCTGCATAGTAGCTACCATGAGTCTTGAAATGACACCCTTTTCTTTAATGGCTGGCCTTTCCAGTGCCATCATGTGTGGAACTTGACATTCTTGTTTGTGTGTTCTTTCTCATAGTATATGGCTTGTGTGGAGGATCGTTGGGATATCGAGGATTATACGTTGGGTACTTGTCAGAGTTGCTGTGCAGCGTTGTATTCAGACCTATCTGTCGATGGCTCTCTGCTCTGTAGGGAGATGAATTGGCCGACAATGATCTGTCAAGAGGCGGCTCATCCCTAACCAACCACAATGATGCATCAGCCCCAGCCAGCGTTGCTGGCACTCCAAACCATGCGACGCTGGAGGACATTTCCAAGGCTGATGCTGACGATACCCTGACCGGCAGCTCGGCCATGTCTGATCCGCTGTCGCAGGCTCTGGCTGATCCACTCTCTGCGCAAGCACCGGCCGTTGATACTGCAGATGATTCACCTATCTCTGTGCAAGGCACCCATGTAAGTGTTGCAGTGTGACACGTACATTGTAGCACTGTGATGTCCTACAGTCCCATAGCGTGTGATTCCCGTATGCGTGTCCGCATACATGCTGTATTGTGCAGATGTTGATCCGGGAGAACAGTCTCTCTACCTGCCCTGTCAGCTGTTGCCCTATAGAGCTGAAACTGTGACCTTCGATGTGGTGATGTTATTGTACTCCACATGTGTATACTATAATATTATGTATGTGTGTGCATGTGTGTGTGTGGTGTGTGTGTGTGTGTGTGTGTGTGTGTGTGTGTGTGTGTGTGTGTGTATGTGCATCTAGTGTCTGCTTTTATCAAAGCAGCGTGCTGTCTATACTGGTTACCCCAGCAAGTGTAGGTTGTGCATAGGTAACTGTCTTGGCCGTCCTATTCCGATGTACTCCGTGTGGTGTAGACCAGGTGTGCATTGGGGGGTCGATTCACATGGCTTCGCCAGTTGTGTGGATTAGACAGCTATCTGGCGCTTGTCTTGATCTGTTTCGATCAGAATCAGATCCGCTATCGTTGCTATAAGAGAAAATCTGTGGGTGCACATCCAGTGCATTTGCAGATTTGCGTGCTTCTCTTGCGACGGGCGTATACATGGTACATGTGTGTGTTCCTATGCTTGTGTGGGTGCGTCCCTAAACCTGCAGATTAACGTTCGAGTTTCATCATCTGCAGTACCCACCAACTTTGAACTGCATGGCCAGTTTCTCACCGTTAGCGATCACGACAGGCTACGCATATTCGTGAACGAGTTCGCAGTCCGAGGCTTGATTCCTCACATTGAGCGCTCTATCAGGGCACTCACCGACCAGGTCAACTCCAAGAAGGGCATCCAGCGTACACTCTACAGTGCCACGAAGAAATGGTTTGGCAGTACCAACAAGCCGGTCATAATGCAGGGCCAGAGGTGAGACTGTGCTCTGTGTACTTCAAGTATCACTATGTACGAGGAACCTGGAGCTTGTACATGCTCTGAAGTTTGATGTTGGCCACGCATCTTGCTAAGGTTTTCAGCAGAGCTGAAATGAACCCTGAAGTGAAGAAAGCGAGCGAAACATTCTCTCTACTACCAAGACTGTAAGATGCGTGACCTCATGCCCATAAAAGGAGTGGCAAATGTAGAAGTGCGAAGAAACCTAACAAGCGTGCGATGTATTGCGGCAGCCATGGACAAACTATTTGTTTGTTTGGTCCATTGTTTGTCTATTGTTGTTGCAACACCTCGCACGCTTAAGCTTGTTAGGTTTCTTCTGTATGTGTGAGTTCGTGCATTTGACTGTTGTTGTTTCTGGCGAGTCTTCTTCGTGCTATTTTTTCACATCTCCGCTGTATTAAAATCATTGTTTTTTGTTCAATTCCTTTTTGCCTATTCCACCTGATGAGAAGGCTTTGAAAGAACTTGTGTGTGGACATGTTTCCAAAATGTTGCTTGCGACGAGTCTGAAAAGTTTGTTCGTATTCTAAGTGTGATGGCATTTTTGTCTCCAAGAAGATTCCTGACTTTACAGTGTCCATTCCTTGTTTTGTATTTATTGCTGTATATGGCTTGGTAGTAGGATGGTGCCCAGCAGTTTTTTTCCCAAGATAATAACGAATTGGCCCAATCTTCTCTGCAAATCAATTTAACATTCTCTCTCTCTCTCTCTCTCTCTCTCTCTCTCTCTCTCTCTCTCTCTCTCTCTCTCTCTCTCTTTTGCCCCTGTTTCTGTTTCTGATCGATAGTTATAGTGCTGATGCTGCGGAGCTTCAATCTCGCAAGCTCGCCGACCTCGCCTTCCTGGTCCAGCTGTACGAGACGGCGTATAGCTGGTACCACACAGCCAAGCGTGACTTCCACAATGACAATGCTATGCTGCACTATGCTGGTGCTGTGGTACGCAACGTAATCTATGCCTGTCATATTGGAGCACTGTTGGGGTTACATGTACTGCACTGCTGGGTCACTGCAGCTCTGGTCTGGTTTCGGGGCTGCCGCTACTACTTCTGTGCAAGTTGCCGTGTGTACTCAGTCCTGCGCAGCTACTGGTGACGCACACATCTCTGTAACAGTATGCTTGGTGGTGCTGTGCTGCTCAGGAGTATCACAGCTTGTGGCCAGCTGCTACTGTACCTGTGGGGTTGATTGGTAGTATTCGTTTCAGAGCTGGTAGTTCGGATCAATAAGTTAGATGTGTACAGCCTACACAAAGTGATCCACTCTGGTGTATCAAGGAGAGAACTTCACTGGGGTGTTTGCCACGTTGGGAGCTCTACTCATTATCTGGGAAGTTCGTTTACAAGTTACACATCATACCATATACGGTGTGTGTCTGTGTGTGTGTCTACCTGTTTCAGGAAATGGCAGCGCTGTCATTATTTATGCAGGGCGCATATCGTCGTGACCCACAGGCATACTTTGAGGAAGCGATCAACAACTACGAAAGTGTGTGCAAGTGAGTATGAGCGCATCTCGGCTGTCACATTGATATTTATTCAAGAAAGAGAAAGAGAGGGAGGGAGAGAGAGAGAGAGAGTGTGTGTGTGTGTGTGCGTGTGTGTGTGTGTGTGTGTGCGCGCGCGCGCGCGTGTGTGCCTGTGTGCATGAGTGAGCGAGTGAACAAATAAATGTCAAATCACCTTACTGGATTTTTATCTTGCCCACGCTGCTCTACAGATCTCATCAATTTGCACTGCGATCAACACTCTTGTTCTTCGAGTTTCTCAAGTTCCGTGGACTGTATAAGGAAGCGGCTACTGCATTGATTCGTATGACAAGCGATGTAAGATTCTTGCCGGTTATGTGATATCTCTACTGGAGTAGGTGTAATCATTCGCACGCACAGCATACATTCTTTGTTTGCCGTCTTAGGTGGCTCCCAGTTGTTGTTTTGATACAGGATTGATCTATGAGTATTTCTTGTGCTCTTGCTTAACTCTTAATGTGAGTTGGCGATACACAACTACCTGGCATGCACGTGCATACTTTCTTCTGCTCTGGGTTATATCAATCTTGAGGTGGAACTTGTACACCGTATTGCATTGATTTTTTGTTTCGTTTTGTAGGAAACTGATTTGGCTGCAGCGTTGTTGACCGAGCAAGCCGCGATTTGCTACCTGCGTCTGAACTCTCCGATGATCCGCAAGTATGCCATGCACATGTTGCTGGCCGGGCACCGGTTCAAGAAAGCGTATCAGGTGTGTTTCATTAGTACTTTCATGGGTATGGTTGGGTCTAGTCTTTTTGCAATCTTGGTGGTGGTGGTGGTGCTGCTGCTGCATGCATTTACTTCATGTCTGCAGTGTTGGACAAGGAACCCCGAGTCTGTAGCTCTGTCCCACGATTGCTGGTCCTGTACTGGTTTACATGCCTTGCTAGCTGTGCACTTTTATAATCGATGCTTTTCTGGTGTGTGTTGCATTTGTATGACTGTGCTTTCCATGTGGTGTGTCTGTGTGCGTTTGCGCGTGTGTGTGCATGGCACGTTTGTACTCTCAGCGTCAGCACGCTCTTCGTGCCTACTCACTTGCGCTGCAAGTCTACCAGACCAAGGGCTGGTGGATAGCAGAGGTAAGCTATACCAGCTACCGGTACTGTCTGAAGACAGTCACCTTTCTTTGCCGCTCCAGTTAGGTTGGGGTTCGAACTATTGAGCTTCGTTCTAGAGTATGACTGGGCTTTGCTGAAAGCATGTTTATTTGTGATGCATGTAACGTTACTCAAAGTAGTCCCAGACATGTGCAGTGCTGTCACTTTTGTCTTCCCCTTATCATACTTGTGTGTTGCCTATAACAACTAAAATTAGAGCAAATGGTGAGGAGGTGATACTAAATTAGAACTTCATGCATTGCCTGTGTGAATATGAACAACTGTTTTCCGGTGTGGGTGGGCTTCAGTGATGCTGCGCTCATGCATTTCATATTATGCAGCAAACATACTGCAAGTATCCACTAACTGTTGTTTAATCTTGTGTGGTCTTCCGTGGCTCCGCTGCTGTTCAGGATCACATGAATTTCATCATTGGTCGTCTTGCCATTGACCTACATGAGCTGAATTTGGGACAAGAAAGCTTTCATCAGCTGCTGGCTCATCGCTCACGCCTCATTGCGCCTACCCAGCAGTCATTGTACTTGCAGGAATTCTTGCTTGCAACAAAGGTACAGCATCAGTAGCAGTGGCCTGTGGTAGAGAGCGTTACGTGTACTGCTGTATGTATGGGTATGTATGGGCATGATCTGTGTGTGGGTGGGCCTGCCCATCATTGTCCCTACTGCTTCGGACCTGCTTGGGCTGACCAATATGTGCCTTTGAAGCGTTGATAATTTGATACGCACGAGGCAAAGTTTTGGTTTTCCTCTCATCCACTTGTTATTGCTTTGTCCGCAATAGTATGTCTTATTAGAGTCCGTACTAAGGGAGTTCTGCAGTATTTCAACACTTCTGTCTGCTTCACTTCACTCTGCCTTTGCCTGTAGAAATTCTTGTTGAAGTCAGACAAGGCAGCCATGGAGAAGTCACAGCTTTCAACTTCATCCTGCGTGGACATTGCTAACTTGCTGCCTTTGGCGCGGTTTCCGCGGATCGATGCTCAGCTGACTCGTGTCATTTTGCCGGGCGTGGCAGACAGCACAAAACTCATGAGTAAGATATCGAATGTGGTACAGTACTGGTTTCTTGAGGGTGGGCTTTACAAGTCGAAGTTCTTTTTCTCCATTTGGTGTGGCAAGTTAGTTGCAGTATTTCTCCACTGTTTACCGTTTTGCTTGCTGAACGAGAATCAAGATTTCATTCACCATGCCGATTTAGTGAATCAGGTGCAAGAGAAACTGGGTCAAGAGACCACCTGGTATCAGCAACTACCTGGTCTGAAAGACCACTATTCTTGGGTGCCAAACATGTGGTAGTGTACATGTATGTACATGGGCCACCCTGGTTCCAGAGGCCACCTGCATTCAAAGACGAAGTAGACCCATCCTGTGGTTGGTTGCTGAAGCCAGATTTCACCTGTACAAATAAACCTGCAATTGGCTGTGAGTTGATATCAGTGTCTCGACTTGTGCTGTGTATGTGTGTTCTAACAGCTCCAGATGTTGATGTGAATGCACTGCCAGAGGAAGGCTCTGTTGAGCCAGCACACACTGCCGAAAGGCAGGCAGCTGACGACGAGGAAGGGAAGCGAGAAGAGCTGTGGCTGTGCATGGAGGAGCTGGCCGCTCGCTTCACGCTGGCAGAGTCGGACAGTGCGGCACGTAACGGCTACCTCAGCAGCACTCCTTCTGGTTTTGTCTGGGACGTGCGTCTGTTTGGCCCGCACACTGACAACAGTCAGTACCCTCGCTGTGCTCTTGGTGGTAAGCAACCGTCTCTTCGGGATTTTCCCTTGATGCTACTACAATGACCAGCTGTGGTGTTTGGCAAAACAGTGCTTCAAATGCATCCTGTTCCTGATCTGCATTGGGTTCCCCAGCTAATCCTCAGCATTATAGCTGATCATGTCATTGTTTGTGTGCTTCTTTCTGCTGCTGCTTCTGCTTCTGCTACAGAGCGTGTGATGGTGGAGATCGTTCTCACCAATGACCTGCAGATACCTCTATCCCTGACGGGCATCTCGCTTATGTGGCAGTTGTTCCCGGTCTCGCTGAGCAGCAAGTCAGCGACCACCGCTGGTGATAATGCTGATGAAGCCGTGCTGGATGAGGTATGCCCCCCCCCCCCCCCCTCCACCACCACTCTTGTTAGTGTGTGATCATTACTACAAGACCAGTAGTGCTTACGTTTTGCATGCACATCATTCCATCTGTTCATAGAACAATGTATTTTCTGGTCTATGCTGCCAATGGCATTGTTATTGACTCATTGTTTCTGTTTCTACTGCCCAGGACTCTGAGCCAGTGATTTGCAACAGCGTGCCTGACTTGATAATTGCACCACGTTCTTCTCAGCCGGTACGTTTATTACCTCTCTTTACCTGTATTTCCCCTCGTAACTTCCTCCCGTGCCGTTGGGGCAGACCGTTGGTCAATCAGTTGTAATACTGTTACTGATTGTTGTCCTGTCTTTCTCCGTGGTATATTGTAAGACCAGATATGTTAACGTCATTAAATTCAGCGATCTCCGGATTTTTGTGGGTTAGCGAGGTGAAATTCTAACGGATTCCGTCTCAAAACCGGCAAATGACTGTACATAATACATGTCGTTTTGCACATAACGCCTTCAAATGTTAACGAATTTTAAACATTCGTTAAATGGTTAGAATTAAATGTTCGTTAACATTCCTGGTCTTACAGTACTGTTTGTTGGCTGTTGTTGTGGTGTTTGTGCTTGCAGGTGTGTCTGTCGCTAACACCCCAGCGTGAGGGTAAACTGCACATACTGGGTGTGGTGTACAACATTGTGGAGACCACACCGCCCAAGGAAGGGGGTCGTGCACGCAGGTTCGTTCAGTGATCAGCATTAGCACCATGACGTTTGCCTTGTGTACATACGAACAGCCTCTACATGTTAGGGGGGGGGGGGGGCGCGTAGCTGAAGCTTGTGAGAAGGGTCATAGGTAATACTGTAGGTGGTTTTGCCTTGAGTTGAAACCTATCTGTGTGGAATGTGTTATCCTTATGCATAGTCTCTGTTGCCCGCATGGGGCACTCCTAGCTGAGTCATATGTACAGTACTATTGTTGCAATGTAGACATTGATGGGAGTCTATTGTATACTGCACTGTCCTGGTTCAAAGGAGTTGTTAGTATTGTTCTGTTTCTGTAGTGTATACTACACTGTCCTGGTTCAAAGGAGTTGTTGGTTTTGTTCTGCTTCTGTAGTGGCACGCAGCGCGAAAGCTTGGCAAGTGGTCTTCGCTTCCGGCAAGAAATTGAACCAAGAGGGCACCGGCTAAACCTGACAAAGGATCAGCGATGTTCAGTGATGTATGGACCAGACAGGCGTCTGCAGCTGGCCGTTTATCCTCCCATGCCGTTGCTGAAGGTCAGTTGTGGATTCTCTGTTAGTCGCGGTAGCGGTTTGTACAGTACAACCAAACCGATGCAACTTCTGTATGGAACAGCGCGTGCACTACAGTTGCTCTCGCTGAAATCTGACCCGAAGTGCAAAACTGGCGCTCTGGAGCAGTTCCGAATGCATGACTGAACTTGAACATGCACGTCCAGCCGCATTCGTACCACTTCAAGGGCGTCAAGAGCCGTGCAAGTTGAGGGCGGATTTCACCGAGAACAACTGTACTATGGGATTTCGGTCATTGACCACTTTGTGGTGGGTCTGATCTACTCACCTCCCACCGCTTAGGCGCTGCATCTGCGCCTTGATCCTAGAGGGTGGTGGCGTTCCTACGGATGCGGAAAACTCGTCTTCCAGTCGAGTCTCACGCGAACCGTGAACTTTTTTAACTGTACTATACAGGCGTGTCGCACCGACTTTGGAGGTGGGGCGGCCATGGAAGGGGGGTCGGGGGTCCTCCCCCTGGAAAAAAATTGAAGCCAATTGCAAGCATTTCTGGGCATTTGGTGCCATTTCAGTGTACGGTAACTACAATGAAAGACTTTTTGATTCTGCAAAAAACCAAGAAGATGCTACGATCGGGGACAAACATTACCCTCCCCCGGGAAAGAAATTCAAAAATTGAAGCCAATTGCAAGCATTCCCAGGCATTTGGTGCCATTTCAGTGTACATGGACTTTTGATTCTGCAACAAACCACGATCGGGGACAAGGATTTGCCACGTTTGCGCTGAGATCATCGCGCTTTGTTGCAGTGTGCTCAAAAAAAACAAAAAAAAACGCCGAAAAAGTGGAGCGGCCATGGCCGCCCCGGCCGGTGCGGTTCCGACACCCTTGCTATAGAGTGGTTTCACATCTTTGTCATGTGACTTCATTTGTGTATAGAGTGATTATGGTATGTGGACAGTGGAACCAACATGGTCGACATGTGACCCATACATGCAGGGGTTGTTGAGTGGAATTGGAACCAACAATGATGCCTCGTATGGTCATGTGATAGATGTGCAACAGCTCTAGTATTGGTTGTGTGTGGCCTGTGGATCTGCTTCACTGCCAGCACATATGGTGTGTCTATGATGCAGGATTTAGATTCGCTTGCTTGAACTGAAGGCTGGCTGAACAAGTATTGATTTTCATTTGTGCTTGTGTTGCTGTCGTTGCAGATTGAATTTGACAATGTGCCGACAATGTTGCTGTGTGGAGAGGTGCACCACTGCATTGTCAAGCTGACCAATGTTGGCTGCGTGGCACTGCGCCGCCTCCGGGCCGTATGTCCGGAGAGCCAGCAGATCGTCTGGGGAGATGTGAAGAAGCGCGTGCCGGAGCGCAGCGGCATCTACTCGACCGTCGGCCAGTCGACGCCGTCCAACGGCAGCTCCACGGCGCAGTCATGTGAGCTGCGCGACAAGGTCTGGCCGTGCTTCCCGCTGGCGGCCAGCAGTGCGTTCACTGGCTCGTCACCGGCCGTCACCGAGGCCGATCGTGCACGTGTGTGCGACATTGACCTGCCCAGCGAGCGCCTGGAACCCGGCAGTAGTGTGGAGGTCGACTGCTGGATACGAGGTGGTGCCCTGCCCGGCCGACAGACCATAGATACACTCATGTACTTTGATGTGGATGGAGACACTGCTTTCACGTAAGTATGCCTGCTTGCTCATAGAGAGATATTGCCCGGGGTATGTAAGGGGAGATATGGAAAGCAGCCGGTGGGGTGTGTGTATGTATTGTTTGCACACTTCTCCGTATCATGTCTCTTTGCTCTTTGCGTCGTTGGGATCATTGTGTATTTTGAAGTAATTTGGTGCTTTTGTGATGGTCAGATTTGCTAGACCCATGTGTCTTCTGACGAGCGCGATGTGATGGTCTTGTGGTTGCCGTTCGACATTTTTGTTCTTGCTATTCCGTCTCCATGGCGGTGGCTGCGTTGTGACTTTGTTGTCTCTTCAGGCATCGTGTACTACGGCACACAAATCACATCCAAGTGAGTGAGTCCATTCGCATAGCGGCCCGAGCACGGCAGAGTGTGGCAACTCCTACACCAGGGTAAGTCCAGGTCACGGTTGTGGTCTGCAGTACCACTGTAACAGCACAGTGTAGTACAGTAGTGACCGCACTGTGTATATTATTGACTGGCATAGATGCAGTCAATGTTCGGATTTTTTATTGCGATTTTATAGGACCTTCTTTCTTGTATCAAACTTTGGTATCGACTGCTACACGCAGGGTGATAGCTCAACTTGTGTGCATGGCTGGGAGCTTCTCTGATGCTCTTCAGTGTTGGAAATTCCTCTGTCGAGTTCTACCTGACGTGAGTGTGTGTGTGTGCGTGTGTGTGTGTGTGTGCATGTATGTATCTTCGTTCGCGTGCGTGTATTTGACACAGCTGTGATCGGAATCAGCTACTGGTGTCGGTGGATGTGGAGAACCTCAGTCAGGTATGGAACGCTTTGTTGCAATACAATATGTACTGTTGTATGCATGTGTGTATGGGTAAAAGGTGTAATACATGCGACTCATGCTGACGATTCTCCGTGTGCCTGCTCCTCCCTGTTGCTTCCAGGCTGATGCAGTCGCATCCCCAAAGTTTACAGTTAATCAGATCGTCGGTGTCAGCTCTCAGTTCACCATGTCGTCATTGCAAAAAGACAGTAAGTTTCAGCAGTGCTGTTATATACTCCACAGCATAGCAATGTGCTCTGCCTCCCGGTTGTGTTTCAGCTTGAGGCTTCTTCTTTTTTGCCCTGTTGACGAGGTAGGAATTTTCAGTAGAGCTGTGATTTGTGCCTGCACAAGTGTTTGCATGGTCTTGTGCTGCAGCATATTATCTTATTTTGTGTGGTAATCTCGCAAGTATGCTCCAATGCTGTTCTGTAACCAGATTTCTTAGAACTGTCATCTCGTGAAACGGCTTACATCCATCTGAAGGCATCTCATCTTCCTGTCGGTAAGAAAGTGTGTGTAGTGTACAGTCACTCCCTACCAGATGATATTGCTTATTTTGGAGTGTTATACCGTTACAATGCAGTGGAATGCCCCTTCCGAAATCTTTTACTCTTTGCAGCATTCTGCACAGAATGTTGAGAACTGAAATTGTCCGTATACCGGTAATGTACAATGGAAGGGTCCCTTGAGACCTGGTAGTGTTATGTTAGTACTTGTAGCCCGGCTCTGTGCAGCCATGTGGGTATATGATGTAACGTAGTGTCTTGTATAAAAGCCTGTCTCATTTAGAAGCCTGTCCTGAATACAAGCCTGATTTTTCGAGATGCACTGTTGGTACATAAGCCTGGTTTTAGTGTTGACAGTTGACAATTTCCCCCCAAAAAAGTCATATAAGCCGCGGCTTTTATACACAACTTTTCGGTATGTACACAGTGTTTACTGACTCTCACCATCTGTTTGCCGTGTGTTGTTGTTGTTGTTGTTGTTGTTGTTGTTGTTGTTGTTGTTGTTGTTGTTTTCTGCTTAGATGATGGCCGTGTTTATGTCAGCGATGTATCATTCATGTCAGACGACCAAGTAAGGGATACGGTATATATATGCGCCAATCTGTTGTGGCAAGACTGTCTGTACATTGGAGCCGTGGCCTCTTTCTCTTCCGGCCCGGGTCAGCTTCTCTCTCCTTTCCATCAGTTCTATCTATTTCTAAAGCCATGACTCATTACAGGATTGGAGCCATTGGCTTAGATGAGGAGCTCTGGCGATAGTTACAATCCATGTACATAATTACTGTGTTTACTTTGGTATAAATTTCTTTACTCCAGACTTTGAACTGTTCTACACATTGTTTCTCAGTTAGATGGCCTGTCTGTCTTTCTCCTGGCTGTCTTTCTCCTGTCTGTCTTTCTCCTGTTCCGTGCTGGATGTGTTGGCTAGGTTGATAGTCTCGCGATCCCCTGTCTTGAGCTCTTCGGCCAGGACAGTGTAGCAAAGCCGTTTGCTGCAGCGGAGCCAGACCACAAGGTGGCGGAGCGTAAGAACCGATCACCGGCGGCCATGCAGCCAGCACCCACTCATCATCCACCGGTGCCTGCTAGCATTGCAACGCCTATTGGTATCATTGTCCTCTGGCAGGTGAGTTGCAGGAATGTTACGCCCGTGTTGGCCACGGTCTATCCAGCTAGCCGCCTGGCTTGTTCAGCTTGACGTACATGTATGCATCATTCCCCGTTAATGTTGCTGCTGCTTTGCTGTGTTTCTGGTCTCTATGCCTTCATGTATCAGCTGTGTGCTACACAGTGCGGATACGTAATGCACAAGCAGAGCATTTAGCCGGTGAATAATTCCCTCCAAAGAAACGCAGTTTGTCTGGTTGAAATTTACCGCGCTTACCACGTGGCCTGTATTTCCTGATTGCCAGTGCGAGTGCAATAGCTGCCTCACTTGTGTCTCATATTGGCAACGTTGTGAATACTAGTACATCGGCCAATACTCACTCCGTTTTAGGTCACAGAAATGTATGCGGGTAAACATTGGCCTGGGGCACAGCGGGTAGCTTACTAGCTTTCGCATTCCGTACCATTTCGTACACCGTTCCCAGTGTCCTAGACTGTTTCCGTACAAAGTCATTGCTAACCAAGTATAGGATTGTTCCACTGCAGGGCAGTCTGAAATACAGCCTATGTGTGCAGATCCTCCTTCTAACCAAGGAAACATGGGGACTGCATACTATTTTTTTCTTTTTCTTCTCTAAATGTTTGTTGTGTATATATGCTGTGCTGTAGGCCTGTGTCCCTGATGGTGACGGTGGTTCTCGTCAGGCGTATGGTCAGTATCACATGCTGCTGGAGTCTCTGGAATCACCTGTGTCCTCAGTCACGGCACAATCGGTAGGAACTGGCTGTAGGCATGTACTAGTAGCTCAATTGTAGCGGGTATTGAGGGGTGTGTGTGTGTGTGTGTACGCGCGCGTGCGTGGGTGTGCGTGCATGTGTGTGTGTGTGTGTGTGTGTGTGTGCGCGCGCGTGGGTGTGCGTGCATGTGTGCGTGCATGTGTGTGTGTGTGTGTGTGTGTGTGTGTGTGTGTGTGTGTGTGTGTGTGTTTATGAGCGTTGTCTAATGGACACTATTGATTATGAATGCCAATACGTTACAGCCTTATGCACCAAACGTTTCTTACGGAGATTCAAGAAGGCAATTTCAGCGTTCAAGTTCACGCCAATGGAAGTTGAACTAAGTGACGAAATTCGTATTTAGGAGAGGATTGGCAAACAGAATTTGCATTGGCAGGACGTTGACGTCTGTACATACGTACAGACAGTACAACCTAGTACATACCGGTAGCATTTTAGGTTCGTGAACCAAAAGTGTGCACAACTTTGAAAGCAATATTCGTGACGCTAAACTGCTGTAGTATGCCTCTTTCACACTGTACTGTGATGTAATTATAGTTTCGATTCTTCTCTCCTTGTGTTTGTGCAGGCAATGGTGTCGTCTTTCTCAGCATCTCTCCGTGCTGGCATGGAGGGTGGAGACAGTACGGCTACCTCTACACCGGACCTGCTACTGGTCAAAGGCGGTATGCTGCATGCTGACAAGGTTCGGCACGACTTCACTGTCAAAAGGTATACGCCTCATCGATCATCGCAAGCTCTTTAGTAGTCTACAGATTCAGTCTTCTTTGCAATGTTTCAATCAATGCATGAGGGAATTGTCGGCTTTGATGTACCTTGGAGGCTCTCTTCGAATTGTAAAAGTGCTTCCGAAAGAGCTCTACTCTATCCACAGTCTGATTCCGTGTCTGACAACTTCACACGCTGAAAAGCTTATTTTTGAGCTCCAATCCTTATGTGCTGGCGTGACTGCGTGGTGTGTGACTCTGCTCCCAGGCTATGTATCTTGCCAGTGGAGCTCAGCCTGCACAACTCTCATGATGCGGACGTCGAAGTGGAAGTCCTGCCGCGGGCACCCAGTGCTGCTGGCACTGCCGACACAGAGCAGCAAGCATCTCCCAGCAAGTAAGTACACAACATAGCAGTGCTGCTCAATGAAATCCCCCGGTCGCGTCAATCAAGTTTGCGCCTTGCACCATTTCGAAGCCCATTGTTTGCAGGTCTATTTAAAAATGTGTGTGTGTGTTTCTGTTGTTGTTGTTTATTCAGACCAAAGGCAATTGGATCAGCAGCGTATGCCTGGGTTGGCTGCACGCACAGTAAGCTGCAGCTGAAGAAGGGCGCCGACAGCACGGTGCGGCTCAACGCCTGCTTCACACGGCCAGGCTTCTACAACCTTGCCAATGTGCGCCTACGCGTACGCAAGCTGCCCGGTGATGGCAGTGTAGTGGCATCGGGGCCAATTGAGCAGCGGCCACTGCCACCCTCACTGCTTGTTCTTGAAGAGACCACCTCGAGCGGTTAGGAACGCCCAGGTATACCCATCTGCTCTGATTTCCCCACTTTGCCTGGATTCTTTATCCGGGCAAATCGTTATCATCAATCATTATTGTCATTATCATGGTAAGAAGAAAAAAACATAATCTATTTCCTGTGCATGGTTCATGTCAGAATAGTTTCTTTCAATAGCATAGAACACATACTCACACTCTCATCATACCATCACGATACGCTCAAAACGAACAATAATTCTATTCGTCACCAACCAAGAGTTCCACGCACTCGCTCCGCACACACACGCGCGCGCGCCCGCGTGCCTGCTCTCCCTTTCAATCACCGTCTCCCGTCCGTCCAGCTACTACCGGGCCGCTTTCTTTTCATTTGTATATCGCACAGTTTGTTTTTATTCTTGTGGATCATGTAACTAGCCAGTTTTGTACTAGCCATCGATACCATGGCTCAACACTCTATCTATCACTATGAGTACTGCAAGTACAACTATGTACATACCGGATGTGTTGTGTGCTCTCATCTATTTTCGTACAGTTTGAAAGTGCATCATGTGTATATTACGTGCACAGGCATGTATATTTATTGAAATTTCGTGTATCGCTGAACTCTCTTTGCCGTTTGACTTTTAGATCCTTTACTCAATAGCTGATGCTGGTTTTAATTTCTCCCTCGTTCGTTGTGGTGTCTGACCTGTTGTTCCCTTACACGGCTTCGATATTGGCCTGATGTTCCCACGTGACTTGCATTTTGCAGGTTTTTCATAAGTGTTCGTTTCGTTCTTTTATTTTTCGTCACCTCTCTAGCAGAACTTGTGTTTTGTTGTACCTGCTTTGTACTATCATTTATCAGCTCGCAGTCTGAACATGTTAGCACTACGTAGCATTTTGTACAATTGATCAATTAGCGTTGTACTGTTATTCTGCTTTGTTTATTACCACCCGTGTTGTGCTGGCTTCATCGGCTGGCCATACTTGGCCACCACACTGACTTGTTTGTGCTTCGCTCCACTAGGCGGCTGAGGTTACTTAGTAAGATGTCTGCCGTGCACCGTGCAGACAACTCCTCTCAGCAAAACTGTGGGCTAATTAATTCTCTTCAAATTGTTTCTCAAGATAGTTCTATCAGTGGTGATGATAGAAAGGTATAGACAAACGTGGCAGTTCTAAATGTCAAAATATATTCAATTCAAGTTTGATAAAATTGCCCTAGCTACAACTGCAGAGCTTGTGCAGACAACTTATACTGTAGTGTAGGACTTGGCAGCAGTGACCAGTGGTGACGAGCCATCTGCTGGCACGTTTCTATCACCTACTGGTGCGAGGGTAACTGGCATCTCCTGCTCTCTCCTACTCGTTCTCATCAATGCCACTGTCGGACCATACGTATGCAGACGACGCCCATCACCTACTGGTATAAGGGCTGTGTCTCACTGCTCTCTTTATCTTTCTCCTCATCAATGCCACTGTCGGACCATACGTATGCAGACGACGCCCATCACCTACTGGTATAAGGGCTGTGTCTCACTGCTCTCTTCATCTTCCTCCTCATCAATGACATTGTCGGACCATACGTATGCTGACGACGCCCATCACCTACTGGTGTAAGGGCTGTGTCTCACTGCTCTCTTCATCTTCCTCCTCCTCATCAATGCCATTGCCAGCGCCATTATCAACGCCATTGTCCAGATGGCTATCGCCGTTAGTCGTTGAGTAGGATGATGCACGGAGGCGAGCCATCTGCTGCTCGACGTACTCAGTGGTGACCGCATTCCATTCGATAGTGCACGAGATGGGGAACACAGCCAGCGAGTCTTGATTCAGCTTGGCTCCGGCTTCGTAGAACGCGTGCAGTGCAGCGCCAACAGTCTCCATGTGCATGGGCAGATCACCATCTAAGAGCAACATAATATACAGTGCGCAGAACACAACAATACAGGCAGACCTTGCTTTGCTTGTACACCCAGAGCACCGCCTCCCTGGTAAATACTCTGCCCATGTGCCTCATTGCAACTCATTTAAAAAAGACACCAATGGTAATGGCTTCACACCCTTGGTCACATGTATACACATACAGTAAGTATCGTTTATAAAGTGACCGGATATAATGATATACCGGTTATAGTGATAGAACACGTCAAAATCAAAATCAAATCTGAAAAAATACAGCTAAAATATCACTATATACACTATTATCGGCTATACCGATATATCGCTTATTGTGATGGCCTTCAGGAAGCAAACCATATCAAATGTACAGGAAAATATCGCATATAATGATCAAGAGTGATCTTTCTGCATGCTCTTGTCCGTTTCTGGCTGTGTTGCCTCTCACGATGATGTTGCCAACTCACGTACACAGCCACTCATGTCTATTTCTGGCTCTACGCAACTCGTTGGACACCGAGTAGATCTACGATCTACGTGAGCACGGATCCAGCTCAGGCTTTTTTTGGAGAACACGCTGAAGAAGCAGCCATGCCACATGATGTATCGAAGTTCTAGTACATGTACAGTCTGTACTCGTACTGCACTGCCATGCACTGCTCTGTGTCATGCACCGGTACACAGTCCGCGGAGCATGCATGCACTTTCAGCATGCTTTTTCCAGCGTGTACGCATCATTTCATGTGCAGTCATGTGCCATGTGTCGGTCAAACATGCAAATCGGCTATAGTGATGCACCGGATATAGTGATACATTTTCGAAAATCAAAGGGGCACGTTATATCCGATATTTACTGTACCTAACTTCCACTCGAGCATTTTGATCTTGTCAAACACAACAGTACGCATCTTGTTGAACTGCGAACGCCGTTTGTGCCGCAAGTGCACGGTATCCCTGGGCGGAATCAAAACAAGAACCACAAGCATACTGTCAGAAGGGAAGTGTTCTTCTCTACTAGGAGATAAGGCATGGTGCAACAATGTGCAGCAATGATATACGTATAGTACTGAAGTATGTATGATCAAAGCAGCACAGAAAGATGGTCAGCTATGGAGGACAGAGCAGATGGTCCGTCATATCTCACAACTGCTACTGTGCTCCCGAACACAATTATTATTATTATCAAATTTTTGATAGGGCAATCCCCACAGGCCTAAGGCCTTCTTACAGGGTACCCTAGAAATGAAAGTACAATCTCTACCAAACCATCGTTGTCATGATTTACCACTAAAACTGTAGTCACGGTTACTGTTGCTGTTATCACCATAAAACATCAACACTCTCACAAACCTGTAATCCGTCTCCCAAATCGAATAGATGGGATTCCATGGCTCGTATTCTGCGAAGTTCTCCTCCTCCGACGTCTCCATCTCGTAGGCCTTCAGGCAGTACGCCTTGACAGGCATGCAACCGAAATAGAAGACGAAAAACAGACATTCATCAGTTTGAGGGAAAGTTGCAAAAAAAGAGACACAAAATAATTGAAAAATATGCCCAGTGCATGCAGATGTGTGTGGAAAGTGCTTGCCGAGTATGGTGAGTAAGGCTAAACACTGCCAGGCCACAACTCACCGCACTGTTTTTGCCTACACAGCTGACCAGTTACAAATTGCTTACAACTACAGTCATGGTCAAACAAACCCGACTGATGTGCCGAAAGCAGTGCCAAGGCTTATGTGACCCTCAGATCGGTTTTTGGGACTTGCAACGGCAGACCAGATATGGAGTTTGCAAGTCATGCTTGACGGTACAATCATAGTACGTTTTTTCTGATTCGTTCACCTGCTGGGTCATGGGAGAAATTGCCAGTCAATCCTCGGTAGTATAGTGGTGAGTATCTCCGCCTGTCACGCGGAAGACCCGGGTTCGATTCCCGGCCGGGGAGGACATTCTTTTTTTTAGAGTGCTAATTCGATTTGGGTACATTGAAGCAAAGTTGCCTAAGGGCCTGGTCAGACTGCGGCAAAATCGAAATAATCCTGGGATTATAATCCGAATCTCCATAGTAACTTGCCGCCAGAGCGGCAAAAGCGAGAGTTGACGCTCCAAAAAAAAAGCAAGAACGGACCACGTTTTTCCGCTCCAAACAGGATTTGACGCTGATACGCCATTGACGCTGATAATCACTGATTTTTTCATCTCGATATCGAGGAGCTAATTGGCCACGGACAACAACAAAACTCATAAGGATGGTTGCAAGGATTGCACTGAAGGTGTTGGCGATCCCCAAGGTGAAGGAATTTGACGTCGTTCGTGGAGATTATCACTTGACGCTCGAAATGAAGTTTGAATTTTAATTCTCCCCACATGTGTAGTGTGATCGCGATTCAAATTCTGGACGCTGTTCTTTTTTCGTCAGGCAACCAAAATTTGCCGCAGTCTGACCAGGCCCTGAAGCAGGATTCACAGAAGCTTTTTTGCGATGCGACACGCGATGCGACTGCCGCGAAACTCCCAAATCGCAGCCATCTCGCACCCCACGCAACTGCCGCAACTGGGCCATCGCAGAAGTTGAGCTTGGCTCAACTTTTGCGATGCGACAAGCGATTTGGCGTACGATTTTGACCTTTTCTACAGCAAAGTTGTACAAAGGTTCAACAGTTGCCTATAAATTTGTACAAGTTGTACCAAACCGCGCGAATATCATGGTGA
Organism: Sycon ciliatum; assembly: GCF_964019385.1. Taxonomy (NCBI): domain Eukaryota; kingdom Metazoa; phylum Porifera; class Calcarea; order Leucosolenida; family Sycettidae; genus Sycon; species Sycon ciliatum. The sequence goes on from NC_088646.1 coordinate 29,956,241, forward strand.
CGTACCCAAACCAGCAAGACGTCGCATCGCTGACTTCTTCTGTGAATGGTATTTCGCGAGTTCGCATCGCACGCATTCGTCGCAGATCACGTCGCGTCGCGTGTCGCATCGCAAAAAAGCTTCTGTGAATCCCGCTTAAAGCGGGATTCACAGAAGCTTTTTTGCTTAAAGCGGGATTCACAGAAGCTTTTTTGCGATGTGACACGCGATGCGACGGCCGCGAAACCGGGAAATCCCCAAAACGCAGCCATCTCGCACCCCACGCAACTGCCGCAACTGGGCCATCGCAAAAGTTGAGCTCGGCTCAACTTTTGCGATGCGACAAGCGAGTTGGTGTACGATTTTGACCTTTTCTACAGCAAAGTTGTACAAAGGTTCAAGAGTTGCCTGTAAATTTGTACAAGTTGTACCAAATCGCTCGAATACCATGGTGACGCACCCACCTGCATTGAACTTCACGCCAAATCAGCAAGGCGTCGCATCGCTGACTTCTTCTGTGAATGATATTTCGCGAGTTCGCATCGCCCATCGCATCGCAAAAAAGCTTCTGTGAATCCCACTTAAGTACATCAGGCCACGTACAAGAGAACATAAGCAAGAGAGTGCAACTCGATGATCTCTCAGCCCACGACTGATTATTTTTTCATAATACCAGTCTTTCCTGGCGACCTGGCCAGCATATTCAGCTTACCAAATACTCAAACTTCTTGTCGGCATACTTGTTGACTGTCAACTGAGTGTCCGGCAGTGCCTGTCCACAGTCACATCAATCAAAAAGAAGAAAGAAAAACACGTGACAACGAGACAAGCTTGCAACAATTTCCAAACTTGCAGGCTAAGCGGTGTAAAGTGGATATAGGACACAGACAACAATACAATGTCATAGTCAAGTAATATTTTGTTCTCTGACTGAGAGGAAGAAAAAAAGACATCACAGAAACTCAGGTTTCTACTGCATGGCCGGACTCACCTTGGACAGCAAGGTGTGCACTGATTCCAATGTCTGACAAAGAGCAAAATAACACAAACCAATCAAAACCAGTTTTACAGTTTTCGTTTCACACACGAGTACCGTATTTTACCGGTTGTAAGTCAACCCCGGTTATAGGTCGACCCCCGTATCCGGAGGTCTCAATTCTGCGTTTTAAAGTTTTCACCCAACGAAGTACTACTAACCACTCCCTGCTACAAACATATCAACAAATTATGTAAACATTCCTTATTGGAGGGTATAACGTCCCAATCCTTGAAAAAGGCCAATAAACTGGCAAACATGTGTACACATGGTGCACTCGTGCATGCAGTGCAGGTCATTTTTTGTAGAATACTGATAGTTCCCGGTTATATGTCGAATCCCGGTTGTAAGTCGACCCCCACCCTTTCTCCTTCTATGTTTAGTCGTAAAAGGTCGACTTACAACTGGAAAAATACGGTACTGTGACTTGAACTCAACTCCACACATACATAGCATGTGTGCAAACACGTTCTTAGCAAGACCGTGACGGCAATGGGAAATCGCGATTGGTCCTTTTAAAGAAGTACTGCAGTGTCAAAGTGAAGACCGTTGAAAACAAATTACACACAACAGATCCATCATCATATTCTGCTGTACCAGCTCACCTGTAGGCACTTCTGTATGCACTCATCCACATTGTCTGCAATTTTCCTGCAGGCCCAAGACAAAGCAAGCACACAGTACATTTTAATGCAGAACATGTTTGTATACAGCACTGTCTGGTGCACCAGAGCTTGGCCGGGTTCTGGGTCGTGGCCTAGGCCGTTCTTATTTTTCACAGTGTACAACTGTCTATAATTTTAGCTGAGCCACCATGTACACAAGGGTATCCTGTACCTGGTAAAATTCCAGCCTATTCATTTGTCGGCGCGTCGTTCTTGGGCACCCAACATTACTCAGTGTACAGCACTTTGTTATACCATACTGTATTACTGAGCAAGGTCCATTGCTGAGCTTTTCTTTTTAAGGCCACCATGATTCCATCTGATGTCAAAGAAATCGGTAATAAAGTGGAGCCGTGATAAGAAGAGCAGTGATAAGACAAGCGTTGGTTTGAGAAGAACAAGTATTTTCGGGGTCTGTTGGACACTGTGTATTGACTGGGTGTAAAGTACGGATACATAAAATAACCACTTGCACGAACAAAGTTTACCGGAAGTTTACCGGAAGTTTACCGGTCCTTTCATGTTCATCACAAAGAGGGTCACCATTATGGAGGAATGGGTGCTACTAAATAATGGTGTACTTGATCCTTGATGGTGGTGGCATTCCTACGGATGCGGAAAACTCGGCTAGAGGCCGAGTCTCACGCAAACCGTGAATTTATTAAAAAGTATTTATTTTTTGACAGACATGCAAAGAACACTTCATTCAAACTGAGCTGTGCTCACCGCAGTTTGGAGGCAACGAGCATGAACGATGACGACACCTCGGTCTGCCGCTCCTGCGGTGCAAGTTGATAGAATACGTCTGCCATATCTGCAGCACACTAGCACACACGCGCATGTCAGTCTCAACCCTGCAGAAGTACTAGTACATGTACAGTAACACTCAATCTGCGGACAGAACTCACGGTTTCGCCCTTTGTGGACTCAACAGCGCAGCACAGAGGAAATGAGGCCGAACCTGATAGCACAGTATACATCACTCACAGTCAGCTTCCCTGTAGCATGTAGCCGAAATGATGATCATGAGGCAGGCACCACTTGAAAACTCACCAGCTGTACAGAAGCTTGCAAAACACACCAGCCTCTTTGCAGATACCCGCAAGCTGCCATGACAACAGGAATATTTCGACTTTAATGCACCCGTCGGATACGTATTTCACCTCAGGCTATGGTAATTGATGGCCCTAGAACTTGCTGCAAAGTATGATGGCACTTTTACCGAGTCAGCACCCCTCCTACCCCACACACCCCTATACCCACATGCACAACAGCAGCAGCGTTGTCCCATGCTTCACTCACCTCGGTGTATAGTGGCAAGCTTTCGAAACTCTGCCAAGAATAGGCACAGCTGATGTGCAAACGCTGCATTATACAGGCGAGATTAGAAAGTCAGAACTACATGGTCACACGTCAAGCGCGTAGCAGCTATGTCCTTTGTCAACAGCACGCCCACTGAGACCATGGTTACCGGTACATGGTACATGCATCACAATCATGCTGAATGCAATGTAACACCCCCACCCCCCCCGACCCCCCATCCCCCCGGCCAGAGTCCAGAATCATGATGTGCACTACAGTGCATTTCAAAACTATAGACGCGTAGGGTTTTTGAAATATTTCAAATTTGGCTGGAACTTTTTGAGAATAGTTTTCGGAATATTGCTCAGGATCGCTCCACAATTACTCTCATATAGTTTCTAAACGATTGGATAACAGACGCCCAATTTGGAAAAATTTATGCACAAAGTGATCACAGATTTTATGTGGTATAGATGCTGGCATAACGGTTTTTGCCTAGGTACGCGTCTATAGTTTTGAAATGGACTGTAGAACGGAAGGCATACCCATACCAAGTACAAGTAACAATGTAACATCGCAAGCATCCGTGACTAACTAACTAGATTGGTGTAGTAGTGCTGAGAAGCATACCTTGCCCGCCATGACCTAGGGTTTCTATAAGCCTTCATTGCATTATCACAGGGTCTCACGTAGTAATCAATAAGTAAATGTTGTGCATAGACTAGGTATTACACGTGTATCAACCCTGTTGATGTTGATGTTGTTGTCACGAGTGTTGTTGTTGTTGCTGCTGCTGCGGCGACGGCGGTGCGCGCGCGCGCGCGCGGGGGGGGGGGGGGGGGGGGGGTGGTGGTTCAGTGTGATTGTTGTCATCGTCGCCGTTAATGTCGAGCATTATCATTCGCACATTACGGAAAACCTACCTTTGCAAAACTGTGCCATGCGCTTCAGCCTGTCCAGTTGCACAGTTAGCTTGTCTGCAGAACCAGACAGCACACCATGTTTAACAGTGGTTTTAGAAAGTGATGTTGCAAAACCGTAAACAGCACTGTCCGCAGACTAACTAGACCTGAGAAAACTGTGCCCCCCCCCTCTTTCTCTCTCAGTATGGCATCATGTGACTTTAAAGATTGGACAGCTTGCAGCTTACCATTGACAAGCATTGCATGGCAAATGCCCAATGTATCTACCGTGTGTTGCGACATTGTCTCAACCATCCTGTGCTTCAGTGCCTTTAGTGCTGCAGGAAAATTACACACATGCACGCACACGCATGCACACGCGTGCACACGCGCACACACACACGCGCGCGCACACACACACACGCATGCACACACACACACACACACACAAAGATGCGTATGGGCTTCTTTGGACATACAATCAATCACTAACTAATAGAGACTGATAACCAGTCAATCCTCGGTAGTATAGTGGTGAGTATCTCCGCCTGTCACGCGGAAGACCCGGGTTCGATTCCCGGCCGGGGAGGACATTCTTTTTGCACATTTTCAAGTCGAATGTTTTTTAAAGTTATTCCCTGGTTACGGGCAATGGCAGTAGTTCCTAGCGAAGAAATCAAAACCAGTACGAGCACGGTAGCATCAAATTCGGACCGTGAACCGTGGAATACGATGAGGCAGATCATAATACGGCATCGGCTAGTTGAAAGGCAGTCGCCACAATCATACGACGTATACAGCGTCTTTCTCTTCAGTTCCCGGCATGGCCTGGGCATATAGGTCAATGTGGTGGTGGACGGGATGCCCGTGCCACTCTAACATGAATCAACATGTCAAAATAATCATCAAACAACCTCACAGCGTTGGAAAATTGCTAAGGTCACCGTCCAGCATATTGCCCGGAAGTCCACAAGGAGGCTGCAACAACTGGTAAGCTTTGGAGGTTCCCTTCGCACATGACCTTCCAATACCCATTGTATTTAGTTCCTCATTGCGGAAGCCCTGCCAGGCCGACGATAAAATCGCATGTTTGTATTTGTGTACCAGTTACGGAGCCTCCGCCTCTGTCCTCCCCGGCCGGGAATCGAACCTGGGGGGGGGGGGGGGTCTTCCGTGTGACAGGCGGAAATACATACCACTATACTACCGAGGATCAACTGGCAGTTTACAAGGTGTGCTAGTGGAGTATTGCCAGACATACAGCTGTACCCGGTGAAATCCTACTCATAATGCATACCGGTACTAGCATGTGCATGGCGCTTCGGACCTGCCCGCATGCCCTTGACGCCCCGGAAGTGGCACAAATACAGGCTACTGGCCATACACACGTACAAATAATCATAGTGATGCAATAGGAACTGGTCCAGGGTGCCAGGTTTGCACTCCTGGTTGGATTTCACTGAGCCCAACCGCAGTAAGTTCTGAACTATGCATGAGTACTTATAGGCCACATTGCTGTTTGAAGTACAATGTACACAGGAGAGAATAAGCAGCTGTGTTCATGAATCAAGTGCCACGATAGAACGATCATATTCGTCTGATGATCACAGAACGCGGAATTCCGAATCCAAGACAACCGAAAAGGCGTCAAGAAAGTCCCCAAAGACCTTGCCAAACAGCAAAAGCTGTGCATTGATGTTATTGAAAACACTGTGTCAGTAAGAAGCAAACCGCAACCAGCTTACTGATGTCAAGACCCTTCGTTTCGTCGGCCAATGTCCAGGAGTTCATCTCCAGAACAATCTCACCCTGGATGCACACATACAATACACACATGCATGACTCCATGATGATCTCGCCGATGAGTACGTGATGAAGAACATTGAACTGTGACAGTGACCCCCCCCCCGTGCCGAAGAACGCAGGGTTAAGTGCACTCATTGCTCAGTTTTGTTTTGTTGGGAGAATCCCAGTCTGCCCGTTCTCCGGGTGAGTGGTGTCACTGAAAGTGGAGATTGTTGCAAAGATGACACAAAATTGGTTTTGATTTCCGTGAAAGTTTTAAACATAAACATTTTTACGTTACCCCACTCACCTCAGATTCTTTGAACAGGCGATTGACATATTCCTTGCCTGATCCCTTGACAGAGTTACCATTGACCGACATGATCTCGTCACCGGCCCAGATTTTACCGCACTTGGCCGCTTCACTTTTCAGGTGGACATCGGCAATGAAAATGGACCGGTAGTACGGCGATCCGCCGCACACCGTCAGTCCGATGCGGCCTTTGACTCTGGGCAGCGTTACAACAACTCGCATTGCACTGCAGTCTACAGCCTACAGGCCGGCAGCAGCACGCCTTCGATGAGCACTATCTATCTCCTGATTTGCAGAGCCATTCACTCCTTGACACCAGGTAATCGGGTTTGTACAACTCCCTGCCCGTAATACTCTGTATCGTGAATCAAGCTTAGCGGAGCGCAACCTTGGCCGGTCAAGCAGTCCGCATGTGATAATAATGAGGTACCGTTCTGGACATGGAGCGTATGCCGCCACCCGCCAGAAAGTCTACTGTTCAAACTTCAATGCTACATAACCAACGAGTCGCTGTCCAGGATTCGCTACGACGCACGCAGCAAATTGTCTGCGGCCCCCCTGTCTTCTGCCGTCGTATTTGGGTGCTGGGTAGGGACAATAGTCACAATACGCTAGTTATCCCTCTCCCCTTGCGATGCAGTCAAGGTAGTAGGCCAACACACGCCACTCGCAACCTGCACGCCACCAGAAGGCACACGCAATTGGAAAATTCAAAGTAAAGTGACAAACGATTCGAGAACCATGGCATGGCATGGACGCAAATGACGTGCCGAAATGAGTTTCCTGTCTTCTGGCGGGCTTGACCATGACCGTCAGCGGCTTACTTCCACATCCTTGCAGATGACACAAGATAACAGTAACACTCACACGTCGCTTTTTGTGCACGTGCCCATGCCAGGGAGTTGTAAACTGATATCATTGGCCCATGGGTTTACTACTACTACTACTACTACTACTCCAGTCCCAGGCACTGGCACTTGGCAGCAGGGAGTGGGGGGGGGGGGGGGGGGGGGGGGTACTACTCCCTGCTTGGCAGTCTGGCACATACCGTCCCCAAAATTGGATTTGGTTACCGCTTACTAAACTAAGTGTTACTTTACCAAATCCGAATCTAAATCCGAGGACAACTTGGGGGAGCATCATACTCAATTTTCGGATGATGCTACTATGCTACAGACCTTGGGGCTTGGGCAGAAGCAAGTTTCTAGTTTCTACACATTTGTTGACCAATTGCTAGTGTACTAAGTCTTAGTAAACTGATATAGTATAGACATGCCCTAGCGCAGCCAGTAACAGTTAGTACATGACATACATTGTATAGACCATTCTAAGCAGCCATGTCCGCACTCTTGAGGCGAAATGGTGCAGGCTGAGAGGTGAACAGCGCAATCATGCGGCGTTGCCAAAGGTGAGTTTTACTGTGCCTGCACGGTACCCCGTCACTGAGCCATACCGGTAGTATACCCATGCGCAGTTCCATTCACATGTCACCATTCTCCATGACAACAGCTCCAATAACGGATGGCGTGATTGGTTTCGTGTAAGCGGTATAATTATAGGAAAGCACATGCCAAACAAACCATCAAAGATCATAAGGCTGTCCTATAACCATACACATGACGTACAGGAGCATGCAAAATAGACCAGTATCCAGGGAATCACGGAGATCACCCTGCAATATGTAGAGTTTCAGCAGTAGAATCCGAAGCAGAGCCGTCTATGTGCCTTGACTTGGAAGCAACGGTTGCATGCGAAAATGTCTTTGGTGCCAGTCTGATTATCCCCCCCCATGTCCACCGAAGTAGCAAAAGTGTATGCAGATGTATTAACGAATCAGCACTGAAACACACTCATGGGTGCAATAAAATCCACGAGATTGGCGTTCCAAGTAGCGGGTCGAGAACTACCATTTCACTCCCAGGTGCAGGTTGCTAGCACTCTGTATGTCCGAGTAAAAACTACATAGGATCTGTAGCATTCCCTCTCACGGTGCTGCACTGATGAGTCCACAAAGGACGAAACAGTTCTGTCCGCAGATTGAGTAGGATCTATAGCCGTGGGCCGGATGATAGAGCAAGATTCAACAACCAGTGCGCTGCTCGTCACAGTGAAGGCTGTACCAGTTAAACGCCCGTACACTTTGGCTTGTTGTCGGAGCATTTGACATTCTTCACATTGTGATGAGCCTCGTCTACTACGATGCCAATCGGTGAGTCCTTGCCAGCTATGTTGTTCTACAGCAGAGCAGCACAAAGGACAGTGGAGCAAACACAAGTCAGTGACACATGCGGCAACGCTGCTGATTAGAGAACCAGCAGCACTGGTATGGCATAGGTCTGCACATGCAGTACTTGCAAGCTCAAATTCCGAGCATATACATGTACATGTACATGCAGGCAGGCGTAGGGCAATTCAAGAATGCATCATGCCTTATAAGTCAAAGCGCAGGAGTGCACATGCATAGGCGATCGCATGTATGCATGTGCGTGTGTGGAGGGGGGGGGGGGGGATATGACAAATGCCTTATAATTTTTACTACAGTACATGTACTAAGTTTGATAAGTTTTTAAGATCTCTTACCGAAATAACACTATCCTCCACATTGTACAGTTTGTAGTAAAAAATTGGTCCGGATGAACCACTTGAGAAATCATTTCCATGCCAAATATTGCGATATCCGTCATTACCGCTCGCGGCCTGATGCAGGAGACCTTCCCCGTCTACTGTTGTGTAGTGGCCATCGGATACTAACTGTCGATTGACATTGGCCGTGTTTGCGCTGACATTGTTTGCGTATCCCTCCTGGTTGAAGCCCCGGTTTTCGTTCGTGTCCGAGCCTTTGCTAAGATGTACACCATCCACAGTCCAGCATGTTGTGCCTTTAGCCACTTCCACGTGGTTACTGACAATCTAAAGGGCAAAGGGCAAATAAGACCCAGAGAACATCATCAAGTATGGAGAGCTTCCTAGCTAAAGACCATGTGACCTCTGAAGGGAATGAGCTGAAATCATCATGTTCATCACCATTCAAAGGTCTCTCTCTCACCCATCACGGAGTTGTTGGAAACGTTTTGGCTGACTAGCTCCAGCCGGTGGCATCATTTTTCAAAACACTGCGTGCACTCGACAGGGCTAGTGAGGTAGAAAGAGAGGAAAAGAACACGGCGGGAGCACCCACACTCACGTACGTGCACATGTATTTATGCATATCAAACAGTCCACCTTGTAACCATAGCAATGATCTTAAAATACGGTTTAAAAATTGAAATTCAAATCAGTGATTGTTGTACCGGGTAAACTGTAGTGTCTTGTATAAAAGCCTGTCTCGTATAGAAGCCTGTTTTGAATACAAGCCTGATTACTAACATGCAGTGTCAGCACTTACTTGTTGTAGCATTGACATACATAGAGATACGTGCTTCGAATAGAAGCCTGCCTCAAATGAAAACCTAGTACTGGCATCGGCTTCTACAGGAATAAGCACGGCTTTTATACGCGACATTACGGCATGTGCTTCAGTAGTCTTATGCTGGACTCTTATCATAACATCTTACAAGTAGCACTATTCATAGGGACTACTTTGAAGTAAACTGGTGGCACTGCAGCCTCCTCCTACCTGTGGTCCTGATCCGATGGTTTTGCCATCACCGCCTCCACTCCAACTGATGCCCACACGACCGTTCATGTAGATGTAGTTGTCACGGACAATGACACCGCGTGAGAAATACCACGGCGCACATTTCGGGGTCAATGAACCTGGGCTTGATGGGCACTTGCCCGACTTGGAATAGGCACCGATTACGCCACCCAACAACACCTGTCCAGCATCAATGCCATATCGATTGTCGTAGGGGTAATCCGTGGTCACCGTCTTTTCTGTCGGCTTGCCTACATCCAGTTTTATGGTGGTCTTTGCAAATTTGTCGGACTTTGCGAGCAGATTGTTTGCAACCAGTGTGTTGTTCTCGCTGTATGCAGCAATGGCTGCGCTCCAGCGATATGGCCAGATATTGCCAGTGGGCGAAGCAGGGTCTGGGTACTTGTATGACACGTCCCGGATTCGATTACCGAACACCAGCTTGTTGCTTCCCATGCCCAGTACGTCTGTGGCATAGTAGAAATACGACTTGAGGTTGAACTTGCTAGGGCTGTTCAACGCCGGCCAAAGCATCACGGCACAACCACTAAGATCCAAATTAATCACTCCCATATTCATAGCTTTCGGGTCGCTATTGAAAATGCCCATGTGCTCCCGATCTGGACATTCAAGAACCGTCTTTGGAGCCAGGTTGCCTGCTTCCTTGTTATTCCTCGCCTTCTCAGTGCCTGTTGGCTCCCCGCGTAGCACCACGCCGCTAGCCAGAACGAAGTTCTCTTTGAGTGTGTACTTACCAGCAGGCAGATACACCACGCCGCCACCCGACGCTACCGCTGCTTTCTGGGCACTCTCCAAGTCGTCGTGGAAGTCCTTCACATTGAACACGCAGCTCCAGTTGACCATGCGATTCACCCACGGGTAGGTTGCATTGCCGTACATGCTCGCCACAGGATTGTCCGTCGGTCCACCCGACTTGCTCCCGGTGCACGATGCGGATAGTAATGTTTGGTTGGCAGCGACAGCGGTCGTCGAATGCTCGCCGTATCCATTACCGGCTATATCACCATCATTCATTCCCTCAGCATTCTGGTGATGCCGGAATGGGCCAGAGTAGTCGGCACGAAACGGGAAATGTTCATTGATTCGGATTTCTCGTGCCTCCAACACAGGCGACGATACTGAAATTAGGAGGCGGAGGAGAAAAGCGCACCATGCCACTGCCGATGAGAGAGCCATCGTTGTAGAAATCCGCCAGAGGGACTACAGGATCATCAAAGACTCTAACGTCGTAAAACAGCGGCCTGACGATGGATAGGAAGGGGAACGACGGGGAGAACGAATACCTCCGGAGCACCGCCAGCGGGACTTCACCGCGAAACTCGCCCAGCTGTTTGTGCTGACGTGCTGTACTGGTAAAAACTTTTTTTTTTTTTTTTTTTTTTTTTTTTTAAAACCAAGAACATATGCAATAACATGTTATTTATAAAGACAGGACAAGTGAATAATTAGTCAGTCCATTGTTCATGATGATCTCCGACGGTTACGTCGGCAAGCGAGCCTCCGCCACTGCCAAAGCAGCGTGGGCTCCGCAGGAGGGTGCAAATTTCAAACCAAAATTTAAACGCCTACAACCGCGAATGCACATGATACAGGATTTCAGAAGGCTGAAGGAAATCCTGCATCTAACAAATGCCATAACATGAGAGTAATGCTCACCCCTCTTCTCCGCCAACAGATGAGCAATTCGTTTGTACAGTGCTGTTGATGCTGGACCCATTCCGCCACTGGCTGACATGACCGCCGGAACAAAGGAGGCTTGCTCAACCTGCCTCACCCGCTCCTCATAGTGCCTTCTCTTTTCTTTTTCATGTCGCTGATACACAATAGTATGTGGTGCAGATCGATTTGAGCGTGAGTGAGGATTAAAAACCCGTATATCAATAAGTGTACGCTCAAAACGACTGCCCCACAAACCATTGGCAGCGACATCCAACCGGGCACGGTCTTCCACATTTGCGGTCCGGTAGCGAAGACGCTCCCCCGTCAGCGGTTGCAGCAAGGGCTCGATGGACACACTGGTGCACACCTCGTCCAGCAGCCGGGCCGTGACGTCCCGAATACCATTGTGAAAACTGCTCACATGATACTTCTGTCTGCTGAGTGATCATGCATTCATGGTGATGATCGTGAAATATTTTCTTTTTCACATTTTAAAAAGTCATCGCAGCATGCAAAACAGCCTCTGAGTCTGATCTCCTGTGAGGCTGTGACTGTGTGTCATGCGGATGTAGACTAGTACTACATGATTCAGTCATAATTATGTGATCTACCGTTACAATTATTTCATCCACTAACAAGTCTATGGTCTGAGGAGCTACATGTACTTATACTTGCACATAACAGTTAGTCTAGTCTCCTCCTCTCCATGAAGGCCTACTGATAGTACTTGTACCAAGAGTATAATACTCTTGATAGTACATGTAGATATGGCGAGACTGAATTGATACCCAGGAAAATTGGTGATTGATGAAGACTTTGATGGCCATGCATGATTACAATCATCTACCTAGTACCTGTAGTCGACTGTATAAACCCGACAACTGATGGAGGGAACTATAATAGCATACCTACTACGTAACCTAGTGATCCAGGTCGATTTTAACGGTCATGCTTTCTCCAAATAAGCCAAACCGTTTTGAAAAGTCTTGCAGATAGTATGATTCCGTAACGTTTTCATGTCACCATCATCAGTGGAATTCATGGCCGCAGCGATGAGGACAAGAATGCCGAGAAACATGATTGTATACACATGGCGAACATTGAAGCAGATATATTAGGAGCTCCTCGTGGCTTGGTGTAAATCACCGTCTCACAATAAAATTAATACAATCATGTAACAGTAAAGTTAGCCGGATTCGCGGCCGCATCATATCACTTGACGTGGTTAAAAATCATGTACGTACATACTCGTACATACCGTGTACTGGGAAAATTACACATGTCTGCAGGTGTATGTGAGACAAAACTATGATCATCAAGTAAATCAGCTCAAATTCGGATAGCATTAGCATGCATGCATAACTAAGCACATGTGACAATGGTGCAGTGTAACATTGGAGACCTCCAGTACTGCTCCAGTACTGCTCCACAGCTATTTCCACACTACGGCGGTACCAATGATCTGTCTTTGTCGCGTTGGTGTGCGGCACAACTAGTTTCAGAGCCTATAAAAATTAATAGTAATAATTCCAAGTGATGTGTGTGTGCGATATAGCAGGTTCTACAACTAGCATTCAATCGCTGAAAGCGTTATTTGCTTATACTGCCTTACTTCATTTCCACTAGCCTAACAATACCTCTTCAGCTGACTACTCAGTGAAGAAGCTTCAAATCAGGAACGTTGAGAAGGAAAAGACCTCATATACAAGCATGCACACAGCGTTACATAACTATAGTAGGTTCTATGCTGCCGACAATAGAATAATTATTATTCTATTGTCGGCAGCATAGCCTTGAACCTATCCCAGTATTTTGATATAATTAGTATCTACGACCAAGAGTTTGCCAGGTTATAGGTGAGCTAGCCGAGTCAGTCTACTGCAAAACAAACACACACGGCGCTGGCCACAGGCATTGAAATAGCACACCTGACTCCTGCCACCCTGCTACAAAGGTGTGTCCTGCTCCGGTGCTCCCTGGGTTGCACTGCTCTGCTTGCGCATTGTCGGCACTGGCGCATAACCTCCGTCTGCCTCGACTGAGCCATCTCGACAGGAGGGCTCGCCGCAATCCGGCTTTTGCAGCTCCAGCAGTGGTTCCTTCATCGTAGAAGCCGAGCCGTCATTGGACATGGGCGCCCAGGAGCTCTCGGGGCCGAGATGCGCAGTACTCTCACCGGCATAGCTGTTTGACCACCACTGTGAGGTGTCATGCTTCGCCATCTGGATCAACAGAGACCGGAAATAAATGGTACAAGTACCGCATGCGTAGATGGTTTGGATGTATATTGCGCATGCCTGGAGAATGCAACTCAAACTCTCACATGACATTGTGCACTTGCCAGTAGGGTTGCCACCTAGCAAATTCTAATAGATCAGTGCCACGGTCCATGCTTTTCGTGTTTTGCTGCCTCTGCACATGTGTATGCACTAGCCTACCATACTGTGACGCAGTACAAATGACCTAAATATTCACAAAGGACACAGCCACAGGGTTCAGTACACCTGACAATTCGTGTACTTTGCAACTTTCCTCTCTCCACATGAAAGTCAGGAAACGGGCCAGGTTGCCTGAGTTAGTCTGCACTATTGCACCCCGCAAGCACAACCTCCATCACCGCAGGTGCATTAGTCTGTCAGGTGCAAAGCCTTTCACTAGCATAATAGTCACCAGTCAAGTACCGTAATTGGGTAACACAATAGGGATTATGGTGTTCCGAGTTCAACAATAGGGATTACGCAAAGTAGCTAGGCATGCAGCTAGACTTGATGTAGCCTTGGCAGCTACAATGCCATGTGTTGGCATACGAAGTGCATGCAACTGTTCTTGTCCTCTGGCAAGAAGCAAGTCGAAAGAACATGCACCACTTTAGATACCGTATGCAACCCAACTGCATTCCTCTGTCAAATCTATTTCCATGTTATTTAGCTGTTGCCTCAGCTTGCTCTTCTTTGCCATAGCAAAGTCTTCCTCTCACCTTCTTTCTTCGGACATAGAACACACTGTAGAGCTTCAGCACGGTTGCTACCGCGGTGCCGATTGCGAGCAGAATGAACAACCCACCGAGGTTGGACAGGGTCATTGGCTTCACGCCCTCCGTTGGTGAGTATGGCTGGCACTGGGTAGGGACGTATCGATTGAACAAGGCCGTTACCTGCAGATTCACCCGGGGATGCACGTACACGTATGGTGTGAAAAGTTCTCATTTACAGTCAATCCCGTTGATTTGAACACTATCTGCACAGTTGCTGTTTCAAAGTGATTCTGGGGACGGACCTACTTAACTAGTACATAACTATCCGCATGCATCTTCGGCTGTTGAGAAATTAGAAAACTGGTAGCTAAACGTCTTGTTCTGGCTCCTGGGGTTCGAAATTAAAGGGGCTTTGGGGTATATGAAAAGAGTCCGTATGCCGCTCAGTGCATCATAACGAATCATAATACAGTCAGACCTCGTTTGTCCGGATACCTCGCCATCCGGAAGAAAATCGCTGGCCGATGTGCAGCATATGTTATGCATACAACATAACCGGACCTCCCGATCCGCATACCGGTGCATGATTTTGTGCACAAGCTGGTTAAAATGTATACAAAAAGCTTCCTCGTATCCGGTTGCACGTGGCTTGCAGAAGCAGGAATCAGGGAGTTGTACAAGCAAATGAGGTCCTTGATCTGCTGGATGCATGCGGATAGCACTCAGTTGCATGCACTTGTCATTTTTCCCGCTTGTTTTACATACTGTGCACGATAGTTGTACTGCATAGGACCCGTCTACATGTATGTACGATGCCACTGCTTTTGACATGCCACATGCATATCCAGCATGTGTGTTCAGTTATCCGGTTCCCTTGCCTATCCTTGATATTTTTAAGCGAGGTCTGACTGTAGTAAGTTTGTTAGTTGAGCCTGCGGAAAATCAACCTGTTTGTCCTTTCAAGTAGACGTCTCCACCACCCCAAGGATGAAGGCACCAGAAGCAGCTCCTAATTTCTCCTTTATACGCTACGGCACATCTTTTTACTATATTTTGCAAACTGATCTTACCTTGCCCTGATTGATAAGTAGTCCAAGTGCCCTGTCGATCTCCAACTGCCATGGGGAATTTTTCTTGAACGCAAATGCATACTGCTGGGAATCCACCTGAAGAAACAAGTCCAATGTGCATGTATCTTTCAGTTGAATGATGTGAAGACCCCAATACAGCATCATATAATATAGAAATGGTGGTTAACACACATTTGGTAAAATGGCGATAAGTACACACCTACCCACAGAACGCTCTCTAGGCTGCAAAGTTCTGGCAAAGAGCGCTGCTTCTGTAGTTACCGCCATGGCCAGGTGTGTTTTAAGAACCATTTATCCTCTATCCTTCAGTTGTATGCAAAACATCTCCACTGATTTCCCTACGAGCTTTGGCGCAGCAGAAAACCAGCTGAAGACTTTTCAGTTTCTTTTTGGATACATGTACTGGATCAGGACTGGCCTTTTGCAACAAGTGTAAATGTTTGGTTTGGTTTGGTTTGGTATTTATTAATTCAGTTCGTTGCCTCAACAGTACAAAGTACAAATATCAAGAGGGACGAACGAAAAGAGAAAATAAAACAGAGCAGAGAGGAAGATGCAACTGAAAGGAAAGAAAAACGGAGAGAAACGGAGAAGGAATGTGGACTGGGCGGATTCATGAACCATTACTAGAGAGAAACGGAGAAGGAATGTGGACTGGGCGGATTCATGAACCATTACAGTGGATATCGGTTATAAAGTCATCGGACATAGTGATAAACCGGCTATATTGATACAAAATGAAAATATCAAAAGCAAAACCAGAAAAAGCCAGTCAAACTATCATTATAACCAATATATCGTATATAGCGATAAATCGGCTATAAGGATACAAAATCACCATTCAAAACACCTCTTTGTGCAGAAAAATTATCGTCTATAGTGATAGCAACACACGGAGTGTGAGGCACTGATATCTCGACTTGGAGCCACATGTGTGTTGTGATAGGGTATTCTGGTCTGGTGCTTCCTGGATGATGCCTTTGGGCCAAGAAGTTCTTCACTCTAGACTGGAGAAGGTGCGGTAGCATCCATCACGTATCAGTACGCTACATTAGCGCGATCGAGTACCCACACGTGTATAATGTGTATGTATGAAGCGCGCAGTTGAAAATCGCCTGTAGTGATATACCGGTTATAGTGATAAAATGTGAAAAATCAGAAGGGCACGTTATAACCAATATCTACTGTACTAGAGCAGGGCAATGCATGAACAGAAGGGGCAAGTCCGTCGATATTCATGTTTAAAAAATTCCAAGCCTTATTTTATTGGAATAACCGACGAGGAGACAAAAGGAATTGTTTCATTTTAATTGTTTATACATGGTTATGAGTGCACAATTGATATTTTTCATTGCTATTTTATTTTATTGGTGAAATACATTTTCAAAAAGGAGGGGATATAAGGATATAGTCAATTTGTCGTCATTTAGAGCGTGCAAAAGTTCTGTAGAAAATGATCTAATGTCCTCACTTCCTTTCAAGTGAGCAGGGAGGACATTCCACATAAGGGATGCTCTGGAGGAAAAGGAATTGTACCCTACCATGGATTTATACAAGCAAATTGACAAATTGTTTGTTGTAGTTCCACGAGTTGACCGCTTAGAGGTGGGCAAAGGGAAAAGACTGCGTAAGCATGATGCAGGCTGAACAATATGACAAATAAACGTAAACGTAAGAAATTGATAAAATTAATGTATCGATATTCAAGGTGTTTTATTTGAAGAGAAGCAAGAAGGGGTGGTACAGCAGCATGATATGAAGCACCGCAGGTAACTCGTACAGCTCTACAGAACAAGGTAAACAATCTCTCCCTGGACTGTGCTGATAGGTGAGATGCGTAAACAGGGAAACAATACTCAAAGTCAGGATGAATCACACTAAGCAGGTACTGGCGACGGGCAAATGCTGCCATTTGGCGGAAGGTGCGTCGCAACGCGCCTATCTTGCGTGACACCTTGCTGGTGAGGTGATCTACGTGTGGAACAAATGAGAGCTTGTTATCGATAAGGATACCAAGGCAGCGAATTACACTCACTTCCCTTAAGGTAGTGCCGCCCAGCTCAACAAGAACGGGTCTTTGTACGTCAGGAGCATTCTTCGGCAAGATCCTCATGACCACGGTTTTGTCAACATCAACGCTCATGCCCAGTGATCTTAGTTCATTTTGTAGCTTAGCGAGAGCCGAGGACACGACATCGGCGCATACTATTGGATTTCGTGAGGAAGCGTACAAAGTCTTGTCATCGGCAAACATGAGGAGCTTTGCACCGCTCCCTGCAGCCAGGTCAGGTAAGAGTCGCACATATAGGTTAACCCTTTACTGTCCGTACATACAAGCATCGATCCAATGGGATCGATGGGGTAGGCATTTTGAAATTATCGTAACTTGCTCAAATCTAGGTCTTTTGGAGAGATCGAAATATGTAGGTCGAAGAGAAAAGTCTCAGCTGTCGCCTCGAACAATTCCCGAAGCGATACGAAGAGCGCTTGCTGAGTTATCGCACTCGTAATTCTGGTCCCGGGAAATGTGCGTTCAGAGCGCGACGCACATGTCGACGGCTGGGATTTTCCCTGTTTACGTCACCTCTTGGCAAGGCTACACCGATTCAAATTCAAACGTAGGTTCCCGGGAGTCTCTACGAAAATATTTGAGCTCGATACGAGCAACAGGGGTGACATGGTGGATTGAGATCGATCTCGAGCGTGAGCTCAGCGCTTTTGCGCGTTCCCTGGCTTGCAGCGCTGGACCAGTGCATCCTGTGGCACCGAGTGTGGGCTCATTGCGTTCGTCTCGTCAAGACCTTTCCAGGATTCCCAAGATCGTGGAAATCGTCAAATTCAAACCAAAGTTACGTCTAATTTTAGTTTCAGATTTTGTGGTTGCGTGGGCTTGTATACATTTTAATCGGACAGTAAAGGGTTAAAGGGGAAGTTAAGGCAAAAATTAAAATTTCACCAGTTGTAGTCTTCGGGGTGCTGAGTCGAATGGTCTTGGTCCGAGAAAGCTGAGACGCTCCCTTCCTACTTGAATCCCAATCGAACTCGCGCACTTCCACCGAAACTGGGTGACTGCGCCCTACTAGATGGGGATTTGTATGCAAAATGTCACTAAAAGCGCCGTTTCGTTCTTATAAAAGCACGGATGACCGCGATTGGCCCATATGTTGTACTCTTTTGGACGCTGAGTCGACTGGTTTTGGTCCGAAAAGGCTGCGATGCAGCGTTCCTCCTTTATTCCCAATCGAACATGGTTGAACAAGCGGTCACGTGCTCCTGGGTGCCCAAATCACCTGGTCACCACGCCAGCAGGCGACAACTTTCTGTTATACGCATCCCATATTTGGATCCCGACCCCGGCATGATTCCATTACCCCTAGCCCTGCATGCAGAGATTCGTACACATTCCATTACCCCCTACCCCTACCCTTGCATGCAGTAATTCATACACACTCCAATACCCCCTACCCCTGCATGCAGTAGTTCATACGCACTCCATTACCCCCTACCCCTGCATGCAGTAGTTCGTACACATTCCATTACCCCCTACCCCTGCATGCTGTAGTTCATACGCATTCCATTACCCCCTACCCCTGGCCCTGCATGCATTAGTTTGTACACACTTCATAACCATATTTGACCCATTATCCCCTACCCCTAGCCTTGCATGCAGTAGTTCGTACGTACACACTTATAACCATATTTGACCCATTTCCCCGCTGCCCCTGCATGTAATAATTAGTACCATACACATTTGTAGCCCGTTTTCCCTCCTTCTGCCCCTGCACATAAAACCCACCGTACATTTGATCTAATTACATCCCTTTATAGTGTACATAGTCGGGCTATACACATAATAATACGCGCCCAGCTAAATGGGCGCCCTCATGCATTGTACCGTACATTCTATTCTAGTTCACTCTAAGATAACCAAACTTCGATAATCTAGTCAGAAGAAGAATCCACTCCCTAATGTTGATGTCGAATAATTCTGTCCTCGTCGTGAGATAATATATACTTTACCAACTCTCGTAAACTGGTCTCTCTGGTGTGTGAATAGACAACATTGTGAATTGACAACATTGGCGCCCAACGTGGGGCTCGAACCCACGACCCTGAGATTAAGAGTTTTCTAGTTCACTCTAAGATAACCAAACTTCGATAATCTAGTCAGAAGAAGAATCCACTCCCTAATGTTGATGTCGAATAATTCTGTCCTCGTCGTGAGATAATATATACTTTACCAACTCTCGTAAACTGGTCTCTCTGGTGTGTGAATAGACAACATTGTGAATTGACAACATTGGCGCCCAACTTTGGCTCTAATTACCCACTCCCTCCGCTCTACCGACTACCAACGACTCTGTAATGAATATTCCCGGTGCCTTTCACTTCCCCGCGTGAGTAACTTCGATAAGCTTGTGTATCATATTAGTCATAAGTGCTTCTGCCTACCGTTGTGTTCTTGTTCGTTTTCCTTTTGTGTTAATTGGTGTCCTTTTGTGGTGTTTCGGGTGCATCAGACTTATCAGCCTTACTGTCTAGTATAGTGTAGCATCCTTAGTACGAACCTGTTCGGTCTTCCATATTTTGATCTTGAAAAAAAAAAACAAAAACTATTCAATATGTCAAGTCAATCTTCTTGGATAATGCCCCGTCCATTCTCAGGCAAAGAGAACGAGGATTTCGAAGCATTCTTATTAGATTTCGATAATGCTTGTGATGCCAATGGTTGGGATGATACTACCGTTCTGGCTCGGCCTGTCCGTCCAGCCCCCATAAGAACCCGAGGGGAAGCATCTGGTTCACACTATACGGTTACACCATCTCCTGTTACTTCTACCCCGGCCCCACCTAAAGAGGCTACATTTTATACTCGGTACTCTGAAGCTTGTTCGGACGGTCCTTACGCACCTGACGATATTCCAACACCAAAGATTCATTATGCTGATGATACAAAGTCCAAGTCTAGTGCCAGTGGTAGTAAGCCAGATGCCTCCCTCCCCACTAAAGACTATCAGTGTCCGGGTCCCCTTGGTCGTGGTTCAGATGTTGGGACTCCCGTTACTCATAACCCCTTTCTGACTGCTCTGGAGGCGAAGGATGAAGATGCTGCACGCAAACTTCACTGTAAACTTGTATTGTTAAAGAGGTCACTTCGTGACAGTGCTGCACGTTTTCTATTAAGTTTAACAGTGGTAGAATGTGGGCAGTATGACACCCTTCGCAAAATCCTTACTGAGCGATACATGCCAGTCGAAGCACAGTACGTCCGTAGAACCCAGCTACGTACGAAACGCCGCCAACATGGGGAATCGTTGTCGACTTTAGCCGACGACATTCGTTTGTTGACAGCCAGGGCTTATCCCAGAGCAGGAGTACTAGAGAGGGATGATTATGCCATGGAATCTTTCATTCAGGCTTTGGGCGAGTCATTGCGTGCAAGGGTTAGGGATAGCCAACCTGAAACCATGCAGGATGCACTGCGTAGGGCTCTGTATTTGGAAGCACATTCATTTGCTGATGCCTCTGCCAGACATGAGCGTAATCATAGTCATGATCCGTACAGTGCAGCTGTGTCTTCTGTACGAGATGAGCGTCCCCCTGGGTCTGGTTCAAAGGGTAATAGTAGTACCTCCCGTGCACAGCAGTACAATAATGAACCTGATACGCTCACCCGTCTCTGTTTGGCAGTAGAGAAACTCGAGACTCGCCTGTCTGCCCCTGTTAGTACTTTTAATGGTGATCCCCATAAAGGCCGTAAACCCCAGTACGATTCTTCCCATAATGAACCTATCTCTAATTCTGCCCGCTCTTATGGCACAGGCCCGTCCCGTGGCTCAGTCCAGGGCCCACCTTCTTTTGAGTCTGGTTACCAGACCTCCCATCATGATAATTATGCTCGGCGTTATGACCCTCCCCGTGGCTCAGTCCAGGGCCCACCTTCCTTTGAGTCTGGTTATCAGCCCCCCTATCATGATAATTATGCTCGGCGTTATGACCCTCCCCGTGGCTCAGTCCCGGGTCCACCTTCTTTTGAGTCGGGTTATCACTATCACCCTATGCCACATGGTCCTCCCCGTAATTTTGATCATGATGCATCCTATGCTGCTCGTCCTGATCCAGGGATGGCTTATGGTCCCCCTCCACCCCGAAATAAACAAGGTTCCGGGTATGGTCCTCCTCGTCATGGTCCCCGTCCACATAACAGTCGAGTTGAGTTTAGGGACAACAGGAATGGGTATCGTCCTCCTGGCCCATCTTCCCAGCCCACCCGTTTCCATAACAGCCATTTAAACTAGTTACTGAGGCAGATTCTTCAAAGCTTGTCCGTAACTGTGATTATTCTACTCCATTTGAAGTTCCTGCCGATGACTCCGCTCCACATAAGTATTCTAGTAATGAAAGCTTGTCAGTTTTCCCATCTGATAAGGATTCTAATTGTTCCAATAATTTTAAAAGTAAGGCTGATGGTTTGTTGCAGTCCGCTGTGCCCTTGAGTGATGCTGATTTTCATTCTGGGTATGACGAGGACTCACCTGTTGGTTATGAAGTGCTTGTGGATGAATCTCCGCGGGAAGCCCTTTATTCTAAGTATTTAGAGTGTTGTGATGATGACTTGGAGGCACATGTCCCCCTTTTGCATGATGTTGAAGAAGATGAGGATGAACCCCTTCTTTCAGTTGTGCCTCCACGTCCTGTTTACAACACCCCCCAGAATAGTCTTAATGCCCTACAGATGTTGATGGATGAAAATACGGATGTAACACCCGTTTTGCCGCTCGATTCCGCTGTTCAATTATTCATGGCCGAGAATTTAGACGAAACGCCTGTTTTGCCTTTCTGGTCTCCGGTCCAAGTAATGATGGAAAGCAATTTTGATACCACGCCCGTGTTACTTGCTGAAAAAGCTGGTTTTCACGATGACTTATCTGACGATGAGGAATACCTCGACTTGACCATCCCTAATGTTTCTGCACGTTCTAACGGATTTTACGTATCCGGTACTTTTGAGTTCTCCAATACAGCTGATAATTCAATTACCCCTGTTCACATACGCCGTATTCTAATTGATACGGGTGCCGCTGTTTCCCTAGTTAGCGAAAGTGTCCTTAAGCAGTCTGATGTTTTTCCGGATTACCACAGTGTTGAAGATTTATTAGGTGTAAGGCGTCTATATTCTGCAGAGGGCCGCCCCATGGAATTTTCGGGAGCCGTTACCTTTTCATTGCAGCTAGACCAGACCAACACCCCCTTGGAATTTTCAGCCATCGTAGTCCCTCATTTACATGAAGACTTCTTATTAGGTGCAGACGTACTAGTTAAATATGGCATAATTTTGAACATGAGTAATTGTACGTTGAGCTGGAGTGGAAGTTCGACTCCTCTAGTACCGTACATCCCCCGTAGAACTGTAGAGCCGCGGTCTCCAGTTCAGGACACTGCTGACACTTTGCATGAGCTGGTGCATTTTCCCCGCAGAACTGTGGAGCCACAGTCTCCAGTTCAAGGTAGCGATGTAATTTTGAATGAGCTTGTGAGCATCCCAGCTCGTTCAGAAGTAATTGCCATAGGCAGAATTGCATGTTCTTACTCGACTGGCTTGGTTGAGAGAATGCCCTCCCCTAATTGCAGTTCTGTACTAGTAGGTTCTACCTTGGTCAAGTCGAGTGTTGCCGGCGAAGTTCCTGTTCGTTTACTAAATCCGTCAGATTCCCCGATAGTTTTGCGTGAGCATCATCCCATCGCCACTTGGCATGGAATGGAATCTTTTTCATTCGCTGAGTTGGACGATTTTTCGCCCACAGGTTCTCCTGTGGAAGGAGCGGCAAACCCATCAACATCTGCCACTGTATCCTCCGAAGAGAGAACATTTTCTCCCCGTAATGAGACCCCGGATAGTGTAATTAGTAACTCTGGAGTCCAGTTCCACGGTACTAGACCCCCAGATTTTAATGACTGCACCCCTTTTGCACTGATTGCTGTGGGAAATGTTGGTGCTGCAGGCAGACTTTTCCATGGTACTAGACCGCCTGAGAATAATTATTACTCCAGTGCCCCCTTGTGTGACAATATCCATTCTGACCATACTGTCAAGTGTTTGGAGCTGGTTTTTCATGGCACTAGACCACCGGAGAATAACCCTTGACTGTGTGACTGGCCTCTTTAGACTCATTAATTTGTTCGTCTGAAGTTGTATCCTCTCTGACACAAGCTTTGTGTTTAGTAACTCTTGTTGTTACTATACTGCAGACGCTTCCCCGTTGACCGTTTTATGCCTATTCGTTTGGAGAAACGCACAGGAAGACATGTTTGAATGCTTGAGATGGAATGTGCCTTTTCTCCCCTCCTACCTCAACTTTCCCTGTGTGGTAATATTTGTTCTTCATACACGTTTGCTATGTTGAGAGGTTTTGCATCCTCGACGCCCTTTCCCCCTTTCCATCCGTGTCGAGATGCTTTAGAAATCCTCCACGCCCCTTCCCCCTTTTCATCCGTGTCGAGTTGTTTTGAATCCTCCACGCCCTTTCCCTCTTTCCATCTGTGTCGAGATGTTTGAATCCTCGACGCCCCTCCCTCCCCTTCCATTTGTGCCGAGATGTTTGTCAACGTTGACACTCCCTCCACTGTCTGGTTTTTCTTCATGACGTAGCAGTCTTTATGTAGAGTGGTGTAGATCCCTCTTTCCACCTCTAAATATTTTCACGCCAACTGACCCTATCAATTCCAACTGTCACGGTTTATATAATTTTCATTCATTCAGACTTTGCGATTTCCCAACTTCCAAAGTTCCCTCTATTTACCTTTCCAACAATCATTTCATTAAGCCCCTTTGCTTGTCATCTCCAGCTGAGTGTTCGTCCTCGCTGTGGAGTTTAGCCCTTCCCAAGTGCGAGGAATCATCATTTCCCTAGCTTCTTTCCCTCACCTTTGGCCCATTTGTTTCCATGCCTCCAGCTGAGTGTTCGTCCTCGCTGTTGAGCTTCCCCCAACAGCTTTGCATTCTTGTTGTGTGCTTGTGGTTGTGTTTTGTGTTCGTTCTGAGTTGAGCTTACCTCAGGATGCTGCATCCACTGAGTTCTACGTCCGTTGCACCCCGACTAGCAGCAAGAACTTCCCCAACGGAGTTACTCCACTTCCAGAACCACAACATGCACGACTCCTGATCTTCTCTGCTTGCACCTACTCTTCTTTTGGTTCCCTCTTTCTTCTCTCTACATCTCTTTCTATCATTCACTTGCCTTACACGTGTTCTGTTTGTACATGCGGGTGTCTGCGGAATGCGTGCATGTCGGACTCGTATGTGCGTAGTGGGTTACATGTCCGTATATGTGTGCTTGTTAAAATGCATGCCTCATTTTTAGTATTATCATTTTTTTTTCCTAGATCGTGGGGACACGATTTTTGTTCCCCACGGGGGGAGGTAATGTTATACGCATCCCATATTTGGATCCCGACCCCGGCATGATTCCATTACCCCTAGCCCTGCATGCAGAGATTCGTACACATTCCATTACCCCCTACCCCTACCCTTGCATGCAGTAATTCATACACACTCCAATACCCCCTACCCCTGCATGCAGTAGTTCATACGCACTCCATTACCCCCTACCCCTGCATGCAGTAGTTCGTACACATTCCATTACCCCCTACCCCTGCATGCTGTAGTTCATACGCATTCCATTACCCCCTACCCCTGGCCCTGCATGCATTAGTTTGTACACACTTCATAACCATATTTGACCCATTATCCCCTACCCCTAGCCTTGCATGCAGTAGTTCGTACGTACACACTTATAACCATATTTGACCCATTTCCCCGCTGCCCCTGCATGTAATAATTAGTACCATACACATTTGTAGCCCGTTTTCCCTCCTTCTGCCCCTGCACATAAAACCCACCGTACATTTGATCTAATTACATCCCTTTATAGTGTACATAGTCGGGCTATACACATAATAATACGCGCCCAGCTAAATGGGCGCCCTCATGCATTGTACCGTACATTCTATTCTAGTTCACTCTAAGATAACCAAACTTCGATAATCTAGTCAGAAGAAGAATCCACTCCCTAATGTTGATGTCGAATAATTCTGTCCTCGTCGTGAGATAATATATACTTTACCAACTCTCGTAAACTGGTCTCTCTGGTGTGTGAATAGACAACATTGTGAATTGACAACATTTCACACCAAGGTTCAACTCGAGTTCAACTCGAGTGACAGGATCTAGGACTGCACCCAAAAAAGGTCAAACAGGCTAGTAAGTTGTACCCTGCAGGCACGGTGACCAGGTGACTGGTGTACGCAGGAGCACGTGACCGCTTGTTCAACCAGGCGCGTGCACCGTATGAGGTTTTTGGTGTCTGGAAACCACCTTTTTTCGGGCAATCTTGCCAAAGGAAAAGTGTGGCTACTGGATTGGTTATCGTGCATACACGTCGATCGACGGGCAGTTTACAGTACAGTGACTATGTCCTTATTTCGAAGTGAGAGAGAGTTGCTTTGCATGCAGTTCACAATACATTATTCTCTCTTTCTTCAGTGGAGAGTAGCTACAGAGAGATCGATCTCCAGCTCTGGCCCGCTCCTGGATTGGCGATGACGTTCAAGAAATCCGTTTTGTCTCCAAATTTGAGTCAAGCACGCGCGATGCAAGTCAGTTCAAGGATATTATTGACGAAATCTCCTTCCAAACTGTTGACTCAAATCAAGATCTCCACAGCCTTTCGTTCTCGCTCTCAGAGATCTTCGTCAAAATCGTTTGTCGACTGGGAAGACGTAAAACTGTGCGTCCATCATCCACTTGCGCTGCTGGCTGCGACTCCGCAAGGACGCGGGGCTTCGCTTTTCTTTCGCGAGTTTCCATCGAAGCAAGGTCCATAACTCTTGATTGAATAAGGAAAATTACCAATACATGCTGAAAACTTCATCATAAGAACAGAAAGAAAGATACGTCGAATGTAAGCAGTGTTTTGATGAAACGAACATGCCTGGAGTGGACTAGTGAAGCACCTGTTGTTGACTGTAGTGTAGTGTAGCCTGGGCGGCTGGGCACCGGGCTGGGCCTATCAAACTATTTTTACTTGTTCAATATGACAAACATGTCATGTACATGTATATGTGCACATTGCCTTTTGCACCCTTTTGCAAATGCATGTAACTGCTGGTATGTAAAAGGTAACCCGTTTTATCCTGCTACCGGTTATACTAACATTTCTATGTAACATCGTCCCCTCCCTCAATTCCTCATTAGGCTCTTATTTCTGTCCTTTCTAGTAAGTTTCTACCCCTGGACCTGGTTCCCTCTCAGACGAATTTGTGCGGGCATGATAGCAGTCGGAGGAGCCCTACATCTCATCAGCACCAGTGTCCATTGCCGGGCATTGGTGCCCTGAGCACCGCTGATCTTGAATCCCCCCTCCTCCCTAGCCCTCGCCGTTATCTTTGACGGGATGTTCGGGGGGATGCGCATGTGCACAAATACCGGTACATTAATATACAGCGGGTATCCAGAAAAAAATTTACCAACTCTGGAAACCCCCCTTTCAAGACTCGGTGCACGCCACTGTCAACCATGTTCGATTGGGAATAAAGGAGGAACGCTGCATTGCAGCCTTTTCGGACCAAAACCAATCGACTCAGCGTCCAAAAGACTACAACATATGGGCCAATCGCGGTCATCCATACTTTTATAAGAACGAAATGGCGCTTTTAGTGACATTTTGCATACATATCCCCATCTAGTAGGGCGCAGTCACCCAGTTTCGGTGGAAGTGCGCGAGTTCGATTGGGATTCAAGTAGGAAGGGAGCGTCTCAGCTTCCTCGGACCACGACCATTCGACTCAGCACCCCGAAGACTACAACTGGTGAAATTTTAATTTTTGCCTTAACTTCCCCTTTAAAAAGGGTGGGACCCAAGATTGTTCCCTGCGGAACCCCTCGGGTTACAGGGAGAAGAGATGATGTTCCTGTAGCCTAGACAACTGTGTATCCAACCTGTATGGGTGGCAACTGCAACTTGCAATATGTTTTCTGCAAGATAAGCTGTTTCCTGCAAGGACTGTCAGGAATAGTCAACATTAAATTTTTCTGGCCAGGTAACACTAGTTACTAGTGTTGTTACCCCATTACTTCATGAGCCTGCGTGAAAGTCTATCCTTGCACAGCCAGTAATCAATCTACTGTAAAAGCCGTTATTCTAACGAGGTGCATGTATAACGATTTCCCAAAATCGACTAGTTTACGTGTACCAAAGGTAACGATTCTCACTCATTCTCAACGCTCAATACTGACAATAGGACAGTATATGTATCGATTTCTGTATAACGATTTCTATTTTAACGACAGATTTCTCCTCGTTAAATCGTTAGAGTTAGCACTTCGTTATACATGGCTTTTACAGTACTACGGAAGCATACCGGCACGATAAGAGCTATTGCATGCTATTCCAAAACACAAAATATTACGTGTGCTCCAAGGACGATGACGTCACAGTTCTTCGCCGCAATCCTGCTGATGTGAGGACTGTCGGCAATGTAGGCCACGATAGAGCCATTGCGGAGACACTCAAGAGCTTCGTCTGGCCCACCGACGGCTACAACCTGGCGAAGTCCAAGCTTGTCATTGACATATGCCCAGTTGGAAGTGCCTGGGAGAGAATATTGGTAGACAGGCAAGGCATGTAATCCAAATCCAAATCGTATATCAAATCATCAGGCACAGGTACATGTTTGTTCCGAAAAGAAAGGAGGACTTAACTGTTCTTACACTATCAGCAACATGGCCAGTATTCGTACATGTATGAAGTGTGAAACCATGGCCCGGCATTGCTAGCTAGGCATTAGTGCATCCTTAAGGCTAGTCCACTGAGACTGACCATTACGACAGCCCACTGGCTTCTGGTAGAGGTCGGCATAATCTGTGATATCTGACGCAGCAGACTGCAGAAAACACAAAATAGAAGTCACTCACAGGATTTAATTTTGAGGAACAGAATTTTCAAAGACCAAAAAATTAACAAAGCGTCCCTCTGTTCATTTCTACTCATATCCCAGCTCGTACCACCCCCTCCCCCCCCCCCCCCCCTAACACACACACCTCAGACCTGCCCATCGCGGAAGCGATGATAGCGAACAGCTATGTTAGACATAGCAACTTGTGCTGGGATTACACCATTCAACAGCTTGCAAGGCTGATGAATTGACCGCCACTATTTTTAGCCTGGTATCCACCACACAGCTGATTGAAGTGACTTTTTCTGGCCAGTGAATCCCTATTTTCATTTTTTCAATTTTTTTCTTTTTTTTCTACACACACACCACACCACATACCACACCACATACTCCGGCATACACTGGCTGTTGGTAACCACCCAGGAGAATGAAAGAAAAGTCAGGAAGAGACCGAGAAAGAGAAGAAAGACGTGTGCGACCATAATCGTCGGGAATTGAACCCGCAACCTCTCGATTGGAAATCGACTGCACATACCCCGCGTGTCCCAAGCAAGTCTGCGAGTCTCTGTCGTCTGCAGTGACCAACCTCGCCAAGTGGCTAGATGACATCGGCCTACTTCTGAATGCCCAGAAAACCCAAGTTCTGTTTGTAAAGCCAAGAGGCGGTGCTGATGTTCAAGAACATGTACGTTGTCGAGGACAATCTCTGGAATCAACAACATCCGCGAAATACCTGGGTGTTGTAATCGACAATGACCTCTCCTGGCAGCCACATATCAGCCATGTAACACGCAAGATCGGGCCAGTAATTGGACAGCTATGGCGACACGGCAGGTCCCTGAGCCTAAGAGCACGCCAAGTCTGGTATGTCAGCATGATACAGGCTCATCTGTCCTATGGATCCAACTGTTTCTTCTCCAGTCTTTCCAAGCAGCTCCTGGATAAACTCCACCGCCTGTCAAAATCCGGTGTCAGAGCGACCCTGCAGCAAAGGACTCTGGTCCCGACTGCCCCCCTTCTCGAGCTACTGGGTGTGCCAAGCTTGCCACAGCTTCTCTTCCAGAAGCTTGCCATCTTCGTTTTCAAATGTTTAAATGACAAGACAAGTCCCCTGTTAAAGAATCTGTTCGTGCCGATCAACGACCCTGCCACACCTCAGCTGAGGACGACACGGGGTCAAGTGTCAAGCCTGCTGAGAGTTCCGTTCCTCCCTGGTCCTGCTGGACGTCGTTCAATTCAGTTTGTTAGCAGCATTCTGTGGAATGCTCTCCCAGTTGCAGTCCGTACGGAAGGTGATTGGCAGAAATGTAAAGCTCTAGCTACGGCTCTCGACTTGCCCAGCCTTTACCCATATTAACATTCTCTGTACCTAACTTCATGTCGAAATCCATTTTAACAATCCGCATATCTCTCCTCCTTCCCCCCCCCCCCCCCCTCTCTCTCTCTCTGTCTCTGACACACACACTCTCTCTCTCTCTCTCTCTCTCTCTCTCTCCCTCTCTCTATCTATCTCTCTCTGTTGTTGTTATTGTTGTTGTTGTTGTTGTTGTTGTTGTTGTTGTTGTTGTTGTTGTTGGTCATTTTGTGACAGCTTGTACAATTCCCTGTCCAGGTAGTAAAGCGTCTCTCTCCTCTCCTCTCTCTCTCTCTCTCTCTCTCTCTCTCTCTCTCTCTCTCTCTCTCTCTCTCTCTCTCTCTCTCTCTCTCTCTCTCTCTCTCTCTCTCTCTCTCTCTCTCTCTCTCTCTCTCTCTCTCTCTCTCTCTCTCTCTCTCTCTCTCTCTCTCTCTCTCTCTTGTTGTTGTTGCTGCTGCTGTGGTGTTGCCGTTGCTGTTGTTGTTGGTCTGTTGTTGTTGTCGCTGTTGTTGTTGCTGTTGTTGTTGTTGTTGGTCATTTTGTAAGAGCTTGGACAGTTCACTTGTCCAGGCAATAAAGCAGTCTCTCTCTCTCTCTCTCTCTCTCTCTCTCTCTCTCTTTCTCTCTATCTATATCTATCTCTCCTCTCTCATCATGCATGCGTCACACTCTCATGGATTTATTTATTTTATTTATTTTTATTTTTATAAGATTGCATGCTTCACACTCTCATGTAATATTTCTTTCCTTTCTTCGTCTTTTTGTGAGAGCTTGGACAATCCACTTGTCCAGGCAAGAAGGCAGCAATGCCTGTTCATTCTGGCGAAGTAAAATAAAATATACCAGCCAACCAACCAACATACCACTGCACCATACACACACACACACACACACACACACACACACACACACACACACACACACACATGCAGCCCCCCCCCCCCCCCCCTCCACACACACACACACATGCGACAACAGCGACATGAGTCATGCACTCACCTGGCCGGCGAGGAAGGTAGCCATGTTAGCGGTGTAGAGCGTCACCATCACTAGCATACAGAACTGGACAACAACCAGGTAGATGCGCGCCCATGCCATCTTGATCTCATCTGCCTCGTGCACAAAGAAGAAGGACATAAAGCTGAAGAAGATGCCGTCGATTGCGATGCTCTTGTGACGTTGAGTCTCCACCCCGGCCGGATCCAACACGGTGAGAACAAATCCGGAGAAAATCAGAACCAAAACCAGAACAACCCACACAGTCCAGTGGAATGGCAAGAAGAAGCTCCAGAAGCCTCCTTCCTTTGTGGGCTGTGGACGGTTGACGAGGATGCGCAGGCCGCTGAGGAAGATCGACTGGGAGAAGGAGCAGAGCTTGGCCCTGGCGGCGTTCACTGTGATGCTACCGATTGCCAAGTCGTACGGCGTGCTTTCATTTCCCACCGTCCGAACCATGTCCGTCCAGGAGCCATTCCACAGGGTGAACGTGTAGTTGAATCCAGTGGAGTTGGCCAGCATGCGGAGAATGTCCACCGCCACACCGGAGAAGTCTTCATTTCGAAGCGGCGGCTTCCTCAAGAGAAACGTGAATGGGTTGGATAGAGGCACGTAGATACGAAGGTTTTGATTGAGGAAGCCCCGCGTTGATGGCACCTCGTACGTGCCTCCAGTCCAGCGGATATTTCTCTCCAAGAAGTCGACGGAGGAAAAGTTCAGCTTGTTGCTGCTGGTCCAATCTCCAACCATGTCCAGTTTTCCATTGACCAGATTGAACACGTCATAATCAACAGTAGAATAATCATCTCCTAACTTCATTGGCCCACCAGCACCGGTTCTGGTTGGCAGGTTGCGCAAAGCAGTCACCAGCAGTGAAATATTCTGCCAGGGCCGTAAGGAGAGGGCACCAGGCACGACCTGCACCACTTCACCACAGTTGACCAGGCGTGGCGCACCCGTTGCGCGAATCCAATCGGGGATGGCAAGACCTATGGACTGCACGGCATCGTATGAGTATACTGACTCCAAGCTGAGCGAGTTGACACCACTAGTGGGAGCATATGCTGGTGATCGCTGATGTAGCGATGCTGCAAGAGCAGATGCCTGCACATTATCCAGCTTTGGCCGGAACACCAGTGCTCCGTCGAGGAGATCAAGAAGTTCCTGTGGTAAAAGGTCAGGAGATGTAAAGAACTGTAGCACGATCCACGCATAGCCTTTCTCTAGCATTCCCAGTTTCTTGGCATATTGCAGAATGGACAAGAGCTCGCTGCCGTCCACGTTCAGTACAATGATCTTGCAGTTCTTAGCGACAATGGACGCCATCTTATCCAGTGTTTGCGAGGAAAGGTTGGTCTTCTGGCCCGTGACGCTGTCAAACGACGTTCCATCAAACTCCACGTGAACGCTCTGTACGACGTTGACTCCGAAGCCCGGTGCTTTATCGATGATGTCATTCACAGCATGGTAGCCGCTGAATGCTGTCGAGTAGATGAGTGCGACGGAGTGCCAGATGTAGTGCAGCACCAAGTCCTTCAGTGCGAACGGCAGCAGCACGTCGGAAGGACAGGCGCGCAGAAACGTTGGGTAGAACGAGGTGGTGTGTGTATCCCGGTTCGTGACGGCCGTCGCGATGGCCGGCACCCCAGCCCTGCCAGCTACCGGCCCTACAACACTCACAGTCGTCGACGCGGCCATACCCACTATGGCAATGGCGTGACTGGTCTCGATCAACGACAAACTGTCCTCGAGAGCATCAAATCGCTGCCAGTTCGTTGGCCTCACGCTGGCCACGAGTTTCCACTTTATGGCGCCCGTACGCTGGTGCAGGGTAGCGTTTCGGTTGACTTCATCAATAGCTAGTTGAACAGCCTCCATTGTCTGCTTACTTTCCTTATCGGTTAGTGAGTGGACGAGAACACCAACGGGCAGCGTAAACGTTCCGTCCTCCGTCAAGCCTACCGCAGCCGTTTGCTGACAATCTGCTGACGTGGTAGCCGCGAATGCCTCCTTCGTCACGCCGACCAACAAAGCAAGCGCTAGGCATGCCGACATGATTTGGTGAAAGGGTATCATTCGTGTCCATCGATTGCAGCCTTTTCGCCTTGTCGACATCATGAGTGTCTCGAATTCTTCATTCACTTTTAGCGGCTTCGACCATTCAATGGCAGCATGCTTCGGACATCTTCCTTCTTGCCTTGGGATCCTTAGTCCTAACACAATCTGAAACGCAGCTGCGCCTCAAGGCAGTCAAGCACTCGTTAGCTGCTATTTCAAATGAGGCAATTGGAATCCAAGCGTGATTCGGAAATACGCTCAGAACGTCGAAGGGAATGCAAAACATCCACTTCGTCAAACGCGACTATTTTAGTGGTCTATCAGTATCACCATGCATGATCACGCGAACGCTCACAT
Organism: Sycon ciliatum; assembly: GCF_964019385.1. Taxonomy (NCBI): domain Eukaryota; kingdom Metazoa; phylum Porifera; class Calcarea; order Leucosolenida; family Sycettidae; genus Sycon; species Sycon ciliatum. The sequence continues at coordinate 29,989,324 of NC_088646.1, forward strand.
GATTCATGCTGGAATCCAGTAGGTGCGCTCAAGTACGTCTGAGAAAGGCAGTCTACTCGTAGACCTACCCTCTTCCCCTCCCCTCAGGCTCTTGCCGCCCTAATCCTATCATATACTCTAGAATAATACCGGTAGTCTAGCCTCTAACTACATGTAGTATTACCGGTACTTTCTAAGTCCCCTTGCAATGATCACACCGACGAAGACGCCAGTTCGCGGTAGATCAGGCACATAAACCATGTAAACCAAAGCCGCGAAGGAAACCCCACATGGATTAGGACATTCGGCTAAGACTTCCGACGTGTCCACATACAGAAAGCGGCTCCGAAACTGCATGAGGTTGAGCGGCGGCATGACTCTGATGAGAAGGACCCAAACTCCAAGCCTATTCTCGGAGTGACACCGACCGCTGGTTGGACAATGGTAATATGCCGGCAGCCATCGCCCATCGGATGAACCGACTTGACTGTTGGTCACGCTCAGGCAGGTTTCAGGACAAGACGCCTTGGTCTTGGAGTTGAAGGTCAGGACCAGGGATAGTAGTTATAGTACATGTACGTAGGTGGACACTAATAAATCTACCGAATGCAGAAATTAGAAAATGAATTTATCGACGGAAATTCTGGAACATGGCAATCTAGATGTCGAATGTGCTAAGCTCAACAGGGAATAGGCAACGGAGCGGAAGAGAATGGAATGCAACCTTACAAAAATGTTGTAAGACATGACCCGAGAGTAGGCATTGGCGGATAATGCTCGAAAATGTGGCAGATTCTGCTCGAAAAGTAGTGAAATTGGCAGAACCATACAAACCTTATGGCGGGCAATTCCTCGAATTCTGCTCCATTTCTTTATCCACATACAGTCTGTATCGGCTATAGAGTGACCGGATATAAGAATATATCGGCTACAGTGATATTGGTACGAAATATCAAAAGCAAAACGTATTTTATCCAGTAAAAATATCACTATACCCAATATTATCGGATGTAATGATATATCGGATATTGTGATGGCAACAAAGACTCAAAACATGCATAACACACTATATTATTATCGGTTATAGTGATAACTTTAAAATACATGTAGCAATAATATCAAAGGCCTTATTTTTTACTTTTCTTCACGCTGCTTATTGTTATAGTGATACATGTACATGTACATAACAGAATTATTTTATGGAAATGCGGGCACTGTCAACTATGCAGCATGCTCATTTGTCAAAACGCCATGCTGGAAGTATTTCCTTGCCTTTCATGTGTCGATCGAAAAAAATCGATCGTATCGCATATAGTGATGCATCGGTTATAGTGATAAAATCACGGAAATCAAAAGGGTACGCTATAGCCGATACAGACTGTACCAAACATGCATGAAACTTACCAGAAAAAGTACCGAATTCTGCCAATTTTTCTGCCGGCATTATCCGCAAATGCCTACCCGAGAGGTTCTGTGTACGATCCGATGAGTGATAAGGTCAAGTACAGTGCTGCTCCGACTGAAATCCGATCGAGTGAGGCATGTTTGCACCCTGTGGCAGTGAACAATTCAGTCGGTTCGCAGGTCTAGGGCCGCTGCACAGCGTGTGGCGTGGCATTTACGCGCTTCAATTGGATTTCATTGAGCAGGCGCGTGCACCGTATGAGGTTTTTGGTGTCTGGAAACCACCTTTTTTCGGGCAATCTTGCCAAAGGAAAAGTGTGGCTACTGGATTGGTTATCGTGCATACACGTCGATCGACGGGCAGTTTACAGTACAGTGACTATGTCCTTATTTCGAAGTGAGAGAGAGTTGCTTTGCATGCAGTTCACAATACATTATTCTCTCTTTCTTCAGTGGAGAGTAGCTACAGAGAGATCGATCTCCAGCTCTGGCCCGCTCCTGGATTGGCGATGACGTTCAAGAAATCCGTTTTGTCTCCAAATTTGAGTCAAGCACGCGCGATGCAAGTCAGTTCAAGGATATTATTGACGAAATCTCCTTCCAAACTGTTGACTCAAATCAAGATCTCCACAGCCTTTCGTTCTCGCTCTCAGAGATCTTCGTCAAAATCGTTTGTCGACTGGGAAGACGTAAAACTGTGCGTCCATCATCCACTTGCGCTGCTGGCTGCGACTCCGCAAGGACGCGGGGCTTCGCTTTTCTTTCGCGAGTTTCCATCGAAGCAAGGTCCATAACTCTTGATTGAATAAGGAAAATTACCAATACATGCTGAAAACTTCATCATAAGAACAGAAAGAAAGATACGTCGAATGTAAGCAGTGTTTTGATGAAACGAACATGCCTGGAGTGGACTAGTGAAGCACCTGTTGTTGACTGTAGTGTAGTGTAGCCTGGGCGGCTGGGCACCGGGCTGGGCCTATCAAACTATTTTTACTTGTTCAATATGACAAACATGTCATGTACATGTATATGTGCACATTGCCTTTTGCACCCTTTTGCAAATGCATGTAACTGCTGGTATGTAAAAGGTAACCCGTTTTATCCTGCTACCGGTTATACTAACATTTCTATGTAACATCGTCCCCTCCCTCAATTCCTCATTAGGCTCTTATTTCTGTCCTTTCTAGTAAGTTTCTACCCCTGGACCTGGTTCCCTCTCAGACGAATTTGTGCGGGCATGATAGCAGTCGGAGGAGCCCTACATCTCATCAGCACCAGTGTCCATTGCCGGGCATTGGTGCCCTGAGCACCGCTGATCTTGAATCCCCCCTCCTCCCTAGCCCTCGCCGTTATCTTTGACGGGATGTTCGGGGGGATGCGCATGTGCACAAATACCGGTACATTAATATACAGCGGGTATCCAGAAAAAAATTTACCAACTCTGGAAACCCCCCTTTCAAGACTCGGTGCACGCCACTGTTGAGCAGCAATTTTCATAAGCCCTCAGTGCCCTGTGTGTGTCGAAGTGGCTGACTTTGCGGTTCCTGCCATCATGGGAAGCAAAAATAATCAGTGTACGATGAGCAGCATACTTGGTAATCTGGGATACCGACTCTGAGGATCATTGTACCCCCCCCCCCCCCCCCGACTGTAATGTACATAATTATGCACTCATGATTCCGGGGACTTCCAGCCATCCAGGTCGTTTCCCCACAAAGTTCATTCCCAGTATCTGTACTGGAGAATGCGGGAAGGCACCTGTCGGCACAGTCACCCTTTGCCTTGCCTGTGGTCGGCTCGCGCTCACAACTCCTTGGCGAAGGCAAGGACTGAAGGAATCCCGGGGTCAGGAATGCGAACGGGGCGATTCTGTGCATGTGCTGCTGTGCGTAGTGATGAGTACTGGTACACGATGTACTTTAGTAGTGCCAAGAGAGACTGGCCCCTACTACATGTACTACAATAGTTTACTAAGGCCCAGGGCGCGTTCGTCTTCATCAACTGTTCTAACATTAGTAACAAATTGTATAAAAGAGATTACTAGTAGTCCCATAGAACGGTTATAGGCTATCATTTTTAGAGTTTTTCTCACTGCACTGTACTAGATCTAGTGACGCCAAAGGGGATCTGCTTCCGTCTTACAGACGCGTCGTTTTCTTTGTGTAGTGTGCATAATTTATTTTATGTCAAAGTATTTTGCTTGTTTGACATACGCCTCAGTTCTGTAGGTGTCCGGGCCGGGACTCGTGAGAGGACAGAGCTAGACGGTGAAGCTGTCGAAGACGAAGGGTAGAACTGTTCGCAATCGTTGATATTAGCAGATGGACAGATGGATTTGTCACAGTGGCGTTTGTCGTGTCTTCATAGGAGATGATTGAGCTTCGATCATTGACCCCTCGAGAAGAAGATGTGGACATCGACAGTGAACTAAGCGATGAATCAGCGGAGCTAGATATGGGTGCTGGCAATAAATCAGACTACGTCCCCTTGGAGGAGAGTGAAGATGAAGCTGACGGACGGGCGGTATCGTGCACTATTCGCTGCAATGAATGCAAGAGTAAAAACTCGTTTCGAGTGCACGTGGCATTCTGGTTGCTTGGCCTCTGCAACAATTTCGGATATGTTATCATGCTGAGTGGAGCTCACGATATCCTGCTGGACGAAACGGGAGATCATTCCGGCGAGGGCTCCAATTCAACGACTACATTGCCTCCTACAAGTAGTACTGGCTATCCTATTACGACTAGCAATAGCACGAATACTACGGCGGCAGAGTGTAACAGGTTGGATTGCAACAAAGAGAGTACCGCCACCATTCTTCTGGCTGATGTCTTACCCTCGTTGCTTATCAAGATCACCGCGCCGTACTTCATGCACCTCATTCCGTTCCACCTGCGGATATTTCTGTGCGTGGCCTGTGGAATATCTAGTTACGTGTTGGTGGCGTTTGCGCACGTGATTGCCCTCAGCTACTTGGGCGTCGTGTTTGCTAGTATCGGCTCGGGGCTGGGCGAAATCACCTTCCTCAGCCTGACGTCGCACTACCCATCCACCACTGTGTCCTACTGGTCATCGGGCACGGGCGCGGCCGGTGCGGTTGGTGCGTGGGCGTATGCTCTGCTGCGCCAGGGCCTGTCGTCGCGCGACACCTTGTTGGTCTGTAACGTTATCCCGGTACTGATGGCCATCACTTATTGGGGCATCCTCCCGAAGCCAACTAGTGTTGTGAAGTATGACGTGTCCGATGCACTGCTTGACGAAAACAGCGATCCGAATGGGGCTTCAGATAATGAAGCCAACGAAGGTGACGCGATCTTCTCTGATCCCTCGCAACCACAGACCAGCGGACGTCGAAAAAAGCTAAAGCCGCCCGGAGCTAGCGCCAAGATGACGCTGAGAGAAAAGTTGATGTTGCTGCCACCGCTGCTCAAGTACATGATTCCACTGTTTTTTGTATACTATGCTGAGTATCTCATCAATCAGGGCCTGTATGAGCTGATGATTTGGCGATCGTGTATCTTCATTGATCCCGGTGAGCAGTACCGCTGGTTCCAAGCGACCTATCAGTTTGGTGTCTTCATCTCCAGGTCGTCTGTTCAGATCCTTCCGATCAAACATATCTGGCTGCTTGCTGTGCTTCAGGTGGTTAATGTGGGCATCTTGTTTGGCGAGTCGTATTGGCATATCTTTCCGACCATCGCCATATCCTTTGTAATCATCTTCTATGAGGGTCTGCTTGGAGGTGGCTGTTACGTGAATGCCTTCTCCAGGATACGCAAGGAAGTGGACCCGAAGCACTGTGAGTTCTCTCTCGGCCTGGCAAGTGTGGCCGATAGCTTCGGAATTGCGCTGGCTGGTGCGTCGGCCATACCCGTCCACAAGTATGTTTGCACTGCACTGCAGGCTACATGAAGGAATCCTAGGTTTTAGTTTTCTCTTTGATATTAAACTTTAGGGGGTGAGAGTGAAGAGCCGTTCGAATTTTACTTGGGCTCTGACTCAGTTCTATGGAGATAATGAGACATATGTACCGCCGTATGTTTAGGGAGTCTTGCGTTCAGACACTTCTTTTAAAGTGCTCTTGGATGTCTTACGGAGATGTGTATTGTCAAGACGATAGTATTCACCGCGCTCCGCGTTTGATATCAACGTCAGCCTCTGGTCTTCTCACGTAGGGTATATTTATTGTGCCAAGACAGTTCTCTTTTGGTCTCTGTGCCGTGAGACGTTTCATTTCGCCTTGACATCCTTTCTTCGGCAACATGAGTATTCTGACGATATGCAGCTGTGCTGCTTTTTCGCATCTGTTATTGACACTTATTATGCATGTCAATCAGATGGACGTGCCGTTTTGCACCATTTCAATTTTTATTTGCAGCAAGGTCTTTGGCAATATTCTTTATATCATTGGATTTCTCCTGGCCTCACAATTCCGCTTTAGTATACAGTTTTAACCTTTATTCGCTAGAAGCTCGGCTTCATGGTTCTACTGGCATTTAGTGCATTCGAGCTATTAATTTGTCTATTTTTAGGATTTTATATGTGCCTGTATGGTGCAGATTGTGTACCTGCCATGCTGCTCTACGAGAATTCCTATTGAAGTTTGGAAACGTTTACCCATTCAGTACCCCGGCTTGCGAGTACAGTCAACTTCGCTTATAACGACACTCGGCGGGGCATCAGAAAAGTGTCGTTATTCGCGAAGTGTCGGTATATTATGTGTTACAGTTGGATGGGACTTTGCTCTGGGCATGAAAATTCTGTCGTTATTCGGGAATTGTCGTTATATCCGCAGTCGTCATCAGCGAAGTTGACTGTACGCAGAAGTCCGTACAAAACTCGTGTACAGGGTCACGCATTGATCTTTTTGAAACACACCATACATGTACGACATACACTAGTAAGTTCTGTGCAGAGATGGTCTTAAATTGGTCGCCATTTTATCGCAGCCGTACAAAATGCAGACTTCCCTTCTCTTATAAACCAGCGACTCGCCGCTCTAAACCATACACTCATAGTGAAGTCGTAATGATAGACATGTATGTGAAGGGTGGTGTTTGCCAGGCAAGCGCACACTACCCCCTTCCCTACCGTACATTCCGTAAGGTTGTGGTAAATGGCGACAATTATGGACGGCCCCTTACCATGCATATGTACTATAAAGCTGAGGGACAAGTCCAGAGCCTCATCATATGGTGACACAAGACAAGTACAGACAGCTGGGTGCATTGTTAGTGTACTCGCAACTGATGCTGAAAAACATTGAAACCGACGGATGAAAAGTGAAGAAGTACCGGTACACATGCATACAACAACCAGGCGCATAGCTCGCACGGGGAAGGTTTTGAATAAACGGAATCCCCGGAAATACATTAATTTAAATCGTACAATCAAACTACCTGACTGGCTTCAAACTAAAAAAAAACACGAAAGAGAGCATAATAGTAATTATTATGTTGGCCTCAAGAGAACACTCAAGTTATATTACTGAAAAATTACAGCTGGATACTAGTATATCCAGTACTTGCGACTTTCCCAGCTCAAAGTAAATAAAGTATAAACGATTAAAAAAAAAACATCCGCTGGAAAAAGGCAAAACGTTGCCAGATACAAACAATATTACTACAGTACTTGTAGTGAGCACTGGAGAAAAAGAGCAAAAGATGGGTGCCGTTGCTGCTAACAGCTTTTCCAATACGGACGAACACTACGTCCCGTTGGTTGACTTCAAGAAAAGAAAAAGAAACACATAATTATGCAATCAATAGGACAAGCTGAATCGACGTGTGGAAGCTATACTCATTTTTCCTCGTCGTCTGTTTACATAAGTACTTGAGTGGTACATGCCGAAACAAATCACGGCACAACCAACACAAACCGGTAGGCTGCTGCTGCTGTCACTAAAAACGTGCCAGATGATGATAAGAAATCTGCAACACAGGGAACAGAGTCCATGGCCACGACTGCACCGAAGGACAAAACAAGAAGGTGAAAATACCAGTGCACATGCATGAATTTTTTCTCCACGCCGATGTTTTCACTGTACATGAAAAATAGAAGAGTACAAAAAGCCTATACTATGTAAAAGCAACTGCTATTTATTTGGCTTCTAAGGAGGGAGACTAAAGAGGGACGGGTGTGAGATTATTCACAGAGCACCATGGCGTTTGAAAATCTCATCCAAATAAGATTCTAGCACTGCATTGACCCCTCGCAGGCCCGCAACAACAGCTGCTGACCAGTGGAAGTAGTCCTGGACGCGCTGCTCGCTCCAGCCTTCCGGCGTGCTCTTCTCCAGGTCGCGCAGGTTGTACAGCTTGTCGGCCAGCTTGACCAGCTTCGCCTCCCGGCTGGCGTGCGGCGCATGCTCGATCTGTAGACGCTTTCGCTCGGCCTTCGGCAGGGCCTTGTCATCGCTGCATTCACGCACGATCTTACACACCTGTGGCAGTGGAGGCATCCGACATACACAGCAATGGACAGCCATATTGAATACAGTCAACTTCGCTAATAACGACTGCGGATATAACGACAATTCGCGAATAACGACAGACTTTCCATGCCCAGAGCGAAGTCCCATCCAACTGTAATACATATAATGAGACTTCGGGTATAACGACACTTCGCGAATAAGGACTCTTTTTGGATGCCCCGCCGAATGTCGTTATAAGCGAAGTTGACTGTACATGTATGCAATCTCCTAAGTAGGGAGCAATGAGTGGGTTCTGGGACAGGGGGCGCCCTGCCCCCGAAATGGGGTGTCATGGTATACATGCACCGTGGCCATGTGGGTTTGAGTCTCACATTTGACTTTTTGGGGGAACATGTGTACATTGGCTACACCACCACCACCGTTGCGCTCTGTGGCCGACCACACACACACTTCCCACAACAACCGAGACAGCTGTCAGAAAAGTTCAGTACTCCGAAGGGACCTCTTGTTGTGGTGGGAAGTGTGTGTGGTCGACCACAGAGTGCAGTGGTGATAGTGGTGTAGTCAATGTACGCAGAATTTTCAACGGCCGAATGCTGCAGCTTACCTTATTCGACACGTGATGTCCTGCCCTAAATCATGGAGCATTATGATGTGCATAGTATCGAGTGTTTACCGGTATTCGATTTCCGTAGTGGAAAGGTCCATGAGGTGTAGAGTGTTTCCAGCTTTCCTCTCAAATTCTTTTCGACATGATACATTGTTTTCTCGTATTTTCACAATTTTTCAGTTGTTGAAACTTGAAACATTTGTAGACTCCAGGCTAAAGCTGTGTTCACAACTGGCGCGTGGACGCGGTACGCTTGCGGTTCATGTGTGCCCATACGCGCGCTCAAGCTTTCACAAAAAACAGTAATCCGAGTCGTATTTAGCGCGTGCGACACTTTCGAGTACTAATTTGTTGACCCCACCAGTCAAAGTGACTGGCATGTACGCTGGTGCGCGCCTGATATGCGCTGAAAATTCCAACATGTTGGAATTTCCATTTCGGCGCGTTTCCGTACGCATGACGCCCCAAAAGCCAGCAAAAATACGCACAAACGCGTGGTTTCACGCGTACACGCGCCAGTTGTGAACACAGCTTGAGGGTGCGTTTGGTTGGTACGATCTAGAACAGGATCGAACAGCTGGTGCACATGGAGCAGCCTCATGTTAACAAAACGGTACTCCAGAAACAGAGCACATTTTTGTGAAAAATATGCCAAACTTGGTGCATTCTTCAAAATGTGTATGGGTCACCATGGTCACTGTGTACGGTACGACGAGTCCAACCTAAAAGCGTATGCACGTGATCATATGGGACCAAAATCGATGTTCCCGCCAGGTTTCACTGTGAAAAAGTGAAACTGCTCGGTCTGCTCCGGCCTCGAGGCCGGAGCAAGCAGAACATGTTCTGGCCGACCCAGAACAGGTGCAGTCCCAACCAAACGCGCTGTTCTGGTGAATCCTGTTCTAGGTCGTACCAACCAAACGCGCCCTGAGGGTTTCCAAAAATTCAAGAAAAAATTCTCAAAATCGAAATTCAAAATTCCAAAAATTAGGCAAATTTCAATGATAGAATTCAAAACAATCGCAAAATTTAAAAAATTCAGCCAAACACTCTGGTTGCGCCGAAACTTCTGGATATCACCATGGCAACACCATGGTAACGCAAAATGGTGGCCGAGGAAAAATGATTGTGGTCAATCTTCTGTCAATCTGCTTTCCAGTTCCGGTGATTATTTATTACCGTAAAAGCCCCTGTATACGCCCACCCTCCGTGTACACGCCCAGTCAGGGGAAGTCAACACTTTTGTTTCAAAATAGCGCCCATGCCCATGTATACGCCCAGGTATGCCGGCAACACCAGTACATGTACAGGTACTGATACCCGAAACTTACTGCTATCGCTATTCCAAGTATACGCCCGCTTCCAAAATAACGCCCGTGCCCTTGAATACGCCCAGGAAATCGAGGCTGCTATTCTATACGCCGGGGGCCTATACACGGGCCTTTACGGTATTATTAATTTTTTGATCCAAGGTTTCTCCACCCTGGTAATGACAGGTCGATGGGACGATGGCATCCAACGATGTCAGTGTTGTAGAAGAGGACAGTAGTGATAACGAACTTTCCGCTGATCAGACGCCAGTTGTTGATACGATAGTTTCTGGAGTATCTGCCTCTGGCTTGCTCAGTCGATTGAAACCTCCGGATGAAACCACGCTGAGTAGGAAATGAGCAATTGAGAAACGGCGAGCAGAAAAGGAAGTTTCAAGCCGCCGAATGTGAAGTATGAGCCGAAGACAAAATGTCCAAAACAAAGAATCGCTCAATTTCCTGGCGAATTTCTGTGTGTAAGATCTGGCAAGTTGTACTGTGATGCCTGCAGGCATGAAATATCGACTGTGAAGGCCATCATAACCCAACACATTGCCTCCACCAAACATCGGCATAGTAAGTCCAATTTCTCCGAAACTGTGCGTGAGAACAGCCAGTTGCTGATCGATTCTAGTGATTTCCTGAAGAGAAACTCGGCTGTTGGTACCACTCTCCCGGATGATGTTTTGGTCTTCAGGACGAAGTGTTTGAGGACGTGGATGAAGGCAGGTATCCCTCTCAAGAAGATTGATGAGTTACGTCCTCTCTTAGAAGAGCATGAGCATTGCCTCACAGGCAGCCAGCACTTGGGAGATATGATTCCTATGATACAAGAGTCAGAACGTCGAACAGTTCGCAAGCAGATTGCCGGGAAAGATATATCGGTGATCTTTGATGGCACGGCGGCTGTGTGTGAAGCATTTGCTGTGGTCGTCCGCTTCATCGAGAAGGATTTCTCGATTCACCAAGCTCTGGTCAGGCTTCAGTTGGCTGCCAAAAGCCTAAGTGGTCAGCAGGTCGCTCACCTCTTGCTGTACACCTTGTCCAACATGTATCAAGTAGAGCCATTGTGCTTGATTGCTGCAATGCGGGACTGGGCGTCTGTGAACAATTTGGGCATTAGATCCATTCAGCCACTGTACAACCAGATGATGTATGTTTCATGCTTCTCACACACCCTAGACCATGTGGGTGAGAAGGTGGAGTCTGAGGAGCTTGGTTCTTTTGTTTCAAGCTGAGTTCAACTTTTCAGCCACAGTCCCAAGTCACGCTTGGAATGGAAGACCCAGGCAGGTGTGAACATGCGGCCCTACAGCCGAACCCGGTGGTGGTCAAGGTTTGAAGTGATGGTGCAGATGTATGATCTCTTTGGTGACGTTGTCGACTTCCTTCAGGCAGAGGTGGAGACTTCAGCTGCCCTTCGCTCTCGCCTCAGACGGAAAGTGGAAGATTTGCAAGCGCGTGGCCAAATACAGATGGAGCTTGCTGTGACCGTCGAGTTCTCAAAGCCGTTTGTGCAAGCCACCTACAAACTCGAGGGCGATGGTCCCTTGTGCCTGGAGGCTTACGCTGCGGTGTCTGGTCTCGCCCACTTTGTTGCCAATCCACACCTCCTGTCCACAGAAGCTCTTGCTGTTCGTTTGGGTGGAGGCAACTAGCAGCACCAGCAAGTCTGCATGAACTACGCCCTAGCACGCCTACCAGCAAGTCTGGATGAACTACGCCCTAGCACGCCTACCAGCAGCTATTGCGTACTTCAGAGTCCGGTTTGCAGAAGGTGGCACTCTGTGGCCACTTGTGAAAGCATTCAAAGCAGCACGTTTACAGCCTTCAGATAGACAACATCACGCGTCTGAGCGTGCATTGATGTCACTGTACATGATTGTACAACTTATTTCCAGCGTGAAGTGCGGTATTAAAAGCGGAAAATGTTTTCAGCAGGAGATGAGTGGATAGGATAATTGAAAACATGCAACATGGAATGAGGTGGCACCGGTGACAGTCATGATGGCCTAGGGGGAACACTTTGATGTGGGCTCGTTCTTTGGAAGTTCCAGACACGCACAGCGGTCTGGTTCATGTACAGTCCGTATCGCCTATAAGGTTGGCGGCTATAGTAATATACCGGATATAGTGATCAATTTCTCAAATTCATTTTCATTTGCCATAACTAAGTATACACAGTTATCGCGTATAGTAATAATCGTCTATAGTAATATATCGCCTATAGTGATCAAATTCGTATTTCAAAAGACCTCCATTACACTATTTTTGCATCGGTTATAGTGATTGATGTAGAACCAAGCGATGTCAGAGGAGAACAGGGTGTTACTTCTTCGTGAAGAACTTGTCCAGTGAGTGTTGTTTGGTGAGTTTTGCTTGTACAAGTTGCCAAAATATGCCTCCTTCATGAGGAAATCCTGATTTTGTGTGTCAGGAGCTACAGCCAGCTACATGACATTGTACATGTATGTAGTGCGTATGTGCACGGCGCGCGGAGTCGTTTGACACCCCACTCGCATACATTGCATGCAGTATCGGTCATAGTAATATGAGCCGCGCCAAGCTAAAAAGTGGCTTAGCGTTTTGCCAACAAATCGAGAAAATCACCAAAACGTCACAGTCGGCAAAATTCTACTCGAGCGCAGTCGCGAAAATATTCACTTTCGAGCACCCTTTGAACCTTTCAAGTAAAATAGTTTGCAAGTGGAGAAGAAGAAAGAGGCCTTATATTTTTGAGCAACACTTCTTCAGTGTTCCCTCTTTCATCGTTGTGGGGATTTCTTGCCCCTGCCAGAGATCGTAATGGAGCGTTCTGGAGAATGTGGAGGTGAGCAGGATGACACTCTGTCTCCGTGTGCGCCCAACCCCACTTGACGAGGAAGATTCGCTCATTCATAGTGGCCGTGTTTCTCATCGTGGCCACGACTAGAGCGGCTAGTATCTATGGGGAGACGTGTACAAGCCGTCCGACTATCATTCTGACAAGCTGCCTAGTGAGTTGGCTCTTGCTGCGATGTCTCACTTTGTTTCGGCACCTTCAAATGTTCATGACGTGGCGTACTGTATTCCAAAATTTCCTCATTTCAAGGCCAATGGTGCCACACGACGAAGCGACGAATTGACTCTACCTGTAAGCATTATTGTGGTGCCTTCTACCACTACCTGCACCAGGGAAGGAGAATGACATGGACTAGGACGGACAAGGAATCAGTGCCGCTTTTTAGCGATGTGCTGTCTGCTGGACCTACACGTACGTGCAAGGGACGGATGGAGCTCGATCTCTGGCACAACACTACGAGCTACATGAAAGGATTAATTCATGCTGGCATAGGTGATCGGAGAGAGTAACGGACTGTCTTGGTAAGACTTAGATGCGACGTATCCCAGCCCAGCGAAAATAGAGTCACAGACTCACAACATCATTGAAGGATATGAAAATTCGTGGTGCGTGAAGAAATGACATGAGATACATAGATTATTATTCATTCTTTCTTTGGATCTTCTAATTAGAACACAAGTGCTCGTTCTTCTTGTATTTGCTTCCACACCTGCTAAGCTTTGTCTCCACTTGGTGTCCCATGATTTTGGGAGTTTGGGCCGGTCTTCAAATCCTTAGTGTCATTGATACCAGGTATGCTGTGACATGTGCGCAATGTATACGTATTTATGGCACATATACATTTCAGATGGGCACCAACATTTTCCTGATGGAAATTGGATAGGTAGACATCACTTTGGCATGGAAAAAGAAATTTCCAAAAATTATGCCTAAGCCACCTTTTTGCTTGGCTCGGCTCATATATCGCTTATAGTGATAAAATGCTCAAAATCAAACACCAACGCTATAGGCGATACTGACTGTACTCTTGATGGTGACTTAGTACTGTAAAGTGAGAAACTTTCGCTAGAGATTAAATTTCGCTATTTTCGCGACCATCACACATTCGCGAATATAAATCGTCGCAAACCTCTCTGTACATTGATTATAGACAGTACAAAATCCAACTGAAGAGATCCGATCGCGAAAGTTTCTCATCGTGAATCAGCCCAATTTATGAAAACGCTAAATTTGCACGCCGCGAAAGTTTGTCGCTTTACAGTATGCTTGGAAGTTTTATCATGTTTAATCATGTTACCTACAAAACTAGTGCTGTGCTTCAAGTACGTTTATCATTCCAATGTGATTTCATTGGACAATTTTCTTAAATAGCCCTAACCGTGCAGAATTCAGTCTTACCTCGTCACCAAATTTTGCCTCGAGCTCCTCAAATGTGCAATCAGTGTCTTCAACCGTGTCATGCAAAAGCGCAGCTTGGAGCACTGCAATGTCATCCACTCCGGCTTCGTTTGAAAGTATCTGGGCCACTCCTATGGGATGGTTGATGTATGGAGTTTTGCAGGGGTCTTTGCGTCTCTGATCGCGGTGCTTGATTGCAGCAAAATCGCAGGCGTCAAGAATGCGACTCGACGCTGACTCCATTGTTGACAGATGCACAGATACTGAGCTGGATTCCAAATACAGTACTGTACTTATTACTATTGAAAGAAAAAGCTGATGAGAGAGAAGCTCTCAAACGTAACAACAGCAAAGAAAGAAAAGCGCCAAACATGGGCTTTGGACTTCGGCCAAGTAACTTAGCTTGTTATTGTTTATTTCGAACATTCGAAAGGTAATCTTCTAGTTCTGCTGGCGACGTCGCTGCAGCTGGTGGCCGAAACAGACTTTTTCAAAACTAAACTCAAGAGTGTGCCTTGTTGTCAGTTTTTCATCGTTTGTTTGGCACGTGCACATGCATACGCGGCAAGCATGGAGCCTGTTGCCGATGGGTTTTTCCCTTTCACATAAACAAGCCATGCCAAGACCATACACTACTCACTACGTAGATCTACGTAGATCTACGTATGAACAAGAGTAACTCTTAACCGGGGAGCTGGAGGGGGGTTATGAACTCCTGCACCTGGCATGAACTACCGGTACATGTACATGTATAAAGTCGAGTTTACCTCCACACGATGCTATTCGTATTCCCTATACTCGTAGATCTACTTCTGACCCAAGCGCGTCGCCATTGTAGCGCCGCCGTTGGAGGTGGTCCGGCCGGAGAGTCCATGGGGTCTCCCAGGAACTTTTGAGATAGGGCGAAATAAACGAGGCCGGGCGAAAAAGTGGTCCGGCCAAAGCGTCTGTGCGGCTACGCCCCTGTGGCCAAACTATGTACCAAACTATCTCTTGTCAGTTGCCATGATTACAGTTGGACAGCGTTCCGGGAACATTTCCAATGCACACCTGCCCGATGACTGGCTTTGCACGGAAATGTCACACAGGGTATTCGTCTTGAAGCATGGCGTAAACCAGGCTGTGGCCGAGAATAATGAGAAGGTCAAAAACCGAACACGTAACACACCTTGGCACCATGGACTGTGAGCGCCGACATCGCTGGTTCAGGGATTATTGTCTCAAATACATGAACTGCAAACAAAAAGTCATATAAGATAGGCAATAGTTCGTGAAGAGCCCGGAAGCCCGTAGCATAACAACACTGGATATGGGGCCTGGTTGTGCTGTCCCAGGCCGCAGGGACTGGTCTGGCATTATTTTGATTCTGATTTTGTTATCCACGTACTGCCCACACTCCATGGCTGTCGTGATTGGCATCCAGATAGGCGACCGTTTGACAAAAACAAATAACACCCTGCTGCTCCACAGCTGAAGAGTGGAGCCGGAGAGTGGAGCCGAAGAGTACTGTGTATGTGGTGGCAGTGGCCAGAGCAGCTAGACTAGAGATCTCACATGCGCAAATAGATAGGCTACTAGACCAGGCACGGTAATGATGATAGCAGACAAGCTGCAGGCTGATTCAAGCTTGTTTGGAGCTCCTTTCGAGTGGAGCAAATCTCATGATAGATCTTTCTCACTGATCATCGGGAATAGAAGTGTGGCTTAGACACTGCCGATGTGTACATATGGGAACCAACACTAAGTCTTGTACAAACTAACGTTATTCATAATGCACTCAAGTTTGATTCTACTGTGTGCTAGGTGATGAACAGTCTGTCATGAGCGATCAGTCGTCAGAATTGGCCTCTGGACGCGACCGTTGACGGATATGTCGTGCATTTTACTTCTACCGCGCGTGTCCAGGCCCAGCGCTTGTGCCTGCGCTTCGGTAAGTCCGGGTGGCAGCTGGCTTGTTGCAGCCATCGCGTGGCTGCTGGCTGAGGTGGTCCTTGCCATGCTGTCACGCAACTGCTGATCCCTCTCCTCGTGGCATCTTGCACGGTAGCTGCGGAAGGATTCCATTGCCGCATCGCGTTGTTGCTCTCTTTCATGTTCTCGTGCAGCCCTGGAGAAGAAGGACAAGGAGGTAGCGCAACACAAGTTGCACAGACAGAATAGAAATGCTCGATAGGGCTTGAAAGTGCTATGTCACAGCATAGCAACAATTTCAAAAATTCAAAAACTGGATCCACTTGGATCCAGTTTTTGTATGGATCCAAGCACATTTCAAGCGGTCTTACCCACAGCATGGTGATGTAGCCAGTGAAACTGACTGATTTGGCTACTGGGGGCGGGGTTACAACTGGTGGCGAAATAAAAGTCACACCTGCATGCGACATGAGTGGGTTGCTATGCACCCACATACTTAGGCAATAGCAAAGTCACACCTTAGTGGATCCAAAAATAGAAATCTGATGTCAACTTACTACTCCCTGGCCGTTTTGACGTCATCACTTTCAAGCCCTATTGTGTAGCTTAGAAATACGAAAAGAATGAACACTACTCTTGTCTAGAAGTCCTATCCCTTTTGTTGAAAACACTTTGGACAGTCTCTATAACTCTTGAATGGTGGAGTATGATGCGCCCGGCCCTGCTCTGGGCTGGTGGGTGCAACAAAGGCCACCACGTAGCAGTAGATCAACGAACAAGCAATAGCTAAGCACACTCCTTACAACTCTCAACACTAATCATGAAAGTCTATTGATCCACAATGCTGATGCCCACACAATGAGGGCAGATGGGCCTTTTAACAGGAGGCATATACTGAAAGTAATAGTTGCACACATGTTGCCATGGCAATTCTCCAACTAGCACAGCTACAACAGAACCCGTTCAGTATCCTGCATTCTTACCTATCCAGTCTGTCTCTCTGTAGTCGCCGATGCGTGTCTGTGAAGTCGGCCTGTCGTCTCAGCGGCGGCGGTGGGAACTGCGGGCCTGATGCATCCAACATACAGCCATGCATGTCATCCTCCTGTCGGTGATAATAGAAGAGAACATTTTACCAACATCATTTGTGTACAGTCCCTTTTCAGTCTGCATTCTGTGTTACAGATGCTGTTGTGCATGCATGTTTTGCAGCTCTGCTTCAGCTGGCCGCACACGATGACAAAACACCAGTCTTTAAAAATATCAACAGCACCTTGAAAGTATGCGCACGTGCCAGATTTAATATATAATATAAACAAGCCTTGGGGATGAAGGCTAGTGCACAACATAAAGGCGGACATGCACTACCACATGATTTTGGCCATACCTACACACTGCCTTAGTATCTAGGTAGCGTATGGCTGGCAGTGAGCTTACCAGTTGTCTAGATCGACGTTCCCTGGCTTCAAGCATGGCTTGGTCTAGCCTGCTGACTCGCGCCATCACCTCGCGTTCGGCCAGAAGTGGTGCGTGCGGGTCAGGGCGCATCCTGGAAGGGGGAGGCATTTCCGACGTGTTCCTTAGTCGGCTGTGCACTTGTTGATACTGGCTGCGCTCTAGATCACGCGTAGTGGCCTGCGCCTGTTCACCTTCCGACTCACGGGGTGTTTGCTGCAGGCCTTCAAACGTTGCGCAGAGTCGCTTCAGATACTCCTCGCCGGCTGCGCCTGACAGCGCCGTGCCGCTCAGCTCATCAAGTAAAGTCGAGGAAGTGATTTTGGTGGCCGGCGGGCCGGCTGTGTCTTTATCTTTGCCACTGGGCTTGGCAGCAGCTGCCGCATCAACGCCTCTTAGGGACTGCTGGCGAAGTCGTAGGAGAATCTTTTCGGTGTGCGAGCCAAGGCTGGCGGCATCACGGGACAGGACAATAGGATGGCTAGTCTGTAGGGTAGTGAACACAAGAAAGAATCGGATACCCTGGTCGGACATGACCTCTCATCCTACATGTACATGTATTCCTTGAATGCGAGAAAACACTTCTGTGGTACATGCAGTTTTCTGTGGACCAAAACACAACAGTGATCACAGAAGTGTCACCAACAGCACCTTGAACAGCATAGATTCGAATAATAATGATTTCATTTACTCAAACAATAGCTACATTCCATGTGTCCCAAGTGGCAACACACACCACCAGCATTTTTATGTTATGCTCATCACAGTAGATGATCAGCTTCAGAAGCTAAATCAGCTAAGGACGGTGCTTGCTTCCCCAAACACTCGAACGCGGAAACCGTGCAGATCTTCACAAATTTCCGCCATAAGTTGCAAGACCCCCCCCCCCCCCCCCGCACACACACACTGACCTAGAAAACCAGTAACCAGCTTACCACACCATCTTCCGCCTTTGCTACAACACCCAACTTGGCACTGGTGTCACTCTCGCGTACCACCTGTGGCTGCACTATCGCGGCCTTGTTCGACTGCGTAGGATCCGGAACGGCGACACCACGGAAGAAGTTGTCTAGATAAGGTGGTTCAGGCTCTAGCACACAGCAACAAAAAAGAAAATGTGCAACAAGACGCTTCAACGCCTAGCAAATCTTCGTCAAATGCTACATGCCCCTCGGTAAGAATGCCAAGGCAGAAACTTCTGCAAGAAGCAGTGCAGGGGGAGGGAGGGGGGGGGGGTTGTCATAGACAGGGCAATGGGGAGTGGTACGGGGGGGGGGGGATAAATCGGATTTTTTTGGCCAACAGGGCACGTTTTAGCGCTCTACAGGCACTCTGGGCAGACCATCCTGGACCAAAAGTGATACGACCATGGTCGTACCGATCGTGCCGTGTGTGATGTCCCTGCAGTGAATACATGGCTAGTTGTAGCCAAACAGGCTGTGTAACCTGGACAACGATTGAAATTTTCAAATCTAGCGGATTGTTCGTACTATAGTTGGGTAGTAAACACTACATTGTAGTTGAACGTGCTACCGGCTCTAGTAGACTTAACACTGGTAACAGGGATAAGACAAACTTTTGTCTTCTGTGACTCGTTATCAGGCGCGTGCCCCGGGCCGTATGGGTTCCTGGGTGCCCGGAACCCCCCTTTTTTCGCTCAAAATGCAGGATTTTGCTTCATTTTTTGAAATTTTTCACAGGGGAAGGCCCCGGAGCCCCCCCCCTTGAAAGGCACCGGCGCACGCGCCTGGTTATAGTGGACACATCACTGTGTGTACAATGCGTACAACGTATGGACAAGAGATATACGTATCAGTTTGTTTGAACAAATTCTATCGGTGCTTTAGAAGCTGCATCTGCGCCTTGATCCTACGGATGCAGAAAACTCGGCCTCTTGCCAAGTCTCACGCGAACCATGAATTTTTAGTGTTTGTCTTTAAGACGTTTGGCTGCATCGAGAACTTCCTGCATGCCACCAGCATTGCAATTATAACGGAGTGGCTTGATGGATGTAATGCCGATCCAGCCAAATGCAGGCCATTAAACGGGCATCTACACCCCAACAGCCTGGCCTGTAGCTTCCCTTATATCAGCAAGATTTGTACTAATACACTTTGTCCTCCAGCTACCGGTACCCAATAGCAATACGTACCGTCTCCCGCAGTGTACACGTCTTCAGCAATGTCCTGGTCACCGGGGTCCACTTCAATCGGCTGGCACTGCAACAAACAGGCAAGTTGTAATATCGAGCATGAAGTTGATACCTCTATCATGCCTAGGTAGCTAACGCAAACAGACACACCATGCCCTTCTGCAGAATATGTTTCAACACAGCAAACATCTACACAAAACTATGGGTGTTACATCAATTTGTTCACAGATTTGTTTTTGAACCTTGCATTTGCAAACATGCACATCCTAGTCTAGTCGAAATAGGCTTGCTGCAAAGGTACACCAAACTTGGTTGCACTCGCCACAGTTTGTACAAATCACACGATACAAATAGTGCACGCCAACTCCAATGCAAAAGTGTATTGGCACCTGGTCCTTTCAGCCAAATTCAATGTTCCTGCCAGGTTTCACTGTGCAAAAGAAGAAAACCTGCTCCGGCCTCGAGGCCGGAGCAGACAGAACATGTTCGATCGATTCAGAACTGAGGTGCAGTCTCAACCAAACACGTGCTGTTCTGGTGCGGGATCCTGTCGGTCTAGGTTGTGCCAAACAAACACACTCTGAGACTGACTCACCTTGAGCAGCCGGTTCATAGCCCGCCGCGCCAGTGTGACACAGAATGGTACAAGCTCGCTTTCAATGTACTCATCATGCATGATGCTGTATGCCCCATCAACCGCTTCACGGACCACCTTGGCTGCCAGGGAGCTGCCATCGTTGATATCTTCCACAACTTTCTCCCTGGGCATCAGAACAGAACACGGCACGGTGGAGAAGATTACGATGATAGCCCTGTTGTTTTCGGCAATTCTTCTGCTGTTTTTCGTGGGCGACATTGCGTGCGCTGTGCAGTGTGACCAGAGTCGTCCTTGCTGTACCTCTTCCCTCTCTCCCCCTCAACACGCACACGCAGGCTCAGTGTGCTCCCAAAGCTGTGACACACTCACTACAACTGTAGTGTCCGAGTATGCCCTTTACTGGTGTTGCTGATGCTCGCACTCGTGCTCGCGCGTGCACATGCACACACACACACACACACCACACACACACACACACACACACACACACCACACACACACACACACACACACACACACTCATGCGCGTGCACACACATGCACGCACCCGCACACAGGCACACTCATTCACATAGCTCACCAGTCTTTCATTGGTAGTTTCCCATCGACCACGTCGGGCTCTGGTGTCGGCGGGCGCTCCAGCACCACTGATGGTTGCGCCACAGATGCAGACTTATCTAACTTTCGCTTGCTCATGTTGCTTGCAGTCCAGGTACCAACAACACTATTTCGATGCTCAGTGTGATGCGACTACGAGCTGACCCGAACCGTAGGCTGACGGCCACACCGATCAACTCTCACTCTCAGGGATGCCAGGCTTCCCGTGCACCTAACTGTTGCATGCTAGCGACAGTGCTGGCTGACGAGCTCGAGCGACTATTTCCACGGCACGATCATTGTGTCTAGACACGTACTGCGCTGCACACATCCAGCACGGCAGTAGTCAACGCTCTTCGTTTTCTGTTTCTTTGGGACGATACGGACTGATCCGTGAAGAGGACCAGCTCAGTTGCACTTGCATGCACAACTCATCATATCTGCCGCAAGTCAACAGCGCTCGCATGCACTGACTGTGCAGCCGACTCGCGGCAAGGACGACTCTGGTCGATGAGTGCGCGCCAGGCCTGCAGGCTGCACAGTCAGTCAGACTGCAGTGATCAGTCTGGTGACATGATGCAGGTTGCAGTTGGGCGTTTTCGCAACACATATCCTTCCCGTTGCCATGAGTACAGTTTTCAGGGAAATGACAACACAGTTTTACGAGTGACGTCGTAGTCTACGTGCTACTTTTATGATGGCCTTTCTTGTTTCCCGGGAGTTTTTGATTTGAAAGCTAAAGAGCTTCACCATGCATGGTGGCTTGAACTTACTTGAAGTTAGTTGAACAGTCTACCCAGTCAATTCATTTCCTCCCAAAGCTCGGACGGAGCAGGCCCGTCACTGAACTCAGATTTACGGACCTGTACGTAGACTAGACTACTAGTACTAGCCGCAGTGATTTCCACCAGTCATGGTAAGACGCAGTTTTTATACAGTGTACATGTAAAGTTGTGGCAAGTGAAATCCGACACTACAACATGTAGGCATAAGGGACTGCACCGTGCATCCTGCAGCCTCTGCAGCCCTGCATACGTACAGTACATGTGTTGCATACAACTTTATCTGTCTGATGACAGAATTCGTACTCATCACAGTCAAGGTTCAAAAGGTGCTGGCAAAAATGACTGGGAATTGGATACCAATACTCCTTATGTGTACCATGTTTGTGAACTGTGTGTATCTAAGCTGTGACCTTTCGACCTGTTTGGGATGCATGCGGCTCTATAGTACAAATTAGGTGCAGTGCATTACATCATTGATGTCTATTTGAGGCGCTGTCCCCTATGGCAAGTGTCGGATTTCACTTGCCACAACTGTAGTATGCTTTTTGTTTCAGTACAATGTACCAGATGTACTGGTACATGTATACAGACATTACAGTGTCATGTACATGTCAGGCGCGTAGCACCACCGTACCGTTGGAGGTGGTCCGGCCAGAGGGGTTCTTGCTCCCGGGAAATTTTTGAAATTAGGGTGCTAGATCCTGCATTCTGGGCCTTCGAAAAAGTGTTTGGCCGGACCAGCTGGACCGGCTGCTACGCCCCTGCATGTACATTGTATACAGTCGTGTGCAATGTACAGAATCAGTGCATGTGCAAATAGATCTTCATGTACTGTCGGGAGTACATCATGCACCCGCTTGCCTACAGTCCATTTCAAAACTATAGACGCGTACCTAGGCAAAAACCGTTATGCCAGCATCTATACCACATAAAATCTGTGATCACTTTGTGCATAATTTTTTCCAAATTGGGCGTCTGTTATCCAATCCTTTAGAAACTATATGAGAGTAATTGTGGAGCGATCCTGAGCAATATTCCGAAAACTATTCTCAAAAAGTTCCAGCCAAATTTGAAATATTTCAAAAACCCTACGCGTCTATAGTTTTGAAATGCACTGTAGGGCTGATGATTGATTGAAGTCTGTCTCAAGTCAGGTTATGATGATCCGAGCCGGATGAGCCTTTTGGTTACGGGAGGTCATGATCGTGTTTACTTTTTTTTAAACATTTACTCTTTCCGTTAAGCCGCAGTTCATGACACAGAAGTTCTATTTCATGAAGCTTACCGAAATGATCCCAGGACCAATACCGGTATTTTGTTTTGGAGGCCAGAAGTTTCTGACTGCTTATAGTCACGGTACAAGTCTACAGTTGCGTAGAGTCACAACAGCCTCGGAGTGCCGGTGTTGGTCGAACACTACGCACTCGGTCACCGGGACTCCACAGTGGAGCCGGAATAGTGGTCCACTTTTGAACTGAAACAAAGGCAACCCGTGCCATTAATCGGTGTAAAGGACTCTTAGCATCAGAGGTCTTAAGCCATCAGAGGAAATGAACGGCGACAGACGTCTAGACTGCATGGCTTGATCGTAACATGCACACATTCTCTCTGAGTCACACGGACACTACGGTAGTCAAACAATCTATTTAATAAAATTTTTAAAACCAAAGCTGATCAAATGAAGTGCATATGATAAATGCTAGAAGCAGCAGATTTTGACAATGACAGTGCATCTGCACATGGGCACCGCGGACAAGCGAGAATGCACGTACGGTAGAATGGAGCATCAAAATTAGCAATCATCCTGGAACTAGCGAGCCGGGAAGCTGAGAGCCACATGCCAGTGACCGCTATCGCCTCTCAGTGTCAACATACAGTTTAAGCACATTCTTGTAGTGTAGTAATTGCCTGTCACGTCCACTACTCTTGATCACCATAATCAGTATCTAGACACATTTCCAGCAATATTTTCAAAATAAATACAGATCTATTATTAAACGAGGCAAAATAAAAAAAAGAATTTTGCAAAATAAACTTTGTATGAACACCATTGATAATTGGTTGTATCATGCAAAAGCTTCAGTGTAGCGTTCATGGTCTTTCAAAGCAAAGGTTGATTTGTCACAGGAAGAGAGCATAACTTTTGGGCAGCGTCAAATGGTGCAAAATTGTTCTAATAGTGGCGTATGTCTTACATGCTTTGGGGGTTGGAAATATGGTACAAGGAGACAGTTGCGATTATTCAAATGGCTGAGCAGGTGGTCCACTGTTTATTCTGTGGACGGATGGTGTGGTGGTGCTTAGCGTCGCTTTGCCACGGCCTTGCGCTGCTTCTCCACAATGATGTGAGTGTAGTCGCGGATCAAGTGTGCAATTTGCGAAGCCTAGAAGAGAAACAAGACGAGAGAAGATCCTAACTGCACATTTCTACCATGTTGGCAAGATCACCTCTCGGGCAGTTGTTTGGAAAGTTGTTATACAGCAATTGTACACTGCTTAAAGCTCAGTGTCAGCACTACACACTGTTACGGTGCATATTTCCTGAAGACATTTCAGGGTACATTCTCTTCCCCGGTCTAAAGTTCATGAATGAAGACAAGCAAAGACTTTAAGTAAGCCGGCGACTAATGTGAACTTACCTGGCTGGTGTTGAAAACAAACTTTGTGCCACGCGTCAAGCTCTCCGTGACGATCATCAAGTTCTTCAGCGAGGGGCTGATAATGTACGCACGTGGACACGCACGCATGCACGTGCACACACACACACACACACACGTGCACACACCCACACACACACACACACACACACACACACACACACACACATTTACACAATTGTACATTAGTGACAGGCGTTCGTATCCACGTTACATGTATCGTGATACTATGTCATGTAGATTGATTTGCCAACCCCTCCCGCATACACTGTATTATGCTGCCCCCCCCCCCCCTTCTGAATTGCTAAGTCGTTGAACTCAGGATAAGTAGGGTGCACACTACTTTCATTAAATGAAAGTAACAAATTTTGTTGTTCATTCTGGTCTAGTTTTGCTGGCAGCGCATAGAGTTGACGGCCATGCGTGCAATACCAGTGATATAGGTAAGTTTCTCTTCATGCAATCTCGGAAACGTTCATGCATAAAGTGATCGCAGATTTAGGGGTCGTCCGTAATTATCGAACTTTTTTCACGAAACGAAATAATTTCGTTATGGGGTGGGAGGGGGTCGATCAATTTCGTTTCAGAAAAGTTCGATACATGTACATGGCCATAGGAGCAGTTACACACTTGCGGGTTTTGTTGTATATGCATTGTATATGTCAACAATTTTTACGTTTTGAGGGGGAGGGAGGAAGGGGTTGGGTCTAAACTAAAATAATTCGTTTGGTGAAAAAAAGTTCGATATTTACGGACGGCCCCTTATGTGGTATAGATACTGGCCTCATGGTGTTGTGACAGCAGTGGTCTATACTTTCGAAACACACTGTAGAGATGGAAAGTAAGAAGGACATGCACAGTGTGTGAGTGGAGATAAAGTGGAAGTGATGTGCTCGCTGCTTTACTGTACCTGTAATTGACAATGTTGCGATAGTCGTAGGTGACCAGTGGCTCCTTGTCACGCCTCTTCATGATGTGGATACCCTGCTCATTGACCGCCAGCCACAGGTTCTTTGGTAGAGTGGCCGTGTAGGATTGCTGCCGTGACAGATTTATTAGCAAACACACGCGCACGCACGCACACACACACATACACACACACACACACACACACACACACACACACACACACACAGAGATTATCACATGGATGTACGAGTACTTACAGTGACATACGTCTCATTAATACATTGTATTAATGAGAGGATTGTGTCTGCAGGATAGGATAGGATAGGGTAGGATAGGATAAGACGGAGCAGGGCAGGGCAGGATACGGCAGGGCTGGGCAGGGCAGGGTGAGATAGGGCAGAATGGGATAGAATTGGGTAGAATGCTGCTCCGCGCACTCACCAGGACTTCGAAGATGGTCGAGCCGTACATCTGCCACTGGCGTACAAAGTCGAAGAACGTCTGGCTGGCCTCGGCAGTGCCCATGTCACCGAGCTCGCGGTGCTTACGTGCCACGTCATCCGGTTGCATTGGCTGTCGCATGTGCTTGGGTAGTAGAGCATCAATCACAGAACTGCGCGTGCATGCACAAACAACATGGAACAAGTATACTCAATCTGCGGACAGACCTGTTTCGTCCTTTGTGGACACAACAGCGCAGCACAGAGAAAAGAGGCCGAACTTGATGGCAATGAAACATAAAATTTTCAAAAGCCAGATTTAAACCAGGCCCGAACGAACAAGTATACGGATATTGTAGATATATATTGTGGCAATCTTCAGTTGATCTACCATGTGACTTAGTCTTGTACTTATGTAAAGTGTACTGTGTACTTGCAGTTGATTGTTTGCTAGTGATGGTACTCCTTACCTGTAGTCTGACCTTGGTCGGTCAGTGTAGGGGCCGAGCAAGACCTGTGATCTCAGTGCACAGACATAGACCTGCAGAAGCACAGCCAAACGGAGCATACAGTACAAACGGGGCATACAAACGGAGCTTACAAATGAAGACGTGAAGCACTACTCCTGTGCACTTCGCCAGTATTCACACAGCGCTGGACCACACTGGAATTGTTCTACTTAAAAAATGGCAGTTTTTCTGTGATAAATATCCGAGAAGTGCATTTTGCCAACGGGTCGACGCAAGTATTGGAGGCTTGTGACAACCTCGAACATTCTATCCTTCAAATGTGCGACAATCACGGGACCAAACCGTTTGAATGCTTTAAATCGTTTTGTCAGCACTAATTCTAGTCTCTACTTACGCCTTCATTGTAGCTGATAGGGAATCGGTCATTAGCCAGGTCATCAATGGCCTGAAGATGAAATAGCAAGCAGATGCAAAACAAAGCATGTTGAGACGGGTCAGTTCAGATTTTTGCAACCAAACAAAATGGAAAGCCATTGAAAAATCGTTTGTATAAGAGTGTGGACGTGTGCTGATCCTAGAATGTTATTGTGAGTGTGGTTGCTCTGGTAGACCACTACTCCGTGTACTGAACAGTTGCTCTGGTAGACCACTACACATGATTGCACTGAACAGTTGCTCTACGAGTGAAACATGTGTATAAGCGTGTGGACGTGATCTGATCCTACAGTATGGTCATTCCTTTGCCTTTTTCCAGCCTAATGCATACGATTTCTAAATTTTCTATAGCATGACTTGGTTAGTAGAACAATGTTGTGTGGAGTATGCAGTGTGAGTGTGAGTCTGGGTGCTGTATGCAAACACTGTCTGATTATTTTATACTCGGATAGAGATTAGAGAGCCAAGGATTAAAATCAGAAAGGGAGCACCGATAGTTTACAAGTTATCCGTTGTTAGTGTTGGACAAGCAGCGGATAAATTGTAAACTATTGGTCCTCTATTTTCGATAACTGTCATGCTCTGTAGTACTGCTGATATCTCAGTGAGTCCCGTACCTGATTGAACACGAGGTTGAACTCGACCTTGTCTTGCGCGTTGATGAACGGCTTCAGGAACAGGCGTTTCTAAAGACCAAACAGCAACGAGACACGCTGATTCTTCATGTACATTCATGCAGAGACAGGCACAAATATGGTGGTCCAATTTCTCACCCAAAATATCTAAAAGATGAAGAGCTCACCTCGCTAACACGGTAAGCGGCATTCGGTAGTTAAAACACCAGGTTGAAAATAAACAAACTAAACGATTTGAAAATTTGAGTATGTCAAACTTTAATCTGGATAGCATTAGGTTGATAATGGTACAGTAGTGCCGGAGACTTTAGAGCTGACCTTGAATGTGAGTTTGAGTGATCGTGCTGACCCTGTGCTCTTGGCATACTTCTCCCACTTGAAGATAGCATCGGCGACTTTCTCGGACGGCAGCATGTTGCGTTCTGCAGCAGCAGAGACAGTGGTTAGGACACGCCATTCGTGTTAGCTAACTGCATTTAGCACTATGGCCCATATGGGTCTGGCATACACCTTAGCCTTGATGCATGCTCCTGCGGCTAGACTCTTCCAGTGTATACCCTTGTATCAGGAATTGGAAGCAACCCTCAACTCGTCCTATATCTTGTTAAACATGTCAGGCTGACATCCATCGCACTCAACGCCATGTGCATAAAAAAATACTTTTCATCTCGTGCTGGATTCAGTTTGGTGTTAGCGAAAATGCGCATCTAAGCGTAAAGTGAAGAGTGGAATCGAGAGAAGCGATCTATTGATGGCATCTTACAGCGCGTGTGACCAGTTGATGGTGATGATACCGTGCATATGCCTTCATAATACATGTTACGTATGATGCTTCTGAGGTCCTGTTTGTGTTTACGACCTACCAAGCTGTCCGAACACTTCGAAAAGGGAGAATCCAGTTGCCGCCTTCTGCAGTCCGATTCTTTCCTTCACGATTGCTACAACCTGTGCAGAGAGGAAATGTGAGAGAGGACGGGAAAATGGGGGAGAAGAAGCATAAATTATATCTGTGCTGAGTATTGTCCATTCGTATTAAAATATTGAGGCTGCACTAACTTATTGCAGGCATTTGCCTTAGTTGAGTCTATACCATATCTCCTAGTCAAAGTGCCGCACTGTATCCAAGTGTGGCCTATGCGCCGGGTCTACTGGCAGTTTGCATCTTGCCTTGCTCACTCACCTCCTCGACAGTGGAAGCGGAGTCGAACTCCAGAGCGCGGAACTGACCATCCATGAAGTAGAAGCGGGCGTGGATCTTGCGTCTACAGCAACACAAACGGCCATGCATTCTATGCATTAATGCTATTAAGCGTATCAACTATGAAGCCTGCTTGGCGTGCGGCTAGCTGCCAGTGCCCTGCCCCCCCCCCCCCCACACACACACACACTCACAAGATTCATGGCATTGATTACACCAGTTTATACCAAGTGTGGCAAGCTGTACAGGTACAGGTGTACAGGTGTGAGGGATTATCACACAATACGGGGGACTGGAGTTGAGACTGACCTGTTTGTGACACACATGATCTCCTGCGATGACGGCGGGTACTTGCGATTTCTGTTCTGTCCTGTTCTTTGTACACACTGTGATGAACAAACATGAACACGATGTGCAAGATCGAATGCGAATGGCGGACTGGGCCTCCATCTAAAACTGGCATGCAGAAAAAGAAGAGTACTTCCAAACGTTGAAAGCAAGGAAAGATGATGCTCAGATTTCTCTCCTCAGTTCAGCCGAACAGAATGCTTTCTGGGCTCACTGTTGCCAATTTATTGCTACTCTGTTGTGTCAGCGAGTGTGTGAATGTTGCACAGTGTTGTACCTTTGCTGCGGTGCCGCCAGTCACCCCTTACCTTCACACAGAACTGTGCTGTGGTGCTACCGTATTTCCCCGATTATAAGTTGCACTCAATTATAAGTCGCACCCCCATTTTCAGGTTTGAGCGATATTGATTTGATATATTGACTTCAGTAGTAAGTCACACTCGATTGTAAGTCGCACCCCCTTTTTTACCCTTGAATTTTAGTGTAAAAAGGTGCGACTTATATCCGTGGAAATACGGTAATAGGTTAAACACCCTTTCCAATAGCTTACCTTCATACAGAACTGTGCATATTTGCCCTCCTCGGTGTTGGAGTCCGTTCCACACTTGCGCAGGTGAGCCATCAGGTAGCTGAGGATTTCCTACACACGATTGAACGAGAAGATAATAACGACGGTACCACCATGGTTACAGAGAGTCAGGAAAGACTTACTTGCCATCGTTCACGGCACAGCAACAACAAAAAAACAGGAGCGGGAAACCGCGATTACGATTAATCTCACACGTATACATTACAGGCTATCCTCACTTACTTTACTCCGCGGCACCACAATGCTACAGGTCATTGCCATGAAGCGCCAGTTCTGAATGTTGATGCGACTGTTGGGGTCTGCACGGGACAAGAGTCAAGTGGACAAAGACCATACAGAAAATTCAAGTTTAACTTGGACATGCAACATGCACCCAGTCTTACAGTATACCAATAGCAGCAGTGGTGGTACAAGTAGTTGTGGCAGGTGCTTTGGCAACGGCAGCAACGACAATGCCGGTGGGTAAGACTTCTGTAGTCCAGCGGTGTCGGATAGTCAGCTGGACTGGCCATGCTCTCCATACCGTCTACCCGCCCCAGCCATGTTTTCATCACCATGCACTATTACACTGACCTGGTCAGCTGTCTGCTTGTCTGTAGTTCAGCTGTTTTGGATAGTCGACTGGACTGGTCGACTGGACTGGTCATACCCTCTACCACCACCCTCTACCCCCTGCCATGTTTTCATTACCATACACTATCAATTCATACACTCACCTGGCTGGTCAGTAGTCTGCTTGATGAGCTGCAAGTAGAACTCATTGCACAGTGCTTCCTTCTCCAAGCACTTTGAGATGACCATCTGTGCCATACCCATGTGCTGCTCATCACTCTCCATCTCAAAGCCACCAGCCTTCTCGATGCCCGCATAGATCTGTCAAGCACAACACAGGCAATTCATGTTACCACCGTCATTGCTACCGGTATGTGTTGCTACATTGGCACCTCTCAATCATGTCAGGGTACCCCCTCTCTCCAGCACCATCTCCTTCCAGTGCCTATCATTCCGCTAACCCCTTCCCTTACTGCAAAGGCTGATCCCGACATCCTACACACGGGTCTTCCACTGGCAATAACAGTGCAATTATATTATATCCTGAAATTTAATGAGATGCATATGCAGAATAATAGTCCGAGGCTGTGACACACTCATGACCCACTAGCCATGTACTGTATCCATTGTACGGCCGTAGTGCTATGAAGCCATAGTGCTATGAAGTGCAACCGTGACTAGACGATACAGAGCAATATCAGTGTATCAGCATACCAAGAGTGACTGGAACATCTTGCAGCCCGTGTCCTCCAGCTCGTCGCCGATGATAATGGATATGGGCTGCGCTAGTCGGTTCTTGCTGTACGACCAGAAACTCTGCTTGAAGACCTTCTCGAACGGCAAGTTCTCCTTCTGCTTCTGCAGGCGCATCAGCTTCTCTCGACTTGGCCTGCACACAGAGTCGTGGAGATGCAAAGAAATAGTCGTAACTCTCCGGGCTGTAATCATCTTCAATTTTCTATAATGACTTGTATTACTGCACTGTTCAATCTGTCTGACATTGTCTGTAAATATTTGCTGTGCAAGACCACACGAATCTGTATCAGATTGATATTGAAAGCTGCAGAACAGGGGCAGCGGAACCGGTCTGGTTGGTCAGGCCGTGGCTAGACCAGCTACTTGGCCATCAAAGCGTGTTTACTGCTGAGGAGGTCATGTGTACCTGCCGTATCATACACAGTGTAGAGAGACTATGATATGGTCGGACCGATCAAAAACTAGTTACGCCAGTCCTGCAGAGTGATTCACTGGACCCTGCATTGGTTCAGGCTTAACTTACCGCCTGAGAGTTGTCGTCAAGAATCCTGTGCTGGTGTCGACAGGCCGTTGCAGGAGGTTGTTCTCGGCCAGGGCTCTCCGAGCGGACAGCACCTCGTCGTATAGCTTCATCTTCTCCTCGTCACTCAAGTGGTACTGTGTAGTGAACAAGCGCATGCAAGGAGCAAGATGAACATGTGTTTTTCGGACATCTAGTGGGTGCACAGGGGCCGTAGCACCCAGTCCGGCCAAGACCTGAACTTATGAAAAAATCGATCCACCCATTTCAACGATTTCGTGCACACGGGTACATGCAGACCTGGGGTTGATAACAAGGCAGTTCCTGGTTTAAAATGCTCATTTCCATCAAGTGTCCCATTTCGCCGGACCCCCCCCCCCCCCCAGATCCCGGTGCTATGGACATTATGTAGTACTCCACTCCACATTACCTTGACACGTGTTGTACCACACTCCACAGCCTCTATATTTTACAAAACATTCATTCTGGGGCCGCCAGGGGTGTATAAGTAACATTTCCTGTCACTTGGCTGTTGTCAGTATGAATTTGCTACAGTCATGAAGATCAACAAGACCTCAATTTCCGATGTGCAATTTCATTCACAATTACTTGAGACTTACCGTCTTGGTCTTAGCTTCGCCGACTCTTGACCAGTTGCTGTGCGACGGAGAGTAGCTGGCGATCAGGTTGGCAATGTCCTCCTTCTGCACCGTTTCAAACATGTAGCACTTCTGCTCTTCGGGGTTCCTGACCTTCATGTTTAGGACCACCACCTAACGGGCAACAAATATGGAGGTGAAGGAGATTGATCGACAGAACTTACTACTAATGCGTTTTATGTAGCAGAAACGGCGATCATCCCAACATTTCAGAGTTGTTGTTCTCTGATAGAGAATAACCAGTACAAAGAGCAGGATTTCACATTGGCTCCCAACAACATGATTCGCGATGTCAGGAACATGCATTGATGCATAGTTCATAAAGACTTGGAAGTGAATTGTGTACCTATGAAATGAGGTGAAAGCCATGATACCCTGGTGAAAGCATTTTTGAGCCTTGACTGAATATCCAGAGAGCCTGCTATTCTGCTTCATGTGCTGGTCCATTTCTTGGCACTTTGCAAAAGTGGGGTAATTCACGTAACGGCACTGTTTTAGACGCCAGCAGGATTGGATGGTGATAGCTGCACCATTGCCTGTCTGTCCTACTTCACTACCCCAGTTGATGGTTGATTCCCTGCATAGTACTAAGTATACTGGGCACAGTCACGGTCAGTCCAGCTTTGGTGTAGCACTTACTGGATCTTCATGATCCACGCTGACGCTCTCCAGCCGCGTCCACGGGAAGTCGGCCATGGTCGCCTTTGAGCGCATGTTGACGAACTTGAAGCCGCTCAGGTCCACCGAGAGTATGAGGTTGTTGGGATACGACCAGAATCCCTTGTAGCTGACAGGGAAGAACGTGCTGCCATACAGTGGATAGTGCTTCACTGATGTCAGGTACCACACCTTGGCCTGGATCTCAGTCTTGCCCGTTCCAAATTCCTGTCGGCATCAGAATGAGGACAAGCACAGCATTATTGTAGTATCATGGTCAGTTGTGATTAACTGCATACACATGCCACCTGAAATGACAAGCAGGCCTGTAGGAACCGGTTAGGTGTGCCCACTACATCATACACAAAGTATGAAAGGCTGTAGTATGCTAGAAAGTGCTTCCGGCGGTTCCGACAAGGTCTGGTGCACAAAACTGCTCTGGCTATAGCACTGGAAATCAAATACTGAGCACACATTCTATTGTCTTCGTTGCCCAGTGCTGTTAGCAGTTGACTGCGTAGACACTTTTCTGTGTTTCATCCTTATCTCCAGCTGACACATGATGTCTTTATCAGTAGGTCTTCCATCCAGCATGCACTGGGAAGTATGTCATGTCACTGGATATAGTGGATAATCTGTATCTGCAGCAAGGTCAGACATTCACCGACATTGCCAATACACTACCATCACCTTGACTACCATCACCTTGACTACCATCACCTTGACTTCGCTAGTTATCCCACTGTCTTACCCTGTGTGCTTCTGACAAAGCCGCACTCCACATCTCGGTGGACCGAGGCTTGTCCTCCAGAATTCGACTCGGGATGTGCGAGGCAGGCTCATTGTACCTTGCAGGATGATGAGAACAAGGCAGAAAGGTTCAACACATGCCACAGCAATCAACCACATGCATTTTAGCATGGCATGCATTGAATAGCAACCAGCTTGCTGGTGGACATGAGCAGACCCCATGCATGCAGACCCCGTGCAGGATGTGTTTCAGACTTGATCATGACTTATAGCATCCTGCTCTCATCTAGCTTGAAAGTAAATACGACAGTCCTCTAGCAAAGATCAAGGACTTACAGTCTACCAGTCTACAGGCTCATTAGCAGCAATAGGCTGTGCAGTGAGGGATTGCTCCAATTACATACTAGTGTTTGAGGTCATACTAACTCTACACTACTCACCTCGTATCCTTGCCAGGTTCGTAGTCGCCCCACAGCACTTGCAGCTGTAGACCGGCCAACTGCAGTGCTACCTTCTCGTTGACCGGGAACTCGTCGAGCTGCACCACGCTGTGCACAGCCTGGGCGTACATCAGGTGGTACTCGACCGGGTCTTGCGGGATTTCTCGCGGGTTGCGGAAGATGCGCTTGCGGAAGACAAACTTGCTGTCGCCACCGCCGAGCGCTTCCTTGTGTCCCTTCTTGGATACGGTCTGGTAGCGTGACATGTTGGCAGATGTTCTCTTGTCCCTGGAGTTGAGAGGACAGTGTGGTTGAGCATGTTAAAGCCGAATCACGGATCAGAGATTGGCAATGGTGTACAGGTGAGCCGCTGGATATCATTGCTCATCTTGTGTTTGAAGAGCTCCCACAACTAGCCGTGCGTGCAGCCCGGACGAAGAGCTCTGAATTCACCCCGGCTCCTTAGCACATGCTAGACCCCTGCACATACAACTTGACTCACACCATACCATGCCATCAACCATACCTAGATGCATCGGTATTCAATCAGAGCATACCTTTCCCACTGGCCAATGATGTCGGCGATGTACTCGTGGCCCTTGATATAGTGTTCTGCTTCCGGATTCAGCTGCAGAATTACACGCACGCACACAAAGCTTGTAGTACGTTGGTCACCCTGTAGTGTTTGAGCATACACTCAACATCCATGTGAGTCTGTATGGACTTTGGCTGGGTAGAACATTGGTGTAGATTAGACCACAACACATGTGACATCACAGTACTGTGTTCACTGCTGTACTGTTTTGATGCACTCACTCACTACAATGCAAAGTGCATCCAATATCAACACACTTGGTCAGCAAGACGTTATCATGTTGTTTCTCAGTATTGGAGCAGCCATGGACTTTGGGGGCAAAACACGCCACAAGCAGCATACCTCATAAAGCGCCCATCCGTCAACGCTCTGCAGTTCGATCTTCTCGGCCAGAGCTCTCAGCACATCAGATGCAGTCGCGGATGGATCCACTCCAACTGCCTTTGCCTTGCCATCCAGGAAATAGAATCGGCAGATGAGCGGATTGAGGTTGCGCACGGCCTGTATATAGAGTGAGAGAGAGAAAGCAAGCCACCAAGGGAGTAAGTTGAAGAGAGAGAGAGAGAGAGAGAGAGAGAGAGAGAGAGAGAGAGAGAGAGAGAGAGAGAGAGAGAGAGAGAGAGAGAGAGAGAGAGAGAGAGAGAGAGAGAGAGAGAGAGAGAGAGAGAGAGAAAGAGAGAGAAGGAGAGAGAAAGAGAGAGAGAGAGAGAGCACAAGTAAGACAAATGTCAAATTTCTTAACACAGCTTTAATGGACTGGATGGACATACAGGCTGAAGTATGTGGGAGGAATTGCTGCTTGTCCATTGCACCGCTTCAGAACTAGGTTCTTCTTTGCATCTGTCAGGTATAACTCTCCATGACGAGAATATGAAAACACATTAAGCACCTGGTGTGACTTACCGATATCTCCATGGCCGAAGGAGGATGCTTTCTTGGAGCCACACGAGTCAGACATATCGTACCAAGGCACCATCTGGCAAACCGCTGACGTTTCTCATCCTCAAAGTGCTTCTTCAGGAAGGCTTGGAGGAACTGTAGGCAAATAGATGAAGGAAAGAATCTCTACCAAGAATCTGGGACGATACATTCACATCAGGTGCAAGTCATGAATGGTGAGGGGTGTTTGTGCAGCCTTCAGGTGTGATATCAAGATGTAGCTATATGGGGCAGTGGAGGTGTTGTTCAGCTGCAGACTGACGTGAGCAATGACGGGAAGGGATGAGCAGGTTTGGTGCTGATGTGTGAACGTGAATATGCCTGTGACACAAGCTGAAGAGCCACTCATCTAGCTACAACATGCGGTGGTAACTAGCTGCAACTTGCGGCAAGTGATAATGGCTGATCTGTTGCAAACCCACCACCCACCTTGTTCAATGATCTTCCAGGTGTCATGGCCGCACAGGACAGGCAGAGAAGATGCCAGCCACGGTCAGTGTCCTCCTCACGGGGGTTCTCCGTCACCTGGCGCATGAGCTGGCAGAAGACCTCGTCGCGCAGCTCCGGTCGATCGATGGCGTAGGCGATGATGTTCTGGATGGTGATGTTCACCTGTTCTGGCTTCAAGTCGCCACGCATATACTTGCACAGGTCCTGCAAAACACAACACCAATCAAAGGTGTGACTCATTAGTCTAGGTCCAACAATCAATGGCGTGCCTGATCGGTTTAGGTACTGCATAAGTGTTGAGTGTTTTTTAAATATCTTTTTTCCTCTTTTTTCCCGCTTGAAGTGAGCCTGGGAAACTGGGTTCAAGAGCAACATTAGCTGAAGTCACTTTTAAATAGATGACCTATCTATTTTGTTGCAAATCATTTCATCATTGTGGCGATTTGTGACAGAGAAGGTTGACAGCACCTGATACTGCCTGCATCATTGATTCATAGATTTACGCTGCCACACAGGGAACTTGTTGCAATGAAAACAAGCTCGTGTCCACGTAAGCATTTCTCGTATTGGCTTGAAATGCATTGTGCCTGTTACGGTAGATAACTTTACTGCAGTGCTCTGGGGGCATGCGTATGTCTCCACTCCAGCTCCACCACATTGAATGTATACACAAGCTGATGATGTGAAAGGGCATGGGAGAAAGAAAAGCAACTAGCATACCTTCCAGATTGTGCAGGCCAGGTTGACGTTCTCCGGGTCGTGCAGGTGGATCAGTGACGTCGGTATTGACAGGCTCTTGGTGTAACGAATCATGTCTGCTTTGGGAAGGGCTTCCTGTGGGGCAGTCAGTTCAGTCAACAGCACAGTCATACAGTACAAGACCATCAGTATGGCAGATGTGGTCAAGTGCATTCGCAGAACCGCATTTGAAAGCATCCCAAATTCAAACATTGTACTGCAACTAAACTAGGGAATGATTCTCCCTCTCAGTATAGGCGATTTGGCCAAATGCATTTGCAGAACCAAAGCATCCACAATTTGAACACTGTACTGCAACTAAAGGAGTGTGTGATTCTCCTTTACCCACTTATGAATGCTAGCGTAATGGCAATGTTCATCAGAAAACGCAGTACCGGGGTCATTCATTGGACTCAACATTAGTGTGAAGTATTTGCCCCTGACCTGTTTGCTGAATTTCTTCCTCCTCATTGTGAACGTGCCTAGTCCGGTGATGTCCTTGGGATGGTTGTTGAACCACTTCTCGGCGAAGGTGAGCATGTCGAACTGCGCCGGGTCCTCGACGGTTTCCGTCTGCTTCTTGGCCGCCTCTTCCTCCTCCTGCAAGATCAGGAGCTTCTTCTCGATTCTCCGTTTTCTCCGCACTGTCCGCCCGCCTTCGGGCTTCGGCTGTGAAAGCACAAAGTAACCAAATGGTGGAGGGCATTTAAGTTCACTTGGCAGTAGTCATGGTTATTCTATTGTTCCTTTTTGAACATTGATCCAATCAACCTGCAATAACTAAGTGTGTGAATAACTGCAGTGTAAGAAACTACCTACACGTACACTGTACCAATGTAGGCTAGAAGCCTAGAAGGAGATGATGCTATACGCATGCTGATGCCCAAAGATGTAGCCCTTTCCCCTTCTAAACAATACCTGTGATGACTGGAACATGCCATCTAGCTCCTTGTTCAAGTCGCTCAGGAAGTCCTGCTCCTTGGCCACTTCCTTGGGCGCCTCCACCAGGAAAGTGAACATCTTGTCCAGGTCCACGGTGCCGCCGGAGCCCAGTGCCTTGTCCACCTTGGACTCTGCAATCTTGGCCAGCGAGTACAGTTCGCGCTGGGCTGACCTGGACATGAAAGGGAGCAGTGTACGTATACAACAACACACGGGCTGTATCAGCAGGAGGCGATCATGCAGAGAGACAGCTACGTAGGCATAGGCAGCCTGCCCCGTGTGCCTACCTGGGTGATAACTACATGTAGTAACAAAGTACCTCTAGAGAGTAACTAATACTACTAACTTTATACCATATTTCCTCGAATGTAAATCACACTTGTTTACACTAGACTTCAAGGGCAAAGAAGAGTGTGCGACTTACAATCAAGTGTGACTTCCTACTTATGTCAATGTATTGAAACAACTTGGCTCAGATCCAAAAGTGGGTTACGACTTATAATCGGGGGAATACGGTACTTACTCCAGTGACGCTTGTACAGCTTTCTGCCGTGCCTCCTCTCGATCGCGCTCTGCCATGGCGAGCAGCTCAAGGCGTCGCTTCTCCTCCTGTTCTCTCAGCTTCCGTTGCCTCTCCTCTTCTTCCTTGCGCTTTTGCTCCTTCAGCGCAGCGTAAATTTCTCTTGCGAACATTCCACGCAGATGGGACTGTAAGGAGAGGAGAGAACGGAAAGTATCAGTTTTCTAATAGGTCGTTTGAAGATTTGCGGTTTTGAAACACCCCACCGGGTATTATCAGCCTTCAGCATGTGTGTGTGTGTGTGTGTGTGTGTGTGTGTGTGTGTGTGTCCGTATGTGCACGCGTACATCAACATAAGAGAGTGTCGGGGGAAATGGTGATGTCCGTAACACGCTCACCTGAAGAGTAATGGCAGCGCGACGTTGCTTGATATACCAGAGGCGCTGCCTGCGTCCGCGGTACCAAGATTGGATCCTGACTGCCGCTGCTTTTTTCTTCAAGAACGCTGAACACATCAAAACACGAGAAAGATGCTGATACTTGCCACTTGGTGTTTTGGAATCTATAACAGTCCCACCTCCTCCTTGGAGATGTAGGTTCTACTCGGAACTAGGTGAGGAGTTTTATGAAAAGTACGACCCTTCATGAAAAACCAAAAATTAATTAGGTTGATAAATACACATAAACTGCATTCAAAGGCGGTGTACAGTGTGAGGCTATAAGAGCTGCTTGCTAAAAGCCATGCAGATCATTACCTTGTCGCTGTACATAGCCACGCCACACCTTCTGGATGAGAACAATCTTGGTGGTGAGCAGGATCAGTCTGCGTTCCTCTAGCGGATCAAACACACTGTTCCTGAGGAAAACCTAAACATGGTGACAGCAAGTCCCGAAAACCGTCAGTGCTCAGGTGTTGTGCCCATGTGTTGAACCCGGCAACTGACTGCTGCGTATATGCAGCACATGTATGTACACCTACATGTACTGCACAAGGTCATGCTTCACATGGATAAGTGTTTCACCCCGGCCTCACCAGTGTAACTTTGAACTACAATAAAACTCTGATAAGAGAGACCTACCCTCATGGGCAGCAGCAGACAAGTGTACCCGAGGTGCTTCTTATCCAAGCATACTCCGGTATGGATCACTACAGCAATGCTACACACAATGTCCGTGCTAAGCAAGAGCATGCCTTATCGGATTACATGTCAATTACTAGTACCTACTACGCGAGTTCTCCAATGCTACTAAGCGAGTTCCACTTTAAATTCATGTAGAGCCCAACTGCCAGCCATGACCGGCATCAAGAGCCGCAACCATCAATACAGCTCAAAGAACCAGCGGTGAGAGACCGTGATCAGACTACTGCTGATATTGGGCAAAGCATACTGTCACTGTATTTTAAACAAAGAGTATACACCTGCCAACCACGTATGTGCATCGGTATAGTGACTATAGTGATTGCACAGCTTCAATCAGGCTAGACAGAGTATTGCACTGTATTATGTCATGGCCATATTCTTTCCATTACATTTTCTGCGGCATGTGTGTCCTCACCATTGTTTTCCCGATCTGCCACTCTGTCTCCGGCACCTTGAGTGACTTGAGGATGTGCGCCACTGCTTTCTTCTCATCGCTCGGCAGCGTGTCATTGACAGCGAGGCAGCGATACTTATCCAGGAACGATGAAGCTGGTACGTGCACCGGGAAGCCCTGGAAACGGAGTACACAATGCCATGTGTGTTTCTCTTCTCCTTCAGAGCACATCTACTCAGCAGCATACACATATACAGGGTGCACTAACAGTTGTACTTGTAGTACGCATGTACATTGGCCAGAACTTGAAGTAGTGCCGTAGATTCCACTTGGCCAGGAATGCTGTATACTTTGTGAAGTATTTCCCAACCTTCACGACAATAATTATATTGGTGATTATGTATTTTGATTTTGGGATAAAGGGATCC
The DNA here is from genome assembly GCF_964019385.1 of Sycon ciliatum. Lineage (NCBI taxonomy): Eukaryota > Metazoa > Porifera > Calcarea > Leucosolenida > Sycettidae > Sycon > Sycon ciliatum. The sequence goes on from NC_088646.1 coordinate 30,028,961, forward strand.
TTGATCAAGCAGAAAGTATAGCCCTGTTCAGCCTTCGATCAGGATCAGAGTTTTTGTAGCTCCTATCACCCAACAAGAGATACTTGAAGTAATTTCAAACAAAAAGTTGTCATGTCCCGTATGAACACTACAGTATGATACATCACAATACTGTTGCATTATTGGTCTGTTGCTTTGGCAGTGTAATGTAATCACCGACCCTCCGCTCCTACCTCTCGCCGGATGCGAATGATGTCCAACATTCCGGAGTAACGTAGCTGAGTAATGATCAGTTCATCGTCATAGACCTTTGGCTTCTTGACGGAGTTTGGCTTCAGGCAGCGCACATACCTGCGACAAACCCACCAAAATTGCATTTCCAGCGCGGTTAGTTCAATGGTGTAAGTTAGTGCGGTGCATTCGCCATTATACAGCGTAGCACAACGCAACATGAATGGAACTCCCTTCAATTTAGACTATGTCTTTGGGAAATCCTTGAATAAAAAAGCAAATAAATAAACAGTTGCCCCAGGGCGAGGCGCTAAGCACCATTGGTTTGACGACAGTTATCATACAACCCATGTGTGCCTGTTAGATCGTGTGTACTGATGAGAACTACTTACCAGGGTGTTGTTGTGTCCAGCACGTCAACAAGACACATGAGCTGCTGCTTGAATGTGTCACCGACTGTGGGCTTGCCCTGTTTACATACCAGATACAAGAGGAGGAGAGAGATAGAGAAGGCATTTTTCATCGATGCACATCTGCATTCTGGGTTTCTGCTAGATATGTGTGTGTGTGTGTGTGTGTGTGTGTGTGCGCGCCACCGAAGATAGAAACACTAGCTGTGTGTAGAACGGTCCCCTTTCACCTCAATTACTCTCCTTGTTTCTTTTCCTTTCTCGCTGTTGTCTCCCGCTTCTGGGAGCGACGTGGCCATTTTGTGGCAGTTGTACATAGTAGTACATAGTAGTAGTGTGTGTGTGTGTGTGTGTGTGTGTGTGTGTGTGTGTGCGTGTGTGTGTGTGTGTATGTGTATGTGTGCGCGCATGTGTGTGTGTGTGCGCGTGTGTGTGTGCGTGTGTGTGTGTGTGTGTGTATGTGTATTGGAATGGGGTCTCTGCATCAGGTACTATACTCTGAAGAACTGTGTACAGCAAAAGCTGCAACGTGCGTTTCTCTTTGAGCCCCCAAAAACGCTATCAACTGCTTCACTCACTCACCCTACGCTGCGTGCTGGATTCGTTCAGCTTGTCCTTGTTGACGGCGATGGTCTTTGTCAACTCCAGTGTGGCCGACAGCAAGTCCTGCACGACAGATGGGCAATTTTATCACTAAGATACAGATAATAAACCGGGCATTCCAGCTATGCTAGTCCTGTCACCCACTCTATATGCATGTAATGCATCAAAGTTAAATCCCTGCTTGGTGATCACTGCCACTGCACTGATGGTGTGGTAGTGATCGGTAATACACGATACTGTTCATTCTACTTCTTTGAGAAGTACACAAGTCAGTATTGATGCTGCGGTATTGTAAGAGGTACGACGTGGCCATGCAGTGGTGTCTACAACGGGTGGTCGTGTTACACAACTGACTGTGACTGCTCCACGGAGAGGGGTCAGCGTACCTGGAATCTACAGATGTCCTTGACGAACGCCATGCTCGACTTGCGCATGTAGTCGAACAGCATGTCCTGCTGCACGTCCTTGTTCTTCTCCAGGAAGTGAGAGATGCTGTACATGACGGCGCCGGCGTAGTGCTGAATTCCAAACTCCATCTTCAGACGCCGCTTGTCCTCCGGTATGACGTAGTTTGGATGGCCACCGAGATCGGCGTGCTGTTTCTCAACGTATGACTCATCCGTACCCTGGTCACGCATAAAAGTGTTGAGCAAAGCCAGACCATCATTGATCAGGTACAATGCTGCCATCATTGTTCTATAACGGTATAAGGCTTTGATTCGCATATGTGTTGTGGCTAGTTCTGAATAACGAACATAGTTCCTTACTAGTTAGTGTCAAGCGTCAAAGAAAGATACATTGCCGTGGAAGTTGACTACCAACTGCATGTTCTTGCTAATTATTACCACATTGCAGAAATCAAAGATCGCCCCACCAATGCACATGACCAAAGCACTCCCACATCCTCAATCGTGGATGATATATCAACACATCTCGGGCATTATCGGGAGCCGAGACACGCGCTTGGCGCCAGCCGTACCTTTGGAAAGCGGCATTCATCGTCCAACATCCTCAGTACACATGTTGGGGCCTGTGAGCACACACAGCAAACAGTCACAGGTGCAGTCATGAAGAATGTTCAGTTATGAAATGCCTGTCCACCAGAATACTGCAACTGTCCATGTATTGTACCTGTGTAAGTACATGTGTTAGCATCAAAACAGTGGCTCTCGGTTCTGTGGAATGAGTGATGAGTAAAGGTGAAGCATGACTCTTGTTATGCATGCGTCGTTGCAAGCATCATTGGTATTGGAACACGATGGAGTACCCCCCCCCCCCCCCGCCCTTCTAAGTATCCTTTCCAAAATATGTTCTACCCGTCACGATGCCCTTACCTTCTCAATCAGCTCCAGACACGCTGTATTGTCTGTGAACTGGATGTGAGAGAAATTGATCTCCTCCTCTCGGTACTACAGGGAAAACAGCAAGACAATGGGTGTCACTAAAAAGTGTGAAAGGCGCTTGCTATGAGCTACGTACGGCTACAGCAGTTGTATTGTTCCCCGCGCTGACTGCAACAAAGCCAGCATACCCTTCTACAAGCACCATCAAGCCCTGTGAGTGTCTGTGTTCTCGTGCACCATAGAGCACACAGCACTTCAGCAGGCCTTTGTACACCTTTTTCTACACAACTACAATAATGCAGGTATGCACACACTTGCACTCTTCTCACTCTCTCTCTCTCTCTCTCTCTCTCTCTCTCTCTCTCTCTCTCTCTCTCTCTCTCTCTCTCTCTCTCTCTCTCTCTCTCTCTCTCTCTCTCTCTCTCTCTCTCTCTCTCTCTTGCGCATGTGCACAAACGGGCACACATACACGCACTCTCCTCTCCTTGTTGCATGCAGAAAAGTAGGTCTAGCTCAAGCTCTGACCTCTGAGACCGTGATAAGAGTGTTGTGTATATGAGTTACAAGGTACTAGTCATGATCAGTGTAAACATTAATGACACCATTGCACATGCATGCCTACTAAGCTTCAATCAAGCTTTGCCATGATACCAAACACACATTATTATTATAGCGCTACTCTCACCACCCTCCTATAACAAGGCTAGGCATACCATACAGTAGTTGCTCTGTCGCCTGGCCGTTCACTTACGATCTGCTGCTCCAGAGCAAAGACGTAGTGGTTGAAGAACTTGTGCAGCTTCTCGTTTGTGAAGTTGATGCAAAGCTGCTCGAACGAGTTGATCTAGCAACATTCAGGCATATAAGAACAAGTGAATGAGTTTCACAGTCTCCCCACGCATACAGCGAAAGAACAATGTTGTTACGTGCTGTAGTAGAACTGTAACTAGTCCATGGGTGGTGTGACCAGAGTGCAACGTATGAAGTCTTTGTGGTACACTTTCACAACAATAACACACACAGAAGTCTCTGCTGTGAGCACGGTGGCTCGGCAATGGCGAAGTATGAACTACATGAGGAAAGAATGCCGATAAATCTGCAAGCACGTTGAACTTCATCCGCCAAATGTTCCTTTTCTCTTGTCTCAAAGCTCTTTATGCCGCTGCGTAACCTTCTCTTCTCTGCCACACAACCACGACACACCTTTACCCTGCAGGTGCTCTTATGCACTCACCCCAAAGTTCTCGAAGCCAAAGATGTCCAGCACTCCGATGAACCGTGCCTTGGAGATGTCCGTTCGCGTTGACAAATTGATCTGATGCACTAGCCAAGCGAATGTTCGCGAGTACAATGCCTTGGCCATGGCATGGCGGTTGTCCCGGGCCTGCACATGGGGAAAAGAAATTTTGTTCATTTTAAAAAGAACTCAAGTTCAGACAAGACATGGGCATGCAGGTCCTTCGAGGAGATCGCCCAGTATCACAGACTTATCAGCTTTGACATACTGTTCCAATAGCAACAGTTTTGGCGACAGCAAAGAACTGCACATTGTACTGTTTCGGTGCTGAACTTGGAGCTAGGTCAAGCAGCAAATGGATAGGCATGTGTTCTTATTCACTCACAACCCACCATACAGTAACCTGCCCTTGTGGAGATACCCATCCGTGCGCCATGACAACGTGCGTGACCTATTGGCGGAGGCCATGCATGGCTGAGGTGTGCCGTCATGTGTAGCCAGAGCCTGCACTAACTCCTCTGACCAGTTGGGCATTACATGGCCAACTGTGAACTGTCAATACAGTGTGGTTACTTGTTATCAGGCAGGCATAGCACTACTACATTCCCACACTGCCAAACAGGCAAACAGGACAATGCACATACCTCTGGCAGCTTGTGGGGAATGTCGGTCACCTGGCCGCGCACGGTTAGCTGCCGTGTGGTCACCACCTTTGCAACGTCATCCCTGCCGAGGCCGAGCAGTGTTGCAATCTTGCTCACCGTGTCTCTGTCCTTCTTGGTCAGCTCACATGACTCACCGTCCACATCCTTCATTTGCCCAAACACACACACACCGTCAAATACAGAGAATCGACTGTAGTACAATGTAAGTTAATGTGTGAAAAAAGAAAGTGCTATTCACAAGTTCTAGCCTTTTAGTACTCCCATAATCTTCACTGATGAGATCTGTATGATCAAGACAACTGTATTATGAGAGGAGATGATGCTAGTGTCTGCTACACTTTGAAGCCATGCTGCTGGTATAGTGAACGGGGTCGGCTGTAGTCAGTAGATTACATGTGGTGGGGAGTGTGGACTCAGTACATGTATTGAGGTATAGTGACTGGCATGTATTGAGGTATAGTGACTTGCATGTATTGAGGTACATGTATAGTGATCTTACCTTGAACTCTAAGTTCCCCACGAGTAGGATAGCCGAGAGAACACTGAAGATACCGTCGCACATCTCCGGCGTGATGTTGAGCACGTTGAACGCCAGCTTGGTCATTTCGAACATCTTGACGTCGTCCACATCCTCCAGCTCGTAGCAACCACTCTGGTTGATGTAGGTGTAGTACTGGGCTGGTTCCAGTAGGAACTGCTTCTTGACGTCGGGAATCGCAGCGCCTGAAGCGGCAGTCAGTCAACAAGAGAAACCGTACTGGGGGTGAGCAGGGTTTACAAATTTCAATGTAGTTCAATACATTTCCCTCCTCATATGACCATGCACAGGACATGTGAACATTACACGCATGCATACACACACTTACCAGCGGCGGCAAGGCGATAGAAGATGTGATAGTTGCGCTCGTCCTTAGCCTGAAAAGTAATGCGGGACTGCTCGAGGAGGTAGTCCTGGATGACGCAACCGTTGATCTGATTACTCTTGTCGAAGCAGACCTGGATGAACTTTCCGAAGCGACTGCTGTTGTCATTACGAATGGTCTTGGCGTTTCCTGAACAGTGCACAGCATGTGTACATGTACATATGACAGCGCACAATAGTTTGTTCGAACGTCTGTAGAGCGACGATTTCTGTGGACCTGGGGGTGTTCTACTAAGCTGGCTTTCAGAGATACCCGCCGATACGTACCACTTCCAGGGTGTCAAGGGCCGTGCAAGTTAAGGGCACCAAGTATGCACCTCGCCGGGGTTGGATTTCACCGAACACAAATGTACACTGAGCCCAGGCAACTAGGGAAGCAGCACTCACCGAAAGCTTCCAGGATAATGTTGGCCTCCATGATCTGCTGCTGTACCCACTGTACCTCACTGCTGGTCACTTCACACAGGTAGCGCAGGATGTGCTTGGTTGTCTCCGTCTGCAAGACAACACCAACATGATACCACATGTTTAAAGGTTTAATACCGGCATGACCTAAAAACTGAACTAAAAAGGGGTTGGGCTGCTTACAACCGGGGTTTAACTGCCATTGAACTGAGGTCGACTTACAACCTAAGTTAACTACTTAGACATGTAGTAGTAACTGGTGAAAAAACAGTGGTAGTTCAGCACGTAAACATTCTCCTCCCCACATGTGCTCTTGATGTTGATGCTGATGTTGGTGGGGTACTACTGGTATGATCGTGACTCAGTGTGGTATTCTCACAGTGACATGCATATTTCAAAATCTCGTATTGCAGTGCATGTACTGTGTGGACAAAGTGCTTTATGGGTCCAGTGTAGACCGTTATGCGATTCCTGGACACCAGATTACTAGTATTACGAGATGAAGATTATAATTATACAGATCAAAAGTCCAATGCAATCCACCCTAAATCATGCATGATGTCATTATGTCCATCCAACACTGCCGGGTGTACTGAAGGACACGCATAAGCAGCTGCAGCATGTAATCATGTTTTTAAAAGGCATAATTGCTTAGTGCTGTATACATGTAACTGACCTTGCCTGCCCCGCTCTCGCCGCTGATGACACATGACTGATTGCGTGCAGTGCTCTGCAGGTGAGTGTAAGCTGATTCGGCCGTGGCGAAGACGTGTGGTACACCGCCGGTCATCTTCTTGCCCACATACTTCTCAATAGTGTCCTGTAAGGCATACGGATGCGATACACACTGTTATCTGTACAGCCCCTTCAAGTCATACACACCTTGATTGATCCGTACTGCTCCTGCTAACCCCACGCACCCACACTGTAATTCAGACGTTACTCATGTTAGTACATGTACAGTGTTGCACAGAGAAGTCCCAATGGTCCACCGTCAGTCATAGCGAATGGTGTGAGTAGTACTGGATCTGATAACATTGCTAGAATAGCAAATACTTCAAAGTGTTGCGCATGCACAGTGGCACAACTGGTCCATCTTTCAGGGGGTGCTCTGCATGATAAAAAAATTGTCAGTATTCTTGAAACAGGTGGAGTTGTAGGTTTGTAATTGAAATTAGGCCATTTGGCCTGGACATTTTATTTTTTTATTTTATTTTTATTTTTTTACTAAGTACACAACCTACTCGTCAGAAGGGGAGAAGACAACAGAGTATACAATAACAAAACAGCAGGGAGAATAGGGGCTGCAAAGCAAGCCTGTGCTGGTGAGGCAAGCCCACAACACCCACCTATGGTCTCGGCGTTAACGTGAGCTTGCGCACCACAGCCTAAAAGAAGGGGGTGATTTAGCGATAAAGACAAGAGAAGGTTAGGTAGAACATGCACATGCTGAATGACGGTCGAAAGATGTTTGGGGACGCACAAGCCCCCTGTGCCCTCACACTGGCTATGTGCCTGCATGTATGAGGTCGACATACGTACCTTTTCGTAGATAGGGAAGAACTGGTATGGATTCACAGCAACCAGGATTGTGCCCGTGTAGGTCTGTAGAATTGTGCTAGTCAAGGAAATAGTTTTTGACAAAAAAAAGAATGTCCTCCCCGGCCGGGAATCGAACCCGGGTCTTCCGCGTGACAGGCGGAGATACTTACCACTATACTACCGAGGATTGACTGATGAATGCTGCAACGACTGATAAGGTGAAGCTGGACTTAGTGTTGCGAACAACCGGCAACACAACTCGGTTCAATCCTTCCATTTCCTTCCCTTTTCACTTTATTGTTTCACTTCGGTATTATCCCACAGGCGATCGGCCTTCTTACAGGCTAAATACAGGAGCCCAAAGGGAAGTGCATGAAAGAAGTCTGCCCAGCGTTGACTCCGAGACCCACGGTCGGACGAGCTGCCCAGGCCTCACCACCACTGCCGTTTCTGTGCTGCCTTCTCGATACATACGTATGTACACTGTATATCATGTGCACATTCACATGTCTGAAGGTTTGTGGTTTTTCAATAAAAAAGAAAAAGAAGAAAAGGAAGGTTTGCACTGGTGGATTGGTACTGCTCTACTACTATCCACTATTCACTGCACTAGTCATCTGGTCATGTGCTGTAATGTGATACGTATCCAGGTTTTCACAGTCAGTAACTGTTTGTTTCTGTATCAAGTGTATGTATGGCCGGCCCTATTGCAGTTTCAATGAGGAGAGGGCAGGTAGACTGCGGCTTGTCTCACTTCCTACATGACTGCACTATACTATCAGCATGTTTCGATCAATTGCAAGACCTGTGCAAGTACAATGTCAATGGGAAGAGGGTCCGACAATCACACACTGATCTCGTTTTCATGGAAGGACCTATTAATTTTGATGTACTAGTCTATGTATGTGTACCAGTGCGTGTGCATTTGAACGTGAAGTAAATGGCAAGGATACGTAGATCAGCTCTTTGCTGTAGCGAGTTCTCAGGTTGGTGTTGATGCCAATTTCGTCGATTTCGCTGATCACGGTCATGTCCGGAACACCATCCTCAGGCCTGGCACCTACAACACAGAAGACACGTTACAACCACCAACGGGTGCACACTGAGCAACTGGCGGCAGTGATGGCGCTCCGGAGGGAAGTCCGAGCGCATAATTCAGCATGATTATCCATCATTGACTTCAATGTTTACTTCGACTCAGGGCCGGCGGAACCGGTCAGGCTGGTCCGGCCATGGCCGGACCACTTTCCCAGCTGGATTGGACCACTTTCCCAGCTGGATGGTCCATGTGATTCGTGCAAAACCGGTGTAAAAAAATCCAGAGGTACATGACTCGACTGTATTGCCGACGTGTGATGTGCTTCGAAGTAGCTCAGGACTCCGTGACCGGCACTGTATGGCTGATATGGATAAAAAAAAGTTGTGTTTGTGTTCTTTCACTATAATTTTCTGGAGCCTTAGAGATGCCCAAATTCGCTCTATTTCACGTAAATTTTAAATATTTCTCCCGGGGGACGTCCCCCGGACCCCCCTCAAAAGTTCGCCGGACCACTCCCAAACTCCTTCCTCCGGCCCTGCGACTGAGATCTGACATTCACTTGAATCCTATCCAATGGAATTAGCATGTGATCAGTCAGGGTGTGCTGAGGACATACCAACACACAAGAGCCCTTACCGGACGCCGCCAAACGCGGCCTTTCCAAGACCTGCGCCATGGTTGGACCAGCCCAGCTGGGAGATGGATCCTTTCAGCTCACACAGACTCGCTCTCCTTCCCTAAGTTTCTGCGAGCGCTTCACATCGGGCACCGGTTCTCAACGGACAACTAAAGGAACGACCAAGTGAGAATCATATCGAGCGTCTCAGCTTCACAGGTCCGTGCTTGGCTAGTTTGAGCTCGCAGCATCAAGCACACGTTATGTGTCAGACCCGGTAGCCGCAACTTCTGCTGTTACACGAGCTTCGCACGCACGACCAGCGACCCCAGGCATACAAATTTCAGATCTGCTATTTCAGTAAATAATTTGTCGCCATCCGAGCTTCTCAGAAAGCATCTTCGGAGCGTCCCCCTCCCGCTAATGAGCCCGTACCTCTGGCAACGCCCTAGCGCCCTAGCTGCTAGCGCCCGAGTCATGCCTCTCGCATGCTTGCAATGGCATGGCGTGGACACGACACTCCACTGTCTGTCTCCAGTCAACCGGTCCTTGTCTACGACCCAGCTTACCGCATGCGCACGACGCATTTTGATGGCGTTACCGTTGGTGACACACACACAGCTTCACAACTAACACGACAACTCCGCAAGTCAGCAGATCAGGGAACAGAGTTGTCAAAACTCACCGACGCGTCCAACTATGTAATAATAATACGGTCTTACTCTGAAGACTGAAGTCCACAACTCCATGCATGATCCTCCCAACCAGAGTGTTACCTCCACTGACAGTCTGTATGCTGGACCAGGCTCCAGATCCAGTAACCGTACTGCGTCTGTCTGTAATACGCATTACTCGTCTACAGCGTGATGACCGGTTACGGTCGTTTGACTAGCACGAGTTTACGCCAAACAAAAAAAGTCCGACAAGCTCTCAAAAAAGTCAAAATCGTGTTCACGTGACGTAAAAACGAACCAGATCAGCACGTGCGTGATCATGGTGATGGAAAAACCCAGTCAAACAGCAAACAAATCCTTGTTGTATGAAGCCTATTTTTTATTGGAAAGGCTTCCTGTCTGAAGCCTTTCCATACTGGTACTCGATGTTCCAGTTTTGTGACACGAGAATGGCACGAGAATTAGTGTACCGCTGAGTGTACCGCTATACACGTGGTCGACACTTAGTCGACACGTTGTTGATACTTTTTTGACACGTGACCCCGTCAACGGTCTGCTTTGTGCCAATGCCACTCGGTAAACGCCGATGCCGCGTACGACAAAGACGACTATCCCGTACGCGAAACAATTGAGAACTGCATGACGTGGACCTGACGGCAAGGACAACTGCGAGGAGACCCCTTTCGGTCGACGGGAAGGAGAACTGCATGCAGAAGTCGACGAAGTCGAACGAGGAGGCCCCTTTCCGTACCCCGTACTGCAAAGTGCCATTGATGGATGCCTTTTGCACCTGGAACGACCCCTTAAACGCTGTCGCGGCGACTATCCCGTACGCGAAATAGTTGAGAACTACTGACGTGGACCTTTTGCACCTGGGACGGCCCCGTAAACGCTGTCGACGATGTCGTGTCGGCGGAGTGAATGTGCAGGGTGAAAAGAATTGCTGCAAAGACGTCCGCTCTAGGCCTTTGGAGACATCGTGGGAACTCCTTCCGGTACTATACAAACTGCTGACGTGGCCGTGGACATGTACATGGAGACATGGTGGGACTTCATGTACATGAATACATGGTGGGAATTCCTTCCGCCACCCCCGTACCGCAAAGCCAACGGTGGGGAAGGAGAAGTGCAGACGTGCAGGAAGACGAACGAGGAGGAACCAGGACGAGCGAGCAATGGCAGGACTAGCTGGACCGTAAGTAATAGCTGAATTGTGCATGACAACTTGACATCCATGCGGCACTCGCCACTTGCCACTGCATATTTCTTGTCCACTAACAATGTCTCTCCTCTGCCCCCTGTGTGTCCACGGCCCTGTTGCTGAATTGGCCCGATGAATCGAATGTCTTCCGCAACTGGAACGGCCCAGTAAACGATGTCGCGTCGGCGACTGAATGCGCTGGAGGGAAAATATTGCTGCGAAGACGTTTCCTCTAGACCACGGTAAGGCAACCCATTGATATGTTGCCAGTTACCTTCTACTAACACGTTATCAGGTGGAGAGTGTCTTGTACTCACGTTATCAGGTCGAGAGCGTATTGTAGTCACTCTCTCTATTCCTGTACTTCATTACGTTTAAGGTGTACGTATAACTTCTCAAAAAAATTTAATGGTCTACAGTCGTGTCGGAAGGGTACGGTGGGACTGTAGACCTGTTACCTTCTAACACGTTATCACTATATCAGGTCGAGAGCGTATTGTACTCTCTATTCCTGTACTTCATTACGTTTCAGGTGTACGTATAACTTTTCCAACAAATTTAATGGTTCACGTCTTCAGATAGAGAGCGTATTGCACCCACTGTCTAGTCTCTGTAGTGCATTGAGATTTTGTTGATCGCACATGAAAATGGATACACAGGCAAAGCAGGCCAAGTACATGGCGAGATGTCGCCAGAAGAACGTCTTCAGATAGAGAGCGTATTGCACCCACTGTCTAGTCGATTTTGTGGATCGCACATGAAATGGATACACAGACAAAGCAGGCCAAGTATATGAGAGAGTGGACGATGTGCGGATCGACACGGCCTGCGGGTACTTCATTAAAGTTACCCGTGACATAACTAGGATAAAAGTTAATCACTGCAAAGACATTGCCAAGTATGTGAGCACTTTGGACTTGACAGAAGAGTGCAAGGGCGACGTTGACAAAACATACCGCGGTGACTGTCACCATCATGACAGCAGGGCACATCGCACGCAGCATCGCAGATCGTGTCGAATTGCGCATCATAATATTGCAAAATTGCTCCTGTGCAGGCAAGTGGATTTCATTGCACTTCTCAGTTTGGGAAATGCTCGATTATGACAATTCTGCGTGTGAGTGCACTAGCCCTGAACATACATGTAGGTGACCCGTTTGTGGTGTCTCATAGCTAGCCCTTTCCCAAAGATGCTCGCCACTTTTTTCGGAACTTTTCGGTGTTTAGGAAGAAATCGCAACTTTCACAACTTTCTTCATTTTTCGGAACTATTTCGCAATTTCTCCGCAACCTTGGCGCAATTGGCCCCATGGTATGGGGTCGAAAGATCAAGTCACCGACTACATGTTGCATTGTTGGACAAATACATACTCGTGCTCGCTCATTTCTCGCCTGCCTTCAGGCTCATTTCTGAGAAACAGTAGATCAACGGTAGTTACGATAATTATGTGCATTCCCTTTTCCGTGCACTGTAATGATGTACATGTACATGTAGGATACATGCAACAGGCTACTGGCACTGTGTAAAATGGTGGTTCACAGCAGGAAGGGGTGTACGAGTTTGCTGTCGCAGCATCGCTGCATTTCTGCTATTTCTGCTCCCTGTTTTGTAGGTTTTGCACAAGAACTCTCCAATTTTGAGTTGCGATGTTGGCAACTTTTGAGCTTTTTCTGAAAATATGGATGCGATTTCAGCAACTAGCACTTGTTTTGGCACGGTTGCGAAAAGCATAAGTTGCGAAAAACTATGGCATCTTTGGGAAAGGACTACTCATAGCCTACCTCACGACCTTCTGCTTTCTTTCTTCATCACTTGTATCTTGCAGGTATATCATCCCGTGACGACCACATTGAAGTCTGAATTTGAAGTGTGAAGATGCTTCAGCAACCACATCGTACTTTTCCATTGCTTTCATTGTGCTTCTACTGTGCATGTGTGTAACTTGTGGGGTAAACATGTGATGACATTGTATGCTGGCGACACGGTCAGATGTTGTCCATGCGTCTAACGTACACGTGCATGTTATGCATTGAAAAGGATTTGCCACTTGCGATCCTGGGACGAGTATCAGGTCAGCTTTGTCCTGTCTGGGCTGTATCAGATTGCTGTTCACTTCTCTATCTGTTGGATGTGTGACTTTCTGCAAGTTTCTGGTGTATGATGGCCACTTCCTTTCTTGTCACTTTGTATGATATTACATTCTGTATTCGCTGCTTCCATGGCGTGGTCTGCAAACTGCAATCCTTGGGCAAATGTCATGTTTGCTATGTTGTGCTTTGGCCGTCAGCTTGTCTACACGCTGTAGTTGAATTATTTTTGTTTCACAACTGACTTCCTCAAGTACGGTGGCCACTGCTTTGCATGGCATTATATATGAAGAATTTCCTGTTTGTGTCGTGCGCATGTGCGTATGTGTGCGTGGCCACGTGTGTGTGCCGTGTGCATGTGCGTATGTGTGCGTGGCCACGTGTGTGTGCCGTGTGCATATGCATGTTTGTGTATCTGTGTGCGGGGTAGCGAGGCGGGGAAGGCTGGTATGTATCAGTGTTTTATTGCAGTCTCATGGCTACATACAGTACATCGCGCGTGGTCATCATGTTTATCTTCGGGGTTGGGGTGGGGAGGGAACGGAAAAAGAACTGAAATTATCCATATAAAACCGCTCTGTGAGCGGTTCTGAAAAACCTTTACTGGTACTGCCCCGTCGTAAAAGTAAGAAATTAGAACTGGTCCATTGTCCTCCCAAATGCGAACTGATCCACCTAAATCATGAATGACGGGACCCGAACGCACCAGTAGCACGAGGTTCCTACCTGTGGACGCAGATGGGGACGTTGGTCCGGACCAAAGGCCATGTACTGTACTAGCGGTAGGTGGTGTTGCGTATCGGAGCGTCAGCTTCGATATAACAGTGTATTGCCTATGACGTCAGTCATTTCCTTCAACCCAGACCGGTCTTCAAAGTGCAAAAAATAAAATCCAGGCCCAACCCAGGATCGTCGCCTTTTTTATTTCCGCTCAACCCTAGATAGGTTTGCTTTTCAGCGTTTTGTTTGTCAGGTTTTACAGTAGTTACCGTTTACCGTAGTATTTACTATAGCGATGGAGGACAGTACTGCGCTCGTTTCTGCCGTTTCCTCGGCCGTGCAGGGTTTGTTGGGCCCGCTGGAGGATCGGCTCAGCGCCCTTGAGGCTTCATTGCAGAGTCGCCGAACTGGTCCAGCGGACAGTTCGGCACCGACTCCGGGCACTTCAGCCAGCATGTCTGGTGAAGCTGACCCTACAGACTCTTCGAGTGGGCAGGTCCCATCGAACGAGGTTGTGGACGAGCCGAAGCATGCTTCGGTGACTCCCGAGATTGCAGAATTCCTGGAGAAGGAATTTAGAGTTGGTCTGAAGACCAAGGACCGGAAGGAGATCCTGGACAGGTTTCCCCGGCCAAACACCGAGGTAGCTGTGACCCCGAAAATGGATTCGGAGCTGTTGGAGTTCCCTGGGCTGGCGTCCTCGTACAAAAAAGGCGTGGACACCAACTTGTTCTCAGTCCAGAGTAGCGTTTTGGACTGCCTGGGCCCGCTAACCGAACTGTGGATGGAGGCGCAGCGGGCCCTCGATGCTGATTCGGGTCTTGACCCGCAAGCTGTGCTGGAGCTGATACCAGTTGCACTGCGCCTTTTGGGCAACGCACACCATAAGCTGTCCTCGCAGCGCCGGCATGCTTTTCTGGAGCACCTGGATAAGGGTTTGACTGGCATGGCGGATGCCCCTTATTTGCAGGCTGGCACAGCTCTATTTGGGCCAGAGTTTTTGGCCCAAATGCAGGGCAAGGCTGACTCCCAGAAAGCTCTGGCTGATGTGTTGCGTCGCTACCGTGATGCCCGTGGCGGCACTAAGCCTCGCTCCCACTCAGCTAGTACCTCAGCCGCAACGGGTGGTGGTCAGTTTTTTCGGCGTTCCGGGACTGGCAAGTACGGCGGCAGCTCCCGGTATCAGCCCTACCGCAGCCCGTACACCAACACCCCCGCAGGCCGCAGTCCGTATCGCGGCGGCAGCTCTCACTCCTCTCCGATGTCCCGAGGCGGAGCCTCCAGCCAGTCCAGCTCCCACCGGAAGGGCAGTCGGTCCTAGAGACCTTCCTCCCGTCAGCTCTACGGGAAGTGGTGCCCGACGAGATCCTCCGCGCCGGGTCTTCATTGCCCTCCTGGCGGATGCCATTCGTGATATCGGCAGAGGAGATGGCCATCCCACACGGGGGTCGGCTTCGCCATTTTTACGAACGGTGGACGCTGCTGTCGTCCGATCCATGGGTCCTACAGTCAGTTCGTGGGGTCCACCTCGACCTCCTGAGTGTTCCAGTTCAGTCTACATGGCCTCATCCACGCCCATTGACAGCGGCGGAGACTGCGGCTGTGTCAGAGGAAGTCAGTTCCTTGGTGCAGAAGGAGGCGATTTACGCCCTCCCCAGCAACACTCCACCCGGTTGGGTCAGCTCCATCTTCGTGGTTCCGAAGGCTGGTGGGAAGCTGCGCCCGGTGGTCGACTTGCGGGCCCTGAACGGATATGTCCCGTATCATCATTTCAAGATGGAGGGCATCGGCACCCTCCGGGACTTGCTCCAGCCTGGGGACTTCCTCACCCGGCTGGATCTGAAGGATGCGTACCTCACAGTGGCGATGAGGGCCAGCGATCGTCGTTTCCTTCGTTTCAGCTGGCAGGGAGTTCTGTACGAGTTCCGGTCACTCCCATTCGGCCTGTCGTCAGCCCCCTGGACATTCACCAAACTCCTCCATCCGGTGGTGGCGACACTTCGCCAATTCGGAATCCGAGTGATCATCTATTTGGACGATCTGCTCATCCTGGCGCATTCGTTGCTGGCCGCTCGGGAAGCTACGGCGTCGGTTGTGCACCTGCTCTGCAGCCTCGGCTTTGTAATCAACTTCAGCAAGTCGTGCCTGGTCCCTTCTCAGGAGACCACGTTTCTGGGTTTCCTGGTGTGTTCGACGACCATGACAATCCAGATCTCACAGGATCGCCGGGACAAGCTTCTGCGGACCTGCCGCCAGCTACTTCAGGCGGATCGCACAACTGTCCGCGAGGTTGCCAGCGTGGTGGGCATGATGCAGTCAGCGTGGCCGGGAGTGTTGCCAGCACCTCTCCATCTCCGGGGCTTGCAAGACTTGAAGAATTCCGCTCGCCACGCAGCATTGGCATGGGAGTCTGCTCTGATTCTGAACTCTGCGTCCAAGGAGGATCTCCGCTGGTGGGTTCGTTTTCTGGACTCTTGGAACGGTCGTCCCGTGAAGGTCGAGTGTCCAGTGCTGACGATTGCCTCGGATGCCTCGTCCCAAGGGGGCGGCGGAGGTTGGGGCGCAGTCTGCGGGACGCAGACAACGGGTGGTCGTTGGTCTGCCGCGGAATCTCGGCTCCACATCAATGCTCTGGAGCTCCTGGCCGGGACATTTGCTGTCCAGTGCTTTGCCCGTCATGTCCAGAAGGGTCTTGTGTTGCTTCAGATGGACAATCAGTGTGCTGTCGCGTACGTGAACCGCATGGGCGGCACTCGGAGCCAGCGGTTGAATTCGCTAGCCGCGGAACTGTGGCACTGGTGCCTGGCCCGCCAAATCACCATTCGTGCCGAGTACATTCCCGGGGCCCTCAATGTCATAGCCGATTTCTGGTCTCGCAATCACAGTTCCTCAGAGTGGCATCTGCTTCCTCAGGCGTTTGCCTTGCTGAAGACCCGATATGGAGGTTGCCACGTGGATCTCTTTGCCACTCGGATCAACACGCAGCTACCGGACTTTGTTTCGTGGCATCCGGACCCACAGGCGGTGGCGACGGATGCGTTCTCTCAGCCGTGGCAGGAGATGGACGGGTATGCGTTTCCTCCCTTCTGCCTGATCGGCAAGGTCCTACGGCAGGTTCAGACTCAAGCTGTCCCTCGGTTGCTCCTGGTCACCCCATTGTGGCGCGGGGCCTCGTGGTTCCCAATGCTGCTCCAGATGGTGTCGGAGGCGCCGACGTTGCTACCACACGACAGGTCCCTGTTGACGGATCCTCTCGGCAATCCTCACCCATTGATGGCCAATGCCCGCCTCCGCTTGGTCGCGTGGCCCATCTCCGGCATTCCTACTCTATGTCAGGGTTTTCTGCAGCAGTGTCCGACCTCCTCGTTGCCTCCTGGCGGACCAACACCTCCCGTCACTATGACAGCGCTTGGGCACTGTGGAGTCGCTGGTGTGCGCAGCGGTCGATCGATCCGCTTCGCCCCGCACTGACTCGTGTTCTCGAGTTCTTGTCCGACCAGTTCCAGGACGGTCGCGCGTTCCGCACTATTTCTGGCTACCGGTCCGCTCTCTCTACCATGCTCCCTCCCGTCGACGGCACATCAGTTGGCTCTCACCCTACTGTGGTTCGGCTGCTCCGTGGTGCGTACAATCTCCGCCCGCCTGCGCCTCGCTACACCTTCACATGGGATGTTCAGCTGGTGTTGGATTTCTTGCGGTCATGGCCAGATGTGTCCGTTCTCAGTGACAAGCAGCTTACTCTGCGCCTTGCTATGCTCCTGGCGCTTTCTGGTGCATATCGTTGTGGCGAGCTTTGTCTGCTCTCAAGTGTCTTTTCCCAGCTCTCCGATGGCTCTGTCCGGCTCCCGCTCCTTGGTACTCGGAAGACCCAGCGTGTTGGTGAGCCTCTGCAGACGGTCCAGGTGTGCCCGTTCTCTGTTGCTGCCCTGTGTCCTGTTCAGCATCTGCTTGAGTATGGCCGTCGATCTGCCGTGTGGCGGCTAGATGGCTCTGGTCCTTTGCTGCTCTCGTTTCGTAAGCCGCATAAGCCTGTCTCTTCTCCCACCGTTGCCCGTTGGTTGAAGGAGGTGCTTGGTCTCGCTGGCATTGATACTGCTCAGTTCTCGGCTCATTCTTCCCGTGGCGCGGCCACATCTGCTGCTGCCCGTGCCGGTGTCTCTACTGCTGTTATATTGGCAGCTGCTGATTGGAAGCGTGCTACTACATTTCGCCGCTTCTACTGCCGTGATGTCACCCCGCCGGCTGACTGCTTTAGTGCTGCGGTTCTGCGCTCTGCTACCGCTTAAGTGTGTCCTGCGGCTTTGCACCTGGCGCTGCCCATGCTGGCATGGCTTTTTCTTTCGTTGTGTGCGTCTCTGACCTCTGCATTGTGTGATCAGGTCTGTTGACTACATGCTTTGTTGACACGTCTTGTTCTTTATTTATACTTCGGCGTGCTTTCGGTGCGCCTTTCAGTTTCGCCTTCCTTCTCGTTGGACTTGGCCTATTTCCATACTTGGCATGGTTTCTTTTGCATCTCCCGTCCCTACCGGGTTTGCTATTATCCACTTTATGTCCTCGGTTTAGTGTTTGGGCTATGGCTTGCTATTTGCTTTCATATATCATGGCTCTGATAATATTGTCCCGCTTCACTCCGGTGTGGCGCATGGTCACCTTTGCTCCTCATTGGTGGTCTGGATTTATAGTGCTGGGGTTTGTTCAGCGCTTTTAACAATACACTGTTATATCGAAGCTGACGCTCCGATACGCAATTGCCCATTTCGCTAGCAATGGTACATTGCGACGGGAAGTGGGAGTTGTGTGAGGAGCGGAAGCGAGATATAACAGTGTCCCACCCGGCCCTTCCCTTTCTCTTGTCATAAATTAATGATCATAGGGTTTCGCTTCAATAACAGGCGACGATCCTGGGTTGGGCCTGGATTTTATTTTTTGCACTTTGAAGACCGGTCTGGGTTGAAGGAAATGACTGACGTCATAGGCAATACACTGTTATATCTCGCTTCCGCTCCTCACACAACTCCCACTTCCCGTCGCAATGTACCATTGCTAGCGAAATGGGCAATTACCCTATGATAATTGCTGTCCTGTGCCCTCCCGACCTCGTGCTACTGGTGCGTTCGGGTCCCGTCATTCATGATTTAGGTGGATCAGTTCGCATTTGGGAGGACAATGGACCAGTTCTAATTTCTTACTTTTACGACGGGGCAGTACCAGTAAAGGTTTTTCAGAACCGCTCACAGAGCGGTTTTATATGGATAATTTTTAGTTGTGCTTCCTCCATGATCCAGATTGGTTGTAGACTAGTCGTGCTGGTGATGGAACATGAGTGCAACTTTGAAACCCGTCCCTTTCCTTCCTGAGGAGATCAAACGACACGTGAAGGATGAACATCGAACAATTTTTCTCAGTGAAGAAGCATCAGGAATTGCTCGAAGTCAAATTGTTGCAGTGAAAGCACAGCATGGCAGTCCGGATACTCTAGCTCTCGTTCAAGTTGTGGATAGTGGTGTTTTGCAGTCACTTGAGCAGCTCCATGGAGAGTTCTTACGGATGCCATCCTTCGTCAGCACTGAGAATCTCAACTCGTCCACTGCTTACAGCTCTCCATGCTTGCTGAGTAATGCCAGGGCACATCCCGTAGCTTTCCCACGTGGACTAGCCACCGTTATTAATGTAAGACCCTAATATGGATAGGACAGATACATGGAATATGTGTGTGTGTTTTCACTGTGCAAACATCCTTTCCAACTTATGAAGGAGAGTGAACTGTGTGAAACAAAATGAAGAATGTGAATATTCAGTCAGACCTCACTTTGCAACATACCTATTCGTTTTGCGTTCATCAAATATCCGGATAGGCGATGGACCAGAATTTGAAGTCGCACGCAACACGGAAACCCGAGTCCAGTCAATTGTTGCATAGCAATTGGCGTAATGTGCAGTCATGCTTCAAACTAAACAATTCCACGTGAATAGAATAGTGTGCCAGTGTAGTTCAGTGTGCCCCCATTGCATTTGCTATGGATCCATGGATTGTTTGTAGGATAGATAAACAAACCTCAAAAAAGATCTTGATTAGATAGCACATAATCTTAGTCTTGAGCAGAATCGATGAAATGTGTACCATGTGCCCGTAAAATATTACCCAGTGGCCCAGCCAGGATTACATTCAGGCAAGGGGCCCTCGCTGATAAAGAGCTTGGGAATTGCTCCATAACTGGACATGCACAGGACCAAACGTTTAAGTCTCCAACCCCTGCCCTCTATGCCCCTCTCTCTCTCTCTCTCTCTCTCTCTCTCTCTCTCTCTCTCTCTCTCTCTCTCTCTCTCTCTCTCTCTCTCTCTCTCTCTCTCTCTCTCTCTCTCTCTCTCTTCTCTCCCTCCCTCCCTCCCTCCCTCCCTCCCTCCCTCCCTCCCTCCCTCCCTCCCTCCCTCCCTCCCTCCCTCCCTCCCTCCCTCCCTCCCTCCCTCCCTCCCTCCCTCCCTCCCTCTCTCTCTCTCTCTCTCTCTCTCTCTCTCTCTCTCTCTCTCTCTCTCTCTCTCTCTCTCTCTCTCTCTCGCTCTCCCCCCCCCCCCATTCCTCCATATCCACCACTGATTCTATTATGCACATGCATTTTGGCACCAAAGAATAAAAATCATAACAAAACTAACTTGTGACAAGTAAAGACCAATCCCTGGTTCCCCGCCACTCTATGCAGGATGCACTGCCTTGCCTGACCTCTGCTTGCCTTTAGAAATGCACACTCTGATTACACATCCATCTGGGGTGCCGGGATGTCGGAGGAAGTGAGAAATGCGTTAGAGCCGTGATATATTTCAGATGTGTGAGTCCCAGGGGAAGTTGGTTGCTCCCCACACTGGAGCTCGTGCTTTCCCGCCTACCTGATTTGACAAAGGCGCAAGCCCCGGTGCGGGGAGCGACCAACTTATAAGGTTATCGCCGAGGTTGCTAGCACTATTTGGCACTGTGTGATCCCTGTCATTCTTGTGCCCTGTGACTGTGCTGCCCCTGCTGAACACTTTTTTGTTCTCTGCTGTGTGCTCTTGCCTTGTACAGGCTGATTGTCAGTTCTCATCAGGTACGGTGCTCTATGCTAAGTGCTTTGGGTAATTTAAATCTGTACATGTATCCGTCAAAAGGGACGAGCTTCTTCTATATGTTTTAGTCCTGTGGTCACAGAATCATTGTGTGTTCTGTGTCCTCGTTGAGCGGAGATCTCCGTGATAACTAATGTCCATTGCTGAGTGATTGACTTATTTCATTGCCATCTTACTTCTACAGTATGCAGTGATATGGCCTTTTGTTTGGAGACAGCAATGAATACACTTTATTAAAGATATCATTAGGTAGATAAACTGTGCATTCAGCCATATGAAACCCAGGCTCTGGGGTGAGCGGTTGCTACTCTCGGTCTATACGTGTATTGATAGAATGCATGTACATGTACACTCCATGGACGTTATTGTTGATTACAGCTGTTTGCTTTATTTTCCCTTGATTTTGTGTATAGCTGATGACGTACCCAGTGCATCAGAGGTTCACATTCAGTTTTGTGGCGGAGCTCAAGTGAATGATGGGACTGACGCAGCACTAAAAGCGTACTTTCACCGTCCTCGGTGAGTCTGCCTTCTGGGCTCTGTAACTGGTAATGTTTCCCATTCACCTTCAGGACGCACTGCTAGTTGCAATGGCGCTCTATTGGTACCGTGAGCTGACAACTTGTACCGAGTGAAACATCGCACCATCATGCATTCCATGAAGCCCAAGAGACTCAGTACTAGTATGCAGACTGTAGTTCTTAGTTGTGTGTGCACATGGACTTACTCCATTGGATGTGTCATCATAGTACTAGTGTTCATTATTGTATTGTATATGTTGTGTTTTCTGCTTGCTTTTTCTGCTTGTCAGGTTCTTATCGGTCGGCTGGGTTTTTGCTATACCTGCAGTAGCTGATAGTAAGTACTGTAACACATGTAATTTTAGGTGCATCAACATTTTGGTGCTAGGGACCTGCCAGGTTTCAGGTGTAATTTAGAATTAGGTGACCAGCATTCCCTGCACATACAGTGTATACTCTGGTGTCTTTTAGGTGTAATCTAAATTTAGGTGCTGGTTTTCACTACCGAAATCACCGGAATTAAAGTTTAATACACCGAAAATATCGTGTTTTACAGTAGTATGCACAGTGTTGCCTTAAGCCATGGAGTCACGGGTGAACCTATGGCATTGTTGCTCACCACTGTGCAGGCATGTCCGGGGTATAATACAATGGCAAGAGTACAACAATGTCGCCGTGGGATCGGTTTTGTGCTGCATAGATGCGGAGCCGCATGCTCTGGTTTATGTACGCTTGACGATAGTGCAAGGTCATACATCTATGTAATATCTATCTATGTTGGTGCACTCATTCAGGTTTACACATGTCTGCCTTGTTTTAACCATGCTCTGCCTGTTTCTGTACTTTCTCCCATGCTGATTAGATGAAAGTCTCTTTGGCAGTCAGCATGTTCCACGTCGGTAAGCAGCTTGTCAGTGCTGACATCACAGTAGTCATTTGACCAGTTCAACTAATGGTTTGCTTTACAGACTTGTGTGTGTGTGTGTGGGGGGGGGGGGGGGGTATATATGCGTGCATGCATTCATATACTTTGGAGCATAAACATGTTCGATTGGCGAAATTAATCAAGTACTTGTTTGTGCTTGTGCTCTCGTGGCAGATTGACGTACTTTCGAGTGGCAGCAATCAGTCCTGTACCCGAGAGTGATGTTCACCTGTACCAGGCCTCTGCTGCAGACACAGCTCTAGTACTGGTGAGTGCAACCGTGCACTGCTGCCGCTTTTTGACCGGCAACGTTATGGCCCAGTCTGGGTGCCAAGATTGCCGTTGGGGAAAGAACCAGCGTGCCAAGCAGACTATTCTCATTCCCTGAGTCCCACACAGGGTGACAGTTGTGGCTGAGACATACTATAGTTTCCAGAGCATAGGCCGCACCCAGATTTTGTTGTCACGAAATACAGATCATGTCTGCCCTGTATATCACCGTTTGTTTGACCATTGTAGTATAAGGCGCACCGAGCTTTGGGTGAATTGTGATTTAATATACTCCGAAAAATACGGTAATATGAATGTGGTTGTGTGTGTGTGTGTGTGTGTTTGTGTAAATGCATGTGTAGGCAAACTATTAATGAAAAGAAGACACTTTCTCAGGTCTCCAGATTTTTTTTGTCTGCCGTCAAATTTTCTGTTTGCTTTTAGGATGCTGGCCGAGCGAATTTTCCCATCCCGTCTCTCTTAGAAGCGTGCAGCTGCGAGACTGTCAAGCATGTCGTGCCAGGTATGTTTGGTGTTGATACATGTACAGTGATGGCCAAAGAAATCCAACCTCATGAATAATGTAGCGCCGCGTTTGAGTGCACAGACCTGTATGTGTAGGGCTGCGTAGCGCCCGGTGCTGTTTTATTCATGAGGTTGGATTTCTTTGGCTAGTATTGTACATGAGGGTGGGGGCTGGGTGTCAGGCAAGGCAGGTACAACTAGGTGCAAAAACTGCTGCCACCTTAGGGGAGTTGTGATCAGACTTGTCTTGTGTGGATAGGGGATGGGGGATAATGTGCAGGTAAAGACCCTATAGAGAAAACAGAGGAAACTGGTTTGGCAGAGGACTTCTAGAAAGAGCCAGAGTGTATACCACCGTCCACCATAACATGTAAACACCACTTATAACAGCAGCATGTATGCAAAGAGGATGGCTGCTGAGTCATACCAAGAGTACATAACTCTTATGTACTCTCGGTCATACATAGCAGGCAATCTAGCCTAGGATTATCACCATCATTATGCAATGCTGTAAGCATCCAGACTACAGGATTATAATAGAGCGGCCAGTGCTGCTGAGTGTCCACCTACAAATGTACTACTAGTTAGTGCTGTTACAGTGCGTTTCAAAAATATAGACGCGTGGTTTCAAAAAACCGTTAGGCCAGCATCTATACCACGTAAAATCTGTGATCACTAAAAAAATTCTCGAAAAGCTCCAGCCGAATTTGAAATATTTCAAAAATACCATGCGTCTATTTTTTTGAAATGGACTGTAATTGTTAGGACAGAGTGCAATGCTAACATTTCCCTCCTTCACACCAGCAGCTCCCAAGTTCAACCGCCGAACTGGCTTGCAGGCCCTAGAGGAGTGGCGGATTATTGTCGGTAATAATATCGGATGGATCGAAAATGGTAAATCAGCACCGACATACACACACACACACGGTCACCAGCAACAGTAAATGAAAAAAGGGTTCACATCAGGACACTCAATGAATGAGAAATAATCAACAAGCGTGACCCGGACAGCATAGCCAGAGCGACGGTTATATGAATAACTTGCTGCCTGGAAGAGTTCAGTAAATGCTCGAAGTTCCCATCAGGACACTACTTGTCAATTACAAAGAAATAATCTGCAAATGCGTCGCGAACCGCATAGCCTGAACGAGAGTTGTAAGAATAAATGGCATACCTGGAAGAGCGGTGATTGCATGCTTGAGTGGTGCGCTCTTGTGATATCTGCTGCTGGAGTCAAGTGCTTCTTACGTCCTCCTCCTTCCTCAGTGAGCAGAAGTTGTGAAGCACAAAGCATGTATAGATGACATCGGGTAGGATGTCGGTGGCAAGGTCAATGGGCTGGTTTAGTATGCGCCAGCGACCCTTTAGCCTTCCAAATGCACACTCAATCTGGTTTCGAGTGGACGTGAGCCGTGTGTTGAAAAGCTCATGATGCTCACATTTCACAGGGGGAAACTCCTTCGTGACTCGTGGCAGGATGGGGATAAGCTGGGTCGCCAAGAAGCACCGGTGCCAATGGATTAGCACCAGGAAGTTAAGCTCGGCGGACAGTAGAAAATCCAAGTATTTGGCCGATTGACGCTAACCTTGCTCTCATGTAGCTGGCTAGCAATAGCCAGTTGACTGAGTCACGTCTGGTAGTGGTCCTGACCAAGGCCATGGTCCAGGTCGAGTTTGACAGACACTTTCACTTTACCGGCCATGGTGAAGGTCAGGCAGAAGTAGTGCAATTGATCCTGTTCATTGCACCAAACTGTTACCACCTTTGCGTAATTGCCAGACTTGCCCAAGGTGCGCTCAAAACCAGCATAGAATAGAGCAAGTACCGTATTTTCCGGAGTATAACCGCACTTTGAACACTCAAAATTCACCTAAAAAAGGGGGCTGCGGCTTATACTCTGATGATGAAATTAACGGTGATAAATAAGATAGATGATTAGATGTCTGTATTTCGTGGCAAGGGGGGGGGGGGGGGGGGGTCGGCTTATCCTCCAGAAAATACGGCAAATGAGAACAACAACAATTCAGCAGCTAACGGCACCTATATCAGCTGATGTGTAGTTATCCGATGACCCAATAGAGAAAACAGGGGAAAACGGTTTGGCAGAGGACTTCTTGAAAGAGCCAGAGCAT
Source organism: Sycon ciliatum (assembly GCF_964019385.1). Classification (NCBI taxonomy): domain Eukaryota; kingdom Metazoa; phylum Porifera; class Calcarea; order Leucosolenida; family Sycettidae; genus Sycon; species Sycon ciliatum. The sequence continues at coordinate 30,054,111 of NC_088646.1, forward strand.
AGTCGAGGAGCTAGTCCACTAGAACATGTAAACACCACGTACTACAGCAATGATGTATGCAGAGAGGATTGCTGCTGAGTCAGCCATAGCAGGTAATCTACGGTCCATTCATAAAAAGATATCCTAGCTTTTGGCCATAACTGGGTCAAAGTTTGAGTTTCTCAAAAAAAAATTGCAATCCCCGTGGAATGCCCTAGTTTCTTTAGTCTCTTTCTCCGAACAGCAAGCCATAACAAGAATAGGACTTCGGCCAGGTTTTGCCCCAAACGCACTAAATTGGAAAAACCTTGAAAATCCAGGCAAATTTCGCGGCACTGCACCGTGTACAATAAAGTCACGAAAAATCACCAAACACGGGAGCTCGCCAGAGCCAGCGCTCATATTTTTATGAATGGACTGTAGCTTTATTCGCTTTCATCCTTTGTTTCCTCTCTCCTTATCTGGTGCACAGGTGGCTATGGTGCAAACGCATGGTGTCCATGTGTACCGCCAGGTCTAGGCGTTCAAATGGAAATCCTTCAGAACGCAATCATGCCGGCGTTCTCCTCTGCATGCCTGCCAAGGTAAACACGGTAACTGTGATGCTGATGCGTAACCCTAGGTTTGCGGTGCTGCGTACCGAGCGCCTATGTCTTGTTTTTCAAAGTGGGCAACGAAAAGAAACTGGACTCTAAGGCCCAGCAGAAGTGTGGCCAGAAGGGAGTTCATGTTGCTTTCCTAGTGGTTGTCTGTGTTATCTTTCTATTCGTATCTTAGAAAGAAAGGTTACAGAAATCGTTCACTCAAGTGCATGTCACTTCTGTCCTCCTGTTGTGTCTGTTTCTTTCCGTAAACTTGTCAGGAACATTCGGCCGCGGTGCCATCTCTTGTTGACCGGTGACCCTGGCAGCGGGAAGAAGAGTCTGGTTCGATCGTGCTGCCGCTGGCTGGGAGTGACCCTCTGTGAGGTACGAGTGTTTACTGGCTGTTGTGGTGTGCTTCCGTAGCTCATGTCTTGGTTCTCTTGCTTTTTCTGGGTGGGTAAGGTTGATTTGAAGCGTACAGTTGGCATGCATGCATTCTGCATTCTGCAGTACATGTACATACACTCAATCTCCGGACCACTAGCTGTTTTGACCTTGTTACGTCTCGTCAGCGGAGCTCAGAGTGACTTGCCGAACCGATTGCAATAATAATAATAGTCCAATGAATGAAAAAGCTTTTATAATTATACCAGCTCAAAGCATCGCAGTCAGAGCGCTGTGAGTGCAAGAAACACATGGAGCATTGCACGAGTATAGCACATGCACATGACTGTACTTTTTACTCAGTTGTAAGTACGGACTATGATTATGTGTCTGACCATGACATCTCCATGCTTTAATTTTGTTCCGCTGTGCCGTTTAGGTGAGCTGTTATGATTTGCTGGCGGACACTGTTCAGGCGGGTGAGACCAAGTTGAAGAACGTCTTTGAGAAAGGTTAGAGATGCGCACAAGACTGCGGGCATGCCCTGAGTAGTGATATCATGCCGATTTTAGTTTCCCGAATTTGGCCGGTTTGGTGGGTACTGTTCCGTTGTTTGGGCTCAGTTCAAGCGAATTGTGAAGTTTGAGAGGTCCTGGGCATATGCTAGTGGTCAGGGTGTTGTGCTCCTAATAGTGTCTGTGTGAAAAACATAGTACAAAGTCATATACATGTACCTTGTACATTCTCATGTCTTTTTCACAGCTCGCAAGCGCTGCCCATCTGTCCTTTACTTATGCCATGCGGAGGTGCTGGCACGTCGGAAGGATTCCGCCGAGGAAGGTAATGTGCCTGACTGTACTGTACTGTACATATAGTTATCTATTTTCATGGGACAGTGTGCCACAGTAGCTACTGTGATAATGCACGCGAGTTTTTAGGTCACCTGACTTAATAAAGTCAATGTGGCCAGGGTCACCAAGGCTTCTTCAAGGCTTGGCTTAACTTGCCTGATTTACTGGTACCTGGCATGGCCATTTGTTCAGTTGAAATACACATTGGCGTAATTAATTAATTATCTTCCTTACAATGTGTTCCAGTGGAACGCACTGTGTTACGGGTTCGTGCGGAGGTTTGCCATGCGTGCTGTCCTTCTACCCTTGAAGTTTCTGGCATTTGTTCTACTACTGACACTGCAGCCCCGCAGTACAGTGTACAGTGTTTCTTGATGTAGAACATGTTCTCCTGGCTGTTGTTTTTCAGGATACAGGGCCACTGCCTATGTGGACGGCCTTGAACGAAGTGCTACAGAGCCTTCTGTGTTTGTGTTCTGTCATCTGCAGAGCTACGGCTGGGTGCAACCTTCCAGGCACAGCTAGACTCGCTGGCAACACTTAGTGAAAGGTACGGCGGGTAGCTGCTCTTACCGTTGCGTCAATGTAGTACAGTTGTCTACATCTCTAATCCAGCACTTTATAACACCAGCACCCTGTATAAACAAGTACCCTGTATAAACCAGCATGATTTTCAGTTACCAAAATGTACTCTTTTAATATGCACATGTTATGCACATTGCAGCAATAAATCAGATTTGTTAATCCAGCACCGTCCCTAATCCAGCAGAAATTCTGTAGCACAAAAAATGGTGCCGGATTATAAAGGGGCCACTGCTAAATAGAGGCAGTGGAGTCCGGTGAGCCCCTTGGGAAGCTGTCGAAGTACAGTGAAACCTGGTTAGGAAGAACCGACTGATAAGACAAATTTTTGCCTAAGAAGAACTAGTATTCGTAACTGTATTGGATGAAACCCTGTGTATTCACTGGGTAAAACATTATGGATAAGAAGAACTGCCGTTATTGCGAACAAATATCAGCGGTCCCTTGAAGTTCGTCCTAAAGAGGTTTGACTGTATCGAAAAAAGAGTTTTTTTAGCATTTGATAACCATGTTTTCCCGTTGTTTGTGTGTGTGTGGTTCAGTGTGGTGGTGATCTGCTCTTGTACGAAAGCAAGCCGCCTGGCTACGTCTGTTGCGCAACAGTTACGCATCACTATCAGTATACCGGTGAGGGAAACGATGGCATGTGCTCTATGAGATGCTAGTGCTAGTGGGTGCCATCCCATTGAACGCCACTAGCAATCCCGTATATCTAGCAATCATTCTATCGGTGCTGATTGCCGCGGGCAGTTGCAGCGCTGTGCACTACCTTAGTGCCATCAAGAGTACATAACCCCCAGGAGTGTGCAACTGCCTGCACAGCCTCTATGCAGTGCTGCGACGGCAGAACTTCACATCACGTGACATGGTTCGAAAGGTTACGCTGGCAAACAGTGCAAAGTGACCACAAGAGTTGAACTCAAAGCTGGGTTCCTTACCACCCTGTATCTATCATGCACAGCGTGCAAATAATGTGTACGGGTTCATCACGTGATGTGAAGTTCTGCCGTCGCAGACCCCATAGCTGGAGTTGCACACTCTTGGGGGTTATGCACTCTTGGTGCCACGAACAGCAGGCTAATGCTCTTGTGTGGCTTTCAAGTAGAGCTGCAAAAAAGGTTCTACGGTTCTTTCAGTAGAGCTGCAACAATAGTTCGAAGATTCCTTTCTGCATGCAAAGGAAGGCAAGTTGCCTTCAAAAGAAGGTTCAAAGCCTGGCTATAGGTAGTGCATTCTCTCAAAATCTACTTTTACCACAGGTGTGTATGTGAAGAGAGAATCTAAAAAAGAATATCAACGATACATGCGATGTGAAATATATCAACTCCCTCAAACTTCAACTCCTTGAAACTTAAGAATAGAGGGGGGGGGGGATGATAAGCCTTGCCACTGGTGTGTTGTAAGAGGATGTGCTGCAAAAGGCAGAGCTTCCTTGCAAACAAGGTAGAGTGAGGTGTTATTGTGACTCGAGCATTATCCAGCTTGTTGGTGTCAATATTGTGATGTGGCTTGCACTGCGCCGCGAAGTGGCTACAAAGCAACTCTGCCTTTTCTGTCTCTTCTTCGACATGCACACCATTGTCGTCAAGGAGGCCTGGGATGCAATGTTTGGGACGGCTGATATTGCAGAGGGATTTTGATTGATTCCACCAAGTAGCAGATTGGCATTTCTTTAGGAGGTCGAATCCGAGTTGACGGAAGTAGTGTTTTTGGCTAGTCCTCAGAGAAGAAGTGAATGCATTTCGAGAAAAACGATACAGAGTCAGTCTTCTGGGCGTCCTGTGGCCTTGGCCCGCTTAAAGAGGCGATGGCGAGCCTTCCATAGTATGTGGTGGTGTGACGTGAACCATGGTCTGCGGCTCTTCTTATGTTCTTCTTAGGAGGGTCGGGTGTGTTGATCTTCGTGTGGCGCCGTGTCACTGGTGCTATCATTGGTCTGGTTTTGGGCACGAGTGTCGGAAGGTTGTACGGGTTCATTTGATCGGGTGCATTCTTCGTGTGATGCCGTACCACAGTTTTTTGCAATGTGGCCAGCCTTTCCGCATGCCCTGCACGTTTGCACTTGTCCCGAGTACCAAATTTTGCAATGTGTGCTCCCTTTGATGTAGCTTGGGATGGATTTTTTTAATTTTACCTGCACGTATCGTGTGCCTGTTGCCAGGACTTGGCCATTCTTTAATTTCGCGGTGCCGAACGTAACCGCCCTGACTACCTCGCCATACTCGCTGAGCACGGAAGCTAGCTTCGGTGACGCCCCGAAAAGGGGAACGTCATGCACATGTAGTGTCGTGACCAATGGCGCCAGAGGTTCTACATTTACTTCCTTACCGGCAAGCTGCAGTCCTTTGCGAATCAAGTCCGGTCACAGCCGGTGGGTTGTTGAACGGTGATCTTACAGTGTCTTCCGCTAAACTGCACGCCAAGCGGGCGACATCCTGGAGCCGAGACTTGACATGCCGCGTACATTGATTCGTACCGCTTTTCAAGAGAAAACGAGGAAAACTCACCGGGGACTGTCAGAATGACGGTTCTGGTCCGCAGCTCGCCAGGCGACAGGTCACCCGGTAGCTTGCCTGGCATACCAATTAATGGCGGCGAGAAGCCCGATAAACACACTTAATCCTAAACTTGCTCGGAGCACTTACATCATCAGTGCATCGCAGCTTTACTGAGAACTTCCGCACAGACTCTGTGTCGCTGTCAGAGGTGATATGTTTGTGATTGAGAATCTCTCCTGCAAGGGAAGATGGCGATCAGAACCACCAAACAACGTTCTTTAATTAATAGCTCCGTCCATGCAGCAGTGCACGCACCCGAACCGTCAAACATATCTGCTATTATATCTTCGGCTGAGCTTCCTTGCAGCGCCTCCTTGAGCCTTGACAGTTTGTATTCGTCGGAGACGAAGCGGTTCGCATCCACGAGGCGAAACTGCTGGGTATTGCCACTGAATTTGGCAGCTCTAGGGTCTTCGAATGATGGAAAGCGCTGACATCATGTGGCCATTGATACTTGCAAGCCTATCGTTCACATAGGGTTCGCGTGCGCGGGGCTGGCTACTAACGTGAGAGGTTAGAATGTTTGCTGCCTATGCCTGAGATCATTTACGGAAGTATTCCTTGCTCCTTGGTCTTTTCGTGCGCAGTGTGTGCATTATTAGGATCACGTGTGTACGCAGTCATGTACACATGCACAATGCCTTGGGACCAAAAATTATTTGCGGTCGGATGAAAAATGACGGTCGATCGGGTGACTCGAAACAACGAATTAATTCTGGGTGGCCCTATGTGGGCAGTGACTGATGCATAGCTATTTGCTCCCATGTATTGGATTCCAGCCATTGCTGGCTGGTGTTGGTTACATGTACAGAGTGTCGGTGTGGGTGTGCTGTGTGCTGTGTGCTTCTTTTCTCCTAGCCACTGTCAACCGAGGAGCGCGTTTCCGTCATGAGGGACATGATTGGCAACAGTCGCATTGAAGACGGTCAGTGCTTGAGTTGGCAGCTCGCTCTCAGCATCGGATCCTTTTGATTCACTATCAACGTGTAGACGATGATGCTTTCAGTATTTCTATGCAGCATTGTGTTTTCTCTGACCTAAATGCTTGATAAGGCGCATGTAGGCTCTCAAGCTTTGCTTGTGTTGACTGCTGGTCGATGAAAAGACTACACACGTAGACCTGTTGGAAGTAAGCTTGTCACAGCACAGGCGCTCAGTTTAGATGTGAATGCATGAAGTACGGTGTGCATCTCTCAATCTCTGCCTGCAGACTAGCCTGTGTTTGTTGTGCTCCACAGAAGCAATAGTCTGCACACACACATACATCACAAACGTGCGTGCACACACACACGCAGGCGCGTCGGAACGACTTTGGAAGTGGGGCGGCCATGGAAGGGGGGTCCGGGGTCCTCCCCGGGAAAAAATTTCAAAAATTAAAGCCAATTGCAAGCATTTCCGGGCATTTGGTGCCATTTCAGTGTACGGTAACTACAATGAAAGACTTTTTGATTCTGCAAAAAACCAAGAAGATGCTACGGTCGGGGACAAACATTACACTTCCCCGGGAAAAAAATTCAAAATTGAAGCCAATTGCAAGCATTCCCAGGCATTTGGTGCCATTTCAGTGTACATGGACTTTTGATCCTGCAACAAACCACGATCGGGGACAAGGATTTGCCACGTTTGCGCTGAGATCATCGCGCTTTGTTGCAGTGTGCTAAAAAAAAAAAAAAAAAAAAAAAAAAAAAAAAAACGGCCGAAAAAGTGGGGCGGCCATGGCCGCCCCGGCCGGTGCGGTTCCGACGCCCTTGACACGCACACACACACACACACACACGCACATGTGCTCGGTCATCGGTTGCAAAGTCCTAAGTGTGTGCTAAGTTCTTTCACCTTCTGTTTTTCACTGTTCCATGCAGAGTCTCAACTCCAGCGTATTGCCGAGAAAATCCAGGTTGGTACGTGCAGGTTTTGTTCAGCTGATGTAGTACCATCACCTTCTTCAGCCTTTCCATTGTATTGCTCTGCGATTAGATAGGCATGTGGCGCTGTCTACATCATTCCTATGCACATGTATGACATACAGCGTGTCACATGGAGAAGACCCGCCACAAGAGACACTGCTCCTGACTACAACCAAAACTGGTTGCTAATGATTTGGTCTCTGCGACCACTTGAACCATTTCTATGGTGCAAATGATCGCACCGACCAAGTCCCCGGCGATTAAAGAGCGTCTGAGCACACGACACTGCCTTAACCCTTTGGAGTCCGTAACGTTTTTGCTTCCGCAGAATTTGTGGCAGTTACGAAAATGCGCACTCCATTTCCAACATAACTTTGGCTCTACTTCACCGAATTTGAAGATCTTGGGCTCGTTGGAAAGCTCTTGATGAGAGAAATACAATGAGCCCAAACTCGCCAAGAGCACTATTCATTGTCCGCCACAACGCACCCGAAACGCGAGTCCAGCTCCAGATCTGAGACGAAATCGGTCTCCTGTAGCCATTTCACTGAATCTAGCTCGGAAATGTTCAACTTTTTTCGAGTAGAAGCTTACCTTGCCGTGACTTTGCGCTGCGCCGGCCCTGGCACGTGCCGCCTGTCATGAAGCTGGGAAATCCCTTTTTTTCACGCACTGCTGACTCGCAGCACGCAGCGCAGAAAATTCGAAATGTTTGATCGCTCGCCGCTCACTCAAACTTCATCGCAGAGACTTCGGACCTGTTTGAGGCGATAGCTGAGAGTTTTCTCTACAATCTAGACCCTTCGATTGTTGAATATGGTCAATATTTGGCCGAGAACCGAAAGTTTGACTGCGCCCACATGCATACAAAATGCCCATGGTTCGAAATCGAACCATGGACTCCAAAGGGTTAAAAGACAGTGTCGTGTGCTCAGACCCTCTTCTGTTAAGGGAAGTGAGGGGAAGGGAGGGGAGGGGAGTTGGATCTCCGGTTCAATCGTTTGTATGCAGTTCGTAATGTGCTACAGCCCAACCGGACCAAGGCCCTAGCAACCGGCTGCTATGCTTGTATCCAGAACCTCTGTCCCCTACAGTGGGTGCTGCGCCTTTTGACCGGCCGCCGTGCGTCATACCTGGTAAACTAACAAACTGGGCCTGCATGAATTCGGACCGTGAAGAAAGACTGACACCTTCACACATCTGACAACCATTGTGCTGTGTGTGTTTTGGTTGGTTTTAGGGTGCAGTTCTGAGCGATGTCTGTACGCTGGCCTCGCGCGCCTTGCAGTGCAGCCGTGCACGTTTGTTCAGGTCAGTGCCTAGCTGTCTTACTGTAATTTGTTCATTTGTTCTCGATGTGAGTGCTAGTAATATCAGCTCCTATGTGTACAGCGTCGTCTTCATAGATTGCTCCGGAGAGGTTCATTGCTGTGTGTGTGTGTTTTATCTGGACAACGGAATTCATTTCTTCACATGGACGTACACGAATATGTGCAGTCTAGGATACATCACAAGTACACACGTGCACACAAGTTCACATGCACATGCGCTGCTGGGTTCCAGACTGGTAGTGGATGTACTGACACACCGCTGGATCAGTAGTATGTTTGTCAAAGACTGTGAAATTGTGGGCCAGTTCATCACTCTCGTGTACGCTTCTGGCTGTGCATTTGTTGGGTTTCCTTTGCAGCGGCTGCACACCATTGGATGACCCAACATCAGCTTGTCTTCCCAACCATCTACCACCAATCACCGCGGATGATTGGCATGCGGCGCTCAAGCAGTTCGAGCAGTCACGTTCGAAGGACCTCGGTGCACCAAAGGTACAGATCAGCGGTGTGTGTTATTGATTTTCCGGCATTTTTTTGTCTCCTCGCACTTCGGAGTATTTCCGGCATGATTTCAGTCCGCCTGCATGGGGAGATTGGCTTTTGGCTCTGTAAAGATAGCCGGGAGTATTGTGGGGAGTATCAGGTCAGGAGCACACACTTCTCCTTGCTGGGACCCATTTCTGTTCTGTGTCTCTCCAATTTGTAGCAGTTTTGTAGCAGTTAGCAGCTACTGCTACCTGCTGATTGTATGTGGAACAGCACATCGGCACCACTCGGCCGGCCCCGGATGCAGTTTGGTGACTCTCTCTCTCTCTCTCTCTCTCTCTCTCTCTCTCTCTCTCTCTCTCTCTCTCTCTCTCTCTCTCTCTCTCTCTCTCTCTCTTCTCTCTCTCTCTCTCTCTCTCTCTCTCTCTCTCTCTCTCTCTCTCTCTCTCTCTCTCTCACACACACACACACACACACACACATACACACACATACACACACACACACACACACACACACACACACACACACACACACACACACTGTGTTCAGGTGCCAGAAGTGCATTGGGAAGATGTGGGTGGTCTGAGTGATGTACGCCAGGAGATTCTAGATACCATTCAGTTACCTCTGGAGCATCCGGAGTTGTTTGCTGGTGGTCTGAAGAGATCAGGTGAGCCCCCCCCCCCCCCACACACACACACCGGACTGATGGGAGATGATGTCATTGGTCTCTATCGGTCTGGTCATCCAAATCACGCTCTCAAAATTGCGATTCTGGCAATCTTGGTCTGTACAAATGCACTGGTATGTATTGAGTACACTATCTGTGTAGAGTGGTTTCACATCCAGTCATGTGACTTCATTTGTGCAGAAAGTAGATCTACCTTAAAAAAACAATAGTGTACACGACATGGGGACAGTGGAACAGTGGACCAACCAACATGGCCGACATCATGTGACCCATTGGTGCAGGGATTCACTGGTGTTGGATCCGACATGGCCATCCGGTATGTGTCATGTGTTAGATGTACGCCAGCTGTATAGAACTCCTATCATTTACAGTGTACAAGTACAGTGTACAGGGGTATGTCACTGTTAGAGCTGATCTGTTGAAACACAAATCTGCACAACTACAATGGTTGTTGGTACATGTATTATCAACGTGTGGATCGGTTGAACCGGATGTTGTTTTGTGTGTGCCCCAGGCATTCTTCTGTATGGACCCCCAGGATGTGGCAAGACTCTCCTCGCCAAGGCTGTGGCAACAGAGTGTGCACTAAACTTCCTTAGGTATGCTTAGTGTGTTTGTAAACGATTAGAACGGCATAATTGTTGTCAAGCTTTTGATGTTGTGTACCTCTCTGCAGTTACTGTGGGTGTATAAATATGTGTGTGTATGTGCGTGTGTATGTGTGTGTGTGTGTGTGTGTGTGTGTGTGTGTGTGTGTGTGTGTGTGTGTGTGTGTGTGTCCCATATGGTGCAGGTATGTGCAGCGATTTCCAATCGATAGATTGCGGGTTCGATTCCCGACGATTATGGTCACACACGTCTTTCTTCTCTTTCTCAGACTCTTCCTGACTTTTCTTTCATTCTCCTGGGTGGTTACCAACAGCCAGTGCATGCCGGAGTATGTGGTGAGATGTGTGTGTGTGGAAAAAAAAGAAAAGACCAAAAAAGACCAAAAAAGAAAAAAAGACCAAAAAAGGGATTCACTGGCCAAAAAAAAACTCACTTCAAATAGCTGTATGGTGTAGACCAGGCTGAATAGTGACGGTCAATTCTTCAGCCTTGCAAGCTGTTGAATGGTGCAATCCCAGCACAAGTTGCTATGGCTTCTGCCATAGCATTGCTATCATCGCCTCCGGCGATGGGCGTCAAAGGTCAGGTGTGTGTGTGTGCGTGTGTGTGTGTGTGTGTGTGTGTTTCCTGTGTGCATGGGTGGATGTGCGTGCGTGCATGCATGCATGTGTGTATGTACCGTAAAGTACCGCCAGAGCGCCCCACCATCTCATCCTTTCGTGGTCGTATTGTGGAGGTGGTCTGCTGTCTGTAGGTCATACGACATGAACCTTGTACACATATTGCACGTTTTGCAGACAATTCGAACCTTCCAGCAGACACAAGCTCCACACAAAAACCTGCCAAGTGTGACCTTAGTACACTAAGATTCTCACATCGTACAAACTTCGTTGCACTCTGCCATACGATTTTCCTTTCTCTGGCTGTAAAATCAAGGTGGGGCGCTCTCGCGAGACGGGGCGCTCTGGCGGTACTTTACGGTATATACATGTGTGCCTCAACGTTACATTCGGTATTGTGTATGTACTTCATTCTCATTCGCGTCTCCATTTTCTTCCGCACCCTGGCTGTTGTGTTTGGCAGCGTCAAAGGTCCAGAGCTTCTAAACATGTATGTAGGACAGAGCGAGGAGAATGTGCGTGAAGGTCAGCAGTTTCAGCATTACCTCCATGATTATGCCCTCTTCATTTTCAGTCTGCCTGCATGAGCATTCGGTCAGTGGTGTATAGAAACCTCAATGCATTGCCTTGGCCTATGGTAGGGCTCTTGTAGGAGTTAGCCCACAGTACAACATGTATTTAGTGTGTCCCCTATCCACCGAGCGTAAAATCACCTTGATAATCCACGCAGCAAATACTAGTAGCCTCTGCACTGCCTCCCTCCCTGCTTGAGCGCTGAGCGTTTCCAGGAGCTTCCTGTGTTTGTTGAGCCGATCCCGTAGATCTTTGTCCGTATAGAGAGCATTTTCTTTTACGGTTACACTCTGGTAGAAGCCTCTCACATGCATTTGAATCTTGGCGACTGCATTGTTCTATACATGTTTGCATTATCTACTAGTAGTATTTGTTTTTTGGGCGAACACGCTCCTGTTGTTCTGTACTTTGTGTGTGTGTGTGTGTGTGTGTGTGTGTGTGTGTGTGTGTGTGTGTGTGTGTGTGTGTGTGTGTGTGTGTGTGTGTGCATGTGTGTGCGTGCGTGTGCATGTATGTGCGTGCGCGTGTGTGTGTGTAGTGTTTGCAAAAGCACGCTCCGCAGCACCGTGTGTGATCTTCTTTGACGAGTTGGATGCACTGGCCCCGAACCGAGGACGCAGCGGTGATTCCGGCGGTGTGTCCGATCGGTGAGTGGCGCACAACCATGAATGGCAGCAGTCTTCATTCACTACTGAATCATATTCAACACAGCACATCGGCACGGTGTCCCTGCATCCCCTGTGTCTTGTTGTTTCTTTTTTTCTTCGTTATCCTCATGTTTTCCTGTAGGACTGTGTTGATAGTAAAAAAACAAAACATAAAAAACGTCATGTTTGCAACACCAATGAGGCCTGCAGTCTCCGCAATTTTCGCATTCTGGTACACGGCCTGCATTGACCTTGCATAATCCTTGAATTTTTTATCGTAAAGCACAACAGTACGTACTGTGCAATCGCTGGCGCTCAGCGTTTTTAGTCAAAGTCTGTTGATGAAACTGTGAGCAGTGGGTGATAGGTCTACAGTGCAGTGTGCAAACGTTTAACTTTCCGTGTCGGCTGCTCCGCTGCCGCCGCCACTGCACTTCTGAAGAAATACTAGCATATTTTGAGAGATTTGTCTGCGCAAATCACAGGAGATTTTATTCTCTGTGTTGTGTCAGTTCTATCATGAGCGATGTGAGCAAAAGCATGCGGGGAATGACCAGACTCACTCCAGATAGAACTGAATATAAGTCTCTCTTTTATGATTTTGTTTTGCCTTGAGCTAGTGACCCCCACGACCACTTCTGGTTATGGGTTATACAGACATGTACACACCTACAGTCATGTTGCCTCAAGCACTGTAGTGTAGGTATGCTGGGTAGTGTACGTTGTATGTATGCACATGCACATCCAACAGTTTCGACCAGTCTCAGTGCCTGGCTCTACCACCTGCTTATCGACGATATCTGGAACAATATGCTTGTGTGTGCATGCATTCCATAGACATGTTGTATGTTGGTTTGGTTCAGGATTGTGTCTCAACTGCTCACTGAGCTGGATGGCGTGGGTGGCGAGAACAACGTGTTTGTGATCGGCGCAACCAATCGTCCCGATCTGATAGAACCGGCGCTACTGCGACCAGGAAGGTAAGTACATGTATGTTTGTGTACGTGGCTGGTACTCAACCAGAGGACATGTATGGGAAGCTGAGCAAAATACTCAATACTTTTGTTAGATTTTGGAAATATACTTGGATGGCGGTGTTTATTGCAATTGCAGACGAATGAAGAGATTGCCTGGAATGAAACAATCATATCTGCAGTATGCTTCTGCAGGCCATCACTAAGCGCCCATAAACAAGAGTATGCAACTCTCTCCGGTAATGGGTCAGACCGCGATGCGCAGTCTCCATTACCGTAGGTTGCCTGCATTGCACCCTGCTCTCATGCACCAAAATGCACAATCTCTCCTACATGTACCAGTCTACCTGGTCTTGCTTGATTCGTTCACGTACAGGCGTGAAGTCTAAATTGTGGGTGCATGAATTTCAGTTCCGTACGGAAGTTTTATTTGTTCAAACCACCAGGAAAGTGTGGTGTTCTTCCTCAGTGCGTTGGTGTAGCTACAGTAGCGCTCTATGAATCCAGTTGCGTCACTCCAGTTTGCGCCTTGCACCATTTCGCAGCCCAGTGTTATCTGGCGCAAGTCTTGATCTGTCTCATTCAGATCTTGTTCGCTATCGTTGCTATAAGAGAAAATCTGTGGGTGCACATCCAGTGCATTTGCAGATTTGCGTACTTCTCTTGCGACGGGCGTATACATACATGGTGTGTGTGTGTGTGCGCGCGTGTGTGTGCATGTGTGCTTGTGTATGTGTGTGTGCATATATCCGCTATCATTCAGGTTTGATTGCCGCGTGTACGTCGGAGTCTACACGGAGCGCCGCTCACAGCTCTCCGTCCTGGCAGCCCTGACAAGAAAGTAAATTTCATTCTGTGTGTGTACGCGTGTGCTGCATTAGAACGCACAAGTACAATTCGCAAAGCCCATGCATCTGGGAGACCCCCTGTGCCCACTCCACCCTTATTATAGTTGTGTTTTGTGGATAGGACAGAGAAGCATGTCCAGTCTATAGGTAATATGAAGTGTGCATGGAGCTAACATTCCACATTGTGCTGTTGGTCAATCCTCACTTTAACTCCCAGCGGGGGTACTAGTACGCCCTACACCGGGAAGGCGAGCGGGTGCAAGGCCATGCGTGACGCTTGCACACTCAGGCTCTTACACCGTATGTTGTGGGAATTCCGCTGGTACTCTTTGGAGTATGTAGTGGAATACCGCCGGATGGACGGCCATTGTCTACGCGCGGCTGGAAATACGCGTGTGGTTGCAGCAATAGAATGGGCGCAGTTGGCGAACACACTGTCACATTCTTGCCCTCACCTCCCTATACAACCTCAATTGCTCTCTGCCATACTTGTACAGTGTTCCGTTCGCCGGTTGCACATTCACGCAGGGCGCCCTCAAAAGGTGGTACACTCTCGTTGTATTGTCCGGTGCATGCCGTAATGGCGTGGCTGAGTGCAACCAGCAGTACAGGGAACCCGGAGTGTGCAGCTCGGATGCAGGGTTGCTGTCACGGCGGAATTCCAGGATTACATCACTTTAATGATGTAGTGCGTACACGCAGGATTCAAGCAGGTCTCTTTCTGCACAACTGCAGCTCAGTTGTACGCACTACGCCATTCCCGCCTCAGATCTGCGCCAAATATGATGTTCTTAGTACAAATCACGGAATTCCGCCGTGACAGACACCCATAGTAGAAAAAGCCCCAAGCTGCACACTCTGGTTTACATGTGCTCTTGATGCAACACATGTGCACATGATACATGTACTGTTCAGTGTCTGGCCTAACGGTGTCACGTTGCCTGATATTTGAATTTTGAAACTCGTGTGCTGCTTTTAGGTTCCAGCTGGCACATGATGTCGATCTTCGTGCCATTGTGGAGACATTGCCCGCATCTGTCAGCGGTGCTGATATCTCGTCTGTATGCTCCGATGCTATGATGTCCGCAGCCCATCGTCTTATCGGACTTATCGAAGCTGAAGGTATGTCGTTATTAGGATGAGAGCAGTGCCGGTCAGTGAAGAATACAACCGCTAGCACTTTTCTGCGTTCCAGCAGCCCTATACCGTGTATACCGTTGAACTCAGCTCAGTGCCCACATGTTTATGGTATAACCGGAAAACCCACGTGTGGGTACATGACTACAGGTATAATTAACAGTGAGGGAAGTTAGTGCAATGCAAGCATAATCTAGGATTGTGCGGATGTAGGAGGTGTAGAGTGTTGTTATTGTTGTTGTTGTTGTTGTTGTTGTTGTTGTTGTTGTTGTTGTTGTTGTTGTTGTTGTTGTTGTTGTTGTTGTTGTTGTTGTTGTTGTTGTTGTTGTTGTTGTTGTTGTTGTTGTTGTTTTTGTTTTTGTTGTTGTTGTGAAACTTGACAGATCTACAAGGGGTGATAACCAACATGTACCTGTACTACGACAGCGTTGGCCGGCAGATTGATAGGACATGTACATGTGCATTCACACTGGCAACTGATCTAACTGTATGGCAGTAGTCTGTATGGGGATGACCACATCGCTGTTGTTCCAACTGTGCGACTCTATCTGCACTTCCTGCACTTGCTGCACTGAAGCGCTGGGTGTTTTTGCAAGCTGCATCATGCTGTTGACTGCGGTATCTTTCTTATTCTTGGTTTCTTACTTTTATTTCACAATCTCGGTGGCATCTGGCAATGAACTTGAGATGTGGGTGATTGTGAGCAGCCATGTCTTGCTTCTCTCGTCACAATTGCCGCTGTTGCGTGTTTTCTTTGTCTTCAGGGCAATCCGGACAGAGCTCTGAGCGACTTGTCGTATGTCAGGAGGATTTCCTGCATGCTTCGGGGCTGCTGATCTCATCTGTGTCGGCTGAAGATGTGGCTCTTTATGAGATGATGAAAGCTAGAAATTAGTCCAGGCGCACACGATGCTGAGCGTCCCCAGACAACAACTTCTGAAGTGTAACGACGTCTTCATGTTCAAGTACATATTCATATTTACACATATCATTGTTTTTAAGTTAACGTAGCATATATAAAATTTAATTTGTAATCACAGGGTAGGCTTCATACTTCGAATACAGTTCTGTCGGGTGCCGCTGAACGAATATGCTAGGATGTTACCAGGTACAGGGTATCCCTATGTACATGATGGCTCTACTACAGTACAGAACTGCTCAATGAAATCCGATCGCATGAATCAAGTCCCCCCCCTGCGCCCAGTGCACATGGCAGTGTTCACAGGTCTAGGGTTGCACACTGGCTCGCTTGATCGGATTTCATTGAGCAGCACTGAGTACAATGTACTGTAGAGATTTCTGCACGAACAAATTAATAATGGACTCTGTTCATGGGCACGCTTGGTGTCGAAACTAACATTCCCCCCCTGCGCCCAGTGCACATGGCAGTGTTCACAGGTCTAGGGTTGCACACTGGCTCGCTTGATCGGATTTCATTGAGCAGCACTGAGTACAATGTACTGTAGAGATTTCTGCACGAACAAATTAATAATGGACTCTGTTCATGGGCACGCTTGGTGTCGAAACTAACATTTCTAATTGATCAGTCCAATCATATTGGCTTTCCTGAATCCGCTGGAGACATCATTGGTGGCAATTATCGTACTCGCGCGATTAGAGCCCTCTCTTGAATAGTGCCCTATCTCGAATAGTGTCCTAGCCAGTGAAAAGTAAAGCATTCTCTTGAATAGTGCCCCCCCCCCCCCCCGGTCTTGTAACCAAGCCCATGTGCAAGTTTGGTGTTCTTTTGCTAATGTTCTTGGCCATTTCTTGGCACGGGTGTTTTCAGGAACAAAATCGCAGGTCTTGTTCCCGTTTCTGTGGAGTCGTGAGCGTTTACAGTACACTTTTGGCTCTGTTTTTCTTTGTTTTATGCTGGATGATGCAAATGTACCAGCAATGAAAAATAATAGTGCCCTCTCTTGAATAGTGCCCTCTCTTGAATACTGCCCCATCTGTGATGGACATTGAAAAAAAAGTGCCCAGGGGCACTAGTCGCGCGAGTACGGTACTGAGGATCTGTTTTATTCACGAAGAAAATTGTGTAACGCTATGAGGTGAGAGCCAAATTAAAAAGATTGTCAAACGATTGTTTCCAGTATCCAAGTGGTGGCAACACTACTAGTACTACTTTTGAAGTCGTGGTAAAACGAAAAAGGAGAAAGCAAACCGCAATATATGCATTACATGCAATATCGGAGACACACCAATTCTCGGGGCGAGCACAGCTAAACTTGTCATGGAGAGTCTTAATGAGCAACTCCAGACGAAAATAAAAAAGGAGCCTACATCATACTGGTGATCACAGTGTACTTGGAATACAGCTCCAAGCTTGTGCATTACGGGTGCACGTGGCAAAGGATATCTGAGTGGACCTGTGGCAGTGCGCCCACGCCAGGCACAAGTACAGTGCAGGGGTGTAGCAGCCGGCTTTGGCCGGACCACTGTTTTGCCCGGCCACAAAAAAGTGCCCAGCATGCAGGATTTTGCACCCTAATTTCAAAAATGTCCTACGGGGACACCCCCGGTCCCACCTCCAACAGCGGTGCCACGCGCCTTTCATGTTTCAGTGGTCCCTCTACAGTCCGGCACCATTTGTGCTACGGAAATTCTGCTGGATAATAGGGAGGGTGCTGGATTAGAAAATCTGATTTAGCTGCAATGTGCATGAAAAGGACGTTTTGGTAACTGAAAATTATGCTGGTTTATAAAGTCTGTCCCTGCGGGAATTTGCGGAAAAAACTCTCGAAAACTTGCGCAAGAAATTGCGGCAGAAAGTAACAAAAAATGCGCCGAAAAGTGCGGAATGATGCAGAACTTGCAAGGAATTCGCGGAATTATTTGCAGAAAATTGCGGATTTGGGCCAAATCACGAAATTTGTTGCATCGTATATCTACTCCGGAGTCGTAATGTGCAAATAACCTACAGGATCACGGAAAGAACTGCGTGAAAAGTGCATAAAAATGTGAGATATAGTGCAGAAAACAACAAAAAACGCGGGAAATAGCGGATTTTGCTGAAATTCGCGGGTTTGGGTCAAAATCGCGAAATTTGTTGCATCCGTGGAATCGCGATTTCCTGGAGGGTCAGTAAAGTGCTGAATTAGAGAGGGCCCGCATGACGTCATGGCGCGTCCCCCGGAAGTACAATTTCAACCGAAGATATCTCAGGAACACTTGGTTGGATCGAAGTGGGACCTTCACCATTCGACGCAGCGTCTGAAACTCTATGAACCATGAAGTTTTGATTTTTGGGGGAAGTTCCCCTTTAAAGAGGGACGACTGTAGCATTACGCTGGACATGCATAGTGTGACACCATCATTGTGTTAACTGCACAAATTCACTGTAGTACGGATGGCCATGCACACGATGCATGTAAGCGGTGCACGCGTGCATGCAGCTCCACTCGATGCAATCGAGCAACGCCGATGTGTGCCTTGGATCCGCAGAGCCCGCGCTGTTACACGTCTCCTCTGATGGCGAGTGATGGGCACGAAAGGAAATCACGCTGCATACATGTATAGCTCTCTCTCTCTCCCCCCCCTCTCTCTCTCTCTCCCTCCCTCTCTCTCTCTCTCTCTCTCTCTCTCTCTCTCTCTCTCTCTCTCTCTCTCTCTCTCTCTCTCTCTCTCTCTCTCTCTCTCTCTCTCCCTCTCTCTCTCTCTCGCTCTCTCTATACTAGTAATCTAAGAAAAAAGTACTGATGTTCGTAAGCAATGCTTCCATTGAGTCAATATTAGCAGAATGTCCTCATACCCGTGCACCGTGGAAAGCACACAGCAACCAGTTAGTCATGGAGAAGTAATTAGTTACAAGTAACAGAAAAGAATAGCAATTACTAAAATATACTAGTACTGCGCAGTCACTCTATATTATCATGCAATGATAATACTAGTACACACATCATCAAGGAACATGTTAAAGGGGAAGTATACCCTAAAATCAAATTTTCACCAGTTGTAGTCTTCGGGGTGCTGAGTCGAATGGTCTTGGTCCGAGGAAGCTGAGACGCTCCCTTCCTACTTGAATCCCAATCGAACTCGCGCACTTCCACCGAAACTGGGTGACTGCGCCCTACTAGATGGGGATTTGTATGCAAAATGTCACTAAAAGCGCCATTTCGTTCTTATAAAAGCACGGATGACCGCGATTGGCCCATATGTTGTAGTCTTTTGGACGCTGAGTCGACTGGTTTTGGTCCGAAAAGGCTGCGATGCAGCGTTCCTCCTTTATTCCCAATCGAACATGGTTGAACAAGTGGTCACGTGCTCCTGCGTACACCAGTCAGCTGGTCACCGTGCCTGCAGGGTACAACTTACTAGCCTGTTTGACCTTTTTTGGGTGCAGTCCTGTCACTCGAGTTGAACTCGAGTTGAACCTTGGTGTGAAAGTTGTCGCCTGCTGGCGCGGTGACCAGGTGATTTGGGCACCCAGGAGCACGTGACCGCTTGTTCAACCATGTTCGATTGGGAATAAAGGAGGAACGCTGCATCGCAGCCTTTTCGGACCAAAACCAGTCGACTCAGCGTCCAAAAGACTACAACATATGGGTCAATCGCGGTCATCCGTGCTTTTATAAGAACGAAATGGCGCTTTTAGTGACATTTTGCATACAAATCCCCATCTCGTGGGGCGCAGTCACCCAGTTTCGGTGGAAGTGCGCGAGTTCGATTGGGATTCAAGTAGGAAGGGAGCGTCGCAGCTTCCTCGGACCAAGACCATTCGACTCAGCACCCAGAAGACTACAACTGGTGAAAATTTGATTTTAGGGTATACTTCCCCTTTAACAGTTTGTTGAATCTAAGAACATTTTCTTGTGACAACCAGTTAGAATATGTCACTGCGTGGTGAATAAAGAATATCAAGGTGTTCTGTAAAAGTCTACCTACTGCGGCATAGCAGGCATAGCAGCAACAGGCTGAGCAATTCTCGCGCCAGCTTTCACAACACACGCTGTTCCCCAGCATGTGACGATGGCGATACCCTGGACCCTTTCCATGTCGAACGCCACTCCTAGGACGATGTTGGCACCGCGACTCGCCGCCTGCTGTCCCATGTTGTTCATAGCTGCCACGCGAGTTTGCTCAATGGCCTGGGCTTCCTTCTGCATGGCCTTGGTTACACTGAATGTCACACTATAGTTGGTACCCATGGCGGTGCCGAACACTACCCCAAGATCTCGCTCCACCACATATCCATCAGCAGGAGTTTGCAACGTCGAGTAGGCAATGCCAGGAGCAGCCATTGCGAAACGTATCCAAAAGTCGCGCGACCAAAGGAATATCACAGATGTATAGCTGCGCTGCGACCAAAGGAATAATTATCACAGATGTATAGCTGCGCTGCGACCAAAGGAATATCACAGATGTATAGCTGCGCTGCGACCAAAGGAATATCACAGATATAGCTGCGCTATCGTCTGTTCTACAGACTCAACTAACGTGTTACTTCTGCTGACTTCCGTTTGTTTGCTTTTCTAAAAAGTAAACGTTTACCAGGATCGAACCAAGTAATTATTATTATTATTTTTTGTTAGTTCCGTGAGCTCAAGAGAAGTCAATGGAAGTACTGAGCAAGGCGTTTAGGTACTAGGTGAGTGGTTGGTGAGATTTCTCCTTTTATTTCAACGCGAATCCCGCGAATTATTATTTCACATATTTTGCAATGCCATGCCTTGATCGATCCTGGCCTAGCGCGCGCCTGGCGGAGGTCGAGTGGCGCCTGGCCATGAATGGCCTAGCTGGGCCTGGTTGACGTAGACCTAGTAGTACTAGGCTAGTACCTACGTGATCGTGATGGTAGCGTTCCTACCAAAAACTAAGTACTTGATCGGTATGCACGTGATCACGGTAATCCTGCTATTCATTCATGAATCATGACTACGTCGACTGTAGACTACTGTCATGGCCGGGGACTCGCGGGGAGTGGGCCAGACATACTATGTATCAGGATTCTACAATTCCAGGTTCTTTACGGAAATATACCAGGAGTCCAGATACCCATTCTTCCCCCTCACCACACAAGAGGACCAAAGCTTCACTCTAGGACCAAGCTCAAACAACAGAAAAGCAACAAGAACAACAACAGCCAGTGATCGAAGCAAAGCATCGAGCTATAAACAACAACAATTAATAGTAGCGTGCAAGGAGCGAAGCGAGCGAGCAGCCAGACAGCAAAGCATGAATGGTGATAGGTTTCACAACACTATTGATCGACGAGACACATCGCCGCCACGGCAAACACTTCATAAAGGCACATGTAACTTAGGACTAGGAGCAGACGGAATACAATACAGATAATAGACACCCTTTAATAGCAAAAAAACGCTATGTTGTAACGGTATTATCGTAAGGGGGAAAATACCGTGATTTGGGTTCGACCTTTAGCAAGATGCACACTATTTTTAGTTGTTGTTTGTTGTTGTTTATTTATTTTTACATCGCAAGGCAAACGGGCAGTTCTACCCAATATTATGGAAGCGATGACAACCAGTAAGAAGAGTCAGAAATGAAGAGAAAAATAAATGAAAATAAAAATACGAAAATGGAAGTAGCAATGAGTGGAGGCAGGGTCAAGACGAGCAGAAAAAATGGATCTCAAATCTCAAATTTACAAGTCGGGTCATCGTAGCATGATTCTATCGAGCCTCATCAGCAGGTTACGAAAGCCATTACATTTAACCGAAGTAAAATACGCGTACTATGGACTTCATACAGTCGGGCAGGCCATTCCAGAGTCGGCAGCTGGCTAGAAGCGGTCGGCATTCGCCAGAAGCACTGTGGGTCAGGGGGAGGGGAAGGTTGCGTCCCAATTGACCTCGAGTGGTCATGCCTGTCGGCGGGCCTTGCAATACAATTCGGGACGACAACAGCTCACTGACGATTCCAGAACGGATTCTAAATGTCAGGAGTCGGAGCTTGCATTCTCCTCGAGTCGTTCCAGCACTGGGCAGACACCCAGCCTGGTGTACAGGGGAAGAGTGTGGGCCAATGGGTGCTCATCGGCCACGCAACGGATGCAACGTTTATCCAGTTTGGCTACTGTGCTCCGCTGCTCAGCGGACAGTCCTGGGAGAAACGCGTTCGACGCACAGAATATCCGGTATGATAAGGGCAGAGTAATACAGCATCGCCTGCCTCACTGTTAGGCAGTGCCGGATCTGGCGGAGGATCCGCAGCTTCATAGCCGTGCGTCGGACGATAAGGTGACTTGCGGTGACCAGCGAAGATTTTCGTCCAGAGTGACTCCGAGGTAGCGAGCCGTACTGGTCTGGGCAAGAGGCGTGCCAGTGCAAGTAATGTGGCGGTCGAGGTGTGCCTGCCGTCCAGCTTTGATTGCAAGCACTTGCGTCTTTCCGGTGAGCCCTTTGGCATCGAGTAGCCTGGTGACAGCCGACACTGCTGCGGAAAGGGTGATGTTGATGGCGTGAGCGCTAGCGTGGCTCAGGTACAGCATGATGTCGTCCGCGAACATTAGTGTACGCACCGGGTCAGCTACTGATGCGGCACATCTCGTGTAGATCGCGAATAATATCGGACCAAGCACGCTTCCCTGGGGGACACGCAAGTGCAAGCTGTTTCCTCTGAGTGTGTACCGTTGGCAGTGACCACACACTGGCGTCGCGCGCTGAGGTAGTCCGCAAACCAGCCCAGTGCCGTAGAGGAGACGCCAACACATAGCAGGGAATTCCGTCGCTATCCGTGGACTTCCTCTCGTCTACCTTCAGTAAGAGAGTAAGCACTTCTTCGCATGTGGCTGGTTCGAAGCGGTTCTAAAAGCCATCTACTATGCTTGGTCCCTCAGGTTGGGATAGGACATCTCAGGTCTCTGCGGATCGCTGACAACTGAACTGAATTGGGCATTGAGGGCAGACGCCATGAGCCGAGTAGGAGTTGACGATTTCTTCCGACCGCTGAGGTCGTTGAGGACCTTCCAAGCTTTACGGGGGGTTGGATTGACACGTGTCCAGTAGTTGTGTATAGTAAGTTGATTTCAGCTGACGGGCAAGCCGCTTTGCTGCTTTGCGGTCATCTGAAAATGTGTCATGAAGTTCCGTGTCCGTAGGTTTTCGGAGCCATCGACGGTGGGCATGATTTCGTCTGCGAACTGCATCATGGTAAACGGTCGTTTTCCATGGGGATCTTGTAAGAATCTGATGTGTCAAGCCGGTACTAGACTGGTATCCTGGCAACTGTTTGGAAACAGTGCCTAAATAAAGTTAATTCCCACTGCATGTACCACAGGAACAATCTGAGTCTCAACTAACTTGCCATAGGCCCATAGCCGATGGATCTCGCGAGCAGTACTAGTAATTATTAAGTTCTCAACTTCCTTTTCAGCAATGCGTGGATCACCAGGTATAGCAATGTCAATAATCAGGTCCTTCTTGGCAATCTAAAGAACTTTATTGAAAATCCATGATAAACGTGATGGAAAAGATGAAAAGAAAAATTCAAAGTCAACATAGGCAATTATTAGCAGTCACTGCTATCAGAGCAGATTATTATTGGCGCACTAGCCAGTGGCTAGAGCGTGTTATCGCCGCATGAACACCTGCCAGCTGGCAGCTTGATTACACTAATCAATCACGCAGATTCACGTAGCTAATCAGTAATCTACAGGGCAGCTCCGAAACCGCGCCAAGAGAGGTTGCAGCTCACACCTCGTATTTCTTCTGCTCCAATCTTTTCCCACGTGCCTTGCTTTGAGTGTTGCCTTTGTGAAAGTAGAGTTCGCTGCTGTTGCCTGGCTTTCACAGTTTTGCTCCTTGCATTTTCTTCCAGGTGCTGCCACCACCTGATATCTTCCATAACAACTCAACCAGACTATTCTGTGTGTGCTCGTTCATGCGTGTGGGTCCGCATGCACGCGCATGGACATGTCCGGCTGTGTGAAGCACGGGCTAATTTGACATAGCGCAAATTAGAAAGCCGGCTAAAATTCCAGACCATCCCTACTTGTAAAGTAGGTCGATATTACCCGGAACGCGCGTCTACAAAGACCGTAGACGGCACTCATCCAGCAATGACAAAGCCCGTCGACAACACGGACGCTTATTGGGCAACTTGCCCGTTAGAATCTGCGAAGTAAAATAAACAACAACAACAACGCTGATGGGTCCCTAACACCTTCTTGGCAGGTCCATCCACCAGAACATGGAAGTGGAAAAAATATTATGAAACAGGCCGATTCAAGCAAGTTAGTTTGAGTTTGAATGACGTTCAGTATCATGCATACAAGGTTTCTGAGACACATTTCTCCGTTTCTCAAGAGTGACAACCAAAGCAAAAGGCTATGCGCAACAGGGAGTAGCACAATTAGTGTACTATCCCCTGTTGCGGAACTCCGATAGGAACTCGGCTTTGGTGTGATTGGGGAAAGTATAGAGTGCGAGTGTGGTGACGAAGTCTTTTTGTTTGCATCGGTCTGGTTGTGGGTTGTGGATATACCGGTACATGTATGCAGCTTCTTACACCTGATCATGACAGAAAGTACGAGTCAAACACACAACACTAAACCACGCCATCATCATACATGTACGACTGACGACAAGTGTCACTTGACAACAGATGCTTGAACACCACTAATATCTTCTTGCCATCTTCATCCCCACCATCGCCGTCACTATCATCATCCTGATTGCAGATTCGCGTCGTCACTATCATCACCATCACAGTCCTCAGCATCCTTCTCATCTTCCTCGCCTGCTCCACCTTCCTCATATCGCTTGACCTGTCTGATCTCCACTACCCGTCCAGTTCCAGTCCGTGTCCGGTGCCACAGTGGCAGGACCATGAGTGTTCCTCTTGTTTGAAACTTCTGCTGTTGGCGTTGCTGCCGTAATTCGCCGTGGATCTCCTAGGTCTCTTGGATGGTGGTGCTACTTCTTCCGCCTGGTGAGGTTGTCCTGCCCGGTCGCCTCGGCCTATCTTCTTCCCCGCTGTTTGCAGCTGCCTGCCCGGTCGCCTCGGCCTATCTTCTTCCCCGCTGTTTGCAGTTGGGTACTGCCCATCACGGGAAGACATGTGTCTGCTCCTTTTTTCGTCAGATGTTCATATTCCGTTGATGCTGTGTGGGAGGCTCCTGCTGAGTAAGTTCACGGGGCATACAAGAGTGTAGGCGTATACACATAGTAGGTGGTCTGCCTCGCTTCGGTCGCATGGCTTTGGCAGAGTTACAGATAATGATGAAGAGGTTGGTGCGACTTCGGCGATACTTGGGGAATTGTGTGTTGCTCCCTATGTGGGAGCTGGTTTTCCTGCGGACTTGAATTCCCACTTGACTGACTCACGACTGCCATCCAGAGCACACGAGAAGTCCATCGACCCGTCCACTCGGCAAAACCTGCAAGAAACACCACTCCCTGCTCAATACACAGTGTTTCGGGGAATTCACCCCTCATCAGTTGAGCTTGAGTAGGCTGGGGAAGATTGTGCCTGAAGAGCACCACTTATATAGTGCTCTCCAGGCACAAACATCACCAGGGATACAAACTTACAGAGACGCTCCGTTTCCAGCGGGACAAACACCTCGTGAACACCAGATAGCAGTGGCGGATCCAGGGGGGGGGGGGGGGTTCCGGAGGTTCCATGGAACCCCCTAAAATTTGCAAAGTGTACTGCTAAGAAATATCGAAAAATATCATGGGTGCACAAAAGGACGTCCGTCCGATCACAGTGCAGTCACTGAGTCAAGGAGTACAGTGCACCGCATGCGGTAGATCGATACTGCACGTAGTCTGTCTCCTGGCGTTCACGTCCGTGATTTACAAACGGACACTGTAGTGTAGATTGGGTGGTTGTTTCCTTTTAATTTTGATCTTTGGAAACGATCCAAAATTACCTCCATTGGCGCTGTCATTCACTGCTGCTCTGGATGGGTGTGGTCAGCATTCCTTGGACAAGTTTTTTTCCGGAAGAGAAAGGATGTTCCAATTGATGCCACTCTTCAACGAACTTCGAATCGTACACGTAGAATTCAAGCTCCTCAGAAGATGAGGGCTCCGACATCCAAGCAAAGTCAGTAATGTCTACCTGCTGCAGCATGCAGTAGTGACTAGTTGTTCCTCCGCAGGAACGGAGTGCTGCGCCAGCGATGTGTTTTAGATGGCATTGGAAGGATTGTCGACACTGTTTCGCTGTTGTTGTTTCTGTCAAGTGAAGACAATGCTCTTGTGATTATAGAGCATTTCGCATCGTAAAAATGCTAAATATTTCCGAACGGACAGGGAAAGTTGTCATTTCGGCATTTCTGGCTCTCAACGTACCCATGGCTTGCATATTCGATCTTTACAAGAAGTTGAAAGGGTCTTCAAAGCCCTCACTGAACCTGTGTGCCAGTCGATTGCAAACATGTATATGATTATGTGTCCGTACTAAATATATACAATGTAGGGTAAGCAGCAGCATTTGGCCCTGTACTGGTTTTCCATCGTCCACCACACCACAACTGGGCTCTCCAGCGATGGTGCAGTGGTGGTGTGCTGTCACTGCTGTGGCAACGTGGAGAGCGCAGTTGTGGTGTGGTGGACGATGGAAGAATATGTGTCCGTAGTTTGTTTTAAAAGCATGCGATTCCAACTAACACAATCGGATTGTCGTAATTACAACCGCACAACTTCAATACAATCTGATTCCATAATATTTTGGCTGTTCAATTTTGGTCAACCGGAACCCCCCTGTAGAGATCTCTGGATCCGCTGCTATCATAGCAGCGTGAGTCAGTGTCGCTCAAGTCAAGGAGGTGCTGAACAAGCGCTGCGTACCGTGGGCCATTTACAACGTTGTTGCCTCCAAACCATCTACTTCGCAAGCCCGCCGCTGGGGACAACAATGTGAAGAAGAGGTTGGTGCGACTTCGGCGATACTTGGAGAATTCAGCACCTCCATGAGCCTCCATGAGCGACACGGACTGCATAAGTCGAGCTGTGGAAAATGTTAGCAGCTAAGCTTGTGACTACATATATATTATACAGTTTCTTTCTCACCTGCTATTTTCCCTAGAACCCTGGGCGCTGTGTGCTGCTTTGAGAACTTTCTTTGTGTTACACCTTGCCTAGTTTCTTGATTCGCAAATTCAAACGGGCATAGAACCCAATCACATGAAAGCGAATATGAAAATTATAATGAGAATGAGAATTTAAATGCTTAGATCTTCAGCATAGAGTCAGAGGGAGATCGGGTACAACAGAAAGAAAACAGAAAAAACAGAAGATTTCGCTTGTCTTCAGCATCTACAGGGCACAGGTATAGGGGATTACCTGCGTGCGAAACTGCCGAGCGTGATGGATGGCACGGATGTCGCTGGGGAGGGCATTCCATAATACAGCACCCTTGCAAGCAAAGCGCCCCCGCCCCGCAACTGAATGGGAAACTGGCACGCACAGGCCCATGGCAGATTGGAGCCGAGTAGGGCCGGGTGCAGCGGGGTTAGCAGGGCTTGCAACTCTGGACTTGCCAGTGCATAACGACAGCGCCAGACCAGGTATGCTAGCTTCTGATTGAAGACTTCTGCCACACGGAACACCTTCTTTGCAGTGAGCTAGAGTACGCGTTTGAAGCATACAGCAGGTCAGACATGATCAGCGATCTAAAGTAGGTCATGCGTGACTGGTGATTCAGGCAGCGGCGCATTCGCCAGAGTGCTCCGATCTTCTGCGACACGCGTGCAGAACATTTGGCAATGTGGGCGTGCCAGGACATGCCGGAATCGATTGTGGCGCCAAGATAACGAGCACTTAGCACGCTAGGCAGTGAAGTGGCATGGCAGACGACCTGTAGATCAGCTGTGTGCTGACAGCCGGCAGGAATTGGCACTACTCGGCTCTTGCCAGCATTGAGGATCAGGTCTCGATCCTTCAGCCAGTCTGCAAGGATTGTAACCGAAGCAGATAAGACATCGGATACCTCCTGTGCTGTTCGCCGGCTGCACGCGAGCGCAATGTCGTCATTTGTTGTTGATTTTTATTTTACTTCGCAAGGCCAAACGGGCAATGGTGCCCAATTCTATGGAAGCGAATTTCAAAAGGGAGAGAGCTACGGAGAGAGAGAGAGAGAGAGAGAGAGAGGGGGGGGAAGGAGGGAGGGGAGGGAGGGAGATGATAAGCAATTTTTCAGCGTCAACAGAGCGATTTTGCAGTGTCAATAGAGCGATTTTGAAGCGTCAACAGAGGGAACACAAAGAGTTCATAAGCGCACAAGCACGCAGAGAAGAGTAAATGACGTGGTGTGTGGACGGGAAAAGTCAGACAGAGCATTCATTGCAAGGTGTAGGGGATGGAGGCAAGCTTAAATTGCTGGGCAGCTTTGATCTCCCTCACACTCCTTGGGAGAGCGTTACAGGCCAAGGCTGCCTGAAAGGCCAGGCGAGATCTGCCGGCTTCTGACTGTGCCGAGGGGACAGTGAGGCCCCTGGAAACCTGGTGCCGGGTGGTGCTGCCAGCTGATGGTGAGAATAGGTCCTGGAGGACACTGCTGGCTTTCCCATTGATACAGCGCCACACCAGGACGAGCCGCTTCTGGGCGTAGCACTCGCGAACTCTGTACAGAGACATCCGTTCGAGCAGAGGCTGAGCCGAGGTGTGAGGCGGCAAACCGCATACCGCTCTCGCCGCTCGGTTCTGCAGGACCTGAAGGCGATCAAGCTGCGAAACCTTGAGGGAGGAAGAGAAGGCGTTAGACCCATATAGGAGGTCAGCGAATTGAACTGACTCGGACTGGCCAACTACAGCGGGGACCTCGCGGGTGTAAAGGCTGAACAGAATGGGGCCCAGCACCGAACCTTGGGGGACACCACTCGTGCAAACTGAATTAGAGCTAGTCCGCGACCCCAGACAGACACGTTGAGTGCGACCGGATAGGTAGCTGGCGAACCAGTCCAAGGCAGAACCGGACACCCCAACACTGTGGAGATCCTGCAATAGCTTGACATGTTGGACTTTATCGAAGGCTTTGGACATGTCTAACAGGCATACACCTGTGAATAGGCCCTGGTCCTTGGCTGTTAGGATGCGGTTTGACATAAGGACTAATGCGTCTTCGGTAGAGTGGCCACGCCTGAACGCAAACTGGGCTGTTGGTAACGATGCTGTTATGTCCAGGAAGGTGATGAGCTCCTTCTGAGCCAACTTCTCTAGCAGCTTGGAGAGTATGGGTAGAAGGGATACAGGGCGGAAGTTAGTTGGCAGCGATGGATCACCAGATTTATGCAGTGGGATGACATTAGCTAGCTTGAACGCCGAAGACACATGTCCGCACAACAGCGAGGCATTGAACAGGCTAGTGACAGACGGCGCCAAGACGTCACAGCAGAGTTTGAGGACTGCCCCTGGTACGCCATCGCTGCCTGTTGCCTTCGCGGGATTAACTTGCTGGAGTAGCCGTTCAACAGCACCGATACTAGGGAGGTTTAGTTCCCACGTAACGGAAACGCGTACGTGGGTGATCCACGTAAAGTGGATGAAGGGCATCCACGTTGCAATGTTGTGTTTAGTCACACGGAACAAACAAAAGCATGAAGCTAAAGGCCAAAACCTGGTCAAAGACGAAGCTACCCCGGCCTAAGAAGCTCATCCAATATTTTGATTTCGTGCTTCGGAAACTTCTTCAGCGGAGCACCCTCACAGCTCGCACAATGCGCTCCATTCTGATTTTCACCCACGTTCTGGCGGAACGTGGGTGAGCCTCCATACACGGTATGTCGTGAATCAGAAAACGTCTGTACGTGGGTCACTGACTATCACGTGGTACACCCACGTAAAGTACCCACGGATTACGTGGGACTAAACCTCCCTACTGACATGTGAGAACTTGGGGAGGGAAGTGCGGGGTGGAGGCCCGAGGGGAGCAGACAAAGTTTGCGGTCGACAGTCATCAGTAACCACCTTGTGGAAGGCTGAGGCGACATCTTCGATCGTACAAGAAGGTTCTACATGGGGACGGTCTCTACAGGTGACTTTGTTAATGGTACGCAAAAGCTTCTTGGTGTTTCCTGCGTTTGCTGTACATTGTCCCTGGAAGTAAGTGTTTCGCTTCTGTCGGTATGCATTTCTAGCTTCCGCACGGGCGCGCTTGAATGCAGTGTGGAGCGCAGCGTTTGCCTTGTCTCCCCGCCACCGCCTATGCAGCCGATTCTTGCGCTGGGTGAGCTGGAAGAGGTGCCGATCCGACCAGGGTGGTAGCTGCTTCCGCTTGGCAGTAGAACACTGGAGAGGAGCATGCTTGTCGAGGATCGCCAAGAGTTTGTAGTGCCAAATTGACCACATGTCGTCAAATGTAGTGTTCGGGGGCCAGGGGGGGTCAGGTGTGCTGCATTAAGGTCGTCTCGGAAATCAGGTATGTGGATTCTACGTACGTTGCGGAATGGCTTCCACGAGTCACATGCTTGTCTGGGCACTTGAACGTGCAGGCCCAAGAGGACCTGAACGGCATCATGGTCGCTGAGGGCAGACGGCACTACGGCGCAACTCCGGGCATCATCGCAACTTGTGAGGATCAAGTCGATGATCTTGCCATTGGGGCACTGGGGTGTGGTCCTATAATAATACTCTTTATTAAAGGATCTCCCAGAGGCGATGGCCTGTCGAGGGGATCTCCTGATGCAAATCATGCAATAGAAATAAACAGTGAGGAAAACTACACGTGTTACAGTATATGCTACATAATGAGCAATAAACACAGGGCTGGGTTGTTCAAAATAAAACAATTAATTTAAATGTCCAGGGATATACCACTACAGTCAAATTTAAAACTTTTCACGTGCAAGCGATATTGCTGCTGAAATTTAGAAAGTGAATCTTGGGATGTCAGCCTTGGTGGAAGGCAGTTCCACAGCTTTCCGATTCTATGCAGGAAGAGAGAGGAAGAGATGCGGCCATGAGAATTGATAATCAGTTTGTTTGGGTCCTAGTGGCAGTTGTGACCAGGTTTCTGAGGCCATAAGATGCCACCAAATCTGAGAAGCGCTGATAGTGCAGGGATGTTGTGCCGGCTCCGACATCGACGTTGAAGTCTCCAAGCACAGTCATAGATGGTGTCAACAATGCTGCTTTATGAAGCGCTCCATCAAGTCTTTCCCAATAGGTGACTGTTGAGTCGGGCGGGCGGTACATGCAGCCTATG
This sequence comes from Sycon ciliatum, assembly GCF_964019385.1. Classification (NCBI taxonomy): domain Eukaryota; kingdom Metazoa; phylum Porifera; class Calcarea; order Leucosolenida; family Sycettidae; genus Sycon; species Sycon ciliatum. Next base: position 30,084,991 of record NC_088646.1, read on the forward strand.
AGATGCTGGTGACCACGTCTGTTCACCGAAATCCAGGTGCCTTCAAGGCCGTCTACATGGAGATCAGGACGGTGAGACACGGGGAGCGTTGATTTGTAGAAAATGCATACTCCTCCCCCCTGGCGGCCATAGCGGTCGCAGCGGACAACACAGTAACCAGGAATGTGGATCTCATTATCAGATATGGTGCTGTTCAGCCACGTCTCGCAAAGGGCAAATACATCCCACATATGCAGGTTAATAAGGTCTTCTAGCTCTGCAACCTTGTGTCGAAGGCTGCAGATGTTTAAGCAACCGACCCGAATCTCACCCAGTAGACGCAGCTGTGGTGCGGGGGGGGGGGGGGGTTGCACAATAGCGCGAGGGAAAAATGAATTGCCATTGGGATTAAGAGTAACTATAATTATACTACTAATAGTTAACACTGCATGACGGACCGCATTCTCTGACGAGCCTTTGGTAGGCGAAACAGCTGTCAGAAGGAATATGATGAGCAATGTGCCGCGTCCAGTCAGAACCCGCGTAAGCTCTGGAACGTCATAAACTCCGTTACGAACAGGAAGAGAGTACGTGTGGAGCCTACTTGCCCCATTGAAGAAGTTTCGTCAGTCTTCCAGGCAGTAGTAACAGACAATGCCCGTCCTCACAGCATCCCGCTACCGCAAGGTCCACAGCCTCAGACTGCAATGAAGTGCTGTGCCGATATCCTAGCTGCGTCCGTGGCCACGTTGTTTAACCTCGCTTGTCAATGGCACTGTCCCCACAGCCTTCAAACTCGCACACGTTATCCCGCTGTTCAAAGCTGGGGACCCGTCTATTCCCACTAACTTCCGTCCAGTGTCCCTACTTCCCATATTATCAAAACTCTTGGAGAAAGTCGTACAAAAGAAGCTAGCCCAGTTTTTGGACATATCTGGTACCCTCCCCACGACTCAGTTTGCATTCCGCGCAGGCCACTCTACGGAGGATGCCCTGGTACTTATGCTAAATCGTATTCTTAGTGCACGGGACAAGCGTTTGTGTACTGGCATATGCCTTCTAGATATGTCAAAGGCATTCGACAAGGTTCGTCATGAACGGCTACTCCAGGACCTATTCGATATCGGCATAACAGGGACAGCCCTAAAGTGGTTTTCCGCCTATCTGTGGGGCCGTACTCAGCGTATCTGTATTGGACGGGATCAGAGTGCCATTTCTGCACCATCCTGTGGCGTGCCACAAGGTTCTGTTCTAGGACCGATCCTTTTCAGTATATACACCCGCGAAGTTCCAACCATAGCTAACCAGTCTTCATCAGTTCAATTTGCCGATGACATTGCGCTGATCAGCAGCAGCACATCCCTGGACACGGTATCTGCTACGCTATCGGCCTCGGTTTCTGCACTTGCTGACTGGTTGCAGACCCGTGGTCTCATTTTGAATGCAGCCAAGAGCCACGTGATCCCTGTATACCCCAACAGGCAGCCTCAGCAGCCCCAGCATACGATCAATGTAAACTGTCATGAAACGCCGATTCCTGTCGTTACTGCGGCCAGGTATCTTGGAGTGCTCCTCGACTCGGATCTGTCATGGACGCCCCATGTTGATCGCTGCACCGCTCGACTGGCCCAGAGGATCGGAGCACTATGGAGGTTGCGTCGCTGCTTGACTCATCAGAGCCGAGTTCTCTACTTTAAAGCGATCATCATGTCTGACCTGATGTACGGATCCAATGCGTTTTCCCCGCTTCTTACTGCCAACCAATTGGATCGGCTACAAGTCATGCAGAATCGGGCGGCAAGGGCGGTTTTCGGACTCTCGCATCACACCTCCGCGCGTACCCTCCTGCTGCAATTGGACACCTACAGAGTATCCGAGATATTCAGGCAGAAGTTCATCGTTCTGGTCTGGAGGTCTCGGAATGAGCACGCAAGTTCTGAACTGCAAGCCCTCCTAGTTCCTTCGTCAGCTGGCCCAACTAGGTTGCACTCCACCATGGGTCTGCGCCAACCGCCAGTTTCCACCAGGTTCGGCAAGGGTTGCCTCGCGTTCCGGGGCGCCCAGCTGTGGAACACATTACCCAGCGATGTACGTGCCATCTCCACGCTCCGCCAGTTCCGCGCCAGCATGATCCCGCACACACTTACTGGCCTTAGTACCTAGAGTACCAAACGTCCTGTTTGATGATCAGCTGTCTTAGTTTTTCTCCACCTCTATCCTAATTACATCAGTCCCCAATTTCATTTATTACTGCTTTCTATCTGCATTCGCCACCTTTTCATTGGGCAGATCTGCCCGTTTGGTTTGCGAATTAAAATAAACACAACAACAACGACGACGACGACGACGACGACGACGACGACGACGACGACAACGACAACAACAACAACAACAACAACAACAACAACAACAACAACAACAACAACAACAACAACAACAACAACAACAACAACAACAACAACAACAACTTGGAAGCACCCGTAATCCCCTCGTTGTTTCGAACTATTGGTGTGTATGTGTGTGTGTGTGCGTGTGCGTGCGTGCATGCGCGCGCGTGTGTGTGTGTGCGCGTGCTACGCTCCTTGGATACACCATGGTTTGGAACAGGCCAGGATCGACCTTTGTGGAGATCGAGTGTCGTTGATGTTGTGCCTCCACCACCACCGTCTAAGCCAACTGTGCACTGCAGTGTTTGCGACCGCCATCTTAGTGCGTCTGGGTACAAGCGGCATACATGTAAGTGCAGTGCGGCCCGTCAACTTCCGGTCAGCCAACAGCCTGGTGCAAAGTCGTGTCAACGTTGTATGTGGTAGATGGTTCAAGAGTGCTGGTGGGCTGAAGGTACAGAACTGCCCAGGTTCCTCCCAACACTTAAACTTAAAGTCTTTACTTAATTACAGCCATCGGACTCTGTGGATCCTGCACCTCGCCTAGTCTGTCCCTCCAGGAAATCGCGATTCCACGGATTCAAGAAATTTCGCGATTTTGGCCAAAACCCGCAAATTTCTGAAAAGTCCCCGATTTCCCGCGTTTTTTGTTGTTTTCTTCACTTTTCACGCAGTATCCAGTGCTTTCTATGATCCTGTACGTGGGTTATTTGCACAGTACACAAATAGCGATTCTAATGATGCAACAAATTTCGTGATTTGGCCCAAATCCGCAATTTCCTGCCAATAATTCCGCGAGTTCCTGGCAAGTTCCGCATCTTTCCGCATTTTTCGCCGCGTTTTTGTTGTTTTCTGCCGCAATTTCTTGCGCAAGTTTTCGATGACTTTTTCCGCAAATTCCCGCAGGGACAGCCTAGTGCTTCAACACCAACAAAAGTAACATTGTTGCTCATTCCACTGCCCGTCATGTGACCTCTGTTTTTAAACGGTACGAGCATTGCTAAATTTATCCATGTTAATCATGTCGTTTTCCCTCTCCCAAATCTGACGGACCTTTTCCCTCAAGTTTCAACCGGCCCTAGGACAACAAGAAGCTCTTTTAATGCTGCTATTGCAATATCTAAATTCCGGACGACTGACGGTGTCAATTCCTTTTCAAATCGTGCTGCCCTGTTCTTTAATTCTTTGCCTGTGGAGTGGCGCACCCAGCACCGCACTACATTTGCTAAGCACCTTCAGACCATGCTGAAAGACGCAGCGTCTTTTCAGAAGTATTTTGATCTTCTTTTCAGCAAACTCCCTCATTGATCTGCACCGCCTGTATTGTATAACTGTGTTTACTGCGTTCCTAGTTTAAATTCGTTTTTAAAAACATCTCTTTAATTCTTGCATTATCCCATTATGACCATGCTTAAAGACGCAGCGTCTTTTCAGAAGTATTTTGATCTTCTTTTCAGCAAACGGCCTCATAGGGCTTGAAAGTGCTACGTCACAGCATAGCAACAATTTCTAAAATTCAAAAACTGGATCCACTTGGATCCAGTTTTTGTATGGATCCAAGCACATTTCAAGCGGTCTTACCCACAGCATGGTGATGTAGCCAGTGAAACTGACTGATTTGGCTACTGGGGGCGGGGTTACAACTGGTGGCGAAATAAAAGTCACACCTGCATGCGACATGACGCTACGAAGGCCAGCCTGCAACCTGTCGTAAATGCTCCCAACCGGGACACATCGCCGCAGCTTGCAAACTCGCCACAGGAACGACATACGCGAAGCGAACCGCGCACACCAGAACAAGCGCGACTGCAACTGTCGGAGTGCAACCTGGTGAACTTACCGTACAGACCGGAGTCCAAAACGAGTCGCCAGACTCGGCACGCTCCAGCAGCAGCACTGCCAGCAGGCCCAGCACCAGCCCGAGCACTCTCTCGAGTATTGGATGTAGTACGAGTGCAACTCCTGTGGGGTCAAATGTTGGAGAACCCGCAGTCAGCACTGAAGTGTTCGAAACGGATTTGAATTTGAAAACTACGAAAGTCGATGAGGGGCCTACTGAGGTTACTTCAGCGTTGAAAAACCTGACAGATACTGAGCCAGACATGTCGTCCGCACAGGGATCGCTGTCAAGCATGACAGCACACCCCAGAACTCCCCTCGCGGACGTCGAAGTAGACATTGCAGAGCGAGATCTAGAACGGACAGAGAGACTCCTATCAGAAGTGGCATCAAACATCAACACCGAAGCGATCCACACTTGGTTCACGCCTGAACGTCGAGGCAGGAATGCCAGCACTGAGTCCTCACCAGAGTTGGCAACTGGGGTGAAGAAGAAGGATTCCCGGAAACCAACAAATCTAGCTCCAGGCTCACGATTTAGTCCGCTTGCCAGAGTCTAATCGTGACTTTAAAAAAAAAAAAAAATGCAGAACTATAACTATAATGTAACACCCACAGCACCACCTACCTCCTCGACCCAGTCACTCAGTGTGGGATTTCTGAATGTGTGTAGTGTTCGGCGGAAGGTAGCAGAAGTTCAAACGTTCATCTCAACACGAGGCATTCACGTTCTCGCAATAGCCGAGACATGGTTGACTCCGGATGTGTCCGATCAGGAGTTGTCCATCCCGCACTTCAAGCTATACAGAAGAGACAGACCTGATCAGCGAGGTGGCGGAGTTGCTGTGTACTGTCATGAGTCACTGGCTGTTCGACAACGGGCCGATTTAGAGTGCGAGCTAGAGATGCTGTGGCTGGAGATTCTAGCCCCGGGTCGACATGGAACGCTCCTCGGCTGTTGTTATCGGCCGCCAAATAGTTCTGCTGCCTACTGGACCGCACTGGATCAGAACATTGAGCAAGCTGTTCAGGGATGTCAGCAATCCACTGTGCTACTTGGCGACTTCAATGTTGATTTTAGCAATCCAACTTCTCCATCTGCATCCCCTTTGTACAACATTCTTTCCCACTACAATCTCTGCAATTATGTTACATCTCCAACACGGGTCACGGCAACATCATCCACGATGCTAGATTTGTTCCTTTCAACCTCCCGATTGGATGGTACCTGTGAAGCAATACACTTAGACATAAGTGATCACTTTGTTGTGCTGGCCCGGCTGAACATTCACACACACCAGCACGTGTCATCGTCAGTGAAAACCACCAGACGTCTCCATCGAGTAAACTGGGACAGTTTCAGTATCGACCTCCAGAGGAAACAGCAGCAAGACTTTGATGCCCACAGCAATATCCATGATATGGTTCATTCTTTCACTTCTTCTATCATGTCCACACTAGACCAGTATGCACCATTGGTACCCCAGCGTAAACGCGCACGCCGCCCGTGCCCCTGGCTGACTGATGAGCTTGTGGGTGCAGTTCGTAAACGTAATCATTTACACCGGCTCCTCATGAGAGATCAAGCGAATGTACAATTGCGTGATCAGCATAGAGAAGCTCGGGCCATGGCCCGTCGACTCGACAGGAAGCTGCGCAACCAGTTCTTCACTGAACAATGCCGAACGAGTGACCAGCGCAAACTGTGGAGAGTGTTGAATGTTGTAACTGGTCGTCAAAAGAAAGCCCAGGTCCCACAGGCATCCCTACAGGATCTCAGTGAAACATGTGGTAGTGTCGTACATGACCCAGCGCGTCCCGCCACTCTTCAAGCTCCCTTGGGACCAACCCAACAATGTGGTTTCTCTGCTTTCCAGCCAGTCGCAGTTTCTGCCGTCGAGTCCTGCTTGAGTTCTGTGGACCCAAGTAAGGCGACTGGCAGTGATGGTGTGCCTGGCCTACTTCTACACAAGTTCTCCTCAATATTGGCACCCAATCTCACCAAAATTATCAACTATTCGCTCAGAACAGGCCAACTTCCTTCCACCTTCAAATCCTCACATGTCACCCCTCTGTTTAAGGGTGGCGACCCAACCTCACCTACAAACTACCGCCCAGTTTCCCTGCTACCCATCATCTCCCGTATTCTGGAGGCATTTGTAAAGAAACAGCTCACCACCTATCTCGAATCAGCCCACCTTCTACCCACCAGCCAATTTGCCTATCGTAAACAACACTCCACAGAGGATGCACTTGCCCTCGCAGTCAACAGATGGTCTCTAGCCAAATCTCGACGAGAGTACACCGGAGTTGTGTTCGTAGATATGTCGAAAGCGTTTGATCGCGTTCAGCACGAGCGTCTTCTGACTGAACTCTTCTCTTTTGGCATATCTGGTACTCCACTCACTTGGTTTGCTGATTACCTCTCAGGCCGCTTCCAGCAGATCAGAGTTCAAGGACATCTCTCTCCTGCCGTTTCTTGTTCTCGTGGTGTCCCACAGGGCAGCGTTCTTGGTCCCCTGCTATTTGTCTTGTACACTAGCACATTGAGCACGATCCTGCCACCGGCGGTAAACCACCAAGAATTTGCGGATGACATTACTCTCGACTGCTCAGACACCGACCCCACTGAAGTATGCCGAACCCTCAGCCACGCAATCACAAGCCTCGCCACGTGGCTAGAAGATATTGGTTTGCTGCTGAATGCAGCAAAAACTCAGCTTCTCTTCATAAAGCCCCGTGGCGCAGATGACACACAGCCTGAGGTGTTCTGCCATGCTGACAAACTCGCTATCACACCTTCGGCTAAGTATCTCGGGGTAATACTCGATGAGGAGCTGTCCTGGAAGCCCCACATTGCACACCTGAGCCGCAAGACTGCTAGGACCATTGGCCAGCTCTGGAGGCATGGCCAAGGACTCAGTTTGCGCGCCAGACGCACTTGGTTCCTCAGCATGGTCCTCTCTCAGCTATGCTATGGTTCTAATAGTTTTGTTCCTGGGCTTTCTGCCCAGTTGCTTGGACGTCTGGAGAAGAGTTTCAAAGCCGGCATTCGCGCAACCTTGCAACAGCGCTTTCTCACCCCCACCGCACCGCTTCTGGCACTTCTTAGTATAGTCAGCCTGGCACACACATACACTCAGAAAGTTCTAATCTTTGTACACCGCTGTATCAATGGATACTGTAGCCCACTCCTACAGCAACTCTTTACAACGACTGCTCCAAACACCGTGCTAAACGATCAGCGCATCACTAGGGGCCAAGTTTCCAACTTGCTCCAAGTCCCTTTCCTTCGCGGGCCTGCTGGTCGCTCGAGTATGATGTTTCACAGCAGTATTGCATGGAACGCCCTCTCGGCTGATGTAAGATCGATAACTGCTGCCGATCAATTCAAGAGAGCCCTATCTGATATTGACGTACTTAACTTGTAAACTCTATGCCAACAGTCCAACACCCCTCGCCGTACTTCATGTTCCCTGGACTGCTAAAAAGTGTCCCCATCCAACTAAGTCTGCCAATGTTCACACATATATTCTCATGAAATGCTTCCACTACATTTTATTTGTTATCACATTATAAAAAAATTCACACAAATTGAGTGTCAGCATACACACAATGTCATAACAAACATTTCTATAATAATAATCGTACCGCTTGCATGTCTTTATCTCTATACATTTCCTCATATAATTTTCTTCATCTTTCTGTGAGAACCGGACCTATAGGCCGGTAAGAAGGCAATCATGCCTGTGCAATTGGTGAAGTAAAATAAAAGTCAACAACAACAACATGAGTGGGTTGCTATGCACCCACATACATAGGCAATAGCAAAGTCACACCTTAGTGGATCCAAAAATAGAAATCTGATGTCAACTTACTGCTCCCTGGCCGTTTTGACGTCATCACTTTCAAGCCCTATTGATCTGCATCGCTTGTATTGTATACCTGTGTTTACTGCTTACTGCTTACTGCTGCTTTATTGTTCCAAGTATCAGTTTAGTTTAGTTTAAATATCTCTTATTATTTTTATTATTTTTTCTCACCCCACACCCCTCTACTCTGTTATCGGCCCTCTTAAGAGTTGTGTTCATCACTGTTGAGGCTTCCGATGGAAAATAAAAGAATACTACTACTACTACTACTACTACTACTACTACGAGCGCGGCAAGCGACCAACAGCGAGGGAGCGTCTTGAGTTCAAGCTCTGCTGTGCGTGCAGCCAGAGATATCGCAGGCAGCAGGATCTGCAACGGCAGGAGGCCGGATGTTCTGCCGCGACTCCGTAATGCTACCCATTTGTTCCCCTCATGAGGAGGGGAACAGCTGTATGTCAAGGTCAAGGTGTGTGTGTGTGTGCGTGTGTGTGTGTGTGTGTGTGCGTGTGTGTGTGTGGTGTGCGTGTGTATGTATGTGTGTATAACTGAAAAAAATTCATGTGGGCCGTGGTAAGCAGATGGCAGCAGCGCGTTAGTGGTGTACCTGGTATTGGTTTCAGTTTCTCGCACAATGCTGACACTGGTAACCTCTACAGGAAGTCTCACCGCACCGACCCTGTCACTACCGCTACGGAGGCTCAGTTCGCTGATGACTCGGCATTGTTCGCTACATCAAGAGCTGGTGCCGAGGTCGCATTGAAAGCCTTTGACAACACGGCGTCCGAATTTGGCCTCGCGGTTAGTGCCACAAAGACAAAGTTTTTGGTTGCTGGTGCTGATGTGTCTGCTGCTGACCGCGTACCCCTCAGTCTAGCTGGTGTCGACATTGTCTCTGTCACCGAATTTAAAGGGGCACTCCGGCTTCATTTTCGACGCCGAGTTTTCGATGGCAAGACGAAGGTAGGTGAAAGAGAAGACCCCTCGAACAAGAACGAGTCTCCAGAAGCGATCGAGTCGAGCGGGAAGACGACTTTTGAATTTCGCCGAGCGAGCGCTGATGACGTAATGAGGGATTAGCTTGCCGGTGGAAATGCACCTACGCACATACATTTCACATACTTTTTGGCCAATTTTCAATCGAAGAGGAGGTTGTTTTCTATGTTCTCCCAGCGTTGTGAGCGATCCCGTCTTCTATACCCTTCCAGGTATCTCTCTCTCCCTCTCTCTCTCTCTCTCTCTCTCTCTCTCTCTCTCTCTCTCTCTCTCTCTCTCTCTCTCTCTCTCTCTCTCTCTCTCTCTCTCTCTCTCTCTCTCTCTCTCTCTCTCTCTCTCTCTCTCTCTCTCTCTCTCTCTCTCTCTCTCTCTCTCTCTCTCTCTCTCTCTCTTTTTTTTTTTTAATGTGCAACAACGACCGCCTATCTTCGTTCTTCATAACCACTCTATAATAATAATTGTAGTGCACTTGTCCTTTGGGTAGCAGTGGTCACCAAGGTTGAATGAAGGCTTGCTTTCCACGAGAAGTTTTACAAGTACATGTGAATGACAATGATGACATTGTTCCATGATTCTAGGATTGAAAGATTCGAATCCATGATAACCTCTTGGTGCCCCTTTGTCACATACCGGTATGCTCTTCTTGGCGCCGAAGTATGCAGCGCTGACCTCACCTACATGTAGCTGGCGCTGACAATGAGCAAGACCAAAAAGACAGTGATAAAGTAACCACGGTTAACCGTTCATAGCGCTGCCTCAGTGAAGGCTTATACATGTGTACGTTTCGGCCAATTCACATGGCTTCGCCAGTTGTGTGGTTTAAACAGTTATTTGGCGCTTGTCTTGATCTGTTTCAATCAGAATCAGTTCCGCTGTCGTTGCTATAATTATAAAGAGAAAATCTGTGGGTGCACATCCAGTGCATTTGCAGATTTGCGTGCTTCTCTTGCGACGGGCGTATACATGGTACATGGTGTTTTGTGTGTGTGTGTGTGTGTGTGTGTCACTGTGTGTGTGTCTGTACGTGCTGCGTACCGTATTCAACGAGGTCTGTCGGCCCCTCGTATGAGGGGACATGTGATCGTTTTACAGCAATGTTCAGGGCAGGACAGGACAGGTGTGTGCACAAGTTGCTATGTCTAACATAGCTGTTCGCTATCATCGCTTACGCGGTGGGCATGTCTGAGGTCTGACGTGTCTGTGTGTGTGGGTGTGTGTATGTGTGTGCGTGTTTGTGTGTGTATGTGTGTGTGTGTATGTGTGTGTATGTGTGTGTATGTGTGTATGTGTGTATGTGTGTATGTGTGTATGTGTGTGTATGTGTGTGTGTGTGGTGCGGTCACTGTAGTGTGTGTGGTGTTTTTGTTTGCTTGTTTGCATTTATTTGAATTCGCAACTTCAAACGGGCGAGAAGTTGAATGGGAGCGAATGTGATGATGGCTACGGCCATTGGGTGTGTTTGTGTGTGTGTGCGTGTGTGTGTGAAGCTATCTGCCCAGTGTGGACCGTCCTGCACCGGAGCCGGTTGCTCACTGTAACACCTGCAACAGAACATTCACCAAACAGTCGGGTCTTACGCGGCACAAGTGCCTTGCTGAGCGTCGGCTTCCGGTAGAGCTTCAGCGTGGGGTGCGGCATTGCAGCACCTGCCGGCGGTGGTTTAAAAGTGCGGGGGGCCTGGCTGTTCACCGTTGTCAGCCATCACCATCTACAGCAGTGGAGCCAACCGCTACTGCTCACGCCTCATCGCCTCCAGCCCAAGCATCTCTGCCCTCGGCGTCCCCACCCCGGGGCGCTGTCTCGACTGACCGCTGCTGCGATCATCACTGCAGTGTCTGTGGCCGCTGCTGCAAATCGGCTTCAGGCTTCAGCCGCCACAACTGTCGGAGAGGCGGGTGCAGGCCTGTTGATCGTGGCCACTTTCAACATGAGTGCAAGTATTTGAGAGGTTTCCATTGGCTCCGGGACATTCGGCGACATGTCTGCAGGGCGTCATGACTGCACGCTCTCCTCTCCTCCCCCGCATCGGGGCGGCATAGCCAGTTACTGGCAGCTGTACACAAGGGTCAAGTGTGTGTGTGTATGTGTGTGTGTGTGTGTGTGTGTGTGTGTGTGTGTGTGTGTGTGTGTGTGTGTGTGTGTGTGTGTGTGTGCACCCTACATCCTGTCCGTCCAATGTGCGGCCCGAGGAAAAGGTGGCGCGATGCTGCGCGGAGGGATCTGGCGGCGTTGGGCATCGACGAATGGTATTCTTGGCCCAGGATAGACGGGAATGGCGGGCCGCTTGTAGTGTTCTACCCCCGCCCGAACCCGTTTGTGAGCCCCTGCGAATACCTTGTGCCGAGTGTGGCCGTCTCTTCTCCAGGAGTGGTTTGCCTCGTCATAAATGCCTCGATGAGCGCCGCAAACCTGTATCAGAACAGAGAGGTAGCCGACAATGTTCTTCCTGCGAGGGCTGGTTCCGCAGTGCCGGAGGTTTGGCGGTCCACAAGTGCCCCAACTCCCGGATGCTCCCCGCGACATCGTCTCGGGCTCCGTGCCGGGCGGCGGTGTCTACCATTGCTGCCCAGGCGACTCCTCCGCCGCAGCGTCTGCGGCTCGCTCTCTCATGCTGCAAGGCCCACTGTGGGGCCTGTGGCCGATGCTGCCGCTCTACTCGTGGATTCCAAATCCATAGCTGCCGGAGATGGCTCTCTCGTCGTGGCGATTGAACATGGTCCCTGATCTCTCGGCGGACTGCCGACTTTCTGCCGTCGCGCGTCGTTTTCCATGTTGTCGGCCCCGCGAGGGGACACGTGACCGTAATGGCAGTGTTTACCAGGACCAGGACCAGGTGTGTGTGTGTGTGTGTGTGTGTGTGTGTGTGTGTGTGTGTGTGTGTGTGAGTGTGTGTGTGGTGTGTGTGTATGTGTTTTGCGTTTGCAATTGCGGTCAGCGTTTCAGTAGACCACAGGACCTATCCCCTCATCGCCCCTACTGTTCTGAACCTGCTCAACCCCCCATGGGGTCCGCATAGCCAGAATACGGCAGCGCGTCCAAGGTCCGAGGTGTGTGTATGTGTGTGTGTGTGTGTGTGTGTGTGTGTGTGTGTCCTCACGCACTTACTGAGGTGTGGTGAGCCCATAAGTGGGATCATTTCAAGTCCACCCTAGTTTGAGAATTTCAGGGGGTGTCGGCCGCTGGGTGGTTCAATGGCCAATTGAGTCATCTTTCCAAGATTCCTTTTGAGTCTCTCTCCCCTCTCCCGGGGAGACCCGCGTGACCAGTTTTGGCAGTGAGCAAGTACAAGTACAAGTGTGTGTATGTGTGTGTGTTGTTGTTGTCGAATTCTATTTAAAGTCGCAACACAAACAGGCGATGGCGCCTCCTTTTATACATGTGAGCGACATGACATGTGTATGTGTGTAATGGCTACTGTGGTTAGCCACGTGTCGGCTGGGAGTAGCCCTTTCCCGAAGGTGCTCTTTTAGTGCTTTTTGCGTCCCTCAAAATATGCTGAAAAGTGCTCTTTTTCAGTGAAGCATAGCCATGATACATGTTCACATGAGCCCAAGCTGAAAAATGAATACGCACTCTTCCATTTATGGGTCCACGAAAGGCAAAACAGGAGGTAAAGTTTTTTTTAAACCCACTTTTTACAGCATTGTGTACCGGGTACAAGCTTCACCAGCTTGTTGCCCCCCCCCCTCCCCCAAATAGGGTCCAGCGGATAAGGCTCCAAATGTTCGTATATTAAATGCTAACCATAATGCTCCAAACACTGCCTTATAATGCTGATTATAGTGCTTCAGCAAGGGATATAATGCTTGGTTGGGGACAAAAATGGAAGAAAGTCTGCACATTGCCAAACTTCCAGGAAATTATGCACATCGTCGATCTACATCTGAAGTTGCCACCTTATCTCTCACGAGCTCCACCACTTCTTCGCACTATAAGACATGATCGCTTCTCCATTGATTGCTCTCTATTCCAACTTTGATGCAGGGTTGAGCAGAATAGTTGGTGTATCAAATCTTGCCCCTAATTATCCATGTAGTGAGAGATGAAACCATTATCATTGTGCAGGTAGTCATTCATTGTTGGGATGAAGTTTATCTTGGCAAATAGTATTCCTGCCTGCAGACAAGCTGTCACTGCGTCCACTCTGTGAATAATGTCTTCATCTGACACACCAGACGTGAGGCCAGCTCCTGAGATCCGGGGGGGGGGGGGGGTCTCAGACGGAGAGCCCTGCCATTTGCGGAAATCCTGAAAACACGTGGTCAGAAGTTATTTTGCCACTCTACATCCTTTGCTTGTGCTCTCATCTTCTCCTTGAGATGGTGTGTAGACGTATGGCTTACTCCTCCTTTCTGATAGCATTTGACTGTAGGCCTGGCATTACAACCGTCCACAACTAACTGTACGTGCTTCATCAGGAAAGTAAGACAGGCGCTGCTGAGCAATCAACTTGGTACTGAGTCCATGAGAAATTCTAGTTCTTTTCGAGCCTCCTGAGCTGGACTCGGCAAAGGCAGTTCTTTTGGAACGAGCTCTTTCTGTATAGCCGCTCCTTCATCCTGGTCCAAATTTAGCAATGCATCAGTGTCTACTTCAGGATCGCTAGACTGGATGCTATCGCCAGAGCCTCTGGCACAACTAGAAAACTCTTCTTCGTCTGTTTGATATGCACTTCGCGTACATGTATGTCTCCTCCATAGCTCTCCATTATTTTAAAAGTAAAAGAAACCTCGTAAATAGTTTCTCCGATTTTTGTGTCACTTGAACTGCCTCGGCCTCGGTTGGGCATGTACATGTATGCTTCACAAATGGCTTGTATACATTTACCTTACCACATCGCTACAATCATAACGTTTTTATGTAGCAATAGTTGTGTAGCGTTAGTGCTAAAGGTGTTACGTGTCTACACAATCACAAAGTCATGCGCCGATACAATGCATAGTCTAGTGCTCAAACGCCCGGAATGGGCGGAGCGTAGTACGCAAGAGGTACACAAAAGGAGTAAAACAGGGCTGTTTCGTTGTTACTCAGAGTTTCATGGCAAAAGCCAATCATCAGAAAACAACATCTCATGATCATGATTGTAGCCGATTGTTGCCAAAAACCTGGGATTTCCCGATATTATCCACTGTGAGACTCTTTATGCCGCTCAAAGTCACATAATGCTCGTTTTGTTCCTTTCTAATGCTCCATAATGCTCTGATGCTCGGATAGTCGTATAATGCCGAATGCCGGCATTATCCGCTGGACCCTACCCCCGAAGCGGCGTGCCAAGGCCCATCGAGCACTTGGAAACTGTGATCGCATGCATGAGCAAAGAGATTTTAGCACTTTGTCAGCTAAACAAGCTCAAAAAGGGCGATATTCACCAAAAACGCAATAAAGAGCGAAAGAAACGGGCTTTTCCAAAAAGGGCCAAAAAGGGCGAAAAAAGGGCGAGCACCTTTGGGAAAGGGCTAGCTGGGAGTGCATGGAGGAGAGGTTGTTGCATTATTGAACAGTTGAATGGTACCGTTCACAGCTTTATTGAAGATAATAACAACAATAAAAACTTTCACGCGAGACAAGGCTAAGGGACAGCTGGCGAGTGTACAATGACATGTACAAGTAATCCAGATGGGATGTAGTCATCACTCTACAAATACATAAAGTCTTTTCACATGTCACGTGAGTGTTTCCTAGGATCTGGCCAATCAGAGGCCGTGCTCATCGGGCCATGTTTTCGGTTTTCAGTCTGCTGAGCCCAGCTTAGCGAGCCACTGGCACTGGATATGCGCGTACGCAGGGGGGGGGGGGGTCCCGTTGCCCGGAAAACCCCCAAATGTTCCAAACGAGCAACGTTTTGGGCATAATTTTGGCTGGGCGCACGATTGCAATCAGACAGAACGTAATCGGACGCGGTACTGGGACTCATTCCAGCAGGCGCGGCGTAGGATAGGGTCTAGGGGGCATAGCAGGCGTGGGGATTGTAGCAGGCGTATACGCGTAGCGGTCATCATGGTCATACCGGATACCAGGTATAGCGGTCAAACCAGGCCTAGCGGTCAAGCCAGGCCTAGCGGTCAAACCAGACGAAGCGCAGTTATACCAGATCAGGCAGATGTAGCGCGGTCATACCAGCCGCAGCTCTCAG
>NC_088646.1:30105196-30310196 GCF_964019385.1 Sycon ciliatum
ACTCGCTTGCCGCATAGCCAGTAACTCTGCAGCATGGTGCCGCATGCTATTTGTCCCAACTTCAACTGCTGCATCATGCAATGCTGAACAGTGAGACTGGAACGACCGTCCGTACATGGGCTCAGGCATATCCATGATGGCACAGAACATCCTCAGTGCTTCTCTTCCCTTGCCAATCATCCGCATGGCCATTGCTGAACGTCTGTTCACATCATAAAATCGCATTGGTGTATGTTTTTCAGCAAGGCGGCCCTCAAATACATGCCCACAATGATCGCAGGTAAGCTCAAGAATTGGGGCTGGGCCATATCGAGTCGACTCCTGGACGAGCAATGACCCAGTCTTGCAGTTGGCACAGACACATGATGAGCCAAGAAGACGTGTCAGGGATGGCAAGTGGACGATTCTGCTACCACTGTTGTGCTCGTCCGAACTGTCATCATCATCATCATCATCATCATCATCAGACTCGTCGCAGGACATAACCTCATCGCTTGAATCACCAGTACAAGAATCAGATGCCACGGAAGATTGATTTGCAACATCCTCAGATGCTGCGACGAATACGTCCAAATCACCATCTTCAGTTGTGGGCTCTTCACGAGCCAAGACAGTCCTTTTCCGCGGGGGAAGGCACTTCTTTGGCCTGCTGAGAACCCTGCTCTTGCGTTTGTTACCCATGGCAGATGGTCCACCACGGCTTACGTCTCCAGCAATGTCAAAACAAAACTGACAAGGCTTGATGAAACAAAGCTACAACAATTATTTGCTTTGCAATTGCATGCTGACACTTCGCTGACAAAATTTATTTTTGATGTCAGCTGACTGTCTACCACGCGTACGTCATGAAGGGCAGCCATTTTGGAAATGATTGCCACGGCAACGGATCACAGAGGAGGCCCGCTAGCTCGCGTCAAAAAATGAGAGCGCTACGATCGAAATTGATGAAAATAGCGCAAAAATGACTTTGGTGAAAATTTTAATTGTTTTTGCAATTTCATGCAATTTATTTCATATTCAATTTTGTAATTGTCGCACTTACAATCCACTATAACTCCGGAGCCACTGGACCGATTGACCCAAAATTTTAAATTCTAATGCTTTGTGGCTACTCCAATCAGAAAAGTATCACAGTTAACCTCAAATCAAAAATTCGATTTTTCCCAATTCTGAAGGTAGCCTGCCACCTTAACCCTTTCACCACTGTCGACGTATATATACGTCATGACGTGTGCACCTGCCCCACTGACGACGTATATATACGTCCTCGGTGTACGTCGCGTTTGTACTGATGCCTCAACATCAGTGGGGCCTGGAACTGTTCCTCAGTGGGCTGAAGGACCTGATCGACGTGTACGCAGCGTATGTGGCCAGTCTGCACAGCAGAACAGCCGCGAGCATCGAGTTTGAAGTGCGTATTTTGGCATATCGTACAAATAAATTGTTTTGCTCAAAGTTCGTTCTCGTCATCCTGCCCTCCTGTTTCTCGGCAAGGTAAGTAGCTCAACTACTCTGTGTCGATGGAAGTAGTCCTGTGAAGCAGTGTGAGGCGGGTAATGACTCTGAGGATGATTCTGGAGACAGCGAAATTGTGTCGGAGTCGTTTTCTGAGGATTACGAATTTGCTGCTATTCAAAAGATCGCAGCTGGCTCGGACGCAGGGGATGCTGGAGACCAAAGAGATTAGGAAAGCGATGCTGAAGTCTCTGACACCTAGGCATGGTGTTCTGAGCAGGTGCTATCTGTCGTGAGCCCGTTTGCTGAAGTTCCTCAAGCAAACTGCGATCAAATTTGAAGGTCAGATTTTTGAAAATATTTGAATTTGAAATCAAGTGTACTGGTCAGACATGCATGCAGATCATAATAGAGATGTGCATACATGTAAGTATTGTATGTTGAATACAGAGCCAGGCACCTACAGAATGGTGATTGCTATCTAATATGAATCCAGAATAATCCAGAAT
Source organism: Sycon ciliatum (assembly GCF_964019385.1). Classification (NCBI taxonomy): domain Eukaryota; kingdom Metazoa; phylum Porifera; class Calcarea; order Leucosolenida; family Sycettidae; genus Sycon; species Sycon ciliatum. The sequence goes on from NC_088646.1 coordinate 30,107,161, forward strand.
AGTCAACAATTGTGCAATTTTGAACCACTATCAGAAATTGCACAGCCGATTGTTTCTTGAATTTTCATGCGTACGTACACCGGTACGCAGTATGCACTCGGCTGTTTAGGGAATGCTTCAGACTATTTTGGTAGCTGGATTGTCTTGCCAGTGAGTGTCCAAATCAGAGAATGAGCTGTATTGCATTCTCCATCAATATGACTTTACCTGTGCCGCGTACGTACGTACGCGTGCGGCCAGTGATGATTCACCCTGGGATGCGCCAAGCACAGTGAGCCAACCGCTGCCACTGCACCGGCTGCTATTATAGCTGATGCAGTTGCTGGGGTTGCTACTCCAGTTACTCGGCATCCTCACTGTCCATCACATGGTTTTGTCTTGAAGTAGGTAGGGCTGCTGGAGGATTCAAGCTTTACGAGGCGCCCAAGAAAAAAGAAAGACCCATTCTGGATCGCGCAGTCGCATATGATTCAAGCGCCGTATAAAACGAGTTGCTGTACTCTAGTCTAGGTTGCCGTAGAACACCAGGATCATATCAAGCTTGTTATATGACATTTCTCCATTCTGCAGTCAACACTGACCAGTTATAGCACTGCTTGCCATTGCTTGTCTGATCTTTGTCGTCAATTGCCTAAATTGAATGAATTTTGAGGAAAAATCGTCAAAAGTCGCATACCTAAATATGGTGTTATGAGTCTCGTACAATGAAATCCTACAAAATTTCTTTGGATTCACAGTGCATATGTCCATACCCAACATTTCCAATCAATTTTGGACCAGAATATGCATTTTCAAAAATTGCCATTTTTGGCCCAGTGGGAGGTGATTTTCCGGTCAGGGCTGAAAGGGTTAACTTAAAGGGGAAGTTAAAGGGGAAGTTAAGGCAAAAATTAAAATTTCACCAGTTGTAGTCTTCGGGGTGCTGAGTCGAATGGTCTTGGTCCGAGAAAGCTGAGACGCTCCCTTCCTACTTGAATCCCAATCGAACTCGCGCACTTCCACCGAAACTGGGTGACTGCGCCCTACGAGATGGGGATTTGTATGCAAAATGTCACTAAAAGCGCCATTTCGTTCTTATAAAAGCACGGATGACCGCGATTGGCCCATATGTTGTAGTCTTTTGGACGCTGAGTCGACTGGTCTTGGTCCGAAAAGGCTGCGATGCAGCGTTCCTCCTTTATTCCCAATCGAACATGGTTGAAGAAGCGGTCACGTGCTCCTGGGTGCCAAAATCACCTGGTCACCACGCCAGCAGGCGACAACTTTCACACCAAGGTTCAACTCGAGTGACAGGACTGCACCCAAAAAAGGTCAAAACAGGCTGTAAGTTGTACCCTGCAGGCACGGTGACGAGGTGACTGGTGTACGCAGGAGCACGTGACCACTTGTTCAACCATGTTCGATTGGGAATTAGGGGCGAACGCTGCATCGCAGCCTTTTCGGACCAAAACCAGTCGACTCAGCGTCCAAAAGACTACAACATATGGGCCAATCGCGGTCATCCGTGCTTTTATAAGAACGAAATGGCGCTTTTAGTGACATTTTGCATACAAATCCCCATCTCGTAGGGCGCAGTCACCCAGTTTCGGTGGAAGTGCGCGAGTTCGATTGGGATTCAAGTAGGAAGGGAGCGTCTCAGCTTTCTCGGACCAAGACCATTCGACTCAGCACCCCGAAGACTACAACTGGTGAAATTTTAATTTTTGCCTTAACTTCCCCTTTAAGGCAAAAATTAAAATTTCACCAGTTGTAGTTTTCGGGGTGCTGAGTCGAATGGTCTTGGTCCGAGAAAGCTGAGACGCTCCCTTCCTGCTTGAATCCCAATCGAACTCGCACTTCCACCGAAACTGGGTGACTGCGCCCTACTAGATGGGGATTTGTATGCAAAATGTCACTAAAAGCGCCGTTTCGTTCTTATAAAAGCACGGATGACCGCGATTGGCCCATATGTTGTAGTCTTTTGGACGCTGAATCGACTGGTTTTGGTCCGAAAAGGCTGCGATGCAGCGTTCCTCCTTTATTCCCAATCGAACATGGTTGAACAAGTGGCCACGTGCTCCTGGGTGCCCAAATCACCTGGTCACACCGCCAGCAGGCGACAACTTTCACACCAAGGTTCAACTCGAGTTCAACTCGAGTGACAGGACTGCACCCAAAAAAGGTCAAACAGGCTAGTAAGTTGTACCCTGCAGGCACGGTGACCAGCTAGCTGACTGGTGTACGCAGGAGCACGTGACCGCTTGTTCAACCATGTTCGATTGGGAATAAAGGAGGAACGCTGCATCGCAGCCTTTTCGGACCAAAACCAGTCGACTCAGCGTCCAAAAGACTACAACATATCGATATGGGCCAATCGTGGTCATCCGTGCTTTTTATAAGAACGAAACGGCGCTTCTAGTGACATTTTGCATACAAATCCCCATCTAGTAGGGCGCAGTCACCCAGTTTCGGTGGAAGTGCGCGAGTTCGATTGGGATTCAAGTAGGAAGGGAGCGTCTCAGCTTTCTCGGACCAAGACCATTCGACTGAGCACCCCGAAGACTACAACTGGTAAAATTTTAATTTTTGCCTTAACTTCCCCTTTAATGCCTTTCGGAGTGGAAAAATATTAAAGGGGAAGTGCATCGATTTTTCGAGTATGGTCCAGAAGAAAGACAATTTGATATCGGTTCGAATGGCATATCTCTCGCTTTCATACGATAAGCCAAACTTGCCAAATTGCCAATTGTATACTCACGTTTCCATAGCGACCAGCGGAGTGATGACGTACGAAAGGCTTAGCTCCACCACAGAGAAGGTCGATCACTGCAGAATTTGGTCATTTTCAATTGGTTTATTGTATTCACGAAGTGAAAGAAGGGCTGTGTTCAATGCTGTTAGTGCAGTGAACTGTTTGTTAGTAGTCCTCTCGGTTATGTACTGGGACGTGACACCGACAGGAGAAAGCTGGAGTGCGGAGACACCAGCAGACAAGCGAAAATAGTGACGAACAAAAATTAATGCTGAAATCTTGGTTGGGACAAATCAGACGTTCAGCATTTCCCCCAACCAAGGACCCTGCCGTTTGCTCTTTCCACCTCCTGAAGATGAATGAGATGCTTCCTGGCGACTCTCCTATCTCTCGTAACATCTTCTGAAGCCAGGCGAGACAACGGGTGGTGGAGATTGACGAATGAAATAATGTCGTAGGTTTGAAAGTTTGCCGCAGTGAAAATGTCTCAGGCGAGATGGTGAATTCCAAGCATCTTGTCCTGGAGGAAACCATTTCCTAGGCACAGTCAGCCTAGGGAAATGCATGAGAAGGGCGATAAATAGTTCACGGCACTAACAGCATTGAACACAGCACTTCTTTCACATCGTAAATACAATAAGACAATTGAAAAATGACCATTATTTATGCAGTGATCGACCTTCTCTGTGGAGGAGCTAAGCCTTTCATACGTCATCACTGCTCTGGTCGCTATGGCAACGTGAGCATACAATTGGCGATTTGGCAAGTAATTAGTTAGTTTGGCTTATCGTATGGAAGCGAGAGATATGTACGTCTACCCGAACTACTCGCGGCTCTACAACTCATAACATGAGTATCAATCGCTATAGATCTATGTCTGGCTTTCTGTCCTTTTCAAGTAAATCGGCTCTTGTTTGGAATTATTTACCAGACGACCTGAAGTCCTGCACTACTAATACACAATGTACTATCGCAGATTTCCGCGTCAAATTGGCTATTTGGCTAAAAGACAGCTTAACTCTTAATCATTGTTGTGATTTGCTTTCAAGCAATGTGCATAATCAGTAACTTGATGTTGCTGTTTTTGTTTTTTTGGTTTCCCGTTCTCGGGGCCTTCTATTCGGTACTCTTTGTAGTTGTACTTCTGTACTGTTGAGCTATCCGAATTCAAATAAACATTAAAAAAAAAAAGAAAAAAAAGATATGCCATTCGAACCGATATCAAATAATTATTGTCTTTCTTCTGGACCCTACTCGAAAAATCGATGATGATACGTCGAGAAGATTTGAGGAAGAAGCTCAGCCACTACAAAAAAGTAGTGGGTGGACTTGCGGATTTGTTTTGACATTGGCGGTTTTTGAATAGCTTGGTTCTCCTGCCGACGTGTCGTGGAGATGAAGACGAGGGAGAGTAATCTGTCAGTCACCCACGACGCAGCCTCGCATTCTGCGTACTGGACGATTCAAGAAGCCGAGGAGGGGGACGCTTCGCAAGCTCAAACGATCGATCGAGTTCCTGAAAAACGGAAAGGGTGATCTCCACCACCAACGCCACTGGATTCGACTCCCGCGAAGAGGTCGTTCAGTGCCCCTCTTCACGGTCGACGAATCGTTCATCTCAGGTATCTGGCTGTGGGATTGTCTGCGGGCCAGAATCCTGGATGTGGCAAACCTCTGGCGCTCATTGATTGCGTTGAAGAGAAGAGGTACGGCCTGGGCAGCGTACTTGTCATTCCGTGTCAGCAGTGTGGGATGGAGAATTATATTTTTATGCTCAACACCCTGGCCTCCGTGCTTCCACAAGCAACACCAAAGCTGCTTTGGGTAAGTGTGTTTTTCAACCTCATAGGATTTATTCATGATATTTGCCAGTCGTTTCCACCCTATGGCTATGGAAATGTATGAGCACACTGTATGCGCGGCGCGCGCGAGCATGTGTGTGTTTGCATTGACCTGCATGTTTGTGCATGTGTGCACCATACGCATGTATGAACATGCACATGCATATGCGCTCATGTGGACGTGCCCTCGCACACATACTATACACATGTGCATGACCGCTCCCAGGGCATGTTGGTGTGACATGTGTATGCGGGCATTTCCACTCATGCACATGAGTGTGCACATGCATGTGGGTGGGTACGTACACGTGCGTGAATATATGTGTGTGTACGCGCGCGTGTGTTCTATTGCGTGTGTGTGTGTGTGTGTGTGTGTGTGGAAAAAAAGAAGAAAAAAAATGGAAAAATGAAAAATAGGGATTCACTGGCCAGAAAAAGTCACTTCAACAGCTGTGTGGTGGATACCAGGCTAAAAATAGTGGCGGTCAATTCATCAGCCTTGCAAGCTGTTGAATGGTGTAATCCCAGCACAAGTAACGTTAGTTGCTATGTCTAACATAGCTGTTCGCTATCAAAAGTATCATCGCTCCCGCGATGAGCATGTCTAAGGTCTAAGGTGTGTGTGTGTGCGTGTGTGTATGTGTACACGCATGTGTGTGTCGATGGTGTGCATTTTTGTGCTGGGTGAACACTCTGATCCCTAAACCGCGATACCGGAGCTCCCAAGCTACAGCCTCACATTGATTTATGTTCATCGTTGGGAATGAGTTCGCTGCTCATGATGCTGTTGCGGATGTTGGGGCCCTAGCTGAAAATGTCGAAGCTCGCCCTGATGCCAGTATCCTGTAGCACTCTGTCACTTTTCCATCAGCATGTTCGGCGATGGAGTTTGCAGAACATCAGCAAAAGCGGCTGGCCACCCTTCAACCGTTGGTCCAAGCAACGTCCTTCTCTAAATCAGTTGCAGTGCGGGCAGCTACTAGTGGGTTGGTGATGAAGCACTTTGTCTTGTCCTACAAACGAAGTGGTGAGCCAGCCATTTCCAGACTGATGAAGGAGCAAGTCGGAGGTAAGAAGCGGGTGACAGCCTCAAGGAAGATTATATTAGCGGTGGCTGAACACCTAGCCAAGAACCAGCAGCAACCCAACTGTAAGTAACGCCCTGTTGCACAGTGCTTCACTTGTTTGTGCGCACCATAAAATTCCATCATTTTTGCCAGTATGGGGACACGTTCTAGCTCGCATAGTTGAAGAACAAGAGGACTCAATGTTGTCTGATTCGTTCCAACATGTCAGCTTTCATTGTACAGTCTGTATCGGCTATAGCGTACCCTTTTGATTTCCGTGATTTTATCACTATAACCGATGCATCACTATAATTATGCGATACGATCGATTTTTTTCTTTTTTCGATAGACACATGAAAGGCAAGGAAATACTTTCAGCATGGCGTTTTGACAAATGAGCATGCTGCATAGTTGACAGTGTCCGCATTTCCATAAAAAAATCTATTATGTACATGTACATGTACCGTATTTCCTCGATTAATGGACCATGCTCGAATAATAGACCATGCTCAAATAGTAGACCCTCCTAGAGGCGTCACGGAAAAATAGTAGACCATGCCCGAATAAGAGACCCGATCTCTTATTTGAGTTCATCGCTTTGCGCATGCGCACTAAGAAAGCACGTGGTGGATCAAAAAAGGACACGATTTTAGGTTGTGCAACTACAATTTTTGTAGTGGCTAGTGCTTTCTTTCATTATTAATTTTGTAATATAGAAGTCATTATTTGAGCACGGTCCACTATATTTTCATCGGCACATCGCTGGAAATGGTGGATTTTTAACACGTCATAATATAGAACTTCTATTATTATAACGTGTTAAAAATCCACCATTTCCAGCGATGTGCCGATGAAAATATAGTGGACCGTGCTCAAATAATGGACCATGCCGAAATAAGAGACCGGGGGTCCAACCCTCTTCAAAAAACAAAAGACCGGGTCTATTAATCGAGGAAATACGGTACATGTATCACTATAAAAATAAGCAACGTGAAGAAAGTAAAAAAATAGGGCCTTTGATATTATTGCAACATGTATTTTAAAGTTATCACTATAGCCGATAATAATATAGTGTGTTAGGCATGTTTTGATTCTTTGTTGACATCATAATATCCGATATACGCATGTATGAACATGCACATGCATATGCGCTCATGTGGACGTGCCCTCGCACACATACTATACACACGTGCATGACCGCTCCCAGGGCATGTTGGTGTGACATGTGTATGCGGGCATTTCCACTCATGCACATGAGTGTGCACATGCATGTGGGTGGGTACGTACACGTGCGTGAATATATGTGTGTGTACGCGCGCGTGTGTTCTATTGCGTGTGTGTGTGTGTGTGTGTGTGTGTGTGTGTGAGTGTGTGTATGTGTACACGCATGTGTGTGTCGATGGTGTGCATTTTTGTGCTGGGTGAACACTCTGATCCCTAAACCGCGATACCGGAGCTCCCAAGCTACAGCCTCACATTGATTTATAGTTCATCGTTGGGAATGAGTTCGCTGCTCATGATGCTGTTGCGGATGTTGGGGCCCTAGCTGAAAATGTCGAAGCTCGCCCTGATGCCAGTATCCTGTAGCACTCTGTCACTTTTCCATCAGCATGTTCGGCGATGGAGTTTGCAGAACATCAGCAAAAGCGGCTGGCCACCCTTCAGCCGTTGGTCCAAGCAACATCCTTCTCTAAATCAGTTGCAGTGCGGGCAGCTACTAGTGGGTTGGTGATGAAGCACTTTGTCTTGTCCTACAAACGAAGTGGTGAGCCAGCCATTTCCAGACTGATGAAGGAGCAAGTTGGAGGTAAGAAGCGGGTGACAGCCTCAAGGAAGATTATATTAGCGGTGGCTGAACACCTAGCCAAGAACCAGCAGCAACCCAACTGTAAGTAACGCCCTGTTGCACAGTGCTTCACTTGTTTGTGCGCACCATAAAATTCCATCATTTTTGCCAGTATGGGGACACGTTCTAGCTCGCATAGTTGAAGAACAAGAGGACTCAATGTTGTCTGATTCGTTCCAACATGTCAGCTTTCATTGTACAGTCTGTATCGGCTATAGCGTACCCTTTTGATTTCCGTGATTTTATCACTATAACCGATGCATCACTATAATTATGCGATACGATCGATTTTTTTCTTTTTTCGATAGACACATGAAAGGCAAGGAAATACTTTCAGCATGGCGTTTTGACAAATGAGCATGCTGCATAGTTGACAGTGTCCGCATTTCCATAAAAAAATCTATTATGTACATGTACATGTACCGTATTTCCTCGATTAATGGACCATGCTCGAATAATAGACCATGCTCAAATAGTAGACCCTCCTAGAGGCGTCACGGAAAAATAGTAGACCATGCCCGAATAAGAGACCCGATCTCTTATTTGAGTTCATCGCTTTGCGCATGCGCACTAAGAAAGCACGTGGTGGATCAAAAAAGGACACGATTTTAGGTTGCGCAACTACAATTTTTGTAGTGGCTAGTGCTTTCTTTCATTATTTGTAATATAGAAGTCATTATTTGAGCACGGTCCACTATATTTTCATCGGCACATCGCTGGAAATGGTGGATTTTTAACACGTCATAATATAGAACTTCTATTATTATAACGTGTTAAAAATCCACCATTTCCAGCGATGTGCCGATGAAAATATAGTGGACCGTGCTCAAATAATGGACCATGCCGAAATAAGAGACCGGGGGTCCAACCCTCTTCAAAAAACAAAAGACCGGGTCTATTAATCGAGGAAATACGGTACATGTATCACTATAAAAATAAGCAACGTGAAGAAAGTAAAAAAATAGGGCCTTTGATATTATTGCAACATGTATTTTAAAGTTATCACTATAGCCGATAATAATATAGTGTGTTAGGCATGTTTTGATTCTTTGTTGACATCATAATATCCGATATATCATTACATCCGATAATATTGGTTATAGTGATATTTGTACTGGATAAAATACGTTTTGCTTTTGATATTTCGTACCAATATCACTGTAGCCAGTATATTCTTATATCCGGTCACTCTATAGCCGATACAGACTGTAGTTTGATATGGGGCTGTGCTAAGCGCTATCACAGCTACATGTTCATGTATCAAAACCAAGAGCAAGACCAACAGGAGAGTAATCATGGAGAAAAGTACAGTCAACTTCGCTTATAACGACACTCGGCGGGGCATCAGAAAAGTGTCCTTATTCGCGAAGTGTCGTTATATCCGATGTCTCATTATATGTGTCACAGTTGGATGGGACTTTGCTCCGGGCATGAACATTATGTCGTTATTCGCGAATTGTCGTTATATCCGCAGTCGTTATTAGCGAAGTTGACTGTACCTATCGATAATGCGTGCACCCAGGGTTTCCCGGCAAATTGACTAGTTCAGCTATTCCATCCTTGTATTGTTCTGAACGCCGAGGGCTCTAGCGATTTTATGCAACACCTAACAGCCAAAAATCCAATAAGTTATGACCAAAGCAGCAGCAGAGAAGTACAAGCAATTATAGATACGTGAATTTACCAATTTTAGGCAAATTTTGACAGTTTTTTGGATTTTTCTCCAGAATATGCACGGTGACCCCTATTTTAGCCGCGGTAAACCTGTTCCAACCCACTTATAGAACGTATTTGAAGTATCCACATATGGGGCAAACTCAAAAATAAGCTGCAAAAAATATTCAAAGTTTCATTTTTTGCGTCTTTTTGTTCTTCTCCAGGAAATAACGACCTGGATCCCATCGTCAACCAAAGTGTACATTTTTCGGTGTTGATATCATCTTACTAATTCTTAGTCAATACCTCGAACAGTCTGTGTAATTTTATGTCATATTTTCTGTCCTATCTGGTGTTATGGACGATTTCTCTTCAATTTTCGGATTTTGCGATATTGTGTGTTATCAAGTAAAATTGTGTTTTTGGCAAGACCTATTCAGGCAATTGAAAAACTGATGTTACTAAGCGAAAATATAAGGCTGTACCTATTCAAACCTGATGTCAGATTGGGCTGATGTTGAAATTAAAATGTTGGGCCTAACTGTCCCCAACCCCCTTAACAATAATAAAAACATGCACGCGAGACAAGGCTAAGGGACAGCAGGCGAGTGTACAATGACATGTACAAGTAATCCAGATGGGATGTAGTCATCACTCTACAAATACAATGCTACATAAAGTCTTTTCACATGTCACGTGAGTGTTTCCTAGGATGTGGCCAATCGGAGGCCGTGCTCATCGGGCCATGTTTTCTGAGCCCAGCTTAGCGAGCCACTGGATATGTATAGTGCCCTACTGGTGACGCCGTTCGGGCAGATATCGGCCGGTAGTATCTCCCCTACTACTATACGCATTTGTTATTAGTGTGTTGCTCACTGCGTTTCGCAATCAGACAGAACGTAATCGGATGCGGTACTGGGACTGATTCTAGCAGGCATAGGATAGGGCCTAGGGGGCATAGCAGGCGTGGGGATTGTAGCAGGCGTAGCGGTCATACCAGACGTAGCGGTCATACCAGCCGTAGCGGTCATACCAGACGTAGCGGTCAAACCAGGCGTAGCGGTCATACCAGGCGTAGTGGTCATACCAGGCGTAGCGGTCATACCAGACGTAGTGCAGTTATACCAGATATAGATGTAGCGCGGTCATACCAGCCGCAGCTCTCAGACGATACTAGCACTAGTAGTACTACAGTGTGTAGTAGTACGCATATCAGCATCACTCTGTAGAATGACTAGTTCTAGAACTAGAACTTAAGCCAAGTTAAGGCAAACCAGTTTCAGGTTAGCCATTACTGGTACGGACTACTGGTGCACGGACGGTGACGCTGGAGTTGGCTTTCACAACACACGCTGTTCCCCAGCATGTGACGGTGGCTACACCGTTGATCCGTTCCATGTCGAACGTCACTCCTAGGACGGCGTTGGCATCGCGACGTCTTGCTCGCGCCTCCAGTTCCATGCACTTCATCGCTGCCACGCGAGCTCGTATAGTCTCCTTGGCCCACTGTAGGGCTTCGGCCTCTCTAGTATTACTAGAGACTGCACCATTACTCTGAAGGCATAGGGCGGCGCCAAACACTACACCATAAATACGCTCAACAACGAATCCATCTTCCGGAGTGGGCAATGTCGAGCAGACAAGGATAGGAGGACCAGGAGGCACGGGAGCAATCATTGCGACGCGTATCCAACAGTCACGAAACTAAAGCAGTAAAGGAGTATCACATGCACAAGTGTATACTGAGTGTGCTAGCGCTACAGAGTGCTCTACAGCCGTACTGCCTGGATTTTGTCGATACTGGTTTTAAAACTCACTGTAGCTTTTTATAATATCTTCTCCTGAAAACGCTGCAAGGGTCAAACTATGTGAGCTGATGCCAAGTCAACGGTGAGGACTTTAGACGATTGGTTGGTGAGATAACGAATTAGTAGTAGCGAGTACTAGCGACCTCGGCGATAATTCTACGAAGGTTTGGTTGCTCGCAACATTCGAGTTTGAACTTTTCCCGCCGATTCGAAAAACACGAAATACAAAATACTGGACTTGACACTTGACCGACTCGCCACTCTATGCTAGCTGTAGCATTACCAATGTGATACATGTACTCCTTTTTAGGCGCCATTTTCCACATGAGGCCATTGAATTTGAAGGGTGAATTCCCCGAGATACATTGTGCAGTGTATTGTGTCATAATATTATGCTTTCTAGCAGGTTTTCAGAGTCGAAGGCGCAATGGACTGTTGTAGTCTCATGTGCTCTTCATACCATTCCTGAGTGGGTCAGGTGTCAAGTCGAGTTGGAGGTCGCAACACTGTTGTACTGTATCCAGCGTGGTGTTGCGACTAGCTGCCGCTTTGGGACGTGACCAGGTAAAGTCGCTGCGAATGACCTAGGGTCCTCTAGCTCTGCGCTTGTCTTACACATCCGGGAGTGTAACAGTTCCCTGTTAGCGCTAACCTTATCTGCCCTCTAGCTCTGTATCTTGCACCTTTCCCTATCCTGTCAGCAACTGCGTTATCACCTTAGGGCACGAAGTGCCCTATATCAGTTGTGTTGCCTTGAGCAAGCATTGTCTTTTCCAAGAATACCTTCAAACGGTTACACTGGTAGCAGAGGATGGTTAACATGGTGTTCTTGGAGCTCGCCAATGTCGTGGCGATCCTTGTTCTTTTTTTGTTGCTATTCAGGTTGGCCAGCGAGGTCCGTGAAGCCAGTCGCCAAGTCAGCGCCCGTCTGAGCAACCGACAACAACCGCTCCCTGTGCCGCCCGCTCATTCGTCCGGGAAGCCTCGGCACGCTAAGGAGCCGCCGATCTTCGATGGCAAGCCCTCGCAGTTCAAGGAGTAGGCTTTCTCCATTGAGCTGGCGATTCGGTCACTGGGAATCACCGACTCATCGGTGATGGTGGATTACGCAGCGGGCTTCCTGAGCGGCAACGCCAAGCTATGGCTCATCGCATCGTTGGATACGGGTGAGGAGTTCTTGACGTTGCCAGCGCTGCGTGAAGCCCTCGCCAAGGTGTACGGTCCGTTGCATCATCAAGAGCGGGTGCGACTGAATCTCTTCGCTGTCAGGCACTCAAGCTTGGAGAGCTATGTCACCGAGTTCTCACGCCTAAGCCTACAAGTGCCTGAGATCGACGAGCTGACCCGAGGACTGCTGTTCGTAAATTTTAATTTAATGGACTGCACCCATCTGTCAAGACCCGGGTGCTGCGAGAGCACCCCACTGATCTGAGCCAAGCGATCAGGTCAGCGCAAACGGCGGACCAACAGCCGAACCCGATTCAGCACCGAAGTACGACCCCAAAGGCTAACAGTAACACCGGAGGAGAGGCGTCACCTGAGTCGGCAGGGTGGATGCTTCGCTTGTCGGAAGCCAGGTCACCTAGCTCGGGATTGTCCCAGCAATCAACACCCAAACGCTGGTCGCCAGTGAAGAATGGCGTGCGCTCGCTGGCGACCAAGCGGAAAGCACCCAACGGTTACCCGGTTGACATACGCAACCGTTACAGCGTACTAGAGCTGGAAGAACCGACGCTGCAAGCTGATTCGGAAGATGTTGCCGAACAGGAATCCCATGTCAGCAACGTTGATCTCGCAGTACAGGACACGGAGCTTCCTTTGGAGCATGACGTTCTCCGTGTTGAGGGCAGGATCAACGGCCGCCGGGCAATTATGCTTATTGACTCAGGATCGACGCACGACTTCATATCGGAAGCTTTCGTGCAAAGAAACGGCCTTGTTACGGAGAGCAAGGACGAAACACTGAAGGTAACCCTGGCTGATGGCTCATCGACATCATCGGGACTGCAGAGGACCGGTCCGGTAAAGGTATCGTGAAAGACTTCAGCGACATCCAATCTTTCACAGTTTTTCCGTTGAGCCGCTATGATGCTATCCTGGGCAAGCCATGGCTGACCAGACACAATCCGGATATCAACTTTCAGACCAACGAAGTCAACTGAACGGAGAGCCGCTCGTTGCTAAACCCCCTTCCGGCCAAAATAGTGATACGGAGCATCAGGAGTCGCCGCCAATTGAGAGCATGCTCATATCTGGTTCCCAGGCTCGCCGCGAGTTGAGGAAAGGCGCGCAGGGAATCCTGGCATGGGTCAACGCTACTGACGACGAGGAGGAGGACAGCAAGTCGTCCGCCGCCAGACAACACCCAGATCATCAAGAGCAGCTGGCTAACCTTCTGCGGCGGTACTCGGGAGGAGGGTGCCGTTCCTCCATCACGGGCTGCCTACCGTCTCCCCAAACCCGAGATGGACGAATTGCAAGCCCAGCTCACGGAACTCCTCCGCAAGGGCTTCATCGAACCCAGCAAGTCACCATACGGTGCCCCAGTCTTTTTCGTTAAAAAGTCTGATGGCTCATTGCGCATGGTTTGTGATTGGCGGAATTTGAACAGGATCACCATCAAAAACAAAGCTTGCCTCCCAAACATTGATGACCTGTTTGATACCATTCAAGGTAGCTCATACTTCAGTAAGCTGGATTTACGCTCGGGATACAATCAGCTTAGGATCCGTCAGGAAGATGTACCTAAGACGGCTATCAATACTCCCTTCGGTCATTTCCAGTTCCGGGTCATGGGCTTTGGATTAACTAACGCCCCTGCCACGTTTCCTGATGAACAGTATTCTCCAACCGTACTTACGGCGGTTTGTGGTAGTGTTTCTGGATGATATTCTTATCTTCAGCAAATCCTGGCAGGATCATCTTGAACATATCCAGACAGTTCTTGAGACGCTCCGGAAAAATAGGCTATTCTGTAAGCAGTCGAAATGTGAGTTTGGTGTCAAGGATGTTCTGTTTCTAGGGCATCGCATCGACGGTATGTATTGCTCCAGATCCAAAGAAGATTAAAGCAGTGAGGGAATGGCAGCCACCGACGACAGTTACGGAGGTGAGACAGTTCCTTGGTTTTGCGAACTACTTTAGAAGATTTATTGAGCACTACTCTACTATATCGCGGCCATTAGAGGAGATCACTGGCAAACATGCCAGGTTCGAATGGAGTGGCCCCCGTCAGCATGCATTCGAATCCCTGAGACAGGCCTTGTTGAGTGCACCGCTGTTGAAACTAGCAAGCGTGCAGAAGCCTTTCAGAGTTGCAACAGACGCAAGTGATTTTGCAATAGCAGGCGTCCTTCTCCAACAGGGGGAAAGCGATAGTGCTTGGCATCCTGTGGCATATGCCAGTCGTAAGCTGTCACAAGCGGAGCGAAATTACACTGCTGCAGAACGCGAAACCCTGGCGGTGGTGTTTGCACTGCGATCCTGGAGAATTTATCTATTCCAGCATTTTTAAGTGTTCAGTGACAGCATGGCCGTAGTCTACTTGAGCACAAAAGCCAATCTCACTAAGCGCGAAGCTAGATGGGTTGAATTTCTTGCAGACTATGACTTCACAGTTAATCACAAACCCGGCAAGGAAAATATGGCTGATGCGTTATCCCGCCGCCCTGATCTGCGCGGGTCAGCAATTGGCAATGTAGTTGAGGAAAAGGATTGCCCACCCATCCTAGCAGCACCCCATTTGAATACGATTGAGTTTGCTTTGGAACTGAGTTAGTGTTGCTGAGATGATTTCGGAAGCATATCAGAATGACGAGCAGCTTTCTCCAATAATTCAGCGGCTGCGCGGCGATTCCTCTGATAATCTACACGAGCGGTACTATTGGGATGAAGAGTCCAGGTACCTATACCTCCGTGCAGCACCAAACAATCGCTTGTGTGTACCCAAGTGTGCAGTAAGGCTTCAGCTCCTGCAGGAGTACCACGACTGTGTTACGTCAGGCCATCAGGGACGGGATCGTACATATTTCCGGCTTCGTCAATTCTTCTATTGGCCCAAGATGGGCCTTGACGTGAAGAAATTTGTTAAATCTTGCGGCATATGTCAGCGCACTAAGGGTGGGTTGCCTAGATCCGGTTTGCTGCAATCGCTCCCAGTACCAGACACCCCCTGGAAAGATATTTCCATGGACTTTATCGTTGGCTTACCCCAGACCCCTCAGGGCTTTGATGCAATTTATACATTTGTTGACCGGCTTACAAAATGTGTCCATTTAGTCCCCACGACTTCCAAAATTGACGCTAAGGGTTCTGCTGATTTGTATCTCCAGAATGTGTTTAGATTACACGGTTTGAGTTCCACTATTGTTTGTGATCGGGACCCAAGATTTACTTCTGAATTTTTCCGGGAATTGTTTCATCAATTAGGTACCACCTTGTCGTTTAGTACTGCCAATCACCCACAGACCGATGGGCAGACTGAGAGAATGAATAGAGTAATTGAGGATGTGCTTAGAGCGTTTGTTAACCACAAACAAGATAATTGGGACAAGCTTCTGCCTCTTTGCGAATTTGCAATTAATAGTTCATATCAGTCTTCCACTTCTAGCACGCCGTTTTATCTAAATTATGGACTTAATCCCATGTCCCCACCAGATTTCCTGGCACGGAGGGGAGGAGGGAGTGCCCCAGACTGGATCCAGGATCGGGCGGATGCCGTCAAGTTGGCAAAGGACGCCATGATTGCCGCTCAGGCTAGACAAGCTCAGTATGCAGACAGGGGAAGGGTGCCCAGCAACCTGAAGGTTGGCGACATGGTGCTGGTGTACAAGGATTTCCTAACAACCGCAGAAGCCCGGGATCAACCCTCACAGAAGCTACGCCCTAAGTGGTTCGGGCCCTACCCAATCATCAAGAAGATCGGACCCAACGCCTATCAGCTGGATCTACCCAGCGCTATTCGGTGCCACCCTGTCTTCAATGTCACTGCTCTGCGCCGGTATGAGCAGAATACTATTCCCGGCAGGCGGCAGCCACCCCCGCCACCGTTCACTGACTTGCACGGTCAGACCAGATACATGGTGGAGAAGATTCTTGACGATCGCCAGCGAAGGCATCAGACTCAGTACCTTGTCAAGTGGCAAGGGTACCCAGACGACGAAGCCACCTGGGAGCCAGAAGGGAACTTGCTGGACGAGGCCGGTAGGCCGATAGTTGCTCTGAGGCGTTACAGGGCGTCCAGGGCATGTTAGTGACACTATGGTTACCGCGAAATGTTACTCGCTCAAATTCAATTGCACGTGTACCTTGAGAATTCCCACTTGATCCTTGTTGTGTTAAGCAATCCATTCCCCTCCTGTTTTAGATTTTCCCCATTTCCGCTATCTTCACTCGCCTGACTGTCCTTGGTTACCTTGCACGGTGCTTCAATTAGATGAGCGTTGTTGGGTTGACACGATTTCATTTGATTATTCCCTTTCCACATATTCCTCGAGTCCCTGGAGGCACCTGTGCCTCGCTTAGGAGGGAGGGATGAAGTGCCCTATATCAGTTGTGTTGCCTTGAGCAGGCATTGTCTTTTCCAAGAATACCTTCAAACGGTTACAGGGAGAGACACATACTCGCGCTGGCACCTAGAGTTCGCGGGATGTTTGTCGCGCCGGAAGCGGAGCGTCCCTGCATTCTGTATCCCTGATGATGTTTGGGTGGCCTGGAGAGTTTGGTGGGCATGTACAGACTGTGTCAACCAGGGAGTTGTTAAGGCTTTTACGACTCCCTGGTGTCAACCCTGCAGAAAACGATCTCGGGTATAACTTTAGACCTAGTACCATTTCACTGCATAATTTCAACCTCACGAGTACCGAGTACTATCGACACCTTTCTCACCAACGGTCGAGGGTCGTTATTCGCAAAGTTGGCAATCGCATGATTTTTTTAAAATCACATTACATAGACAATCTTGCATCTTCCGTGGTAGGTACATACATGTGCATCATTCTGATGGTTGACCATGGTTGACAGCATGTTACAAGGTGAAGGACCACTGTGTTACAAGTCAACGAACACCGTCACCTTGGAATCATACTACAAAACAACCTCCAATGGAACTCACATGTCACGCACATAACCAATCCAAAAAAACTTCTTCACCAACTTCGCAAAGCACGAGGCCAACATAACACTCCCAGTCTGCTCGTAATCTACACCGCCAACATTCGCCCGGTTACAGAGTACGGCAGTCTCGTGTTGTCCAACACCACCCGCACACAGAAGGACCAATTAGAACGCGTTCAGCCATGAGCAGCCCGTATCTGCTTGCGGATCCCCTTTTTGCACCAGTCCATCACAGCTCACTTCTTCATCATCTCCAACTAAGTTACTTCCCACATTAGTCTCCCGGCAAATCTTACGACAGGTTACCCTTGCCCACAACATCAAGTACATCTGCGCTCCCCTTCACCTGCAACAGCCTCACCTTGCACGACCAATTGCAGAGCAGCCATATGCACTACGACACATGAGAACATACACATTGAGAACATCACACACATACCGACACACCAACTCACCCATCAACCTGTCCTTTCACAATTTCAACCAACTACCCCCGACCTGCGTGAAACAAATAGCAAGCATGCGTTTAAATCAATGCCGTCTTGCCTCATTCTATCATCCATATGCTCCTGTAGTAACTCACACTGTGCCCCATCCCCCTGCAATGTGTTGGTTTCCTTACTTGTTAGACTGATTTTATATGATTCTGGACTGATTTGAATCATTATTATCTTCCTTATTGGCCATGGGCCATCGTGGAAATAAAGAATAATAGTAATAATAGTGTTCGGAAACAGTGACCTTACTACAACCATCTATGGTTGGCAGAGCCCCGGTCTTGCAACCATTTTTTATTTATTTACTTCAACGAAGTATTTATTCAACATCTTATGGCTTCGGATGGCAGCCAAAACGGGAAGATGTGGGTGATAGCCAACCATGGTAAAAGAAGGAGAAGATTATATACATGAAAAGGAAACAGCCGAAAAGCTATAATGATTAGTTTTTTTATTATAGTGCACGCAGTCATCAGCAGGCCCTCAGATTCACTTTAAATTCTTTCAATGATGCAGAAGTCTTCAAGGAGTCGGGAAGTAGTAGCCACGCACAGTAGCCCTGGAAGAATGGCGATCTTGTGAATTGCGTTGACTTGGCCTTGGGAAGAGACACTCTGTTTCTGGTTGAGTGGCTCGAAACAAACCAGTTATAAGGCTTTATATGTTCAGGAACACAACCCAAGAGCATTCGATGAACCAATATACAGAGGCAAGTTAGTCGGCGTTGCTCTAATGGAGTAGTCTGAGCTAATAAGTACAACTCTCTGGAGGGAAAGGAAGGTTTCTTCGAGAACAAAATTTTAAAACTTTCTTATGATGAACTTCAATGGAATCGGATAAGACCTTAGCTAGGCCACACCAGGCTGTGGCAGCATATTCAAACAATGGAGGGATATACGTTTTATTTATAGCTGAACGGCACGGAATAGAGAGATGTTTACAATGACTTTTAATATAGCCAAGAGCACTGACTTTATTACAAATGTAATCTACATGAGCCGCCCGGGACATGGATGAATCGAACATTACCCCTAGGTGTTTGTGCTCCTTTACCGTCTGAATTTCTGTGGGTGAATTGGGAAAGGTGAACTTAAACATTGAGACAGAATCTGTTAGAAACAGTACTCTGGTTTTTGAAACGTTTGGCTGAAGCTTCCAACTGGACATCCAGGTGACAATCATATTTATCGCGTCTTGCAACTCAGACTCAAGCTGTTTGACAGTTTTACTGTGGCGCAAAGCAGCTATATCGTCAGCAAACAATGACATTCCAGAAACATGACTTGGTAGATCATTAACATACAAAACAAAAAGCAATGGTCCAAGAATTGAGCCCTGAGGCACCCCCAACAGCACGGGTAGCTTTGGCGAGTCTGCTCCCGACACGGACACAAACTGGCTTCTCCCAGAAAGATTGCTCTCTATCCACTTCAACGGTGTGTCAGAGATGTTAAAGATGACTTGAAGCTTCCTCAAGAGACCTCTATGCCACACTGTGTCGAACGCCTTTGCAAGATCGAAGAAGCAAATGCCCGTGTACAACTTTTCTGCTCTTGCTCCGATAATGTCCTGTACAAGGCGAGTCAGCTGCAGTGAAGTCGAGTCTCCAAGACGAAAGCCAGACTGAGCAGGGTGAATGGCAGGGGCAACATGGCTATACAACTGATCATAAAATATTCGTTCACATAATTTTGAAATGCATGATAAGAGAGAGAGAGATCGGCCTGTAATTTCCAGGAGTAGCTTTACTACCTTTGCCCTTAAACATCGGCGTTATTTTGGCCAATTTCCATGCCGATGGAAACTTCCCTGTTCTGAAAGACAAATTAAATAGAGAGAAGACATAGAGGATATGATAATGATGGTGCTAGAGCCTTAACAACTTCATTAGAGATGCCGTCCATACCAGGCGATTTGTTAACCTCTCTGATTCCGCCGAAAAACGCGTTGCTCCCATGTCGCAATGGTGGCCTGGGACTCATCATCCCCACCGGTTTATCCAGCCAGTTCTCCGTCTCTGTCTTCATCACCAAACCACTAGTGGAAAGGCTACTGAAGCAGGAGGAATCCACTGAAGACGTGTTTGCTGCCATCAAAGCCGCCAAGTTGGATGTACGTGTGACCACACGCCATTATCAAGCTGTGGCCCTGTCCTCCTTCAGGGACCAGCTCAGTCTGGACGACCAACGGATCCTGGATCTGGCTGCAGAGAAGGGTGCCTCAAGTTGGCTCACGTGTCGGCCATCTCGCCGCTTTCAGTTCACGATGCCGAAGTTGTTGTTGTTGTTGTTGTTGTTGTTGTTGTTGTTGTTGTTGTTGTTGTTGTTGTTGTTGTTGTTGTTGTTGTTGTTTTATTTATTTATTTATTTATTTATTTATTCAACATCTCCTGGCCCGTCCGAAGACTGCCAATAAACATGAGAGGTCAGGTGATAGCCAACCACGGCAAGCTAAAAGGGAAAAAAAAAAGAAAGATGCTGTCAGAGAGGGAAAGGAGATAGGGAGAGAAAAAAAGAAAGGGAGGCACATTAATAATACATGGGATCACTTCGGATGAGACAGTGTGGAAAGCTGGACTGTGAATTTCCTGATATCCTGGCATGTCTTAATGCTAGTAGGCAGGTTTGACCAAAGGGAGTATGCTGAGAAGAAAGGGGATTTCAAAAACAGAGAGGAACTAGCTCGGGGCAGTGATAAGGCATTGCGTGTTGGTCTAGTGGTAACAAACCAGTTGTACTGGTTTGTTGTTGTTGTTGTTGTTGTTGTAGAAGTTTATTTAACGTCGCACCACAAACAGGCCATTTCGCCTCCTTTGATACATGTGGACGACAGAAGGAATGAGAGCGAAGTCGGGATTTCGCGATGCCTTGTGCCTACGATGCGGCTGGACCCCTCCCCGACTGCCACTTTTGAACCCATTGCGTCTGCGGCAAGCAGTTTGACACGACGCATGCACTGTCGTGTTCAGTTGGTGGCTTCCCTGGAATGCGGCACAATGAGATTCGCGACCTCACCGCCAACTAATTACTTGCTGCGGGAAGTAGCCCACGATGTCTGTGTGGAGCCTGCACTGGAGCCCCTGTCTGGTGAAATGTTCCCTCTTCGGTCGACCAACATCGAAGACCATGCTAGGCTGGAGGTGGCAGCGCGGGGGTTGTATGAGAGTAGGTTTGAGAGGACAATGTTTGATGTTCGGGTGTTCAACCCTTTTGTCCCCTCAAATCGAAACCTTACACTCTCGTCTGTCTACAGAAAGCATGAGCAGGAGAAGCGGAGGAAATATGAGTGGCGAGTTCTGGAGGTAGAGCACTCCTGGTGTCCCGTCACTTCGGAGCGTGACGTCTCGTCGCGCGACATTTCGAAGCGGTCATTTCGAAGACAGTCAGTTAGGAACGGGGACACTTCGAAGTGTGTCAAATTCGGCGCCAGACGATTCGACGAGACTGACCAGTTCGGAGAATGGCCACGACATCGCCTGTTCATTTCGTCGTCACACCCGCTTTTGCTGGGAGAAAAATCGCACTTCTTTTCGCCTGTTCATTTCACGACTCCCTGGTTTGAACTTTTCGGCTGCTCATTTCACGACTCCCTGGTTATAACTCTACACCTCCGTCCTTCAAAAGCAATGGCTTTTGCTGGGAGAAGAATCGCACCTCTTTTCGCCTGTTCATTTCACGACTCCCTGGTTTTAACTTTTCGCCTGTTCATTTCACGACTCCCTGGTTTTAACTTTACACCTTCGTCGTTCAAAAGCAATGGCACCAGACTAATTACCACAGATTCTTGTCGAGGTCGACGATGGCTGAGGAACAACCCGACTATGTTGGCATCACAACTTGACACAAGCCGAGGAAGACCAAAGCTTTAAGGGGGGACGGGAGGTTCAGAGGGTCAAAAAATGAATTTCTGAGTTTTGAACTTTTTGCTATGGAATCTTGTCTTAGGATATTTGAAGCGCCAGAATTTCAAATTTGAGCGTAATCGGTTTAGTAGAAGTGGAGTTATGAGCTAAAGTATGTCGAGATAAATTTCAAATGTACATACTCAAATGTTTACAATTGCCTAATTTTGTGACTTTGGTTTAGTCCAAAATCAAGCGTTTTTGATTCAACTTCGCCAGGTAAGCGACCCTGGCTTCTGTTTTTGTAGTCATGGAGAGCTGCCACGTGCTTCCTTGATCGCGTATGACGTTCTGCAGCGCCACGACGCCCACGCGAAGGAAAAAATCTTTGTTTTTTTGTTTGTGATCGTGAAAGTGAACAATTAAATTATTTTACATGGGGAACCGAAAGAGAAGCACCAGCAGCTCTGGAAGTGGCCATAGGAGGAAGAAAGGGAGATACTACGCCCCAAAGCAGTCAAGCTCTGTACCAGTTGTGGAAGAAGGCACCGTTGAAGCGGCGCAGAGCGCTTCCTCTCGGAAGATTTCGTCGAGGCCAAAATGGCTTAGTGATAATTATGGTCATGGAATTTGAATCTGAGCTTGTGTGCTCGAGTGACAGTGATTCAGACGAGTCGTCCAGTGATAGCTGCCAGGAGTATGATGATGATGCATTCTATCCTGATGTTGAGGAGTCTGTCTCTGGCTACAAGATCGTGGATTTACAGTGTCTCCAGGAACTGATGGATCAATTTACTGTCTGTAGGAAGTGCACGAAGGGAGACATGATCGTCAGTAACTGTCATGACACTGGACTTGGATCGACCCTGCGACTTCAATGCGCTTTGTGTGGACACAGTGGAAGTACGTCTCTGAGCAAGAAAATTTGCAGGAGCTATGATCTGAATTGACGATCTGTACTGGCGATGCGATGCATTGGACGTGGCCATGGTGGACTCCGAAAGTTTTGCGGCGTAATGAATTTTCCTGCTCCTGTAACGGAGAAAGCGTACCGCAGCCACCAGGAAGTTGTCCTTGCTGCAGCCGTAAAGCTAGCTGAAACTGACATGGTTCAATCCGCAGCTGAGTTGCGTGCCATGACAGATTCCACCCACGTCGCAGTGACGTTCGACGGCACTTGGATGCGCAGGGGATATTCGTCGCTGTATGGTGTGTTCGCGTGCATCTCCTTCCAGAGCGGCCGTGTACTGGACATCACAGTGAAGGGTCGATACTGTCACGAATGTAAGATCTGGACTGAGAAGAAGCGAAGTGGTGCAATCACGGAGGAAGCCTTTTCAACCTGGCTGGATAATCACAAGTGCAGCATAAACACAGCGGCATCTGCACCCGGTATGGAGAGTGAAGCTGCGTGCGATATTTGGCAGCGGTCTGTGGGCACACGCGGAGGCCTCATAAGAACCCTCTCCCAAAGGCTGTGTTCGAAGTCGTGAAGCCCATCTACATGCAGCTGTCCGAACGAAGTCTGCTGGAGCGCTGCCAGATGGGTGCAACGCAGAATGCGAACGAGTCGTTCAACAACGTCATTTGGAGAATGCGTCCGAAGGAAGGCTTCTGCTCCGTCGACACCGTTCAGCTGGCAAGTAGTTTGGCAGTGCTCAACTTCAACAACGGCGCTATCACCTTGCTCAGTGTGCTGAAAGAGTGTGGATGCATTGATGGCAATCACACGAAGGCAGCGCTTGAGCTAGAAGACCAATGGCGTGTGAAGAAGTCCCTCCGCAAGTCATCAGCACTGGAAAAGGAGAGCAGGAAAAGGAGAAGGAGGCAGAGGAAAGGCTGGGAGGAGACCACTATTGAGAAAGAGGGCACTACATATGACAAAGGTGGTTTCTGAATGGCAACTTCAGGTCAGATATGTGAAAATATTTCAGTAGCACTCCACTATCAGTCCTTTTTATGTAATTTTTAGGTGCATTTTTCACTGATTTTAGGGGTATTATGGGCACTCCGCGCAGTTTTTTAGAAATGCTGTACATATCTTGTATGTAAAAGTATATATTTTCTGGTTCTGTACGGTCCATTCTAGATCCGTTGCCTTCTTAGGACACAAGATCTTCTGTTAGAAACAAAATAATGGACCTTGAACTTCAGTCAAGTTATCTTGCGCACGTGCATTGTTATTTCAAGGCTGCAGTGGCACACCATGGGAACTGTAATCGCATTGTGCTTAGGCAACAGCCCTAGCCCCTTGGTACCTGATCATTTTGCAGTGTTATGTGTTTATCTTCAAGTGACCGTGTTTGAGAAAAACTGCGCAGAAATCATGCCCGGCTATCGCATTTTTTCCAAAATTGCTTTCCTGCATTTCTCCATGATACCAGTATACTTTCCACAGTTCTTGGTTGCAATGTCGTCAGTGGATGTCAAGGAACATATACTGAAAATTTGAAGGAATTCTGATGTTTGAGTGCTGAGATTCAAGCGAATTTATAACGGGCACTGCAATAGGGCTTGAAAGTGATGACGTCAAAAACGGCCAAGGAGTACTAAGTTGACATCAGATTTCTATTTTGGATCCACTAAGGTGTGACTTTGCTATTGCCTCAGTATGTGGGTGCATAGCAACCCACTCATGTCGTATGCAGGGGTGACTTTTACTTCGCCACCAGTTGTAACCCCGCCCCCAGTAGCCAAATCAGTCAGTTTCACTGGTTACATCACCTTGCTGAGAGTAAGACGGCTTGAAATGTGCTTGGATCCATACAAAAACTGGATCCAAGTGGATCCAATTTTTGAATTTTTGAAATTGTTGCTATGCTGTGACGTAGCACTTTCAAGCCCTATATGGCCAGCGAACCTCCCGTCCCCCCTTAAATCAGCCTTCA
Organism: Sycon ciliatum; assembly: GCF_964019385.1. Classification (NCBI taxonomy): domain Eukaryota; kingdom Metazoa; phylum Porifera; class Calcarea; order Leucosolenida; family Sycettidae; genus Sycon; species Sycon ciliatum. The sequence goes on from NC_088646.1 coordinate 30,131,450, forward strand.
CCGCGTATACCGCAAGGTATTTTGCACATGATGTGCGCGACTGCGCGTGCATGACTCTACCATGTATACATGTACCACGTGATCAGAAGTACTGGATCATGGATGGAGTACTAAAATGCCGGGTACAGTGCACCGGTATTTTACTACACCTAGCATGCACGCAACACCCGCAAAAAATCAGTTTTTCATGTTCATAATTATCTCTTTCTTTTCACGTTCACAAGAAGTGAGTTACGAGTACAGTAGTAGTCGCCCTTCAAACGGTCTTGTCGCTTGAGTTTTGGCCTTTGGCCTGTGGAGCTGGGTTGGCGAGCAGAGTTTGTATTCATCACCGCAGCTATGGCGGAAAGAAAGCCGCGTGTAGATACTGGTGGAAAGGTGATCACGGCAACGAAACGGTAAGTGTTACTGGCATTGGAAATTTTGAGAATTTTTGTAAAATTGCACGCCTCGATTTGTAATTGTTCATACACAACCGAATGTGTAGGGCTAGGCCAGATGGAGACGATGCTGAGCTGGACCTCAAGGCGAAAATCGCGGCTGGTAAATTTGACCCTCCTCCTTCAGCAGCTGACGGCCTAAAGAAGGAACAGTCTGGAACGAATCCGTTCAACAACAGGCCATTCTCGAAGCGGTACTTTGAGATCCTGAGCAAGCGAACTCAGCTTCCGGTCTGGGAATACCGTGAGCAGTTCATCAACACATTGATGTCCACGCAGTGCATGGTGCTTGTTGGTGAGACTGGCAGTGGAAAAACAACACAGGTATTTCTATATTATGTTCTTGCCAACTTACAATGGCAATAATTTATTATTTAATTTAATAATTAAAAAAAGAGGACCATAAGTTTACAATCTGAAACTCGGGTCACTCGGGTTGCACTTTCTGACTGTATATAGTATCTAGTTACAGTGGCGGAGAGTTACTCTTAACTCGTTTCCATATGTCCTTTTTCCTTTCTATAAGTTTACAAGTTATCCGTTTTGTCCAACACTAACGCTTATATTAGCAGAATACTGTTGAGTCAAAATTGTGCAACAATTAGCATGAAAACTGACGGATGAGATCCTGACATTCAACGACCTGATGCTTACCTTCCAAGTTGGAAGGCTGCTGGTTTGCGCATTCTAGATGCGATGCAGCTAAGCATCAGGTCGTTGAATGTCAGGATCTCATCAGTCAGTTTTTGTGCTAATTGTTGCACATTTTTGACTCAACAGTATTCTACTTATAACCGTTAGGACAAAACGGATAACTTGTAAACTTATGGTCCTCTTTTTTAATTTTAATCCTTGGCTCTCCATCCGAGTTAAATTTAATAATTATTGTTATTGTCCGTTAGCGTCTTTCCCTCAAACCAGTGAATATTATTAATGAGAAATGTTCTCTTGGTGTTAAGTACTGTTAACCCTTTGTAACCCCACTGAAAGTACGACAATTTACTCACCTTCGTATAACATGCACTTTCGCTTGTATCTCTGCCAAACATCCACCGATTTTTACAAACTTGCCACTACTGGAAAGGTATTTACAAGACGAAGCGAATCATACCAGACTCAAGCCAGCTACCTGCACGGCTTCTGGTCTGAGTGGCCTAGAATGCCGCTCAAAACAGCAGCCGTGCGCGAACAGCTCCAGCAAAGTTTAAACAGCCGCTATTCCATTCTCCTTCATCACATCCATCGACTTCAAGCAAACTACAGCGGAAAGCTTGTTTCAAGCGCAAAATTTTGGTGTGCAGCATGTTTGAGTATGACGTAGCACTCCGGGGAAACCCCCTGCCAAGTGCAGTGTGAAAATTTGAATTTTTCGATCGGAGTGAATGTTTCAGTTTTCCTCCGACCTCGAGTCTCACCACGGCGGTATCGTACCTCGTAGAGACTTCGGATAACTTCGACGTGATAGCCAAGGTTCCTCTCGAAACATAGATCCTTTGTTTATGAAAATCGGTGAAGGAACACCAGAGATACATTTTTTTAGTGCCACTGTATATCGATCGATATCGATCGATGGGGTCACAAAGGGTTAATGTTTCAATATGCGCGAGGTTCAGTTTGGGAATTCTTTCTTGGAACCCAAATGCCTGTAGAGGTGCAAGACTTAATCAGAGGCGTTGCAGCCGGTCCGGCTTAGGCCGGACCACTTTTTTTTAACACAATGCCAAAAGTACCCAGAATGCAGGATTTTGCACCCTAATTTTAAATTTTCCCGGGGGAGACCCCCTCCAGCCGACCACCTCCAATGGCAGTGCCATGCGCCTGACCATGGGATCCGAGCAGTCTTGCTTGCTATTGCATATGTATAATGTGATACACGCACACCTCGCCCTGTGAGATTTCTGATAGATTCTCTCGTCTTCATTTCGGTGTGTGTGTGATTCTGTGCGATGTCTGCAGATTCCCCAGTGGTGCGTAGAGCTGATGCATCATGGAGGAATGGGCAATGGTGTGGCGTGCACGCAGCCGCGTCGAGTGGCCGCCATGAGTGTAGCGCAACGTGTTGCAGACGAAATGGACGTCGTTCTCGGTCAGACCGTGGGATACACGATCCGTTTTGAGGACTGCAGCTCACAGGCAACCAGAATGAAGTGAGTACATGCACATGTGCAGTGCCATGTACTGTCGTTTTGCACTGCATAAGGCTGAGCTGTTTCCCTGGTGCAGTGTGAGTTTGGATGATATGAGCCCTGATGGTAAAGGATACTGGACGACAAGAGAGCGCGTGCTGCTCAGGGCTCTCGCTATGCTATCACATTGCCTGTGCCTCTTGCCCGCTCTCTGGTGGTATATAATTTGAATACTGCCGGCCAACACACACACACACACACAATAAATGGCGCTGGACCCTGACGTATTACTTTATACGCCATTTTGCATAGCTTCGGAAGTAAATTACGATTCCCTAGTCTTTGCAGCATGTGATTGCGTACAAACAGCGGTGCAAAAGTACCCGTTATTACATAGCATTTTCTTGCCCTGGAGGTTAAGTTTCATCAGGACTTGTTCTGTTCATGATACTAATAAGAGCTTCTCCTCGGTCTCCTTTTCCGTCCATGTTTCACCACCTATCGCACCTCTGTTTTGCTGAATCTTTGCTTAGTCAAATCTATGTGATGTCACTGCATTGCATTTTCTAATTACAATAGCGTGTTTCTGAATGTTGGTGCTGATGACCTTCTACTCTAGTGACACCCGGTGTGCATCTAGCCAGTGTTCGTATCTGTATGCCCGTACACTTCTGTCTTCAGGTACATGACAGACGGTATGTTGCTGCGTGAAGCCATGACCGATCCGCTCCTGGAAAAGTACGGCATCATTCTGCTCGACGAGGCTCACGAACGGACACTGGCCACTGATATTCTCATGGGCCTGCTGAAAGAGGTAGGCCTTGCCTTGTTCCTTGTACAGTAGATGTAGTGCGGTAGAACACTGATACGACCAAGAGTACATAACCCCCAAGAGTGTGCAACTCCAGCTATGGGGTCTGCGACGGCAGAACTTCACATCACGTGATGAACCCGGACACATTATTTGCACTCTGTGCATGATAGATACAGGGTTGTACGCAACCCAGCTTTGGGTACAACACTCTTGTGGTCACTTTGCACTGTTTGCCAGCATAACCTTTTGAACCATGTCAAGTGATGTGAAGTTCTGCCGTCGCAGCACAGCATAGAGGTTGTGCAGGCAGTTGCACACTCTTGGCGGTTATGTACTCTTGATACAACGCACCTCCACGGGCAGTAGGACAGTGTACTTGCTATCCAAGTTACTTCTTATCCCAACATACATGTACATGATTGTACATACCTCAGTGTGGACCAATACACCCGCGCTCCCTGTAATGTCCGCACTAAGCAAGAGTCGTATCAGAGTATGTGCTTAGTGAGCTCCACTGTTCACTGTATTTGTAGTGAATGTGCACTATGCCGATAAGCTAGCTGTGTGCAGTAGAACTACAATTTTTTGTTAGCGAAAACTTTCGTTAGAAGTCTCATTCTAGTCTTTTGTTGGAACTTATCTTCGCTAATTTCACAGCAGAGACTGAGGGTGCGCGCACACACACACACACACACACACACACACACACACACACACACACACGACTATGCAGGTGACGGTGTGTGGGTGTATATGTGGGCATGTGGGCATTGACGAGTAGGGTGTTTTTCTCTCAACGTTGTGCTGTATCTGTTTTGCTTGCCTGTGCGTGCAGGTGGTGAAAGCACGTACTGATTTGAAGATTGTGATTATGAGTGCCACACTGGATGCTGGCAAGTTCCAGAAGTACTTTGACAAGGCTCCGCTCATGGTAGGCTTGGGTCTTTTTCTAGCTCACAGCTTTTGCATTGTTCTTGTATGAGGGTCATAAATTTACAACCCCATGATGGGTCATCTGTACATGGGGACTCTTGCCTGCTGAGTGTTTCACAGTTTCCTGGTACCGTATTTCCTCGATTAATGGACCATGCTCGAATAATAGACCATGCTCAAATAGTAGACCCTCCTAGAGTCCTCACGGAAAAATAGTAGACCATGCCCAAATAAGAGACCCGAATAAGAGACCCGGTCTCTTATTTGAGTTCATCGCTTTGCGCATGCGCACTAAGAAAGAACGTGGTGGATCAAAAAAGGACGCGATTTTAGGTTGCGCAACTACAATTTTTGTAGTGGCTAGTGCTTTCTTTCATTATTTGAGCACGGTCCACTATATTTTCATCGGCACATCGCTGGAAATGGTGGATTTTTAACACGTCATAAGGCCATCATTTTTTATATCTATGTTTCGCGTCAGTTCAACTTCCAGAATCATATGCGAGAGGTGGAAAAAAATAAAAAGTTGCAAAATAATAAAAAAAGGCTCATCAGAGGTGTATAGAACTGTACATAGCACAAGCTCGTGCATGGTGTACATCCCAAAAGAAAAATCGTACATCGAAGCACAAAATCTGCATCACTGTGGACAGAGGAGGCAACCGTTGGTGCCCTTGCTTCGCTGGATTATTGTACTCAGCCTTCAGCAGCGGTGCAAAGAGCTCCGGAACGACGCATCCTCTCAGCTTGAGGCGATCGATGCGGTCTGTTGTAAGCTCATAGAATACTGCTCGCAGATGCCGAACAAACGATTTACCAACGCTGGCCTCGAGGCCATTTCTGAATCCCAGCTTCGCCGTATGCAACCATACCAGTCCTCACTGATGACTCGCACGATCGTACACTAACTGTGCATGGTTGATGTTTTTTATTTTTTTCCGAAAAAAATCAAAACGTATGCGTGCGGACGACGCGAAACATAGATATAAAAAATGATGGCCTAATATAGAACTTCTATATTATGATTTGTTAAAAATCCACCATTTCCAGCGATGTGCCGATGAAAATATAGTGGACCGTGCTCAAATAATGGACCATGCCCAAATAAGAGACCGGGGGTCCAACCCTCTTCAAAAAACAAAAGACCGGGTCTATTAATCGAGGAAATACGGTATTCAACATATCCTACAGCACTGCTACTCTGTACTTTCAACACGCCCGTGTATATGTTTTGTTGTGGTGCTTTGCAGACAATCCCCGGAAGAACTCATCCTGTCGAGATCTTCTACACCCCGGAGCCCGAGCGTGACTACCTCGAGGCAGCTATCCGAACTGTTGTCCAGATCCACTTGTGCGAAGAGATTGAAGGTGACATTCTTCTTTTCCTCACTGGTCAAGAGGTATGTTGTCGTCTGAGCGGCTGGCTAGTTGTTGATTAGCATGTACCCCCGCACTACGACTGTGTGTTTGCTGGGGATGAATGTGATTGTGTCGCCCCTTTCAGTCATCCCTCACTAAAATTCTACATCATGCGTGCCCTTCTCTTGCCGTCTCAGGAAATTGACGAAGCCTGCAAGCGTCTAAAGCGGGAGATCGATAACTTGGGTCCAGAAGTGGGTGAGATGAAATGCATCCCCCTGTACAGTACACTGCCGCCAAACCAGCAGCAGCGGATTTTCGAGGCAGCGCCACCCACCAAGGAGAACGGCGCCATTGGCCGTAAGGTAGTGGTAGCTACGAACATTGCTGAAACATCGTTAACCATCGATGGAGTAGTGTTCGTCATTGATCCTGGTTTCGCTAAGCAAAAGGTGAGAACTTTGATGTATATCACCTGCTAGGGACCATCCCTATTTTTTATTAATTTTTAGACTCAACACGTGTCAACACGACTGATCACACAGCATGGGGCTGCGTTCCCAAATATAAGTTCGATAAGGTAGCTATTACCGGTGTTTGTTTTTCAAAGGAAATTTCCTGATTTCTTCTCATACCTGCTCTCCCTTCTGCTGTGGTTTGTCAGAACCCCCACTGTAACATTGTGAGTTGTGTAAGGATGTCATGTACCATTGAGCAGTGGCCAGTTGTGTGAAGGCTGTGTGTTCAGGCTGAATTTCAGCAAAAATCGTTATTACTGCTGGTGATTTTTCCATGCCGAGTTTAGGTGCTGTATTTTGTTCAGTGTCTCGTCTATGTTGTAGCTTACCCACACATGGTCTGTGTGCGTGGACGCTTGTGTTGGCCCTGTCTCATAGGTGTATAACCCGCGTGTGCGTGTTGAGTCCTTGCTGGTGTCTGCCATTAGCAAGGCCAGTGCGCAGCAGAGAGCCGGACGAGCTGGTCGTACGCGGCCCGGAAAGTGCTTCCGCCTCTACACAGAGAAGGCGTACAAGTCTGAAATGCAGGACCAGACGTATCCTGAGATCTTGAGGTCTAACCTCGGAACAGTCGTCTTGCAATTGAAGAAATTGGGTATCGATGATTTGGTCCACTTTGACTTCATGGATCCCCCTGGTAAGTTTCAGTTGTTTTCACAAGTTTTGGAAACCAAATCTGTGCTAAATCTGCTATGGCAATGGTTGTCTGTTGGCTATAGACTTTTTGAACAGGCAGGTGTGGGCAGAGTAAGATCGGCTTGACAGCTTTTTATATGTCGCCCATTCCGATGCTCAGTTGTTCTTTCCTCTTTTGTGTGCATGTATGTTCCGCTGCAAGTTCTTGTTTGTAAGCTGTAGAGAGACAACTGATGGTGGAGTCCTGCTGTGTGTCTCTAATAGCACATCCGTCACTGCTGCTCAATGTACTGTGGGAGTGGTACTGAAGCAGTAGACTCATAGGTGTTGTTTTGCGTTTTCTGTCTTGCACTGCACGCAGCGCCCGAGACCCTGATGAGAGCACTGGAAATGTTGAACTACTTGGGCGCACTGGATGACGACGGTGACTTGACTGAACTCGGATCCATCATGGCAGAGTTCCCGCTCGACCCACAGCTGGCCAAGATGGTGATTGCTAGTGCCGACTATGGTTGTAGTAACGAAGTTCTCTCCATCACGGCAATGCTCTCAGGTGAGTATCTGTGTGTGGGTGTGGGAGGGGGGTTGGTGCGTATTTGGGTGGGTGGCCGCATGCCTGTGGGTGTTGGAGAGGGGGGGGGGGGCATCAGAGGTTCTCAGAGTTTGAATGAAGATTGCACAGGGATTGGCTGGCCTCTGCTCAGATTACACTGGCTGCTCATCGGTTAGGAGTGATTTACCTGTACATGTATGCAGAGGGGTTGTTTTACGACGTGAGAACTTTCTGCTCTGCTGTAACTTTAGTGTGATTCCATGATTGTTTTACGATAGTTTGGGGGGAGGGGGGGGGGGCATGGTAGTTCCGAGTGTGGGCCTTAAAAGGCGTGAGTAATAGGCCTGGTTAGTTTTGCTGTCCTGCATGTAGTACCTTGCTTTTGACCGTGTCTGGCCTGCCTCCTCCTCCTGCTCCTGGTACTCACGACTGGCCTGCTTGCTCTGCTGGTGGTGCTGCTACTGGCCGTCCTGCTCGCCGACATTGCTTGTCTGTGCAACCGGATTGGCGTGGCTTCTCCCGTCTATCTGCTGGTCCATGCTCCTGTGGTCACTGGCGCTGTTCGTGGATGCAGTGCCCATGTGCTTCATGCGACCCAATGACGCCAAGAAGCAGGCTGATGAAGCCAAGATGCGCTTTGCGCACATCGATGGAGATCACCTGACACTGCTCAACGTCTACCATGCCTACAAGCAAAGTAAGTGCTGCTCGTGTGTGGGTGTTCGTGTGCTTGTGAGTCTGTCTGTCCAGTGAAGCAGATAATTTTTTGATCTTATCTCTCTCTCTCTCTCTCTCTCTCTCTCTCTCTCTCTCTCTCTCTCTCTCTCTCTCTCGCTCGCTCAGCCTGCCCAGTTGCATGCTAACGTACACTACCATAATTATTGTGTTATCTCAATGGGCGTGTTCAGTGTCTGAATGCATTCGGACATTGAGAACACCGCTGCGCTCTCCGGCCGACCTCAACGCGTTGCCACAGCACACCATCAGCAAAACGACACTTCAGTTGGTACTCTGCTCCTTCAGACAGCAGCTGTTTCGATCATCAGGATCTCGTCAGTGGAGCAGAGTACCAACTGAAGTGTCGTTTTGCTGATGGTGTGCTGTAGCAATATGGTGTTGGTTGGTTTTTCCTGGTTGTACTATATTTCCTGCCGCTTTCACAGTGTACTACTGTCTATGTTACTTGCTTGTGGATAGTCTGGAGAACAAGTTGGTTTGAGAAACTGAAAATTCTGCTGCACCGAATGGGTTTATTTTGGATTATAATTCTTGTATGGGTCTGTTCCTATTTCCCATCCTGCCTCCTTGCTCAGATAAGGAAGACACTCAGTGGTGCTATGAGAACTTTGTAAACTATCGTTCACTGAAGCAGGCAGACAGCGTCAGGGAGCAGCTTGGTCGCATCATGGATCGGTATAACTTGCGCCGTTCCAGCACGGACTTCTCCAGCCGCGACTATTACCTGAACATTCGCAAAGCTCTCGTTTGCGGATTCTTCATGCAGGCAAGTACACTTTCGTGGGTGTGTGTGTGTGGGTGTGTGTGTGTGGTGTTTTGGTTTCATATCTGGCTTTTAAAGAGTTCATTTTCTTGCATTGTACTTTCAACTGTTGCTGTTAGTATTATGTTTTTCTCCGATTATCATGTGCGTTTTGGATGCATATATCCGGACTCGAGAATTCGAAATCCCGGGTGTCGTCCAATATCTGTGCACTGTTGGCTGTTCTTGTTGTCTTAGTTGCTATCCTCATAATGGATTCTGTTGGCGTGGCTGCTCTATCATGGTCACCATGCTCTTGCTCCTTTCTGTGTGCAGGTAGCTCACTTGGAACGTGCCGGTCACTATCTTACGGTAAAGGATAATCAGGTATGTACATTGGAGTGTGTAGCTAAAGCATGCGATTGCTGCGGAATGGAGATGACTGTGTTGCGGTGTGTTCCGTTGTGTGAGCGGGCATGCATGCGTATTCGTTGTACTGTTGTTTAGCAATGACCTTCCGTTTTAAGTCTGCGCCAAGGAGTTATGGAAAGGATGTGTGTTTAGTTTGCAAAGAGATCTGCTTATTTCAGTGAATACTAATGGGGAATACACGATTGTTTGACGACTACCCTTCAACTATCTGCTGTTTGTCTTCTGTTACATGCATAACTGCACTATTATGTTGATCAGGTTGTCCAGCTCCATCCGTCCACATGTCTCGACCACAAGCCCGAGTGGGTTATCTACCACGAGTTTGTACTCACAACCAAGAAGTACATTAGAACAGTCACTGACATGAAGGGTGAATGGTAAGTTGTTTTGGTCATGGCAATGTTGGTAGAAAGTTTTGGAAAAGTTTTTTTTTTTAATGTTGTGGCAATTTTCCTGTGCAAACTCTGAGATTCACCTGTTCAACCTCTGCTTATCCTGACTTCTATCGCAGCTTCATGTACACATGCATGGTGCTTTGCAGTGACCTCTGTCCGTGCTACCACACCTGCCCTGATTCCTTTGCTGGCTTGTTGCTGTTATAACTGTCCTCGTAGGCTGGTGCGCATTGCACCCCACTATTATGACCTGACCAACTTCCCGGAGTGCGAGGCACGGCACGTGCTGGAACGCCTCGTCAAGCGTATTCGACAGGAGCAGCAGGCACCCGGTGTTGCGTAACTGCCCCGCTGTGTCACCTCGCACTGCTAAACCAAACCGGTGTGCATCGTTGCACTGCCGCTGCAGCTGCTTGGATCCTGCTGGTGTGTTGGCTGGTGTTGCCGCAACTCCCCACGCCTTGGATCACCGCTGATTACCAGCATGACTTTGCTCTGTGTTAAGAAGCAGACGGTCGGCACTGGGTCTGCTGGAGTCTCTAGTACCTCCTGAGTCCATGTCTTGTCCACACAAACGTTCCACTTTGAACCTTCTGCCCACCTTGCCGTACAACACGTTGTGCGGGGGCACTAGTACATTGCTGTCGCGTCCATTGCTTCGGCAACTGACAGTCTTAAAAAAGCAAATGACGTAGACACACTGCTGGTCTTATGTCGCACTGAGTGCAAACTTACTTGATCCTTGCTTCTTCTCTTTGTACCTTTTTTTTTATTTAAGTCGAGACATGTTCTAGTGTGAAATGCTGGTGGACTGCGCTTGTCATGTTCATGCCACCTATCTCCACTCATTTTAGATCAGGTGTTTTCTGACTGTGCTATTTTGCTTCATGCTGTTGCTATTGGTGGCCCCAGCTCAGGGCCGCAGCTTGTGTAGCTTGGCTACGGAGAAGATGCACTCGCTGTACATATATTATTTTATCATTAAATCAGTGCATGCTGCTTCTGCTGCTTGCACTTGGACGAGTACAGTAATGGTCTGATCTAAACACCTGACGTCGGCTGACCTTCTCTCGGTGCGAGTTGTGACGTCGTGTGTGTGTGCATGTGTGTCTGTCACGTGTGTGTGTGTGTGTGCGTGCGTGCGTGCTTGGCCCAGGAAGTACTTTTCATGTACAATGCTCCCTGGTATTGACAGTGATGGTCATTGTGCATGCTGCTACATGTACATGTCGCTTATCGGTATCCGCTTGTCCTCAGTTCACTCGTGTTGAACAGGCAGTCCAGTACACCTTGCTGGCCTGGCTTGGCCACGTCCTCCGCTGAACAGCTTGGGTAAAGAGCACGCACATGCATCCTACTACTAGTATAATCAAGAGTCCATAACCCCCGGGGGTTATCATGGTTCTGGACTCTTGGTATAATATAAATTGGCCGTTGCGCGCAGTTGCACAGCCCGCGCTTTTGCACAGCCCTGCCGAAAACCCCCCAGAACGAACAGACACCACATGCGCAGTCTACATTGTAGTCTATTCAGCCTATCTATAATCACAAGAGTACATAAACCAGAGTTTATGTACTCTTGATAATCACATGAGTACGAGCATAAACCTTGATTATGTACTCTTGATATTCATGATAATAGCTGGCCTGCTTTGTTTGAATATTCCATTCAAAAGCGAATCCGCCTTGGCGCCACTACACAAATAATTATTCTGTCATTCACTCGAAATCGAATGCACATGACATGTCATATTGCACACTTTGCACACAATGCACAGTCATGCTCTGATCTTGAGTCTTGTCCATGACGTGACTTGCATGTAACTACAACAAATAACTTGTTTTTCGATTTTGACAGCATGTTACAAGGCGAGGTTACCAAGCAAGGCTTCTGTACGAGTATATAACAAATAACTTGTACTTACTTTGTTGACTTTTTCAGTTTTGTGTGAATGGCACGTCCATAGGCATTATTATAGTACAGGGCATGGGTAATATTTTGTTCAAGCATCAATAGTTAGTTCTACACCTGATTTCCGGCAGTGCTCTGGCCTGGAGCTATTTGTATCATTGACATTTAGATCAAAGAAGACGAAACACCCTTCGATTGTCTAACGCTTAGACGAGGATTGTCAGGTATGTCGTTGAAGTCATGTTTCTTGGCGGTGTCTTGGTTCTCCTGGGGCCACAAGTGTTATTGTGCTATGCGTAATACGTGTCATAAACCTATATCCAGTACCAGTACTCAGTGTCCCTATCATAATATCGGTGCTTTGAAGTATCAAAGTACTATTAGACTTAGACTAGAGGGCAATTATTTTAATTATTTTTCGGTGTAACGGAAACTATTTTTTTTGAAAAATAATTTTAAAATTGCCCTCTTTACTTTGATACTTCAAAGCACCGATACAGACACTGGTACTGGCTATAGGTACATGGCAGGTATTATGCATTGTGTACAATATTCATGTACAATAACACATGTGGCCCCAGGAGAACCAAAAGTTCAAAACAGTCCATGTTTTCAATTTAAATTGAAAACATGGAAAACAGTGGGGCACAAGTTATGCGTTTTAGAGTCCACAAACTAAACCAGTTGTCAGTCTGGCTCTAAATTGTACACGTCTGATTGTTCATAATCTGGTTTAGTTGGTGGACTCTAACACACAACTTGTGCCCCACTGTTTTCCATGTGTCAATATAACTGAAAAATTGTATTTTTAGTGCAGAAACTAGGCACCTATTTTTTAAAAGATTTAGGCTACATGTACATAATTATACTAGTAGCAGAGCACTTTAGTATGCCCTGTACTGGAAGGGAGAAGCTAGCCACCCAATTCTAAGTCACCAGAAAGGCATGGGCGTTGGCCACCTGCATTCTGTCCCCGCAGGAAATGCAGGCAATTTGATCGAGTCCAGCGCATGCGGGCGAAAACAGGCGTTTATGTGGCAGTCATGAGGTGTAGTCGTGCATTCGCGCGTATGCTGATTCGCAGTCGACAATGAGCACAGATTTTGTGGAAAGTGCGAAGTGACGAATCCTGACTTGTTGGCCGATTAGCAGTGACCATGGTCGGTTAGGCGTTGCCACATCATGGTTCTGCTGTGTTTGGATATGAGATTAAAGTGTATGCCAGTGTGAACAGGCATCATGTGCATGCATGGATGAGTGTGAATGTGTGGGGCAGCGTGAAGGTGTTCAGTGAAGGTGTGAGTGTGTGTGCGTGAGTGTGGGCGTGCGAGTGTGGGTTCAGTGTTGGAGTGAGAGTTTATGCGTTGTTGTTTATCGCACGCACGTGTTTGTGTATGTGAGAGTGTGAGTGCCTGTATATTCGTTGTTCCCACTGTACTCCTCGCGCAATGATTCTTCACTTACTTTCCTGTGCATATAACAAGACCTTTTTCCCGTTTCATACCAGAATAGTTTTGGCCTGATGATCGCACAGGCGTGAAACTGTGAGTTGCAATAAAAATTCTGTTTTACCTTACTTACTGGTTTACCTTACTTACTTACTGGTTTACTTGCATTGTTGAGATTATGGACTCTTGATTACAGGCATGTTGCTTCATTTTTTGTTGTCACTCTTTTCAAGGTGTTGCATGCAAGCCAATCTAGGCTTGTCGTTGGTGAAGCCTAGATAGTTATTACACTATGTCATTGTGTTGCTCATATTGCTCTCCCATGCTCTGTTCAGCTACCCAAAATGGCTTCCGAGGCTGCTCCATCGCATGCTGACTTGGTGAAGATCGCCGAAAACGTCCAGGGCAGAACCAAGTATCGTCCTACCATTGGTATCATCTGCGGTTCGGGGCTGGGTGGTCTGGCGGATCAGGTTTCGGAGGCTGAGACATTCGACTACAAGGACATCCCCGGCTTCCCATCCAGTACAGGTGAGTGTAGCAGGAGTGAAGTGGTGATCATACTTCCTTGGTGGCTAAGCTGATAAGTTCATAACGTTTTGTCGGCTTGGAGAAGTTCATTCCCTTTCCGTGGCACTTTGCGCAGCAGCAGCAACGAACTGATCAACCATACGCATCTTATTATAATATAATTACAGTCAAATCTGTCGTAAGCGACCGCCCCTTGGTGCAAGAAAAAGCGGTCGCTTACGGCAGATGGTCTCTTACGACAGATGTATGGTAAATCCGGCATACCAGGTATATGCTTCCATGTACTCAAATCGACGAGAATAATGTGATTTTTAATATCATTTAACAACCACACAAGCCGACCTGTTTGGGAGCTATTACGCGTTGTATTATCAGGGCATAGGCAACAATTGCCGCATGCAGTATGCAATACTATGGACCAATGCCGTAGTATCGCAGGCAACAATTGCCGCATGCAGTATGCAATACTATGGACCAATGCCGTAGTATCGCAAGCACCAATGTGCGTTAGACTGGCCAATGCCAGGGCTAATGGGGGCAACAATTGCCCGGCGTGTCAATACACGCATACGGTAGGGATGCACTCGTGAGCACATGTAGGCGCACTTGGCTCAATGCCGGCCTGACCCACGATCCCTACCGTTCTCCCTTCCGGGATGGCTTAGAATAGAATGATGGTTAGAGATGATGGGGTGGGTGGTGGTGCTCAAAAACTGGCCAAGGTTGTCAAGCGATCTGACTGTTGGCGCAGCAAGGATGAAGAAGAAACAGCATCGAGAGCCGGAGTAATGCGCATGCTCCGCGTGATCCCGTGCCGGGGCGCGGGAGTTCGGAGTGCGTGTTCTGCACGGGCACGTGATGCGCTATGGCAAGTGCGTGCAAATTATGTTAGGAATGTAATTGTTGGTGGGTTGCTAACTTCACTTACCGTGCCATGCACGGAAACTTATATTTTATTGGATATTCAACGACGACCATACCCGTATAGTACGCGTATGCGACATGGCAGTAGATTGACACTGCCTGGACTTGAGAGCTACAGCACAGCCTGAGTACAGGCCAGGCGCCAGTCGATCGCACTTGCAAGACAGCGCATTTTCACACTTTGCAGTTGACAGCGCACTGGCAAGTACATTTTCGCACCTTACTGAACCTGGGTCGCGGTCGCTTACAGCAGATTTGAATGCAGCCACCGTGCATGAAATCGCGGTCGCTGGTCGCGCACAGCAGATGGTCGCTCTGGACAGATCAGTTTGTATGTGAAACCGTCGGTGCACGGAAAATTGGTCGCTAACGGTAGATGGTCGCCTACAGCAGAGGTCGCTAACGGCAGATTTGACTGTATGTGCAAGGCGGTTGTATTCAATCTCTGTACTTGTGCTGCACGTCGCTGTCTACCCTAGTCAGTGCAACCAAGCCGAAGGGGTGTTGTTACATGGTGGTTGCTACAGCTGCATGCTGTGTTGCACCTCCCTGCTTGTGCTAATGCTGATCTTACGAATGCGTACTTTTGCGTACAGTGTTGGTAGCACCCCCTTGTTTTCACCTGGCTGTGCGTAGAAGTATTGCGTTGGAGAACTGCAGCGTCCGTCTCTACGCCTGCTCCGTTACCATGGTTGCATGGTCACTGTTTGTGCAAAGGCTGAAGTCTGAGTTTTTTTTCATCACGGTCGACATCTGCCTGTAAAACGTGGCGGTAGCATCTCGGGAATCTCTGACACGCATGGGGGTTGTACATTGAGCTGCTATAGATGATATGCCAAATAACGTGCAACTAGACTTGGAAGGGCATTGCAGAGTAGTTGCAGGCAAAGTTCAAAGTTGTACGGGTACCTGTGACTTGTATTCCTGCAGAGCTAGCTCAGGGCCTACCATGTACACATTGTAGTATAATGTGTATGCAACTTGTGTGCGATGCCCTCTCAAGTCTAGTTGCACGTTATTTGCCATATCATCTATTGCTTTTGTTGTGATGGTTTGCTGGTATGGTGGTATGGTGGTACATGTGCTTTAAGGTCTGCTGGTCAGCTATCTGTGCTTCGTTGAGCAGCAGGTTCATTGGAAATCTCAGCAGCTGGCAGGTCGAATGCTGTGCGCCCGGTTTCTTAGATAAATTCTAATTGCGACTTTATTCTCCGTGCTGTGTGTTGTTCAGTGCAAGGTCATGCCGGCAAGCTTGTGTTTGGCATGCTGAGTGGTCAGCAGTGTGTGTGTATGAAGGGTCGATTCCATCCCTACGAAGGCTACCCTCTGTGGAAGGTAAGGAGAAGAACTAAGTTGTTTTGCCCCGACGTACTCCCTATCAACCAACAGCAATAGGGAGGTTTAGTCCCACGTAACGGAAACGGGAACGTGGGTGATTCACGTAAAGTTCATGCAATGGACCCACGTTCGCAATGTTGTATTTATTCACACGGAACGAACAAAAGCATGAAGCGAAAGGCCCAAACTTGGCCAGAGATGGAAGTTTCGAAGCTCATCGAATATTTTGATTTCATGCTTCGGAAACTTCTTCAGCTGAGCACCCTCACAGCTTCCACAATACGCTCCATTCTGATTTTCACCCACGTTCTGGTGGAACGTGGGTGAGCCTCCATACATGGTATGTCGTGAATCAGAAAACGTCTGTACGTGGGTCACTGAGTATCACGTGGTACACACACGTAAAGTACACACGGATTACGTGGAACTAAACCTCCCTAATATTGACTGTGGGGGTGTTTGTTCAATTTTGCATGTACTACGGTACTGTATTGGTGTAAGTCATCTAGCCCATGAGGGGTACAGGGGCGTGTGCACACCCCCCCCCCCCTCCCAAAAAAATCTTTCTACCTTTGTCCGGCATGTGCACCTGCATGTTTGGGGCAAATGCCTGTACCCCTACCCTAACCCCCCCCCCCCCCCTTTCTAAATTAAGGGTGGGCCAGCTTCGCCTCGGGGTACCTTCTAAGCTCTTTGTGTCGATGTACTCGGTACACTGCTATGCCATTTATCCGTCCACTTGGGGACTGATTCCCCTATTGTACTCAGTACTACCATTCTCACTATGTGAATAGTTTGATGCCTGTTTAATCACTGGATTCTCTCGATCTGTGTTATCGTGACATGCCGCCAGGTTATTTTGCCCGTGCGTGTTCTTCACTTGCTGGGTGTGAAAACGTTGATCGTGACCAATGCTGCGGGTGGCCTGAACACGGCGTTCAACATTGGTGACATCATGATTATCAACGATCATATCGACATCGGGTCTCTGGCTGGGAACAATGCGCTTGTTGGACCCCACGAAGAACAGTAAGTTCTAGTAACTTTATTATTTGAAACTCGAATGTTGAGCCATAAATAAATGTAGAAAGGAAAAGGACATATGGATACGAGTTAAGAGTAACTCTCCATCACTGTAACTGGATACTACTTGTATATACAGTCAGAAAGTGCAATAACTAGGCGTAGGGTAGCGCTACGGAGATGTGTTGAAGCTAGGTGTCAGGACGTCGAATGTCTCAGTACTCTGTCAGTTTTGTGCCTAGTTATTGCACTTTCTGACTGTATATAGTATCCAGTTACAGTGATGGAGAGTTACTCTTAACTCGTATCCATATGTCCTTTTCCTTTCAACTTTATTTATTATTATTATTTATTCACAATCACGTGGCCTGCAAAAAGAAATAGATTGAGTGATCAGTAGTGACAAAAACCACCAACGCAAGGGAAAGAGCAAGCGAAACAAAGCTGCTGCTAGACCAAAACCTGGGTAGGCTGCCCTCCCTCTCTGAACCACACGGGGCCGGGGATGCCCAAATAGAACAGCGAGGTGGGATGCTGGTTTGGTCACTTTCACCTGATCAGCATTGCACCCACCATTTTGTTGTCTTTCGAATAGAATTTTGAATTACGCTCTGTGCCGTTTTTAATTAAATAAGTGAAAGCTGAGGAATGCGACCAGCTTTCCAACTGACTGAGAGAGCTGTTACGGGGCAAGCCATGTGTGTGTGTGGGGCAAGAAAAGCAAGGTATTAGATAGCAGAGGCAAGGTTCAAGTGTTTTCATATACAATTTCCTCTCTTTTTTCCACAGCCAATAATAGGCTTTTAGCAAATTTCTCAGGGCACCACCAGGCTTTTTTTTCTCCCGACGTTAGTGATGTCGTGATGTGAGTAGTGTTCTCTGGGTGTGGAGTAGGCTCGGAAATCAGTGAAGATCATAATAGTATCAGTACGTCTTTTCACTTTGCACAGGTATGGTGTACGGTTTGTCAGCATGCAAAATGCTTACGACAAGGATCTGCGTGGCCTTGCTCAATCCGTGGTCCAATCTCTCGGGATGGTGGATTTTGTTCGCGAAGGCGTGTACGTCAAAGTTGGCGGTCCGTCGTATGAAACTCCTGCTGAATCGCGCCTCCTTCGGCTGCTGGGAGCTGATGCTGTGGGTATGAGTACTACGCCGGAGGTCATCGCTGCACGGCAGTGCGGTGTGCGAGTCCTGGGCATTTCTCTCGTCACCAACATCGTCATCACCGACACCAACTTGACGGGCGTCGGACCCACCCACGAGGAAGTGCTGGAGACGGGCCGGCGTCGCGCCAAGGACATGGAGAACCTTGTCAAGTCGTTTGTCGCCAAGCTTCAGTAATGGCCATCGTGTATTATAATACTGAAGTCGAGCTGTTGCAGCAGCAGCACTTGTAGCTCTAGGGCCGATAGACCCCTGAACATACCTCCACTCAATAGTCAGCTTGTCTCCTGCATTTATACCTTCAGCAATAGAGCTGGTCAGCTTATCTCCTGCATGTAGCAAACATTTGGAAAAAAATCAAAAAGTGTATTGCACAGGCAGTATCGGTACCCTGTCTGAACGCCAGGAAATAACTTCCTGCACTGGAATGTTTTTTTAGTCTTAGATTTTCTCACTTGCCACCCTTAACCTTTTACTCAAACACTGGCGTCTCCGTCAATTTTTATTATAGTCTAGTTTGGTTAATTTCAGGGTGCCCGGTTCATTTTACCTTTATGCCAGTATTTGCAGTTTGTGTACTGTATTTCCTTTTTTAGGTTTTAAAAATGTTCAAAAATTTGTCAAAGGACTGTTTGTTATGTATAGAATATGCACCTTTTTGTTGCAAAAATCGAAAAAAGTTGATTTAGGGATATTTCTTATTCAAAACTTCAAAATTGCAGTGCACTGGCGCCATGGCTGGCTCTGAATTATGCACATTGCTCTTTTCTTTCTTGTTGCTTGTTTTGTTTTATTTGTACACTGTTGTTCTTCCCTTAGAAATGTCGTGACTAACGTTGTGCCTGTTTGTGTGGTGATACACACACCATCCATCCTGCATTTGCATACACTGCACAATGGGAAGCGCCGTTGCGCTGGTTTAGTTCGCTCGCGATTTGCTATGCACAACCATTTTCCACCAGCAAGCGGTTGCGATTGGAGTCCATTTCAATTTCATATTTTGTTGTCGTTTTTTTTTGTGGCCGCTGGCGTTGAGGGCCTCCGCGTATATGGGATTAGTGTCACGGAACACCGCTTCTGAGCAGGAGATGTTTGCCAGTCGGTTGTGGATTCCTGCTGGGATGTTCTTTAGGACTTGCGGTGGGTGATTGGAGTGGAGTGTCGTTGGGTTTTCAGTACGGTTGGTAGGTTCCCCGCGGAGAGGCTCATTGTGATGTTCAGGGTGCCGTCTATAGTCATTTTTAGCCCTAGAGTCTTGAAGGTGTCGGTGATAGCTTTCCTTACTCTACACCCTAGCACGCTAGAGTTCACACAGCAAACGAGCAAAAAGAAGAAAAGGAAGAGGAACGTGATTCGTACAACCCGCCTTGCAGCCGTAACGTAACGTGGAACATCGGTGGAAGATTCCTGGCCCTCACCAAGAAGCACTTCCCTCCACAGTCGAAGCTCAGAGATATATTTACAAAAAACACCATCAAAATCAGCTACAGTTGCATGCCACAACAAAGCGGTTCTCCACCCAGATCTATTTAGCATCCATAACGTCAGGCCCCACCAAGAAAGAATACACCGGTATGTCGGCGCCACCGTTCAAGTCTTGCCATGCCAACCACATGACAACAATCAGATACGAAAAGTACTCCAGCAGCACTGAATTCTCCAACCACTTTTGGAACCTGAAGAAATCTAACGCCCAGTACGAAGTCCAGTGGAGGATAAAAGATGGCACCCGAGTGTACACCAACATCACAAAGCGGTGTTCCCTCTGAACCAGAGAAAAGTACCACATCCTGAACACGCTAAAATCACCATCCAGCCTCAACAAGCGCTCGGAAATGGTGTCCAAGTGCCGGCACGAGAACAAGTATCTCCTCAAATACCACGGTGTCGCCTAAAATAGAGAGGTTCCGGGCTACGGATTTTTTGAGGCGTGCTCCATACGATTTTTCGGCACGGAGAATCCGTGTGGACTGGCTTTCATACGAACTATTGTTTTGTATGGAAATTTTGCATCATCGGGTGCAGAAAGATTTTTCGCGTACAAATTTTGTTACGAGAAACATCGATTTTCCGCGGAAAGTTTTGATTTTGGTACAAATTTTCAAAAAAGGCATAGCGCGGGAATGTGACGTGTTTGCGATCGTAACCTAGGCAATGACGGCAAACACACAAGTTCCGTACTCCGGAATATTTCACTGCTCGAAAACGACGCATGAAAATCCGTAGCGCCTCTACGGATTTTGGCACGAAAAATCGTACTCCGGAACCTCTCTAATGTCTCCACAGCCTACTGCCTACACCAATCACACACCTTGCTCACAACACCCTGCCCACGCCAGGCATATACATGTACTCTGCGCTAACATCACACTACTAGCTATGGCATTATC
Organism: Sycon ciliatum; assembly: GCF_964019385.1. NCBI lineage: Eukaryota > Metazoa > Porifera > Calcarea > Leucosolenida > Sycettidae > Sycon > Sycon ciliatum. Next base: position 30,151,869 of record NC_088646.1, read on the forward strand.
TCTCCAGCCTCCTGCCTACAACATCCATACACCTTGCTCACAACCCCCTGCCCACACCAGCCACACATTCTGTGCTAACATTGCACTGCTAGCCCTGTCACTGCCTCTACAGTCCCCTGCCTACAACAACCACACACTCTGCACACAGCTTCCTGCCTGAAACAACACCACTAGCCCTGAAACCAAGAGTTCATAACCCCCAAGAGTGTGCAACTCCTGATCAGTTCCTGTATGGAGGCCCGCTCGGCGGAATTCCTTCATCGCGTCATTTTTCGTGCTGTGTGATGAGTCATGCTGATGAATTCTTCTAAAATTTGCACCCGGGATGCTTCCTCAGGGAACAGCCTAAACTGCGATTCTGATCTGAGTCCCGGATGAAGAAGACAACGCGCGCGATCCCAAAGACGAAACTATTTTTTCGATGCCAATGGCGACTCTCCATCGCCTTCTTCTTTCGCCAGTGCGCTAGTGCAATCATTCTCTTCAAAAATATAATTATTTCTTCCCCGGGCCCTCGGCATATTTCGGGTGCTTTCCTCGGAGATAATTTTAAATGATTGAGGAAATTGGGAATGCGTCGAAGAAGCATTTCTCGGCTGAGTTGCACATGCACAGCTATCAGAATGATTATCCTCGATGACCATGCAATATTTTTTGCCCAGCCAAGCTACACTTGCATCATTGACAGCGTCCTCACTTCTACCTGTCGGTTTCTTGAAGAAAGAGTTTGTTTTCGAGAACGTACGACTTGCACGTCCGAATTGTCTTCAAACAAAGCGTCGAAATGTCGAGGCTACAGCCTTGAGTTAGGAGCGGTTCCGAGTATAGTTTCCAGAAATCGCAAGGAACCCAAATTTACCTCGGATGACAAGTTGCGCATGACGTAATGTAGGAATTTTGCCGAGCACTGGGTGAATGCCAGTTGCACACTCTTGGGGGTTATGAACTCTTGCTGAAACCTATACAGCCCCCACATTCACACACAGCTTTTCATACAGCGCTACAAAACCCATCCTCTCCTGGCATATATGCTGGCATGGCCAGTGCCATCCTCATGTTGCCTGATGATTGCGAAAGCATGAAACTCTGAGTAGCGACTAACAAGCCTTGATTGCCCTCGTTGTTCTGTGTATTACGTTCTGCCTCCGCGGTGTTGAGTACTGTTAGCACACTGGCTGCACCCTCTGGTTTGAGGGAAAGAGACAAACGGGAAAAGTCTGAAGAAAAAATTGACTGTCACCACCAGGACTCGAACCAGGGACCCTCGCTTGTAGCCAGTGATGCTCTAACCACTGAGCTATGGGTGGGATATATCAAATTCCATATAATATATTATATTATATGGGATTTGACTAAGGGGTCGTCCACAAATATCGATGTTTTTTTAGAGAAGATATTCGTTCGTTTGGGGGGGGGTTTGGGCCCTGTTCGTCTCGTCTTTGCAGGAAAAAATATCGAACGCTATCTATGGACGGGCGCTGTTCGAACATGTAGTTTATGACCTACACAAAGTGAAAGTCAACCTCGTGAGCATAGCCATGGCAAGGTTGTGCGACCGTGGCAACGTAAACCTAGGTGTATGGTGACATTAGAGTGGCAGCTGGTCACGTTTCATGAGGAAATTGAACTTCATTGAAAAATATCGATCCCTTGCATAAACATGTGTATGTTCGTTTAGAGGGGGGAGAAATGAACAAATATCGTCTTGAAAAAACATCAATATTTACGGACGGCCCCTGAGAGATAATACCTGGCTAGACATTTATGAGCACCTGCAGAGGTCGCCACAGCCGCGAAGTAATGCGATGATTTCATGGGGTGAGTCAGCAGATTTTCTAATGGGCGCACGTGACAATAGGGGGGGGGGGGGGGGTCGCTCTACGTAATTACAGTCAACTTTGCGCATAACGACACTCGGCCGGGCATCAGAAAAGTGTCTTTATTCGCGAAGTGTCCTTATACCCGAAGTCTCATTATATGTATACAGGTAGAATGGACTTTGCTCTGGGCATGGAAATTCTGTCGTTATGCGCGAATTGTCGTTATATCCTCAGTCGCTATTAGCGAAGTTACTGTACGTATGAAAATCCGTATGTCGTAGACGCCGGGAAGCAAGGGCGACTTTCATACATGTAAATCTCTCTACGAATTTCCATAGGAAAGCTCTTGCCTACGTTGGGTCTGCTCCTCTGTAGGACGTTCGGAAATATTAAATTTTTTCGAAATTTTCAAGATTTATCCATGGCAACGTTCAAGCCGTGCGAAATACAAGGTACACACCGCGTAGAAAACAAATGGAAACGCGGTTTCGGTTCATGGTGCATGTGGTGGATGCATGCAGCCGACGCGTCTCCAAAGCAACAAGGCATGCTTGGCAGCCGTGGAGAAATCACGCAGAGCGAAACCCAACAGCGTGGACTTTTACGTATGAAAATAGCGTGCAGGTTCTAAGTTATTTTCATACGTAATTACGTAGAGCGAAACCTCCCGAATATCAAAGATGATAATAGCCAGAACAGGGTGAACAGTTTGGCAGTTGTAGCGTAATTGGCACCCCATTCCCTGAGCAGTATAATTCCTTTCAATTGGTGACCACTTTCGGCTAGAGCATGCCGCGACTACTGGGTGCCCAGCATCAGCTTTAGAAGAACCGGTGCAAGTGCAAAATCACCAGCATCAGATTCCACCTTGAATGGCTTGTCGAAATCTGCGAGAGCAAAGACGGGCGCATTCAACAGAGCAGACTTCAAAGACTCGAGATGAGCACCTGCCTCTTCAAACCGCGCGTGCTTTCCCGTTGTTTCCTCCAGACGTGCAACGAATGAGTACTTATTAATGAATCTTCTGAAGTAATGGGCCAAGAAATTGTCTAACCTGGTTAACTGTTTTAGGAGGTGGCCAGCACATCACCACTTCGATCTTGTTGTGGTTTGGCGCAATATAGAACCCGTCAATACGATGGCCTAGGTACAGAACGTTTTGTAGGCCAAGCTCTCACATTTCCAGGAGGACTCGCAATAGAGTTCATTCTCACGTATTAAACATTTGTAACACCTCCAAACATGTGTAACACCTCCAAACATTTGTAACACCTCCAAACATTTGTAACACCTCCCTCACATGTTGAAGATGTTCCTCCCAAGAGTTCAACTAAAAACCAGGATTTCATCCAGAGAGATACAACACAGTTGCGCAGGAAGGCCTGGAGGACAGAGTTCATGAGAGACTGAAACGTGTCGGGAGCATTCATCAAGCCAAACCCCATCACTCTCAACTGATAATGCCCAAATGGGGTATCGATAGCAGTCTTGGGAACAGTGGCACCTTGAATTCGATTATATGATTATCCTGTACGAAGATCGAGTTTAGAGAAATACTGACTCCCCTGCACGGTGTCAAATAAATCTTTGGCATTCGGCAAGCATGCCTTTTTCATTACAAAGATTCTATTCAGCTGCTCCAGTCCGGCACACACCATCCTCAAAGTGCCATCAACTTTTTTTCACAAAACAAAACACAGAGGCGCCGAACGGCGACTTACTTGGCTCGATGAATCCGTGTTTTAGCATCTCCGCCAGCTGAGATCGCAGTTCATCTAGTTTTGGTCTGGACAAGCAATAGGCCGGGTGATTTGGTGCCTTCACTCCATCCTAGAGATGAATTTCATGATCTCAAACTCCGCTGAGGCGGAAGTCAGCACGGAAGTTAATCCGGAAAGACATCCGTGTGCCCTTGCAGGAGAGTCCTCAGAGGAGGATGCAGAGACGGGTTGGTTGCTGGTGCGTTCTCATCTGCATCCGCTGTCACCCACGCCAGGTAGCCTTGCACACCGTCACGAGGCGCATGCCGAGCTTGCCGTCCAGAGATTAGCAAACTTTCATGATCTTTAACTCCGCTGAGGCGGAAGTTAATCCGGAAAGACATCCGTGTGCCCTTGCAGGAGAGTCCTCAGAGGAGGATGCAGAGACGGGGTGGCTGCTGGTGCGTTCTCATCTGCATCCGCTGTCACCCACGCCAGGTAGCCTTGCACACCGTCACGAGGCGCATGCCGAGCTTGCCGTCCAGAGATTAGCAAACTTGCTCTGGATGGCGCATTGTCAGCCGGCACTGGCATTGACTTGGCAATGACGGGCTCACTGGTCAATTTCACTTCATTCGTCTTGAAGTTGATTTTGGGATTGTGCCGAGTCAACCAGGGTTTACCCTGGATAACATCATAGCGACAAGAGGAAAGACGGTGAACTCCTGTGTCTCACTGAAGTCCCGAACAACAACCTTCAGTGGAGCCGTAGACTGGAGGGAATCGACGACTTGGAGCTGTCTGCTAAGCTAACGCGTAGCGTATCCGGCGGCTTGGTGACCGTTGCTAGGTTGTGTTTCTTGACGAACGCATCAGCAATGAAGTCGTGGGTCGATCCGGAGTCAATGGGCAGGACGACCGCTCCATGGCTGTTTGTTTTGCCAACTGCTACAAGTACTACAACTACTTGCAGCAAGTCGTGTTCGCTGGTGGCTGCCACACAGACATTGCTGATCAGGCCCTCGGATACTAGTTAGTAGTTGCTGCAGCCCTGCATCTGATACCTCTACTAACAGTGTCGTCATCCGGCACACTGCATGGGTCTTCTCAGTCTTCTGACACTAACTTGTCTGAAGGCATCGAAACGGTTGCGGCAGGGGATCATGAGACGGTTCTGCACATGGTAGGTTGCAGTGGGTCGCCAGTAAGCGTACCCCCCCCCCCCCCCTTCCTTACTGGCGACCAGCGTTTGGATGCTGTTGCAGTGTTGGCCAGCACTGGTGCGCTGTTGAACATGTCTCCTCTTTGCCTTTGGTGTCTGTCTTCCCATTCCGTTGTTTGCTGGACTGTGTACTTCCGTATAAAAAATAAAATAAAATCCCGGCGCTGCTGTGGACAGTCCTTGGCCACCTACATGTAGGTAACCTACGTTGCGGCACCTGAAACATCCGCCAGCCTTCACTGGCTTCAGGGAGCTGCTGGCGCCCGTCCTCAATAACTAACTTGCATAAGCTTCGTCGACGGAGTGCGGAAGCACTGTGGAGGAGCATGCCTTGTAGGCGGCTGCCGACTCTGTGCATAGCGTTGGACGTGTTCAACTGTCGTGGCCGCTCTAGAGTGGTCCGGGTCGGATGCTCTCGAAGTACTTGATGCTTCATGACTGGATGCATGCCGTTGAAAAACTACAGAGTCTTCGACAATTCGTCGAGCTGTGGTAACTGGAGGCTCGGTGAACTCCGTCACGTACCGCACTGGTACGTAGATCTACGCATCGAAACTCCACTTCTGTATCGACATGTCGGGGTAAACATGCACCTGCTTGTCGTGCAGCGGGGCCGTAAACACTCTCCAAGGCTTCCTTCAAGAGCTCCCACGTCGAAAATGATGCGTCGGCAACCAAAGACGGTCGTTGCCAACTAAATACCCAGACGGGTAGCTTACCAGAATTGGAACAGACAGCGAGTTCCACCGAGAATACCCTTTCTCTGAAGGCGATCCATCGAACACAAGTGGTTCAGCTTCTTCTGTATCCGGCCTTAGTCCGGCGGTGAATTCGACGGCACTCGCTGAGGCCGAGGAAGCGGCAATGGGTCCCCGGGAGGTGTGCAGAAGGATGGAACCATCCTCTGCTACCAACGTAACTTTTCCAAGTAAGGTTAGTTAGCTCCAAGATAGTTCCAAGTAAAAGACAACCCAAACATACCATGCATCAGGTTATAAAGAGTGAAACACAACTAAGGAACCAATCAGAAGGTGCAATACAAGAAACGAACCTGCAGTGCCAGGTGTGACAATCGTGTTGTTTAGTTGGTTCAACAAAACAAGTTTTATCTAATGACCTGACTTGTAGATATCTACCATGAATATACATGAAACCCGGTTTCGTGTATTGTTTGTACTTTGTAGATCTACATGATTGTACTGATCCTGCTTGTATCGCCTGGTACCTGAGTCCTGAGCTGCATCAGTTGCAGGTAGATCTAACGTTACTGACAGTCTGTAGGCTATAGAGTATGAAGGGGGACACGTCCTCCACTCCAGGTCCTCGGGGGCTGTGCAATCAGCGGAGGCTGCTGTACTGGTGGAGTGTGCTGCTGACCCTGGGGTTTCAAGCTGGCTGACAGCTGAGCCCCTGGCACCACACACGCACGAACTAGGAATATCCCGCTACTGGCCAGCCATAATCATACTTGCCAACCCAGAGCCAAAGCAAATCCCTTTGTCACACACCCAGTTAATCATTTCCCTTATTTTCCTGGTTTTCACTAATTTCGGTCATTTTCTCTTTTTTGGGCAATTTTTGATTATTTTTGCGTATTTCCCCACAATTTTGGCAATTTTTTCTTTCTATTTTTTCATTTCTAACCCATTGCTCATTGGGGGACCAAAAACCTGAGTTTCTTTATTGTCAGATCGCCCCTACATGTGTGATTCTATGAAATGCAGGGCCGCGTGTGCCTTTGTCACACCACAAAACAACCTTTTTATGAACACTCATGGTTCAGTGCCAATACCGGTAGTTTTCGATCAAAGTCAAAAAGCCCCGGTATGCCGGTAGTGACCGTAGTTTCCCGGTATAATACCGGGAAAACCGGTATGGTTGGCAAGTATGCCATATCGACTCGTAATGTGACGGTATTGACAATGCGTCGACAAACTCCACCTTGTATAGGATGAATCCACTCTCTGCCAGGGGCTCAGGGGCGCAGCTTCGATCATGCAGCAACGTGCCCTACTGGGGGGGGGGGGGCCTACCCCACTCTCCGGCACAGTGCTTTGTGTGACCTGATTGCCGAGGCCATGGATGCGGCCATCCCCGATGAGCCTCCTCTGCTCTCCCACTCACTGGTGAAGCGCTCCCTGGTGCCACGACCAACCGGCGTCCGGAGGCTCGCTTGGATATCTAGGGGCTTCTGGTCTCAGCAGTAAGACGAATTCTTTGATGTTAGGGTGACTCATCCCTCAGGGTCCTTGCTGTCGAGAGCGGAGGTTCTTGCTCAGTTAACCAGGCTGAATGAGCAACAGAAGAAGAGAGCCTACCTGCAGAGGGTGATATAATAGATGTCATGTTGAGAGAGGTGCATTCAATCCAAGAAACTCCTCCACCAACTTCGTAAAACACGAGGCCAACTTAACACCCCCAGTCTGCTCGTAATCTACACCGCCTACATTCGCCCGGTTATAGAGTACGGCAGTCTCGTGTTATCCAACACCACCCGCACACAGAAGGACCAATTAGAACGCGTCCAGCGACGAGCAGCCCGTATCTGCTTGCGGATCCCCCTTTTTGCACCAGTCCATCACAGCTCACTTCTTCATGATCTCCAATTCCCCACATTAGTCTCCCGGCAACTCTTACGACAGGTTACTCTTGCCCACAACATCACGTACATCCGCGCTCCCCTTCACCTGCAACAGCCTCACCTTGCACGACCAATCACAGAGCAGCCATATGCACTACGACACATGAGAACATACACATTGAGAACATCACACACATACCGACACACCAACTCACCCATCAACCTGTCCCTTCACAATTTCAACCAACTACCCCCCGACCTGCGTGAAACAAATAGCAAGCATGCGTTTAAATCAATGGCGTCTAGCCTCATTCTATCATCCATATGCTCCTGTAGTAGCTCACACTGTACCCCATCGTAACCCCATCCCCCTGCAATGTGTTGGTTTCCTTACTTGCTAGACTGATTTTATATGATTCTGGACTGATTTGAATCATATTATCTTCCTTATTGGCCATTGGCCATCGTGGAAATAAAGAATAATAATAATTCACGCCCTTGGTTTTTGCCACCAATGCCAATGGCATGTGCAGCCAAGAGTATTCACGTGCACTGAATAATTTGGTTAATTATCAACAAGCATTCTGAATTTCTGATTTGCATTATTCAAGTAATATGGCAAGGCTGTCACAGTATCTCTTTCTTTCTTTCAATGTTTTTACTGAATACAGTACCACAGAACCATCAGATGCTGCACAGCGGTGGCGGTGGCATATTGCATGGAAGTGGGGGCAGGGCAAAAGTAACTCATTGTATTGAGACTTTGTGTCATATGTAAGCACATTTGCTTTGCCCGTACACAGGTACAGGAGGCTTTTATCTTATTCTTATCTTTCCTTTTCCTTTTCCACCCGGACTACCAAGTACCTGAGCTGTGTGGTAGATCTACATGTACAATCATCGTCATGTACATGTGCAGTGCTGGCAAGTGAAATCCGACCCCCTGGGCGGTGCGTTCACTTTCTAGCGGCCTCTATTTCGTAGGGTTACGATGTGAGCGCACGGCTCAGGGGGTCGGATTTCAGTTGCCAGCACTGTACATGTACATGTATATGGGTGGTAACCAGGGTAAGCACTAAGCACTGGTCTTGCACTAGCGACTCACACTGCATACACACGCTTTAGAAATGGAGATCCGCTGTCATGACTCAGGCTTAGCGGCTAGCGCCCATTAGAAAATCCCCTGACTACATGTAGGCCCAGGCAGATCCTGCCGGCAATTCTTTCGGCAAAATATCGAAGAAAGAGCGGAAATTGCCGGCAAAATCGGAGCAAATATCGAGATGTTGGGTAAAATCGATGCCTGATACTTGGATTTCCTTGTTTCTTACCCGATCAGCAGGATACACTGCCCAGGCTAACTCTGAGATCATGTCACCGAAATATCACTGGGATTCACTGTGGATCGACATGATTTTGGAAGAACTCAGGGACAAATGCGTGGAAACCCGTGTTGAAAAACCGACCCTGCGATTTTATGAAACGTACGGGATTGTACGGGAGTTGGATAAAATACACGTTTTTCCGGAGCAAAATGGAGCAAAATATCGAGATTCTTGTGCCAGGCTCGGCAAAATATCGAGATTCTTGTGCCAGGCTCGGCAAAATATCGAAGATTTCGCAGCAACGTTTTGCGGCAAAATATTGAGGCGAGCGGAGCAGAATCTGAGCCAGACGCGCCTCAGCCTGGACAAGGTCGACAGGCGCGAGGTCGAAGCGACGACGGCGAACAGAGCGCGATCCACGGACGCAACGGATGGCAGATCTGGCAATAGAAAATGCCAAGCAGCACCGCAGCCAAGCTACAACCCGGCTATACGCAGCGTTGCGTTTGGTGGCCAAGCCATGCGCCAGCCTCTTGACTACTACGGCTGCTTCAGAGCCCATCCCACCAGAGGAGGAGAAGACTAACGGTGTGAAGGAGCCATGCTCAACCTCATTAGCACGTTCACCGTAAGCACGCTTCTTCTCTCCTTCGAACCTTCGGCAGAGGGAGGGGAGAGACCTGGACCGATGGCCTGACACGTGGGGATAAACACCCTTGTATCAAAGAATGCGTTGCGGCTATCGGTCCAGATACCCGCAGGTCGGCACGGGCATCAGGATCAGTGTTGGCGGACCGATGGTGAAAGGTTTCACCAGTTAGGGGCTGCAATGGTGGCTCCACCTCCACATATGATGGAGCTCCTTCATGCACGACGCGAGGAAGTCGGTGAGATCATTGTGTCGCATGTTGATGAATCCCGACAGCTTGCAAATTTGGGCATGGTCAACTGAGAACCCTGAGCCACAGGGACAGGATGCTGGCAGGTTGTCCAGAGGCCAACAGTACCGGAGCCGGATATGATCGTGGAAATCACCATTCACATCAAAGCTGAAACCGTGCTCAGCCATAGGGACGGTGGTCAGGGTACTGGATCCGCCTTTCTCGCGTGCCAAGGACATTGCTCGCTGTTGTGGCTGCGGCAGGCGGTCTTGGATGGCAGTCGCTGTTGCGCCCAGTACTGAGCGGTGGCGAATTCGCACTGCCGACTTAGTTGCCTGGTCCAGCCGAATGCTCTCCATCAACTCCGATCCACCGGTGGCGATCTGAGCTGCGAGGTGGGTGGTGCACTCCAAAGACGCAGCGTGCCTGCGTGGAGAATCCTCAACAGGGTTGTCGAAAGACAAGCCTCCATGTCTCGCAGGCAGAGCCACCATCTCCATCTCCAGATCGCTCACTTCATGCTTGGTCAGAGCTGGCAGTAGACGGCTGCGAACAGCATCCTGTAGAGGCGGCTGCATGTGATCACCAACAGTGGGCATAGTGCGTTGGAGGAATGTCCACCGGTGACGCAAACCGAAGACGAAAGCAGCAAATGCAGCGTGAGGATGTGTAGCTGCTACGCTGGCAAGTCGCTCAATCTGGTTGGTCCATGCTTGAACTTTTGCCTCCAGATAGGCCGAGACAAACTCCTCCGAGCCGATAGCAGCGCCCAAATGCCTTTGTCCCGATTTGTGAGCCAAGTTGTCACCCTCATCAGCTATCTTGATGCCAGACCCTGCAAAGACTCGCTCTGCCTCAGCCCGACACTCCGACTTCACAACAAGGAATGTCTTCGACGGCTTCGGGAAGTAGCCATAGGCAGGTCCCCTGTACACAAGCTTTAATATCCCAGAAGCGGCGGAGCACTAATAGAGCACCACCTGCAGCAGCATCGTCGGCAAACCAGACCTGTATGGCCTTTGCTAGGGCATCATCGGATACCTCATCGCATGCGCTGATTAAAGGAACCACACTTAGTGCATACATTGCCATGGACAATGGACAGCCTTGAGTCGTACCTTCCTCTGACGAGAGCTCCATTCCACCTGTGACGAATAGTCTAGCTGGTGACCGGTAGATGTTACCGAGAATAGTGCCAAGTGGAGGGCAGATGAACTGAATGTTGTGGAGAGCTACAGCACGGTTAAGGCGGTTGAAGGCATTGTCGGCATCCACGAGCAGCACAGCATCAGTGCCCATGGAGGCAAAGACTTGGCGCAGGGCATGGATTGCCGCCTTGCACCCGGCAGGATTGGCCTGCACAAACCTGCGAGACACCCGCAGCTTGCGTGATGTCTTTCCCGAGGACAGTCATGACGGACTTGCCAATAATCTGCCGCAAGACCTCACCGAACCCCACAGGCCGGACCCCAGGATCCTTGTCCAATGGAATTAGCCCGGGCTGTTGAGGAGAGGGTTGAGTCCCACCAGGTCAACAGGTGCTGTAGCCAGATGCCTTGAGACTTCTGCATGCTACCGCATGGCAAAGTTCCGTCAATGCTGCCTTGAAAGACACTAGCATGCGCCTCCAGACGTAGGCATCGCCCATAGAGGGGCCCGCAGCTCCCCGTATGGCAAGCGCGGTTTCGCGGACCACTTCGCCTGTGAGGGTCTCAAAGAGAATGGGGTGGACTGTAGGCACCTCCCCTTGTATTAGTACGTCAGGATCCACTGGCTGGGCGTTGGGGTGCTTGGCTTTCAGAGCTTCACGGACCTGCGGAGTTAGTTCCAGTACTCCTCCCTTTCCATGCTCGGAGATGTGTGAGAGGGCAGCGTGGATTTCTCCCTTGCTGATGAGATCGGCAAAGCGACGGTTTAGCTTATAGGTGGTCATAGCACGTGGCATGTCATGCTGCAGAAGTCGCGCCCGTATGGTCAGTGCCTCATCCAGCAGCTCCTCAATCTTGCCAACCTTCCATAGTGCAAGACGACGGGAGAGATGTTGGCTGATGTCCTTGGTGCCTGCCTATGCATGTGGTTTCTGTAACAAGAGGATCGGCGTTACCATAATGGCCCGCAGTGCTACACACTCCAGAGGTGTTCCATCCTTGTAGGCCGCCCGGAGCAATCTAGTATGCTCCCTGACATACTCAGTCCCTGCTTGACCAGACGGTGGAGAGAAGGTATTTTTGCGCATTCCGGCCAGCTCCTCATATGCCCTCGAAATGGCTTCGCAGATTGTTTCGCCTTCATACTCTCGCCAACGGAAAGATGTCCTGCTGACGGGTCTGAAGCCTGAAGGTTTGAGTTGTTTCGGGATTGTCTGCTTGGATGCCTACCAGTACTCGTATGGGCTCCTCTGCCTCCTGGGTGTCACCCAGTGACGCTATGCACCCACATACTTAGGCAATAGCAAAGTCACACCTTAGTGGATCCAAAAATAGAAATCTGATGTCAACTTACTACTCCCTGGCCGTTTTGACGTCATCACTTTTAAAAGCCCGACGACTCCCTGCCCTGGTTCAACAACCAGCCTTGATCAAGGCTGGTTGTCGACATGCGCATGCACACATATGTCGACATACAGTATGTCGCGTCGACATGTCGTCATGACGTCAGCGACTAGTGAAGCAACGACATGTACATCTTTACTTATAAAAGAGAGGCACCTGTGACGTGTGTCTGTGTGTGTGTGTGTGTGTGTGTCACGCTCCTTATAAAGAAGAGGCACCTGTGACGTGTGTTTTTGTGTCACGCTGAAGCGCTAGCGCTGCGGAGCAGCGCTGCCCTGAGCACGCGAAGCGTGCGAACAGTGTAGCACAGTGTAGCTAGCGGCCGCAGAAACACTGAGCACGCGAAGCGTGCGAATCGTGTAGCTAGCGGAAGCAGCCACAGAAGCACTGAGCACGCGAAGCGTTCGAATCGTGTAGCCACCACCACGTGCTGAGCACGCGAAGCGTGCGAACAGTGTAGGTACGGTGGTAGCGCTTATACTATAGCAGACACGATCAGTACGAGTAGCAGTAGCAGCCGCGCGCAGAAGCACTGAGCACGCGAAGCGCGAAGCGTGCGAATCATGTAGCCACCTAGCCTAGGCAGGCCATAGGCATAGGCATAGGTAGCACTAGCAGCCGCACAAGCGCTGCGGACCACGTGAACCGTTCTCTGCAAAACGAAACATCTGCAACAAAAGGATACAAAAGATCTGCACTGACTGCACTCTGCATCTGATCTGCAGACAGTGAAGAGCGCATCGCACTTTTGTTCGTAAGTTTATGAATTTTTTGAGCCGCTTCATCCGCCACCAGGTGATGGACAACCCTGACCAGCCTCCCGAAGGCGTAACAGACGTCCCTCCTTCTCCTTCCAACGATGAAGAACCTCCCTCACCAGACCGCTGAAGTCCTGGTGATCACCAGGACTTCAGCGGTCTGGCCACCACGTGCTGAGCACGTGTGCTGTTCATGTACTTGCTTCACCCGCATGCCACATTCGGCCAGGCAACGCTGGCGGGGGTGCTGCTAGTACTGTATACGAGGTATATTATGCTCCGCAGGCCGCGAAAGAGAGCCCGTTACCTGGACCCCTACTCGCGCGGGTAGAGCGAAACTGAGCACCCTGGGATGCGAGCAGCTTTTTAGTACTCCCGGGTCCAAAATCTCACCACCAGGCCGGGATGATCAAAACGTCTGCCGGGTCTGCAGCCTACAAACGTGGATCTGCCGACACTGTGCTGTCGACGACATGTCCGGCAAGGCACCTCCTTGCGTGAAAGCAAGGAACGCTTTTTTTTTTAGAAAGGAAGCTTCTTCTCCAAAATTTAAAAATTTTGAAAATTATTCCTTCTGAAAATATCATCGCGTTCTTGACCTCGAAGCTGACTGCTGAATGCGATTAGGAAAGAAGATTCCTGAAGATACACCAGACTGATTCTGGCAAGCCGTCTGTCGTCTAGATATGCAGTTGTTCGTCATGCATGGTCAGCAATCTTCCTCGTTCGTCCTTTCGTTTTCCTGACCACGATGATGACAAGCAGCTCTCATGCTCAGGTTAGTGCTGTACTTGTATGTCTGGGCACACAACACATCTGAGATTCACCCACTGACGTTATCGAGCTGAAGAATGCAGCAAGGGTTCCTCGGATTCTCTTGATTTCGGAACAAATTTCCTTCACTTTCACCCTCTCAGTCTCTTCCCCATGCCCTCCATGCATGCACAATCGAGTTTGCATTTCAAATGTTGTTTTTACTTTGGCAGTGCGTTCGATAACGTTAGGACAGTCTAAGTTAGGTGTTCTTCTCTTCAGGCTTATTGGACGTGTACAAATTCTAAAAAAATAGCTTCCATATGCTAAACGCAGATCCCTGTGAATACGGTTCTGCTGGGCAATGATGTTTGCACCAATCTACACTCTATGCTGTCACAGCATCCACAACTGATCCTCTCTCTCTGAATTAACTATTTGATAAAGCCAATCTTTAAATCGCTGTTGCATAGGATCTCGGGTGGGAAGAAGCGATGAATCGATACATGGCATTGTGAAGAAAAGAAGAACAAAATTCACATTGCACGTGAGACTCGGTTAGAAAGACTGAGTTTCTGCATTCATAAGAATGTCACACCCCGGGGATCATGATAAAGAAAACATATGTCGTGAAAATGACTGAAAGAACCAAAGAAGTATTTGATCTTCCAGCCAGCTTAGCCTGGTACTACCATACTTGCAGTGCTACCAAGTACCAGCCCTCCATATTTTCTGTATTTGTACGGAAAATCACTCCTTGTGCGCACTACAGGAATTGAGCAAATGGTATAGAAAATCGGAGAGGATCAATCAGCTGTGTAGAAGCATTGCAAGTGTAAGCTGAGTGATGAATAGTCTTGTACCAAAGCGAGTGCATGCCGTACCACAACAACATGTACATGTAGCACAAAAATAATAATGTCGTGAGTGCAAGTCACACATGTTTTACACTACCAAATGCAGCCACCGACATGCATGTGCGTGTCAAAAAATATTACAGTGCAAGTATGCATGCAATGTACACGGCTGTACGCAAAACACTGCAAGATACGGAAAATCAGAAGTCTGAGTACGCAAAACAGACTCAATTGGTGGGCAGCTCTGTACTGGCCTGTACGGAGGGAGTGAATCTCAATGTGTGCAATGCACGCACTTTGGCCGACAGTGAAAACTATGCAAGTCGTGTTGGTTTGCAGGATGAATGTGAGTCCTTTTAGACAAGCGCCTTAGTGGAGTAGCCCACCGAAAGAAGAGTACTTGACACCGCGAAGTGGAGTCTGCGCATACAACAGTGAGGGGGTAAAATTAGCTATGACTGATTCTGCATGTGTTCTGCATGTGTGTCACATTACACTAGCAGATAGGCACACCTGTTGTTCCAAAAAGATGCTTATGTCAGTGTCTGAATATGTCGTGTACCAGGTAATATTGTTGCCAGGATCTCACGGTGAGAGTCAGACTTGAATATGGTATCAATAGATTATCAATATCATACATCACCATGTACCACCCAAAGTATAATAGCCGAAGGACCCGTTTGTGTGGTGGTGTATGATTTCGTGAGCAAGATGAAGTGGCTACAGATGTGTCTTATATAACACCCTAAGAAAAGATCATCAATTCTGGGGAAAGTGATTCTGGTAGCATGTTGTATCCAGTGTGGCATGACAAAGACTCCCTCGATTTAGCCTGTGGAGAATCCGTAAATACATAAATACAATACATCCAGGCATCGCAACCTTCGGATTATATGCTCTTTTGCTTGCCTCCTGGAGTGTGGTTGTACCTTGGTTCACTGTATTAGAATAATAGTAGACTTTGTTTTTCGAATTCGTTTCTATAACATTAGGTTTCTTTCTGTTGCTGCTATGTCTTTTCATGTGTTTTACAGGATTGCCATCTGTTGATGAATACCACTCTGAGGCACTCTCACGAGCGAAGGTGTTTGAAAATCCATGTCGGAATGATGGTCATGTTGGCCTAAAGGTGCATTACATTGCCGATACTCGCCACCTCCACCCTGGAACATGTTCAATTTCTGTTTCTCGTATGGAAGGACCGATCAGGTTGTTTTCCTGTCTCAGTGGACCACTCAAGACTGAACAGCACTGATGGAAGAAGATTTGCCGTGAATCTCGTTCACATAATCAGCCTGTTTAATTGCTGTACTGAGGTGACTGCTTCATAACAATGACCATGCAGCATTAATTTTGGATAGTATTGCAGTGCCCCTAAAATTTTAGAATATCGAATTTCTCTGATAGCATTGTGATTCATTTGTGAATAAACATCACTACTCTTTTTGAGTAGCATAGCAATGACAGAGTTGGTTTAATGTATGACAAAATGGAGCCGCTTTTTAACTTAAACCTGTACTATAATCAGTACCGCCGGAAGCAGTTTTTGATTGGTCCGGTAGTTTCATGGCGGGTACACACGTCCTCCACGGTAGGAAACGTTTGTTGGTGGCCAACAAGTTGGTCTGGTGATAACCTGACCAACCAGACCGGCGGGCCTGATAATTGTGGGGCTCATGAGCAGCTCAAGTACTTAGTATGGTTTTGGACATGTCCCCAGTTAACCAATGAGAATAACCGGAAAACAAGGGGGGCTTTAGATACCGGGCTGACTTAACAAGAGGCAGCAGGATAAGCGCGTTACGGGTTGAGCTTGTCGAAAACCAATTGTACTTCATTATGTGTGAAGGGGTTTTATGAAGAAATATTTTATGAACCAGTGTACAGAGATGGTGCTTATGACGAAAGGAGAGAGGAGAAGTGTGTGAAAGTCGATAAAGGGCATCCGAAGGAACACATCGATCCTTGTTGTAAAGAATATTAAGTATAAATCTATGGTTGAAACCTACTTCCCCAAGCGTTCTCTGTTAAGTATAAATCTATGGTTGAACCCGACTTCCCCAAGCGTTCTCTGAGGGGACCGAGGTCTACTCTATCAGTTCATGTATTCTGTGAAGTGACATGACCATTCGTGGGGACCTTGCTCATAACTGCAAAAGTCCTCGTCTGATTTTTCCGCATCAATTGAACGTTATACATGTGCATGTAGTGAAAGCCACATGCAAAAGGCTGTTCCATGGCACTCATCTGCCACCAAGCTCTGGGTTCATTGGCTGAAAATATTCTTCGGCACAGTAAAGTCGTGCGCCCAAGAACGTGGAAGCCTACAGAACATCCAACCTGGAATACTAAGAACACCACAGCCCAAAATTAAGAATTGCGGTGTAGGTTTGTGCTGTTGTCAAACACCGGGATTGTTATGTTGCACATGTATCTGAGCTTTACCACTACATACACGTCTGTCTTTACACAATTACCAATCTGCAGACAGCATGCTGTTTCGTCCTTTAGTTACTAATGGACTCATCAATGCAGCACAGAGAAAATGAGGCAGGTGAATGTCCTAGGCTAGAGAGCATCAAATACAGGTATAGAATCATGCCTTGCAGATCTCGTTACGGCCCCTTCGATGCATGTCTGAACATTAGATGGCTGTGTAGCTTCAGTTATCTCAGAATATGTACTATTTATCCAGCAGCAACAACGTTGGTCACACAACTATTCACTATAATGAGTATGCGTTGGAACACTTTACCCCGAGTCATACTATAGCAGTGTATGCCATGCATGGGTTTACCTCACACACTGAATTTCATAATTTGACATCCAAATCACAGAAGAGTGGTGTTCCAAACTTTACGTAATTGCACTCCATGTCCTGCGAGCTACAGTAGAATACTTCAATAGAAAATTTCTTATAGCACGTTCTTAGAAACAAATCGTATAGGTTCGAGGCTGTCAACCCAGAAATTTGTGATTTCACAGCCATAGATGTTACCAGTCAGGTCACTGTATACAGTAGGTATGCAGAAGAAAATACTAGTAACTCTTTGTGGAAGAGCTGTGCCAAATTGTGTACAGTACAGTAAATTAATAAAAAATGAGAAAAGCAGTGACAAGGCTGTGCATGATGTAGATCTACTCGTACCAGTAAGTACAGTGCACCAGTGAAATTGTTGGTGTAGTACCGGTATACTACTATAATTATGGCATGGCCCATGCCACTACAATCTATTTGCAGTGGGCCGCAGTAGGCCAGTGCAACAGAAAGCATTTCAGAAGCTGTGTGCAATGTTAACATCTATGACATACAAGTAAACTGCCATATAGCACAATCGATTACTCTCAGCCCACATAAGTACAATGTAGGCCAATCAGTAGTATAGATACATAGAGCACACTCTACATCATACATAGTCGGCACCAAATCTATGTTGTCGATGTACTTTGCAATGATGACATGATGGCAAGCGTGCTTGATTCATCATAATATTGCCTTGTACTTGGTTGTAAGTTAGTTGTAAGTTCAGTGGTCGAGGTAAGCAGAGCTGCTCCAGCTTTCAGAATCCTGCATGAAAAAGGCAGAAAGCAAATGTAGGTATAATAGTAGCAAGCTGATGTAAAGAGCCTGTCTTTCAATGCAATAATTCTATCCACTGCATGGACAGACCTGGTGCTTCATTCACCTCTGTTTCTTGCTTTCTCAGAAAACCTACTTCCTCCTTCAGCCATCTAGCTCATGATATACATTAATTTTTCTTTATGCCTTTTCAGCCGTGGTCGACTTTCGCCCCTCCTGTTTGATTGGCAATTGCAGTCAACCTGGGGAATACTGACCCTCGATTGTGAATGAGAAAAGTGTCGCTATTCGCATTGTTGTTACTCGTGAGGTTGGAAGTATGCAATCAAATGTTCACTAGATCTGAAGATTGTGTCGTTATTTGCGAGTTGTTTTGTAAACCCGAGGTAGATTATTCACAAGGTTGATTGTACATGCTATGGGATGTACAATAACTAACCAAACAATAATGGTGTAACAATGATTTGAGTCCATATCCAATTGGATGAACCTAGAGTGCATGATCCATTCCAGAAAGGCGACTTCAGTGAGTCTTGAATTGTCAGCAGCATCATACTTCCATCGAGCTTTTTTTCTTTTTCGAAACGACCCTCTCTTTTCAATTCGAACGAAGGTCAACATACGATTATGGCAGGCATGCACGCACTGATCTTCACTGTATACATGTGCATGTATACTGTACTGTAGTCTGTGCAGTCAACTAGTCGTGTTCCACTTGGCTTACGGTAAGTATCACTACAAGTGCATAGTAGCCCCCCCCCCCCCCCCCCCACCCCGGGGAGTGCGCGTGAACGGCAACTGTGAACTGGTAAAAGAATTATTCGACACCTTCGTTCGTTTCGATGGAGAAGGTTCATCTGGCAAATTGAGGCCTTCGTTTCACTCCTAGCCCCAGGAGCGAAATTTTCACTCCTTGGCTGCCTGTTTGAGCCGTCCTTGTGGAAGGGTTGATTTATGCATGCCCGCATATACATGTAGACCTTATTCAATAAACGTCACAATCACGTGAACCAGGGTCCCGGGAACCAGGGAGCGGCAAGAGACCTGCACTCAGTGCACAGTGGACTCGGCGTGGGAACATAGGAGTAGAAAAATACCGGTATTTTACTACTCCCTTGTACGAACTGGGCCTTTCTTGCCACTCGTTTCACGTACGCGTGCCCCAGCTTACAACAAATCCCTGGAGGCGAGTCCAAAAATCACGTTATCGAATAAGGTCTATAGAAACACAGATCACGTAGAACTACCCCATCCGGGGTCACAACTCACAACGTTTTGGGTACTTAGGTCTCATGTCGTCTCCCCAGGTGCTATGAATCCCTGATGCACATGTATCTACATATACAATGTAACCGTAACTCTACCAATATTGCGGACGATGACCCTCCCCTCCCCCCCCCGGCAAACAGAAAGTCGCTATGTCCTGGCCGAGTTTATCTTTTAATTAAATGGTTTTCTCGGTTGGGATTTCATACCTGACAACCATCCCGATTTGGCCGGGACCGTCCCGATATCGAGGGCGGTAATAGGCACCCAAAAGTGCACTAGTTCCATGCCTCACCGCGAGCTTCTTTTTTATACATTTTCATGCCTAGGTATGTCATTGGATCTCAGGTTTGCAAAGGTTGGCAGGTATGGGATTTGTAGAGTGACCAGTTTTGACTATTGCCACCTGCTGTGCAGAAGTGTCATTCCTACATCCTGGCTGCAAACGTACCCCCCCCCCCCCCCCCCCCCACACACACACACACACCACCACCAACAATGTTCGATCCTATTTACAGGACCTCACTCTATATGAAAGTGTAGCAGAGGCACTGCCAAAGTATAAAAAACAGCAATTGAAATGCAAGCTGCATTGTGCATGCATGGAGGGCATGGGGAAGAGACTGAGAGGGTGAAAGTGAAGGAAATTTGTTCCGAAATCAAGAGAATCCGAGGAACCCTTGCTGCATTCTTCAGTTCGATAACGTCAGTGGGTGAATCTCAGATGTGTTGTGTGCCCAGACATACAAGTACAGCACTAACCTGAGCATGAGAGCTGCTTGTCATCATCGTGGTCAGGAAAACGAAAGGACGAACGAGGAAGATTGCTGACCATGCATGACGAACAACTGCATATCTAGACGACAGACGGCTTGCCAGAATCAGTCTGGTGTATCTTCAGGAATCTTCTTTCCTAATCGCATTCAGCAGTCAGCTTCGAGGTCAAGAACGCGATGATATTTTCAGAAGGAATAATTTTCAAAAATTTTAAATTTTGGAGAAGAAGCTTCCTTTCTAAAAAAAAAGCGTTCCTTGCTTTCACGCAAGGAGGTGCCTTGCCGGACATGTCGTCGACAGCACAGTGTCGGCAGATCCACGTTTGTAGGCTGCAGACCCGGCAGACGTTTTGATCATCCCGGCCTGGTGGTGAGATTTTGGACCCGGGAGTACTAAAAAGCTGCTCGCATCCCAGGGTGCTCAGTTTCGCTCTACCCGCGCGAGTAGGGGTCCAGGTAACGGGCTCTCTTTCGCGGCCTGCCGAGCATAATATACCTCCTGGTATACTGAATGGTGAATCTTTTTTTTTTGCTGATACGAGTCGTAGACGTTCCGTAAATAATTAAAGCGGCGTAATTCCTGGATTGTTTGCTTCTTTTCTTGGCTTTTGAATTATTTTGGCTCTAGCTATAGGCGGTGCTGGGCTAAGGTCTAGTGAGGAATACGTCCTTTCCGAGGCCGCTGAAAGCACCATGAGTCTGTCTTTAGCCAGTGCGAGGTGTGCTCGCGCTCTGCACCCTACCGGAAACCAGCTACGCTGTGCGTCCACCTTAGAAATATTTCGTGGAACTGGCGATACAATCAACCGTGGGAGAGAAAGAGTAGAAGTGCAAGTTGTAAGGTTTCAGCCAGAGTCATTCAGCCCGGTTTACATCGATATCAGGAGACACTTCCCTCCTGAAGGCAGTGAATTCGGAAGTGAGTTCGTACGATCGAAGAAAGGAATATGCCTGAGTGTGACTCAGTTCAAGAGCTTTGTTGATGCCATTCCTCAAATCCAACAGATGATCAAAGACGCTCAATAAATCAGTATCTGGCAAGGTGTCGAATACAAGAGATGAAGTAGGGGATGTATCTGGCAGCCGTGCCCTGAATACGTCTTGAGTGCATACTAGGCAAGTCTACTATAGCGCCTCCACAGTCGCGAATACTCAGTAACCAGATAACTGCACGGGTGCAGTGTGTGTGAGATCCACTGATCTCCTCACACATAGCACACACATACACACACACGCGGACACACAGATGGAGGCAATGTAATGACGGTTTATCCATAGGTGTGCGCTCATCCGTGTGTGTGTGTGTGTGTGTGTGTACGTACGTACGTACGTGTGTGTGTGTGTGTATGTGTGTGTGCGTGTGTGTTCATCACGACCTACGCTCCTTGGATGCTCCATGGTTTACTACAGCCCAGGATCGACCATTGTGGAGATCGAGTGTCACGTTGATGTTGTGCTACCATCACCTGATCACCATCGGGGGCTAAGCCAACTGTGCACTGCAGTGTTTGCGACCGCCATCTTAGTGCGTCTGGGTACAAGCGGCATAAGTGCAGTGCGGCCCGTCAACTTCCTGTCAGCCAACAGCCTGGTGCAAAGTAGTGTCAACGTTGTGGTACTTCAAAGTAGATAGTTTAACCCTTTAGGGGTCATAGTACGAATGAATCCGTATGTCACACATGCAGTTCTTTGATCACCAATTATCGCCAATTCTTTGACTTTTTTATTGGATTTTTAGCAATTCTTTGACTTTTTTATTGGATTTTTAGCAATTCAATTCTCCAGACAATTATCTACTCCAAACCCGTGATTTCTAGGTAGGTTGCCAACTAAAAGGTTTGAACTACAGGCACGAAGGAAAAGTTGACGTAACGTTCAACTATCCGAGTATCAATAGGGTTTTTTTTTCATTTGACCCGACGAGACCACACGACGCTTGCAGATCACAGCACGAACAGTTCACCAGCCACACTCCACGAAAGCAAGTAGTAGTAGTACTCCTGACAAGTCTTGTTTCGTTCCATAGAGATATAACGGGGAACTCATCAGAGGAGAAGCAGTTGCTGAATGAAGGGGTTTAGCTGAATAATGCTATTAATAGAGAAGATACCGGCGCAAGGTGTAAACACTCAACTAACTCATAATGCAGTGCTGCCAAATATTTTTCGCCCAAAATCGGACACCCTTCACCACCAAGGCTGGCCACATGGTGCGAATTTTTCTCCTCGGCAATTTTTTACAGAGAATTCAAAATATCGCCTAAAACACCATGAAAATTCGCTTCGTTGTCATGGTAACCCCGGAGTTGTCATGAATTTTGTAATGATGAGTACGAGTGTGGTCGCACACTGACTCTGTACAGACTGTCAGCGTACATGCCATCCATGATACAGCCTGATCCAGGCATGTTACCAAGAGTCCATAAACAGTTTATGCACTCTTGATGTTACTTTGCACTTCCACAGCCAAGCGCTAGCCTTTTTACTAAATTTTAGAAGCAAATGTACAGTGATTTGTGCCTTCAGTTGCCATGGTTGCGCTGAAAAGTGAAAGTACAGGACTTCTGCATAGGGAAGTAATGATCTCCGACATTTTGGCTGCTTTTCGGACGTTTCCCTTTTCGGACCGGTTTTCGGAAGAGCCTTCAAAAATCGGACGGTTTGGCAGCACTGTATTATGTGACATATCAACACAAAAGGAATAATGCAGAAAGGAGGTGTTCTGAACCCTACCAGACACAACTATCACAAGTGCTAAATCAATCACAATGAGAAGGAGAGGTACACAGAAATCATGGAAATAGGTTGCGCTAGTTTACACATCACTAGCAAAGAGTACTGAGGTGGTGACAAAGATAGGTGAAAAGTAGACGCCAAGTGAAAGCCAACAAATCATCACGAACGTCTAACGTCACATCTGAAGATTGCTAACTGCACAAGACAAATACTTCACAAACCTCGATAATTGAAATTCAGCCAACGGTAGGTGAAAGGAAGGCTGCTGGACAACAACCAACAAAGAATTATCCGAGTATGCACTAGCTCATGAGTGCAGGAACACATTGTTTTAGATTTCGATTATTCTGTCCCTCTTTGAAGGAAATCACGATCAACTCTGTCACACCAGATCACATTACCAGAGATTATTGGCAAACTGTTTGGTCCGCTCTGACCTTGGTTTTGGGGTTCCGTCCATTTTGCAAGCATTTCCTACATTTTGGAGCAAGGGCTGGCAACCTCACATTGTCAGATTGAGCTCTGGTTTTCTCTATTGGATTCCTTTTCTGTCCTTGTTCGGAAACATATTATACTAGTAGGTGTCGTGTTAGTAATTGTTAACGGTTGTTCGGATATTTCCGCATACTTTTAATGCCGCCTCAAATTTGACGAACAATCCTCAAAACAATTCGACCCCTAAAGGGTTAATGGCATCAAGATGATTTTTGGGGAATTGTGTGTTGCTCCCTACATGCGAGCTTGCGGTTTCCTGCCGACTTGAATTCTCACTTGACTGACTCACGACTGCCATCCAGAGCACACGAGAAGTCCATCGAACCGTCCACTCCGCAAACCTGCAAGAAAGCACCACTCCCTGCTCACAGTGTTTCGGGGAATTCACCCCTCATCAGTTGAGCTTGAGTAGGCTGAGGAAGATTGTACCTGAAGAGCACCAATATATAGTGCTCTCCAAAGAAGATTTTTACTGTATTAACTTTTCCAGCCAGACCTGTGATGTCACAGAGATAGACTTTGTATGGGAGTTATTATTATGCTCTATTCGCGTTAGCATCAGTGAGCTTATAAAGCTCACATATAGCCTTCGCTTAAGCCGCAAGAAGGAGCAAGTGAGCGCGAGGAAGCGCAATGCACACAGAGCGTCAAAACAAAACAAAAAACAAAAAAACAGAAAAAAGAGACAAGCTGCAAGAAGGAGCAAGTGAATGCGAGGAAGCACAGTGCACATCAAGCATCACAATCACAAAAAACAGACAAGATGGAAACGCAAAGTTATGTCCATTGTTGCATTAGCGGCTACATACAACCTTCACCAGGTCCTGCCACTGAGGGCGATCCTGGGCGAGCTGCTGCAGCCTGTTGCAGTCATCTCCATTATCTATATATAAAGGTATAAATTATGTCCATTGTTTCATTAGCAGCTACATACAGCCTTCACCAGTTCCCGCCACTGTCGACGGTCTTGGGCAAGCTGCTGCAGCATGTTCAAGTCATCGCCAGTCTCTAGGGCGGTATTATTTTTCAGCTTTTTGAGATCATTATTGAGCGTTCGCGGGAGCGTTGTTCTTGGGCGTCCCCTAAAGCTGGGGCCGTTACCCCCTAAGAAGTAAGCTCCCATGGCACGTCTGGCTGGGGCTGCCTCTTCCAAACGCAGCACATGACCAAACAGCCTCCATCTAGCATCTCTGATGATTTGGCTCACGGGGCGAGATTCTGTGCGTTTATACAGGGAAGTGTTCTTTATTATGAGCGGGTATTTAATGCCTATCACTGTTCGCAGCTGCTGCCTGTGGAACGAGTCCAATTTCCGCTCCTGTGTCCCCGTGAGACTCCACGTGCCACAGTTATAAAGCAGGATTGGTAGAATGAAGCTATTATAGAGGCGCACTCGTAGAGACTCTCTGATGTGTTGCCCTCTCAGCCATATCACCCACATCCGATGAAGTGCGCTTGTAGCCAACCGCTTTCGTCTGCCTATGTCCTCATCCACTCCAAGCATCGAGCCCAGCTTTATTGTGTGTCGCCACTGTTCCTCTATTCGATCCTTTTGTCTGCTTATCATGGTGTGTTCCGTCTTCCCCTCATTCATCTTCAAGTTCCACTCTGCTAACGAAGAGGATATTGTAGGAAGGCAATCTTTTAGATACTTTTGGTCGGTACTGATGAAGTCCACATCATCTGCATATTCCGACTCTCCGGGCAGAAGCAGCTGGACGTCTCGGTCTGGTCGCGGCGGTAGACGGTTTCGTACCTCTCTTAACGCAGCTTCCAGGTATATCGTAAACAATACCGGCGACAGAGAATCTCCCTGTGGAGTCCCATTGTATGTTTCAAGTGGCTGGCTCAGGATGTTGTTTAGCCGTACTTTAATGGTGGTATCCGTAAGTAAGCACTGAATAAGATGTATGGGAGTAGATGGGGTATTACCATTATACACGGAGCTGTATGTCGGCAAAATCGTTCATTTGCATCGAGCATGCATGTGTGCAGCGTCCACGGACGGTGTCAGGAGCACACAGTCTGTATGAGTGCATGCAGCCAGTCAACTGTGACATTTATCCACACCATGTGCATAAAATATATGTACTGTAAAAGCCGAAATTTTCGGTGGTGTAATATTTTCGGTATTCTCCAAAATCGGCAGTTCGGTGGAGGGTAAAACCCGTTTTCCAGGTAAGTGTACTAGTACTACATGTACATGTATACAGTACAGGTTGTACCGAAATTTTCGGTGCATTTTATTTTCGGTAAAAATTGTCAGCACCGAAGTCACCGAAACTAGAACACCACCGAAAATGTCTGCTTTTACAGTACATGTACGTAGCAGTGTACATCGAGTATATCTGCATTGCAATTTGACTGCGAATGCAAGCCTGAGGATCATTGATAGAAAGAACCAAAAAATTGTTCAAGAAAGATTTTTCCCAGCCAACGAAGTTTTTTTTGGGGGGGGGGGTGTTGAACGAGATTGTACTTGCAGTTCTACTGGTCACATTATAAATTATAATACTAGCGACACGCTTGAAGATGTACACGTGCCCACATTAGATAAACCTTGTATTGTTGAAACACGTTTTTAGTTTGACAGCTGATCACATATCAGGTGACCGTTTCCTAGGAATGGGCCAATCACTGCCCTTCCTTGGCGGGTGATATACTGTAGGCCGATATCACCCCTGCTGCTCCATATCACACCCGGCTGCTTACCTAGTACAGTACCCCCAGGCCCTCCTTTGGCCAGCTGGCTTGGTAACTAGTTCTACACACCCACCAAAAATGAGCGAATTATTAACTGTAGAAAAATTTGGTGAAAAGTGACCAAGAAGATATGTGGCAATGCCTGAAACTGTTCCGAACTACCTTAGGCCGCAACCACACTACGTAAAAATCACAGTACAAATTTTCTTGCATATCTCAGTACAACTCAGTACGCAACCACACTACACTTTTCGGTCTGCATAGATGACGTTTTCACGCAAACAGCACGTGACGTCGTACCAAAGCGTGTGCCATGCGCTGGAAAAGACCGGGAAATTAAAAAACAATGCTGATGCTGATGCTATGTACGACGACCAGGTACAAAAACAAAGTAAGTTGTACACAGGAGATGGAGCGCGAAAACGACAAACGTGACTTTCTACAGGGGTGCGCCAGTTGCTGAAAACCTACAAAGCACATTTTGCATTTCGCACGCGTCGGCATGACGATTTCCACTGTAATGCCATTGGTACGTGATTTTGTACTTAGTGTGGTTGCAGCCTTAATTAAGCGCAAACAGAAACTTACCATTCTTCTTCTGTAGCTTTCAAAGTTCCTTTTCGTGTCGTTGTGAGAAAAAATGGCTAGCTTTGAGTTGGTCGTTTGTGAAGGTGACTGAAGATCAAGAGCTTTTAGAGGCTGCTGCAATTATTTCAAATTTTTTATCACCCAGTGAATTAGCCGAATTGTCTGATTTTCTTTATCATCGACCGCAACTGCAACTTTGCCGAATGGCGAAGTACTGGAGAAGACCACTACAGAAAAATGTGTAACATCCGAGCAAAATATTGTAGAAAAAACGTCTCAACGATTTGTGCAAGTGTCGGAGGATGAGATCGACAGAATCCGTGAAAGCCGTTTTCCAACCAACACGAAGCGGGCCACCAACAACTGGCTACGTGTCTCGGATGTTTGGTGTACAATGAATAAGAAAAAGTGTGATCTGAAAACCATCTCAGCTACCAACCTTGCCTCAATCCTAAAGCATGCATATGTGGAAATCAGGCAGATCAACAAGCTTCCATACTCCAAGAACAGTTTGCTGCAATTCCGCAGAGCTAGTCACTGCCAGCTAAAAGACCTCACGCCGCGTAACATCAACCTATACCAAGAGTACTCTTGCCTATACAGTCGTCCCTCTCTAATCCGGCACCTTTTGCAACGGCATTTTCTGCTGGATAAACAAGGGTGCTGGATTATCAAATCCTGTCCTCCAACCCGGCCCACCTACTAACATACATGTTTGTGTAGTACGTCAAACCGCAGGGATTTTCCGTGTCAATCCAAGTACTTTGTGGAGTGCATGTCTATACAGTGCATAGGATATTCCCAAGTGTATGTTACATGTGTAGAATGCTCCCTGATAAGTAGTTCATGCACTGACCAAACTGACATAGCTGTGCTCCGGTACGGTATGCGATGTACAACTGCTGGATTAGAAAACCGAATTATGGGCAGTTTGAGCGATTTGTTGCGGAAAATCGCTGCTGGAGGCGGAATTCAAGTGCCGGATTAAAGCGTAGAAAATGAACTGAAAAAAACCGTTTAGCCAGAAAGTGTGCTGGTTTGCAAGGGTGCTGGATAAACAAGTGCCGGATTAGAGAGGGACGACTGTACTAGTACTCTGATAATAGAATTCACCAAAGCCAACCAAGTCCTAGATAAGATGGCTACTTAAAGCAGATGAAGCACGACGACCTGGCAACCCCGACTCAACACAAGCCACCAATCTCCGACGAAGACAAAGACAAAATCTACAGACATCTAGGACTAGGAGACTGGAAAAACCACCCCGAGCATCTCACCTACCTTGTCTGGTTCGTCATTCTCACTTCTGTCTCAGGGGTTCAGAAATACAAGCGCACCTGACAGCTGCGCTGATGACCTGGAAGTGAAAACGGACCGACAGGGAAAGACGTACACCACATTGGCCACAGCGTTTTAGTTTTACCCAGAAAAACCAACAAGGTGGGATCAAGGGAAAAGATACAGTGTCGGATGGCATGATTGTGACGGGTTGGCAAGTGGAAGCCGTTCTGCTTCTGATTTCGAAGCTGTCACCGAAATCAACACGCTTGTTCCAGATCCCTAGGCGGCGTAGGCTAGGAAGCATTGTCGGCCGAACGACTCAGTGTGGTACACTGGACAGGCGTTTGGCAAAAACAAGATTGACGGACTGATGAAGAAGGTCAGTGAATCAGCCAACCTAAGTCAGACCTACACTAACCACAGTGTACGTGCAACAGCCATTACCACATAGTCATTGGCCAAGCACAACGTCAGTGTCCCAACCATAATGCGAACGTCTGGCCATCGCAACGTGCAGAGCCTAACAGCTTACTTGCAGCCTAGCGAGCAAGATAAGATTGCTACAGCTCACCTGCTCGGAGGTTGATAAAGCTCTGCAGCATGCAGGAATCAACTCCTGCGGCCTTGGAAAGACCATAAGTACCACCAGCCTCATCGTGTGTCACTTCGGAGAACAGCGCAAAGTTAATCTTCTCCGGAAACTTTGCAGGCGCTGTTCACATCCGCGTTCATGATGTCAAAGCCTAGCGCCTGTGAGCAGCGCTACAGCTATATACAGTGCAGTATGGTTGGTTGGTTTATTTTGCGCGCGATAAACGGAAACTAGGCCCAATCATGATATAAAGGCGAATGGATAAGCCGCATTTAGAAAAGCCTGAGAGGACAGGACTGAGAAAATGATTACGAAAGAAGAAGTATCTGACAGAGGAGTCAAGCGAGTATCAGGGGTGACAGGGTGGTCGAGGAGAGCCAGTATATTGCTTCATTTTCATCATCTCTATTTCCACTCTTTTACATTGATGTCCTTTCTCTTCTGCTTTAGACTTCAGTGAAACAATTCGAAGCTTTGAATATTTCTGTCCGGCGAATGATGTGTCAGAAGGGGAGGGGGGGGGGGGACTGGGTGTGGCATCGGAGAGGGTCTCCACAAAATTAATGTGATGTCCAACCAAACGGGCGAGAATGATTCCGAGTGATTCCAAGTGATTCCCATATGGGAATGTGACCAACCAAACGTAACCTCAGTTCACAGGGTCAAATCTACTACATGCACATGTACAGTAGTGGGAGTACATGTACATTATCCATATAAAAACCGCTCTGTGAGCGGTTCTGAAAAACCTTTACTGGTACTGCCCCGTCGTAAAAGTAAGAAATTAGAACTGGCCCATTGTCCCCCCAAATGCGAACTGATCCACCTAAATCGCGAATGACGGGACCCGAACGCACCAGTAGCACGAGGTCGGGAGGGCACAGGACAGCAATTATCATAGGGTAACACCACCTACCGCTAGTACAGTACATGGCCTTTGCGGCTTTGGTCCGGACCAACGTCCCCATCTGCATCCACAGGTAGGAACCTCGTGCTACTGGTGCGTTCGGGTCCCGTCATTCGCGATTTAGGTGGATCAGTTCGCATTTGGGGGGACAATGGGCCAGTTCTAATTTCTTACTTTTACGACGGGGCAGTACCAGTAAAGGTTTTTCAGAACCGCTCACAGAGCGGTTTTATATGGATAATTTCAGTTCTTTTTCCGTTCCCTCCCCACCCCAACCCCGAAGATAAACATGATGACCACGCGCGCGCGATGTACTGTATGTAGCCATGAGACTGCAATAAAACACTGATACATACCAGCCCTCCTCGCCTCGCTACCCCGCACACAGATACACAAACATGCGAATGCACACGGCACACACACGTGGCCACGCACACATACACACATGCACACGGCACACACGTGGCCACGCACACATACGCACATGCACACGACACAAACAGGAGATTCTTCATATATAATGCCATGCAAAGCAGTGGCCACCGTACTTGAGGAAGTCAGTTGTGAAACAAAAATAATTCAACTACAGCGTGTAGACAAGCTGACGGCCAAAGCACAACATAGCAAACATGACATTTGCCCAAGGATTGCAGTTTGCAGACCACGCCATGGAAGCAGCTAGCGAATACAGAATGTAATATCATACAAAGTGACAAGCAAGGAAGTGGCCATCATACACCAGAAACTTGTAGAAAGTCACACATCCAACAGATAGAGAAGTGAACAGCAATCTGATACAGCCCAGACAGGACAAAGCTGACCTGATACTCGTCCCAGGATCGCAAGTGGCAAATCCTTTTCAATGCATAACATGCAGGTGTACGTTAGACGCATGGACAACATCTGACCGTGTCGCCAGCATACAATGTCATCATATGTTTACCCCACAAGTTACACACATGCACAGTAGAAGCACAATGAAAGCAATGGAAAAGTACGATGTGGTTGCTGAAGCATCTTCACACTTCAAATTCAGACTTCAATGTGGTCGTCACGGGATGATATACCTGCAAGATACAAGTGATGAAGAAAGAAAGCAGAAGGTCGTGAGGTAGGCTATGAGTAGTCCTTTCCCAAAGATGCCATAGTTTTTCGCAACTAATGCTTTTCGCAACCGTGCCAAAACAAGTGCTAGTTGCTGAAATCGCATCCATATTTTCAGAAAAAGCTCAAAAGTTGCCAACATCGCAACTCAAAATTGGAGAGTTCTTGTGCAAAACCTACAAAACAGGGAGCAGAAATAGCAGAAATGCAGCGATGCTGCGACAGCAAACTCGTACACCCCTTCCTGCTGTGAACCACCATTTTACACAGTGCCAGTAGCCTGTTGCATGTATCCTACATGTACATGTACATCATTACAGTGCACGGAAAAGGGAATGCACATAATTATCGTAACTACCGTTGATCTACTGTTTCTCAGAAATGAGCCTGAAGGCAGGCGAGAAATGAGCGAGCACGAGTATGTATTAATTGTCCAACAATGCAACATGTAGTCGGTGACTTGACCTTTCGACCCCATGCCATGTGTCGCGAACCATGGACATACCCTTTACATAAACCACTCGAAGCAGACCATATTTTCCTTAGTGCCCAATTTTCTTGTGAATCAAGACTGAACTGAATATTTACAAGGGGAGAGCGATAATATAGGTGAGTCGGAGTGTATGCCTGTAGCAGTAGTGTGCCGTGAAAGTGTCTTGCGTACAGCGTCAGCAGAAATATACAAGCGATAAATATACAAACGCATCGAAATTAGCTCCCAAGGAGTAGCGAAGAATCAAAGAGAAGCAAGAAGAGCACCAAGTTGTGGAACTAAAACAGCTCCACGTGCATGTAGCTGAAAAGGTGACACATAAAGATACGCACGGTGCAACGAGTCCAACTGTGAGCATGAAAATGGATAGTGAAGGCCATCAAAGATGCCGATAGTCGTACACACAGTCCGTGTTGGATGTCGGTGCGTGTGCAAGCCAAGGTGCATGGGTTCAAACTGAATCAAAGGGTGCCCGGAACGGAAACATTAGAAATGCAACGAATTGCAAGGTGAGAAAAGGGTGCCCAGAATTGAACCTTAGAAATGCAACGAAATGCAAAGTGAAAAAGGGGTGTCACAAAGGGATGCGAGTGATTGAACGTACAAATCATGCACTGAACAAGGATACATGTATACGTAGCTGTGAATTCTTGGTTATATACATGCATTGTGCTCGTGACTACGAATAAATCCGATCGCATTCGCGACACTCCCGCCCGCTGAAAGTGACTACCATAGTTATGAAATAGCATACGCGTGAGTGAACAAATACAAACCGTGAATGAAGTGTCGACAGGGAAATTTGAGTGTAAGCAGTTATTTGTAATCAGACTGAATTCGTAATTATCATGGTTTGCATTTCATCGAGCCTTCGTTTGATTTAAAACTCAATAGGTCCAACGTAATCTATGCCTGTGAACTCATACAGTAGCAACTCCATTATTCTTTCCTTGGGCAAAAGCCGGAGGGGGTTTCGGAAGTTGAAACGGGCCACCATCGTGCTGTTTACATGACAAACAGTGTTGTGGTTGTGTAAATTGTATCCATTTCGATTCCGCTCGTTGGTATTCGTCACGTGAGATGGTATTGCCAACCGATTTTTTTTGGATTTTATCAATAAATTTCTGTACGTACGCTGTGACTCTGACTAGTTTCCCGAAAGACGTGAATTGTTCCGGGTCCATGCCTGCTGGTGATCCGTCAGGACCCTCCCCCTGCACGAGAATAGCAGTGACAGGAGTATCCTCCATTGGATCGTGGCTTGTCGTTGGCAACGTAGTGAGTACATGTACTGCATCATCCGTAATTCCATGATACTCCGTACTTCCTGATGGTAAATACCCGAACGTTGATTTTACCATGCACATGCCATTCTGCAGTGCAATACTGCCGTCCATTATGAATCTGTGATAGTGATCTACACCAATCAGTATGTCCACGTCACACTTCTCTGGTTCCTGTACAGGTGGTTCCGCAAGAGGCATGCCATGCAACTTCATATCATTTGGAAGCGGGAATCGTTGAATTGGGTGACACAGGATTGATGTGACATTTGCGCAGACCTCCGTGCAAGATTTGTCTGGTTGTTCAATTCGTAGATTGACTCTTGGCATGGTTTCGATTTTCCGTTTTTCGTTACCAAAGCTTGACACTGAGATTGTGTCCTCGCCAATCTTGTTACATTGCAGTTTGTGGCATAGGGATTCAGTGATAAAGGATCTAGTTGCTCCGGTGTCGAATAAAATCCGAGCATGGCATTCCTTGGTCCCACTTTCATTTGATACTTCTGTAGCTGCAGTTTGTAAAACCGTTTTCTTGTGATCTGAGATTGCCACTCCCATTGTTGTTTGAATTGGGGATGACACATTCCCTGTGCCAAATTTCTCTGGACAGATACTGCAATGGTGCGTTGTGCGTTTGCAGTAGTAGCATGGTTTAGTGCGCTCACATGCCCTTGCACTGTGTCCAGATTTCAGGCAAATGAAGCACCGTCCATTCAATTGATCTTTTCTGGTTTCTGCATCTGTGTACCTGGTACACTCATCAGCGAAATGCGATTGTCCGCAGTAGATGCATTTACGTTCCATTTTTATCGTGTTTGCTGCCATTGAGTGAGCTACGTGTGTCGTTGGGTTGTATGTTCGATCCCTTTGTCGTTCGTTTCCGCCGGTAGTTGCAGCTTCCGCTGCTTCCATTGCATCTACGTAGTGGTTCATTGCCTCACGTAGACTTCGCACTGTCCATTTTGTGGTAGTGCCTTTCTTTAATTCTAATTGAGACATAACCGATTTGGGTAATTTGGAGGTAATCAGTGGAATGAATAGTGCCTGTGACATGTCCTCATGTAGCGCACCTAGACTTCTGATGTTTGCCTCGACGTCATTCAAGAATTTCCGCAATGATTCAGGTCGGCTAGACGGTTTCTCCAAATCGACTAATGCCAAGTACCGAGCATTGATTACAACATGGTCTTTCCCAAATCGATCCATTAGCAAATCCCATGCAACCTTGTAATTTGAATTTGACAGGGCCAAACCAGAGATACATTCCAGCGCTTTTCCTTTCACGTGTGTTTTCAGGTAAGATAGCTTCTCCACATCAGACAAAGATTTATTTGTGTGAACAGTGGCAGTAAACATATCTTGAAATTCCTTAAATTTCATTACATCACCATCAAAAGTGAACAATTCCAGTTTAGGCAATTTGACCGTGTTACCAGTTTTATTGCTAGCATTACTCTGAGAATTCGTCAAATTTGTCATGATGCTCTGATTGCTTTGATTCATTGATACCATTTCCGACAGCAGTCTGTCGAGTTTGTCGTCATCCATTATAGTTGCTGTAGTTCCTGCCGCCATTGCCGTGGCTGCAGGTTGCGGATCCTTTTTTTGACATTCCATTTGTAAGAATTTTAGTGACACCAAATTAATGTTAGTTACACGTATAAATTCATCCATTTGTTCGATCCATTCCGTTTGATTTTCCTTGAATTCCTGGTCGTCAGACCCTTTTATTTCGTACCTGTTAATTAAATCAGTATACTTTTCCAGCGATATTTCGAGTGCCTCGAGATGCGAGTCCAATTGGAAATTGTGTTGACATAGCTCTCTGACTGCTGCTGGATCCGAT
This sequence comes from Sycon ciliatum, assembly GCF_964019385.1. NCBI lineage: Eukaryota > Metazoa > Porifera > Calcarea > Leucosolenida > Sycettidae > Sycon > Sycon ciliatum. Next base: position 30,185,967 of record NC_088646.1, read on the forward strand.
TCAATGTCCGTTGAGATTGCCGAGAGGAAACTACCCGTTGTCGTTTCCATATCTTTGATTGTCTTGTGGTGACGAGCAGCCTTTTGGCGCTTGCCCCTCACCGCCGCTTGGTTTTCCATGGTTCGTCGGTCGTTCAAATTCCTGTACTAGGAGAGTCGCCGCTCGACTCTCCCGGGTTTCGGCACCAAAATGTCGCGAACCAGGGACATACCCTTTACATAAACCACTCGAAGCAGACCATATTTTCCTTAGTGCCCAATTTTCTTGTGAATCAAGACTGAACTGAATATTTACAAGGGGAGAGCGATAATATAGGTGAGTCGGAGTGTATGCCTGTAGCAGTAGTGTGCCGTGAAAGTGTCTTGCGTACAGCGTCAGCAGAAATATACAAGCGATAAATATACAAACGCATCGAAATTAGCTCCCAAGGAGTAGCGAAGAATCAAAGAGAAGCAAGAAGAGCACCAAGTTGTGGAACTAAAACAGCTCCACGTGCATGTAGCTGAAAAGGTGACACATAAAGATACGCACGGTGCAACGAGTCCAACTGTGAGCATGAAAATGGATAGTGAAGGCCATCAAAGATGCCGATAGTCGTACACACAGTCCGTGTTGGATGTCGGTGCGTGTGCAAGCCAAGGTGCATGGGTTCAAACTGAATCAAAGGGTGCCCGGAACGGAAACATTAGAAATGCAACGAATTGCAAGGTGAGAAAAGGGTGCCCAGAATTGAACCTTAGAAATGCAACGAAATGCAAAGTGAAAAAGGGGTGTCACAAAGGGATGCGAGTGATTGAACGTACAAATCATGCACTGAACAAGGATACATGTATACGTAGCTGTGAATTCTTGGTTATATACATGCATTGTGCTCGTGACTACGAATAAATCCGATCGCATTCGCGACACCATGGGGCCAATTGCGCCAAGGTTGCGGAGAAGTTGCGAAATAGTTCCGAAAAATGAAGAAAGTTGTGAAAGTTGCGATTTCTTCCTAAACACCGAAAAGTTCCGAAAAAAGTGGCGAGCATCTTTGGGAAAGGGCTAGCTATGAGACACCACAAACGGGTCACCTACATGTATGTTCAGGGCTAGTGCACTCACACGCAGAATTGTCATAATCGAGCATTTCCCAAACTGAGAAGTGCAATGAAATCCACTTGCATGCACAGGAGCAATTTTGCAATATTATGATGCGCAATTCGACACGATCTGCGATGCTGCATGCGATGTGCCCTGCCGTCATGATGGTGACAGTCACCGCGGTATGTTTTGTCAACGTCGCCCTTGCACTCTTCTGTCAAGTCCAAAGTGCTCACATACTTGGCAATGTCTTTGCAGTGATTAACTTTTATCCTAGTTATGTCACGGGTAACTTTAATGAAGTACCCGCAGGCCGTGTCGATCCGCACATCGTCCACTCTCTCATATACTTGGCCTGCTTTGTCTGTGTATCCATTTCATGTGCGATCCACAAAATCGACTAGACAGTGGGTGCAATACGCTCTCTATCTGAAGACGTTCTTCTGGCGACATCTCGCCATGTACTTGGCCTGCTTTGCCTGTGTATCCATTTTCATGTGCGATCAACAAAATCTCAATGCACTACAGAGACTAGACAGTGGGTGCAATACGCTCTCTATCTGAAGACGTGAACCATTAAATTTTTTGGAAAAGTTATACGTACACCTGAAACGTAATGAAGTACAGGAATAGAGAGAGTGACTACAATACGCTCTCGACCTGATAACGTGAGTACAAGACACTCTCCACCTGATAACGTGTTAGTAGAAGGTAACTGGCAACATATCAATGGGTTGCCTTACCGTGGTCTAGAGGAAACGTCTTCGCAGCAATATTTTCCCTCCAGCGCATTCAGTCGCCGACGCGACATCGTTTACTGGGCCGTTCCAGTTGCGGAAGACATTCGATTCATCGGGCCAATTCAGCAACAGGGCCGTGGACACACAGGGGGCAGAGGAGAGACATTGTTAGTGGACAAGAAAATAATATGCAGTGGCAAGTGGCGAGTGCCGCACGGATGTCAAGTTGTCATGCACAATTCAGCTACTACTTACGGTCCAGCTAGTCCTGCCATTGCTCGCTCGTCCTGGTTCCTCCTCGTTCGTCTTCCTGCACGTCTGCTCTTCTCCTTCCCCACCGTTGGCTTTGCGGTACGGGGGTGCCGGAAGGAATTCCCACCATATCATGTACATGAAGTCCCACCATGTCTCCATGTACATGTCCACGGCCACGTCAGCAGTTTGTATAGTACCGGAAGGAGTTCCCACGATGTCTCCAAAGGCCTAGAGCGGACGTCTTTGCAGCAATTCTTTTCACCCTGCACATTCACTCCGCCGACACGACATCGTCGACAGCGTTTACGGGGCCGTTCCAGGTGCAAAAGGTCCACGTCAGTAGTTCTCAACTATTTCGCGTACGGGATAGTCGCCGCGACAGCGTTTAAGGGGTCGTTCCAGGTGCAAAAGGTATCCATCAATGGCACTTTGCAGTATGGGGTACGGAAAAGGGGCCTCCTCGTTCGACTTCTGCAGTTCTCCTTCCCGTCAGGGGTACCGAAAGGGGCCTCCTCGCAGTTGTCCTTGCCGTCAGGTCCACGTCATGCAGTTCTCAACTATTTCGCGTACGGGATAGTCGTCTTTGTCGTACGCGGCATCCGCGTTTACCGAGTGGCATTGGCACAAAGCAGACCGTTGACGGGGTCACGTGTCAAAAAAGTATCAACAACGTGTCGACTACGTGTCGACCACGTGTATAGCGGTACACTCAGCGGTACACTAATTCTCGTGCCATTCTCGTGTCACAAAACTGGAACATCGAGTACCAGTATGGAAAGGCTTCAGACAGGAAGCCTTTCCAATGATTGTACTACAATTGAAGTATCATGTTTATGGACTCGATGTAGCATGTGATAAGCAGGATATGACTACTTTCATATGACGGTCGTACGTATTAGATACGTAGTACTGGAGTATTAGATACGTAGTACTGGAGTATTAGATAAGGCCGAGTAAAAAAAATTACTAGATGATCGTCCTTTTTTTTGGAAAAATCGGGGAGGGCGGGAGGATTTTATTTTTCTTTTTTTACTTTTTACCCTCTCATGCACACAGTGTACACAACAACATCAAGGTTTTTTTTCTCTTTTTTTCTTTTTTTTTCTTTTTTTCTTTTTCTTTCTTCAGCAGATCGATACTGACGTTGTGATATACTAGTAGTATGTGGTCCATATAGTAAAGAAAGTATTAAACAAAGCGTGCACATGTTTCCTGCATCCGCGATCGGTAAAAAACCAACGATTTCGGCAAAAACTCACGATTTAAAAAATAAAATATTTCTTGGGGCGCTGACAAAAACTGGGGCGGACGGGGACGATCATCTAGCTTTTTTTTTTACTTGGCCTAAGCAGAATATGACCATTGTGCTCGGGTGCTACCGTGCCCTCGTATCAAACCCGACTGCGAACGGCGGTATCACCCTCGTACTCATGTAATATTCTTTACCTGTTTCCGAACACGGTGTTCCATCACCTTGTAATATGCTGTCACACTAAAAACGCGCCCACACATGCACATGTGCGTGTACATGTCAGTACTCAATCTGCGCACAGAACTGTTTCGTCCTTTGTGGACTCACCAGCGCAGCACAGAGAAAATGAGGCATGTACATGTACGTAAAATTTCGTAAAATTAATATGCACAAACAAATGCTACTGGTATTCTAGTAGCATGAAAATAGGATTACGTTCATGACTGGCAAGTGAAATTAAATGAATGTGATAGTATCGTGCGGGGCAGCAAAGTGAGTCGCGTTAATGGTCAGTATAACAGTTTGAATCGACAAGATCTCGCAAGTAAAACATTATGTAAAGTTATTGACTTTAAATTGGATCAGGCTGGAGGTTTTCACATCGTAAATTCTATAATATACTTATACTTGTGCATATCATGGGGCTCATAGTGCACACTATTATTGACTGAAAGCTTCTTGGCTACACCATGCGGAAGTGATAAGGACCCATGCAGCACACACTAGCAGACAAGAGAGAGAGAGAGAGAGAGAGAGAGAGAGAGAGAGAGAGAGAGAGAGAGAGAGAGAGAGAGAGAGAGAGAGAGAGAGAGAGAGAGAGAGAGAGTGTGTGTGTGTGTGTGTGCTTTTAAGACGTCAGGGCCACAGGCAGAGGAGGCAAGAGACTCCGTGTGTTAATCAACGTAGCTTTTTAATGTCTCACGTGATGGCAGATTTGCGCTGCGATACGTTGAACACAACACACTGCATACTGGCTGTTGTTATTGTACACCGGTACTTCGGTAATAATTACACCAATATCACCTTGCACACACACACACATACACACACACATACTGGCACAGTAAGTGAGATGAGAATCTCCTGAAAAGAAAATTCAAGTCACCGAGACAATCAGGACAATCCATCAGGCGACTGCCTAATTTTTCCCAGGAGCATTCTTACGCCAGTGTGTCATGATTAGTTTGGGGTGCTCCTGGAAGACTGTCACTGGGAAGCGGTGGCCTTCGAAGGACAGTTTACGCTTCACAGCAAAGTCGTACACCAGCGGGTTGAAGCGGTAGATTTCGTTCAGCAGCTGAGCATCTTTCCACGTGATCAGTCCCAATCTGAGAACGGATTGAAACGGGATGAACACATACTTCATGCCATAATTATCATGATTGCTTGCCTTGATCGCTAGATATGCACATGTATGCCAAAATGCTCATATTGTCACAGAGAGCTGCAATGCGCACTATACACACATATTCTGCGCACTCTACACCGGTCAAAACAGTCTGCTTGCGCACACTGGCCAGTGCAGTGTTCATTGAACTTCAAATTATGCATTGCTAACTTCAAATTATCAGGAGGAATCTCACGCATTTGCTATGTACTGTAAAGGCCATTATTCTAACGAGGCGCATATATAACGATTTCCCAAAATTGACTGGTTTACGTGTACCAAAGGTAGCGATTCTCACTCATTCTCAACGCTCAATAGGACAGTATATGTATCGATTTCTGTATAACGATTTCTATTTTAACGACATATTTCTCCTCGTTAACTCGTTAGAGTTAGCACTTCGTTATATATATGGCTTTTACAGTATTACTTTTAAAGCAAACTTGCCCAGTTCGATGTTTGAATTATCAGGCACTGTTATGTGGGAATTGTATTGGCTGAAATTGGGTGCCAATTTATCACAGAATGTGCGACCACTACCTTAACCTAAAGCAGTGCTTGCAAACCGCAGCCACAATTCCTGATGGGTACCGTGGTTGGGTGGCATTTCCAGCATGTCCCTCTGTCACTTACATCCAGAGTTGCTTGGTAGAGGAGACGACATTGATGGCCGGAACCGGGTAGTCCGAGCCGTACACCAGCCTGTCGTGAATATGCTGAACGGTTTCATAGAGAAGTAGACACAAGGGCAGTATTGAACACACAATCATGCCCCACACTTGCTCAATTACACTGCGGTACACGTCACTCCTCTACTTCAATGCTTCTCCTGAAGCTAATCATGGTGGGATGTGTATTGGCAGAAGAAGGACTCTACCTACTGTCGTACTTAGTGCCTACACACCACATTCCTGCTAGAATGCCAACTGCTTCTGGCCTACACCAAAAGTAAACCAGGAGCGGCTCTCGTTGTTGTGGTTCGTTCTCCTGCTCCAGACCACTTGCACTGTGTCCAAGCAACGCTCAGCTGGCACTGTTATTATAAAGTTTGCCTCCACCAACCACAGCTGGATTCTTTCATTAATATGAAGGGGGTGGGAAAAAAGAACACACATCGTCTGGGCTGTAACATGATGCCAAGGAAGCTGGACGATACAACGTTCCAACAGAAAATTCGATGGCAGTGCACAACTCGTTTCCTAACCTCTGCTGAGAGAATAGTTTTAAGATGCTTCGCTCGGAGTGTCCCGATAACGGCAGAGATGTCGGCGAACAGAAGTCCCTCATACCTATAGTGGGAGAATCAAAAAGAAAGGGTTGACGTGGAGTAGTCGTACACTACACGACGAGAGAAGTGAGGATAGAATGTCCAGCTGGAAAAAGGGAACACCAAAGGCTAAAGCGACGTTCAATGGCGTGCACTACAACAGTTTAGCCATTATGTCGCTAAGCAGGTACTTGTCATTATCTCGCTAAGCAGGTACACACACTTACTCTGGCCGCGACATCATCCGTATCATCAGATCCACACCTGGTATACGACGCGATCTCTCCGGCTCATTTGCTTCCAGGTCCAGAAATGTTCCCTACAAGTAGCACGATCGCAAGAACGGATAACATGCAGCATACCAACAAACAATGTGTCAATCATTCATCACTCTGCCAACATCCTAGCCCAACAATCAGCAGGCAGGTTCATTACTCAAGCACAATGTAAACTGGAATTACACCCGAACACCTTTTTTTCCCGCACAGAAGACAAGCCGCAAAACAAAGCTGAACCGTTATCAAACTACCGTATTTCCCCGTAAGTTAGTTCTCCCCAATGACTTAGTACCCCCCTATAAAAAAGACACTTTCCACTGCCGAGGTTATCACCCCAAAAGACAGTTCCCCCCGAAAGATAGTAAGTCCGTACCCGTCCTACATGTACAGACACCGTACAGTACATACATCATATGCACGGACACTAGAGTTGCGCAGGCTTCCCATTGCGTGTCATTTACCCCCGATAAAAAAGTACTTCCCAGTAAGATAGTACCACCCCCGAAAGTTAGTACTCATGTGGCTGCTAAGTTTGAAAGTTAGTACGTACTAACTTACGGGGAAATACGGTACTCGGGGAACATGCACACGGGGGATTTGTACCTGCATGTGGTATGGACATCAGCGACAGAGGGGCAAGACGGTTTTTTAGGTGGATCTGTGTTAGGAGTATGTACTTGTGATGCCCCTTATGGTGATTTGTGAAAGTGTTTGGATGGTGTTAACATGGCATGCATGTAGCTGCACATTTACCTCTGAGGCACAATGGGCCATGATGATTTTGCAGCCCCTATCAAGTGCTCTGCAGAAAAATAACACACACACGGTGAAAACCAGACAGATGAATGCTCAGAGACTTGTGTGGCAGAACAACTAACATGTTCGTAAGATCATCGCAAATTCCAGCGCACACAGCAGCACGAAGTCCTTGGCTACGCCAAAAAAAGTGCCACGCACCCATTTGTATGTTTACCTAAATGAACACAATGTCTCTAGGTCACGGCAAGCTAGGTTGGCAAAACTTCCACCATGGATCAGACCAGTTACAGAGCTGCACAATCTTGGTTGGCTTAAAAAACCTCATCAAGAGTACAAATACCTTTTCAGCAGTAGTGGGTTGCCGTAGGAGTTTTCCACCGATCCAGCGGTGAGGGAATGTTCATCGCCCGTGTGTGACAGAATGACCTGCAGCAGCAGCAGCAGCAGCAAGAGTAAGGACAATGAAAACCACAGTCGATACAACTACAGGGAGGAGTACAATGAAGCCGCTACAGTCAATCGTACGTTTCAGCCACAATAACGAGTGTCAACGTAGAAAGTATCTATCAAAACACTAGACATGGCAAAGAGTGTTCTCTGACTCCTGCGTGCAGAATTCGGGGCAGAATCCATCCCGTAATTCCAACAATTGCTCTAGTCATTAGCACGTTCAACAAGGTACTGCGACACCCAGTTCTCACTTGCCAGTTCCCGGCTTCCTTACTACATATACATGTCTGGGTCTTCCAGCAATACATATTAGGGGTGAAACGAAGTAGTCAAAGGTTCGAAGGACCTTCGTTTTCCTTTGAAACGAACCTTCGTTTTTGATTCGAACGAAGGTCGACACGGGTTTAGTGCATGCATCAATGCATTGATCTAATGATTCTTGTGCGATGTGCTGCACTAGCACTGTACAGTCGACGAGTCATGCTGTACTAGTAGTAGTACATATTATTATAGTATTATTACAATATTAGGGGCACGGTCCGCGTGAGCACCGGAACTGAAGAAGTTAGTCAGTGAAGAACTGGCCCTGTTCCAGTCACCAGCGTGTTCCCGTTTTGCGTTGGTGTGTAGATCTACCATGGTGTACTCATGGATGACTTTTTTGATTGTATTCGTCGAGTGTTTGGCGCTCTGCGATACTAGTAGGAGTGTAGTTTTGCTATTTCGATCGTGTTTTCGCTTAGTTATGCTGCTTGTACCAGGAATATAGCTTGCTGTAGCTGCCGTCGATATCTGCTAGTGATGGTGTCTGGAGAACGTTGTAGCAGCGATACGAGTGTAGTCTCATAATTATTTGAATCGAAAATATAAGTTTCCATCGCTGAAGCCATTGCAGTATTCACTCTCCCAGCAGCAGCGAGAGGGAGCGCAGCGATGGCCTGAAATCCTCGTGGCAGGTGAAGTTCCTCACCCAGTGACTATTCACTCTACTCTCAATCACCAATGCACCCGCTCGATGCGAGCAGATACTAGTAAGCGAAAAGTACATGTCCAGATTTGACAATTTTTTGATGAAGTAAGTTGGGCATCTGATATTTACTACGCAATATGGCTCTTTTCCGTCCATTTTGGTATTGTTCAAGCACGCAACTGGCCATACACTAGAGCAGTGATCTATTGTCGCTTTGTGTCAAAAAGGCCAAGGCTAGCAAGTCTGTACACGATCCCAAGTACACTGATCTAAATAATTAATTGTCAGAAATATGGACAATTGACTCACAAACAGGTATTTGGTATGGCCTCTATCAAGAGTATGTTAAAACCTTGCCTCTATCTATAGTGGTGAGCTGGGCCAAAGTATTTTTTATCTGCAATGGATACATTGATACCAGAAGATTCAGAAACAAATTGCACATACAATGTACGTATTGGGTTCTGATTTTTGCACCCTTTTATTTTTAAGATTTTTGAACGTTTCCGTGATCATGTTAAAAAAGAATCCTTCGACACCTTCGTTCGTTTTAATAAAGAAGGTTCGAATGGGAATTTGAGACCTTCGTTTCACCCCTAATACATATACATATACATATACACATACATATACATATACATGTACAAACATTCCAACCGCAATAGAGCAGTCTATTGGCATACCGTAGAATCCCGCAGATAAGCCCACCCGCGTATAAGCCCGTGCTCGCGCATAAGCCCAGGGCTAGTTCGAACATCACAAAGCTTCGTTGTACAAGCCCATGGGCCTATAATTGTAGGTTGTAACATGTACGTAGTACATGTAGGTTTTTTTGTACATTTCAACACAATAACGGTTGTTTTTGTTTGCACCGTGGTTTTCAGCAATGTACTTCTCACTTCCTTGGTACCTTTCAATAGCACAATTTTGGCGTCGGCGTAGAAGCCCATGCCCGCGTATAAGCCCATGTTCTCGTATAAGCCCACCGAAATCATCCTTCAAATGTCCTTGTGAAACCGATAAGCCCATGGGCTTATCCGCGGGATTCTACGGTATCTATGCCACGAGACCTTGCGCATCTATGTCTACACGGAGCACAGGGAACGCAAAGCACAGGAGAGAATGTTTAAAAAAAAAGAAGAGCGGGTGTTGCAGAAACTGACCATGTCCATCTCTCTGACTGCATCATAGAACGCATCACACTGTGCACTCGCCGGGTTCAGGTCTTGTGAGTTCGGCTGTGCACAGAGGCAAAGACATTCGGAAAATCAACTAAAAAGGAACGCGGCAGTCCAACATTCCTCACTACAACGCCAATGATAAGACTCCTCTGCAAGAAACCAATGAAGGATAGCCAAAGAACAGAACAGTCTAGGTACTAACACGTTTCTTGAGCTCTTGGATTAAGCCTAGTTCACATTCGACGCAACGCTGACGGTACGGGACGCAAGGGCTTGTCGGGAGGGCTGGGGCGAGCTGTAAAATCCTGTACGATTCGTACGACACGACATGCAGCAGTCGTTGCGACGTTCAACGTCGAATGGCACGAGTCATAAGGCACGGTCCGTGACGGGGTGACTTTCGGACCTAATTTCTCGTTTTTCGGGACTTCTTGTCAATTATTTCTCCTTGAAAGAAGCGGAATCAAGTTCACAATACCAGTTTTTCATGACGACCAAAAAATTAGCCCTGAAAGTTGTGGCATTCAAATAATAGCCCCAGGAAATGATAGAATAGTTCGTCTGTCACGCTTCTGAACTATCCCTAAATACAATAAGTGACATGAGATCTTATGTTGCTAAAATTCAACTCAATTCGTGCTAGCCATTCTGTGAGTTATCATGGGAAGCGCAGTGTTCGAAATGCTAAAAATGTCCATGTACGAATCGGGAGGAGTCGGCGCACGACGCCGTCTCCTGATTACACTCGAATTGCAGCCGTTTTGTACGCTTGCGTCCCCGTCTACGCCCGTCTAGGGTATGAAAAGTTGGATCGATCCAACTCTTCCCGTCGCTTCCCGATCTGTACGGTAGTACGGTTGCGTTCCCGTTCCTGGTGTTCACATTGGGCGCCGTTCGACCGTCCCGTCGCTTCCCGTCGATCCTTACGTCGCGTCCCGTCGCGCCCCGTCGAATGTGAACTAGGCTTTAGCCACTGTGTGCTTGAAGCAGTCAAGGCCCAGGGAACAAAAAAGCAGAAATCTATAGTCTACACAGTCCAAAGAACCACAGTGGGAGTCACATGATAACTATCTAATGTACGTTATCTTATCATACAGTGGCTGAGACGGTCAGTTTAGCAATGAAATTAGTATGTACATGGCAGATTGTACTCACTAGCCACTTGATCAACCTGACACCGCGGTCACGGCACCGCTTCAGCTCCGTGACCGCATCAGCACGGTACGGATGAATGGAACACGTCGGTATGAACGATGTGTGCCGCTTACAGGCCACGTCGTAGCTGTAATCATTGGGGATGTGCTGCAGTGCAAGACGGCGACAGCAAAGGCAACGTTACGTCAAGTCTTTACTGGAGCGGAGTCGCAAGTATAGGAAGCCAAAGTGTCCAACAGGTAGAAGGCAAATTTTGATGATGTTGTGTGCCAAGGGCCAGACTCACAAACACGAGCAGACACAGTACAGCAACATATGCACGGAATAGGACAAGAAGAAGTATTCACACGGCAGTGCTAACCTACCAGGCTTGTCCGGCCCGGGTTTGCGTCTCCGCTCGTGTCATGCGCGTAGTCCAGTGCCAGACCACACATACGCCAGTGACCGCCATCCTGAACCAAGGCATGAAAGCAAACACACACAAAGCCCAGCTGAGTACACATAGGTAAAGATACTCAATCAGCCCTGGGAGGGCAACAGATGGACCGACAAGAATGCAAAGCAGGCACACATTAGACTGTGTACTTTTCAGGGCATTGCAGGTTAAGTACAGCAGTATTAAGTCTGCAGAAACCCACTGCCTGCTCGTCAAAAAGAACGAACACTCGGATATGAACACTTAAGTGACATCCTCAAAACACACTCTAATACTCGTACAAAGAGCTTACTCTCTCCACTAAGCGCGGTGGGCATCCATTTTCACAGAGCGCCATCAGTCTCTCCAGGTAGGCCTCATCGGAGTCATCCCTGAACCGGAAATGAGAAAGAGGGTATGCTAAGGCAAAAAATATCACGGTTCGCGTTATACTCAGGCAGACAGAGCTTTCCGCATCCGTAGGAACGCCACGTCGCCACCACCCTCAAGCATAAAAAATTAGCAAGGAATGGAAGAAATATGCGTCCACGGACATGCATGCACACACACACACACACACACACACACACACACACCTGTCCTGTCCTGAACATTGCCGTAAAACGGTCACATGTCCCATCGTACGAGGGGCCGACGGACATGGGGTAGGTCGTTGAATACGGTACGCAGCACGCTCCGCAGGCTAGCGGCCAACGAGAGTTCGGGTATACTTTGCGCAGCTGTGCAGTTGGAAACCCCTCTTTGATCGGCAGCATCTGCCACATGCGCTGCAATGAGCCTGGCAGCAGGGTAGTGTTAGCTGAGTCCTCGCCGGCACTGGTACTGCCGCAACCGAGTTGGGCGAAGACAAAGGAGGGTCCGCCACTGTGCCTGTAGAACGATCGTCGTCGGGCCGACACTTATGGACAGCGAGGCCTCCGGCGCTCCTTAACCATCTCCACACACACACACACACACACACACACACACACACACACACACACACACACACACACACACACACACACACACACATGCGCGCGCACACAGATTTCAAACTCCTGACGAAGTGCATACCTTTTGACATTCATTGCCGACAGGAAGCAGTTGGCCTTGAATCTTTGCAGGACATTGTTTCCCTCAAGTAGCTGCCAGAAAAAGAAAAAAAAGAATGCACCAAGAAGAGCCTGTGAAGTGGGGTGGGGTGACACAGCGCACTGCACACAGTACATGTATGTAATGTGGAAAGCACAATTGCAATGAACTAGGTTGTCCACGTTCTTGTTACAGTGAATTGTATGTACAGTCACAGTGAGTATCACCTGTAGCGTTGGTCTTAGATTTTGAGCATTTTATCACTATAGGCGATATATTTTATAACTATGACCGATACTGTATGCGAGTGGGGTATCAAAAGACTCAGCGTGCCGTGCACATATGTGTACACACTGCATATACATGAACAACAGTGGCAATGATTATGACGACAAGGATGGGGATATGGATGGGATATATCACCACCAGTAGCACTTGCACTAACACTAGCACTAACACTAGCACTTGCAATAGCAATAGCAGCAGCAGCAGCAGCAGCACTAGCACCACGAACAACAAAATCTTATAGAGGCCGTACTCGTTTGCACATACAAATGACTTGCACGGTCGGCTTACCGATGGGTGGCAATAACAACCTGTACGCTCAGTCTCTTGGCCGACAAGATGAACGTGGTAATCGATAATTCGAGAGCAGTCCTTCAAAAGAAGCCAAGCAAATAACAAAATCTGTTTTAAAAGGCCAACCCACACCACATTAATTTTATGCCATGAAAGACCACCGTAACAATGTAAGAAGGGCAGTATCAGGATAATTGCGTTATCCAGTGCAATGCTGCTGGGAATAAAAGTGTCAAACCTCAGCGGATGCTGTAAGCAATTTCTGGCATCTTCAGACTGCTCTTCGTATACTGAACTCATGTAAGTTACACACTGCGACTGCACAAGTCCTATAAGTTATTCAAGCTAAGCTGGTCGTTGGAAACTATTCATGCCGGGCACAGGCGGGGATAAGCCAAGATACATCATCCGTCAGTACATCTCCGGTTCTGTTTACAAAGAGTTGCTCTAGCACAGCCTAACAATAGAGAGGTTCTGCTTCACGTGAAACGCAGTTATATTACGTAAAGAACGGGTGTCTGGGTTGGAGTTCACGGCTTCGCGTGTTCTAGGTTCAGATTTCTATGTAGAGATAAGGATCTTTACATTGTGGAACACGCAAACACGTACGGATCAGCTAAGTATCATTTTTAAAAGTTTAGGAGCAGGCAGGCAAAAAAACTACTGAAGTACCAAATTTGGAACGGGAAATTCCCAGCACACATTCCAAGCGATTTTCTTTGCGTGAACGTAGAGCAGACCATCTTCAAGCGACAAGTGTAACAACTTATTGGCCACAGGCCATCGTGAGAATAAAAGATTTCAAACTTACCACATCTTGGAAAACTTCGTGGTAGAGTGCCTGCGCCTCCTCACTCAGCGACTCTTCTATGTTCTCAGGGCCCAAGTCATGAAATCGACCGCCGAACTGCACCGTGGACAAGAGCAGCGTCATGCAGAGATAAAGAAAGTGTGCATATCTCAGTACATGTACTGCCCGGGCAGCAGACTGTATCAGCAGCGGGGGATGACAAGCGATGGCATGGCAGTGGTGAGGTGATAGCTGTTCAGTTTTTAACATTCAAACTACAGACTAGCCAACTCTACTGATGCTGGAGTAATAGAGAGGTTTTGCATTCCGAATTTCGGAATGATTTTCGACTGTGCTTTTCCGAAAAAAGCGCGTTCCGAAAAACGGTATTTTCAGTGTTTTGCATTCCGAAAATCTGACTCGACTTCGTTTCCAAGGGTTGCCATGCAAAACAAAATGGAGAGCGTCGAAGGGGTTGAGCAGGATCAAATCCATGTGCGCAGGTCAAACTGAATTTGGGTGCGGTTCGAAGACGAGGACGGACTGATGGTGGACCAAGTGATCCAACAGCTGAAGACGAGGTAAAATAAATAAAATAATAATAATAATAATAATAATAATAATAATAATTGTACGTGAAGTGTGTGGGTACAGTGAGGGCTGCGTCCCACCCGCCTGTGTGGATTCACAGGAAGTGTGAGTTACGAAGTCTGAAGAAAACGTTGAACGGTCTCTGCTGGGATGACGACTACACCATAGCTCAGTGGTTAGAGCATCGCTGGCTACAAGCGAGGGTCCCTGGTTCGAGTCCTGGTGGTGACAGTCGATTTTTTCTTCAGACTTTTCCCGTTTGTCTCTTTCCCTCAAAACCAGTTCAAATAATAATAATAATAATAATAATAATAATAATTCTACCGTAGACTGAGAAAGGAACCGGAGCAGCAGCATCCCGGGGAAATACCGAGTGAGGGTGCCGTATTCGAGTTCTGGTCTGGTATACTAGCCAAGCCTGTGCCGTTTGATGAGTCATCAGGGTGGTATCAAGAACAAAGAGTGGAATATGAGACTACCATTGCAGAGGATGAACCCGTATCTGTGACTCAACAGGCACTCCAGGACACGCTAGCTAAGGTCAGCAGGTGGAAAGCTAGTGGTGTAGACGCAATTCATGGTTACTGGTGGAAAAAATTATCTAATCTACACATTGCCCTGCGAATCGCCTTCCAGAAGACCCTTGTCGGTGATTGGCCAATTCCGGAATGGTTGGTGACTGGCCGCACAATCCTGCTGCCCAAGACGGAGCCACCCACATCTAACCCAGCCCAATATCGCCCTATCACCTGTCTACCCACACAATACAAGATCCTGACAGCCGTAGTTGCTAGTCTCATGTGGAAACACATTGACACCAATTCGATACTCCCAGATGAACAGAGAGGGTGTACCCCGGGAACACTAGGCTGTAAGGAGCAACTTCTTGTCAATAAGATGATAATGGAGCACGCTCGGCATAATAAGCGCAATATCTCTGTTGCGTATATCGACTTCAAGAAAGCCTATGACAGCGTTTCTCATGTATGGATTATTCGGATGCTGGAGATGTACAAATTTAGCCCAGCTCTTGTCAAGTTCTTGGAGGCAAGCATGCAGCTCTGGAATACGCACATGAGTTTATCATATCAAAATGCACGGGTCTCTACAGAATCTGTCAGGATTCGCCGTGGTATCTTCCAAGGAGACACGCTATCACCCCTCTTGTTTTGCTTAGCTATTAACTGCATTTCAAGAGAGGTGCAGAAGACAGGCGGCGGATATCAAATGCAAATTGGACAGGTCTCAAAGGTCGTTTCTCAACTCCTGTACATGGATGACATTAAATTGTATGCCAAACATCGCAACCAGCTGAAGCCCATGATCAACGTCGCCCAGATCACAGCTTCGGCCATTGGCCTGGAGTTTGGTGTTTCGAAGTGCGCCACGCTTCATGTACACCGGGGAGTGCTTGAGTCAAGTGATGCGGAGCCTGTCGAAACACTGTTGGGTATGGCTTTACCCACCCTGCAAGAAGATAAAATGTACAAATACCTCGGATTCATTGAATCGGCTGCGCTGCCGCATGGTGAGATAAAGAGCAAACTTCGTGAGGATTATGGAAAGCGATTAGATGCGATCTTCAAGTCTGGATTAACGGCTGGATATTTAGCAAAGGCAGTAAACACATACGCGGTGCCACTGCTCACCTACAGCTTTGGCATCATCAACTGGCGACCCGTAGAATTGGAGCAGCTGGATATCTTGCTCAGGAAGAAGCTCACCAAGAAGGGATGGCATCACCCTCGGGCTGACAGAGAGAGGGTTCATTTGGTGCGCGCCGAAGGCGGCCGTGGATTCCAAAGTGTGGTAGATCTACATGAACGATCCATCATCCAGATCAATAAATACATCGAGGGCCACCAAGACCACATTGCCATTGCTCTCCTAAAACAGTACCATCATAAAAAAGCAAAATACTCTGTCTCCAGTGATGCTGCGAAATATTTGGCAAAGATTGGTATGGAGGAGTCAGCCACAAAGGAGCAAATACGCCAGGGATACCAGCGGCATCGGGAGGAGACAATCAGAAAGAAGCCTCTGCATGGCCAATTTTGGCTTATGCTGCAGGATGCTGAGCTGGATCGAGGGCTCTCCTTTGCTTGGTTGCGGTCTTCCGCTTTGCGTCCGGCGACAGAGAGTATTGTCATGGCCATACAGGACCAGGCTATCCCAACACGGAACTTACAAGAGATATTTAATCGAGGAACAGGTGTGTCAACGAAAACGAGTTGCAGGATGTGTGGCAGGGACAAGGAAACGGTTTTCCACCTTATTGGAGCGTGTACAGCTTGTGCAGGAAGTCACTATATCAATCGCCACAACAGGTTAGCAAAATATCTCCACTGGACATTGTGCAGGAAGTATGGTGCATCGGACATTTCGAATAAGTACACAAGTCACCAACTCACCAACGTCGTGTACAGTGCTGAAACGGATGTGTCAATCTACTGGGAAGTGCCAATTCCAACAGCAGCGCCCGTTGGAGCAAACAGACCCGACATTATTATCAAGGGCAAAGATGAAGCGTTCCTTGTGGACGTAAGTGTCCCTCTGGATAGGAACATCCGCCGAAAATCTGTGGAAAAGATACAGAAATATCAAGGCCTGAAGCGTGAGGTGGAGCAGATGTGGCAGGTGCGGGCCAAGATCGTGCCAGTGATTGTGGGGGCATTAGGTGGATTAACCCCCTCGACTGCTGACTTTGTGAGGGAACTGGATGCCGGAGCCAGTGTATCGATCTTGCAAAAGGAGGCGCTCCTTGGCACAGTTGACATCATCAGGTCAATAACTCAGATGAAATAATAATTACACTCTAATAAGTTACATTGGTTTGCGAATGCCCATGGTTATGGTTGCTGCTATTAGTTGAAGCACCTATTTGCAGAAAATAATAATATTATGATCGTAATATTAATCACTTGCCAATAACAAAGACAACAATAATACCATCAGCCCCCATTCACCGGTTTTGACGGTGCTTCACTGATGTTGAATGAGAAGAATTATATTGCTGCCTTCAGTGCTATTGTGTCGCTGAAGGGCTCGATTTCAGATTTGATGACGGTTACTTTTCAACGGATTTTGTTTTCTGATTTAGCTCTCTTGCTATTACTGTACCTGCTTGTGTTAAGTCTCATTCTCCCAGATTAGTTGTATAATAGATTGTACATGCATCATTGTAGATTTGCTGTTCACAGTATTTCTCTCTTTTTTCTTTCTTTTTTCTCAGTCTTCCTTATTACATTTTCTTCACATACAACAGCAGTACTCCCCATGGTCTTAAATGACCCGGGATGCTGCATAATACAAACACAAAACCAATAAAGCCACCCCCATAATAATAATAATAATAATAATAAAAATAGAATGGAAAAGAATAATAATAATAATAATAATAATAATAATAATAATAATAATAATAATAATAATAATAATAATAATAATAATAATAATAATAATAATAATAATAATAATAATAATAATAATAATAATAATAATAATAATAATTCCTTCAACTAGTTCTTGTCCCTTTGGTTTTTAGGTTTTATTTATTTATTTATTTTTGTTTTTGTTTTTTCACTTTCTTTTTGCTGTCCCACCCATGGAAATATTTCCCGGTGGGTCTGGCTTATCGCCTTCGAAAGAAGTGAATAAAGGAGAAATAATAATAATAATAATAATAATAATAGGTTGGCGAACTACTGTCTTGTACTGTTAGTAGGCTCCAGGGCAAAGGAAGATAGAGTGTGATGGAGTGTGAGAAGATTAGTCAACATGGCGAGATCAGCGAGAGCAGCAAAAACAGCAAAAATCAAAACTACATACGTGGAAATTTTTCAAATAATCGAGAGCAGCAGAAAGCAAAAATACAAACATGAAAAATCCACTTTTTTGTATTCAAATATGCACTCCCAAACATGAAAGAGCCGAAAATCTATTTTCGGAAAACCATGCACTTTCGCCACCACACTTCCGAAAGTTCGACTACTTTTTCGACTCCTGCTGCCACATTCCGAAAATAGTTCCGAAATTCGGAATGCAAAACCTCTCTAATGTGTATGCGTGGTTATCATGATGCAGGGGGGGGGGGGGGGAGCATACTCTGACGTTCGCAGTATTGAACCAGAGAGAAAATTTGAGAGGAGCGGCTTTGAATAGGAATTTTCTTGACCAGTGAACAATGAACATAGTGCGAACAATCCGAAGATGGGACAACTTGCGACCACTACAGTCTACTCTCGAAAGGCCGTGCACTCTCCCCCGTCCAAGGTACATTGCACATGACACATTGTGAGTGCAATCATTGCGGGTGGTAGCGTTCCTACAGATGCGATGCGCAAAACTCGGCCTCTATCCGAGTCTCACGCGAACCATGAAAACGAAAAGGAATGGTGAGTGTGAGCCTCACGGATACTGCCGTTTACACATGCACAGATACATGCCGTCCGGTTTGCAAAAGCAGGGACGTCACAAGACAGTGGAGAATGGTACGACCGGGAGGGGGTGTCCCGGGTAAAGAAATCCGGATTTTTTGGCCAACAAGGCGCGTTTTGCCGCTCTTTTGGGTGGTCCGTCCAATTCAAGAAGCATTAAAAATCCTTCTTCGGATGAATTGGACGGACCACCCAGGACGACGAGTGGTACGACCATGGTCGTACTGGTCCGTGTGTGATGCACCTGAGAAGTGTACGCCTTATAGTGAGTGTGTGGGTTAAGAGTTATTTTTAAAGTGCATTGGCTCGGATTTCTTTGGCCCCAATCACAGTACTTGGTGATGCAATGTACTACTGTCGTGGACATGGAAATCCGGTCGCACGTCCAGCGGCCCCAGGGCGCTGGCCCTGCAGCCGTGGGTGAGCAGTACACACATCATGCATGACATTGTATTATGCGCTGCATGCAGCGCGCTGGTCGCATCGGATCAACATGTGCACTGTTCTGTACGCGCTGAGGGCGCCGGCCCCGGTCAATCGACTGGATTTCCATGTCCACGACAGTAGATATTCTGCGTGGTAGAGACTAGAGACACGGCTCGAAGTAACAACGTTAGTTGGGACTTAACCGTGTGCAAACGCTGGGTCAATACTTCCTTTTTTTATGAATGACTAGCAGCACCACCGGCCAGCGTTGCCTGGCCGAATGTGGCTGCGGGTGAAGCAAGTACATGAACAGCACACGTGCTCAGCACGTGGTGGTGGCCAGACCGCTGAAGTCCTGGTGAGGGAGGTTCTTCATGGTTGGAAGGAGAAGGAGGGACGTCTGTTACGCCTTCGGGAGGCTGGTCAGGATTGTCCATCACCTGGTGGCGGATGAAGCGGCTCAAAAAATTCATAAACTTACGAACAAAAGTGCGATGCGCTCTTCACTGCAGATCAGATGCAGAGTGCAGTCAGTGCAGATCTTTTGTATCCTTTTGTTGCAGATGTTTCTATTTGCAGAGAACGGTTCACGTGGTCCACAGCGCTTGTGCGGCTGCTAGTGCTACCTATGGCCTAGGCTAGGTGGCTACATGATTCGCACGCTTCGCGTGCTCAGTGCTTCTGCGCGCGGCTGCTACTGCTACTCGTACTGATCGTGTCTGCTATAAGCGCTACCACCTACACTGTTCGCACGCTTCGCGTGCTCAGCACGTGGTGGTGGCTACATGATTCGAACGCTTCGCGTGCTCAGTGCTTCTGTGGCTGCTTCCGCTAGCTACACGATTCGCACGCTTCGCGTGCTCAGTGCTTCTGCGGCCGCTAGTTACACTGTGCTACACTGTTCGCACGCTTCGCGTGCTCAGGGCAGCGCTGCTCCGCAGCGCTTCAGCGTGACACAAAAACACACGTCACAGGTGCCTCTTCTTTATAAGGAGCGTGACACACACACACACACACACACACACACACGTCACCAGGTCACAGGTGCCTCTTCTTTATAAGTAAAGATTTCCTTTACACACATTTCGCCATGTAGTCATACCTGATCGAAGACGACTTCGGACGCCCTTTCAGCAAAGCTTCTCAAGTAGCTGGCCATACTGCTATACCCTGTAAGCAGTAGAGGTAAGAAGACGATCAAAAGGCGACTAGATTGGTGGCCCACAGCACACGTACAAGCTCGTACTAATATAAAATTGCAAAGGAGAACGATCGAGTTTCGACTAAACTAAAAAGACATAGCTAGTATAGCAGCTGTTGCACGGTGGCTTCAACTCTACGGCAGCAAGCTTGAAAGCTGCTTCGCAGTGGTCACACCGGTTGCCTTACTTCGCTTACTCGATCGTCACACACGGTGTCGACTGTCCACGGGGCGTTCTTCCTAGGCTTCCTGCTGGTGAGCTCAGCCGATCATGTGCTGGACCGGGCTAGGCGGATGCCAGGCTGCAGGGACTCGCCACTGAGAGCCCCAAACTATCAGCAGTTCAGCGGTGAGCCACTAATGCGACGCAGATCTTACAGCAGACATACAGGTACTAGGTGTGTGGAGAGGGAGATAGCAATAATTATTACAGACTCAGCTCAGTGTCGAAACTTTCAGGGCCCGGCGTTTCTCTGGCGATGCTGCTTGAAGGACGTTCGTACTCAGGCTATGGCCGGGCTCGCCACGGCGAATTCTCATGTAGAGTTTCCACTTCAGCTGCACTTGGCTTTCCTGATTACTTATCAGTCGGAAGGCGAAGTCTGAAGAAGACTGTGACAGTGTGAGTGAAAACAATAATTGATCATGAAGTCGACTACAAAGACAATTAGACTGGATAATTGTGTTGTAGCTGCACTGCAGTGCAGATCAGACTGGACTGCTGCTGTGCACATGTGTGCTGCACGGTCTGTGCTATGCATGCATGTGAGCGGCAAAAGGACATTCAAAAAAGATGTCACGTCATGGCATCAGATCAGAGGAAATGACATCACTGCACGGTATGCAGCTGCGCAGTGCGCAGTGCAGGCCGGCGCCAGGCCAGCAGGCATGGTGCCCGAAGAGGGGATTCCCCATACAATCCCGGGTGCGTGTGTGTTGACTGTTGTGCTGTCGCCAATGTCGGGAACAATCCAGAAACTGAACGAATCATCTTGACAGAACTACCGTCCTTGGACAGACATCGCCCCGTTCAGTCGTGCTTCAGTCGACTCTTTCCAAGACAGCCTAGACTGCTGCTGTGCTGTTCCAACAATGTTGCGAATCATACATTTTCCAGAAACTTCTCTAACTTACGAACTGGTTCTTGATGCCACTTTTTTTCTCGAGCAGAAGTCTCGACGACGAAGTTAGTTTCTCGTCCTCTCAGGAATTGCTATCTAGTGTACTATAAAGGCAGCTATGACTTGGGAACAGCCACAGATTATAGCTCGAAGCTTGGAAGAAGTGTGGTGGACAGGTGCAAGAGGAAGACAGTTTAGGGACTTCGATGACGCTGGTTGATACCGTCAGTGGCTAGTGGATTTGGCAGCGAACAGCATTGTCTGACTCGGATAGTAGACTGTATAGTGTGACTAGGCGGTGGCGGTGTCGTAACTTACTACACTTTTTGTAAGTCAGTGACAGTTGTTTGAATCTACCAGTGAACGTGATTCAGCTCCAAGATGAAGCCCAAGACTGCAATCGGAATCGACCTGGGCACGACGTACTCGTGTGTCGGTGTCTATGAGCACGGCAAGGTGGAGATCCTGGCGAACAGCCAGGGCAATCGCACCACACCCAGCTATGTTGCCTTTTCGGACACGGAGCGTTTGATTGGCGACCCAGCCAAGGACCAAGTAGCTCGCAATCCCAAAAATACAATTTTCGATGCCAAGCGGCTGATTGGACGTCAATTCACCGATGCTGCCGTTCAGAAGGACATGAAGCATTGGCCATTCCAAGTAGTCAATGCCAATGGCCAGCCCAAGCTGCAAGTAGAGCATCAGGGAGAGACCAAAGTTCTGTCACCGGAGGAAGTGAGCTCTATGGTGCTGAGTAAGATGAAGGAGACTGCGGAGGCGTACCTCGGAAGTGGTGTGACAGATGCAGTGATCACCGTGCCAGCGTACTTCAACGACTCGCAGCGCCAGGCGACGAAGGACGCCGGCCGCATTGCCGGCCTGAATGTCCTGCGCATTATCAACGAGCCTACAGCCGCTGCACTGGCGTACGGCCTCGACAAGCAAGATAATGCCGAGCAGAACGTGCTGGTGTATGATCTTGGCGGTGGTACGTTTGATGTGTCAGTTCTATCCATCGACGGCGGGCTGTTTGCAGTCAAATCGACGGCTGGTGACACACACCTGGGTGGTGAGGACTTTGACAACAGGCTGGTGGATCATTTCGTGGCCGAGTTCAAGCGCAAGCACAAGCAAGACTTGTCCAGCGATGCACGTGCCCTGCGCCGACTACGAACGGCATGTGAGCGAGCCAAGCGAACTCTGTCAAGCAGCACTGATGCCTCTCTGGAGATAGACTCGCTCTACCGTGGCATAGACTTCTACAGCAGAATAACCCGTGCAAGGTTCGAGGAGCTGTGTGCTGACCTTTTCCGTTCAACCCTGGATCCAGTCGAGAGAGCACTGAATGATGCCAGGATGAGCAAATCCGACATCCATGAAGTCGTATTGGTCGGTGGCTCAACGCGCATTCCCAAGGTCCAGAAATTGCTTCGTGACTACTTCAATGGCAAGGAGCTGAACAAGGGAATCAACCCGGATGAAGCCGTCGCCTACGGTGCTGCTGTTCAAGCCGCCATCCTGTCTGGCGTGAGAGATGAACGTGTGGACTCGGTGGTCCTGGTTGATGTGGCACCATTGTCGCTTGGAATCGAGACGGCCGGAGGTGTTATGACCACGCTGATCAAGCGCAACACCACGGTTCCGACTCGGGCGAGTGAGACGTTCACAACGTACGCCGACAGCCAGCCCGCCGTCACCGTGCAGGTGTACGAAGGTGAACGGGCCATGACCAAGGACAACCACCTGCTGGGCCGCTTCGAGCTGACTGGCATCCCACCTGCACCCCGCGGTGTGCCGAAGATCGACGTTAGCTTTGACATTGACGCCAACGGAATCCTGCATGTCACAGCTAAAGACCAGAGCAGCGGCCGATCAAGTGACATCTGCATTACCAATGAGAAGGGTCGCCTGAGCAAGGCCGACATCGAGAGAATGGTAGCGGAAGCAGAGCAGTTCCAGCAAGCCGATGATGCGCAGAGGGAGCGTGTGGCTGCTCGCAATCAGCTGGAGAGCTATGCTTTCAACGTTCGCTCAGCAATGTCGGACAGTGCTTCCAAACTGAGTGCTGATGAAGTGAAGAAGGTAACGAGTGCAACACAAGACGCTCTTGACTGGCTAGAGAAGAATCAGCTGGCGGAGAAAGAGGAGATTGAGCATCGGATGAGTGACTTGCAGCAGCTGTGCTCCCCAATCATGGCCAAACTGCATGGCGGAGCAGACAACAACGGTAAAGAACCATCCACCCAAGGTCCGAACGTGGAGGAAGTGGATTGAACAACACAATTAAGTGCAGCATAGAAGATAGCCCTACCGATGCCAGGCATTGGACTTTTAGCATACCACGGACAGTTTGGCAAAAAGTTTAAAGATATGATACTATAATTATGCACTTGATTTCTTCTAATTTGCTGACCTTTGCACACATTGTTTACTTCGTTGAATTATTTTGCCTGGTGCCTTGCGACTACAGTTGCAAAATAAGTTGTTTGTGTTGATAGCATGCAATGTACATGTACTTGAAGTATTCCATAGTTTGCCACATATGCCTTGCTAGCCCATACCTAAGCCTCAATCATTAATTTGACTCAATGCTATCCTCCAAGAAGCGTTTTTCGACTGAACGATTTATTTACATCGATTAAAGCCTGCATGCATCTCAGCTGTTTGAATATGCACAATACTATAATGGCCATGATTGTTTTACAAAACGTAGACACCGTTGAAGCCAAAATACAACTTAATTAAAGTCATTGAAACACAAGGTTCAGGAAGTGAGACATCAGTAATGCTACAAATTATTGAAAGAGGGATTGCATCATGCCACTCTGGGAAGTCAGCTACACTCTCACTCACCACTGTATTAAACTACAAGTAAAAAAAGACCACAGTATTATAAACTAATACTGACTGATCAATCTCTCAAATTAATACCAGAGAGAACACTTTTTAATTCTCAGCAAGATATACAAGCAAAGAGACTCAGGGAAATGGTGAACACATTCCAGTAACCTTTTCAGGAAGTGAAAACCTGGTACAATGATAAACAAGCTGTGCCAGGACTCAAGAAGGCCTACAGACTCAATGGGGGAGGGGAATGGCATCAATTTATCATGATCCTGATATAAGCGCTTTGAAGTATATGTCTGTTATCAATCGTAGATTACGCTGAACTCAATTACCCAACATCAATGCGTGGTTAAAAAGAAGCTAAAAACCCTGCAGTAGCTTGTACAGTTTGGCACAGGAGGTGGGTGAAGTACTTTCTGTCATATCAGCTGTTGGGGTCCACTAGGTCATATAAGCATACTATCATAATTATGCAAACAAAACGGTCAAGACGAGCAGGAAGAGAGTCGACACAGGGTCAGCTCAACGGCATGTCAATCCCGGTGTCTTCTCTTTCTACTCCCTTTACGTTGTTGCCGATGCTGTAATTCCTTGTAGAATTCCCTCCTGAAGGAACACGAGCACGACACCATGCCAGATTGCGATGGGACACATACGTTGAAGACACGATATACCGCTACTCTGGTGTTGTACATAGGAGCCGCAGCAGACATTTACACATCATCACCTAACATTTCTGGCAGCTGGTCAGCGCATACCATTGTGGCGGTTTATCATCCATGTCGAAACAGTCAGGGATGAAGCCCAATGGTAAAGGTATATGCATAAGGGTGCATGGCAGCCAGGACCACTCACATCTCAAATGGCAGGAGCAGTGTGGTCGGTGCTCATGACAAATCAAACGCAAGAGACCAGAGAACAAGAGAACATGCAATGCTACAGCAGCAGCAGTAGCAGAGAAATGACAGCTATGCCAATGCAAGCATGCAAGCATGCACGTACAACTACAGACTAGTAGCCAGCCTCGAAAACATGGCAACAACCGAAGAAAAACTTACTTTGTGTCTGAGCGAGCCCCATGGTTGTACACACGTCCAAAATTCGGCAGCCTGAAGTCAAACAACAAGCAATGCTTCATTTTCCTTTTTATTTCAGGCAAAGCAGACCAGTTACCACCAGACAGCGTGATTTCTGGGGTATAAGCTGCTTTTCTATTGAGAAATAGGCTGGACATCTGCACTGAGGCTTACAACCCTGCCAGTTAATAGGCAGTTATGTGACATTTCGCCTCCAAGAGAGAGAGAGAGAGAGAGAGAGAGAGAGAGAGAGAGAGAGAGAGAGAGAGAGAGAGAGAGAGAGAGAGAGAGAGAAGAGAGAGAGAGAGAGAGAGACAGAGAGAGAGAGAGAGAGAGAGAGACAGAGAGACAGAGAGAGACAGAGAGAGATAGAGAGAGAGAGACAGAGATAGATAGATAGAGAAAGAGAGAGAGGGAGAGAGAGAGAGAGAGAGAGAGAGAGAGAGAGAGAGTGCACAGCTATAAAGTTGAACAGGACATCAAACTTTCAAGGCAGGGGTACCGTCAATACCCAGGGATAACGGTATGAAACACACAAGCATGGAGGCCTGGGCCCATCCCTTCAAAATTTAGACTATGGCCTGCATCAGTGGTGGTGATGGTACAGTACTACTAATCTCAGTGACTATCTCTTAATTTGCTAAATCCTATATATAGGATTTTGGTCATATTTTTCAACTCAAAATGGGTGTGGCATGAGCATAGGGAAACGTATGTGACCAATTCTTCCGCGTTAGGTCTTAGTCGATATGGAGAGTTGAATAAGATATATTTTTCAAATACTAACATCTAAGGCTCATCTCCTTGCGCAATATTTCTAAGGCCTGTGCCCTATTTTTTGAACCCTATATATAGGATTTGAGATTTTACTGGACCTTGTTTATCCTTAAAATTGGTAGTTTCACGACGGCATGTGCGATATGTCGTCATGAAACCACCCCGTGCCACACCTGTTATGTTCTTTTGCACATTCACTGCTTCAGTCCTTCCCATGACACCAGCTGAACAATGCTGCTCAAAATTCCAATCCTTGCTCAAAATGGGTATTCATGATGTCCTATGAATCAGAAAAAGTAAACATTCATGCCTCAAACATATTTACAGCTTCTAATAAAACCATTATGCTCTTATTATGAGTCATGAATGACTCATGATGACCAATAACAACGGCATAAAGGTCACGCATTTTCAAATCCTATATATAGGACTTTTGCCCAGCAAATTAAGAGATAGCTGCAACACACAGGGTTTACCGACTATACTACAAGTACTACGGTAACACTACTATGGTACAGTGCCCTTCTGAACTCGCAACCTAATGGTATTTTAAGGAACTTATTGTACATGCATTTTTGGGAGCAGTATAATTATTATTAAAAGGTGGGTCCTCTCTTCTGGACTACCGAGGACCCAACACTGACAATTACTCGAGGCAAGAGAACCTGTTTCTCTCTGAGTCTCTATCTACATGGTTGTATAAGCAACCTGCACCAAGCAAGAGGATACAGCAATACCACTTACCACAAAGGGTCATTAGCTTCGGAGCCAGATGCAATGCCACCCGCTGCGGCACTGGGCATACCTTGGCGAATCATGGCATTCACATGATCGGCACCAACGCGCTTAGGGTTGCTGCTTGCAAACTGCTGGCGGTACGCTACAACAAGCAAGGTATGTGTGCGTGTGCGTGTGTGTGTGTGTGTGTGTGTGTGTGAGAGAGAGAGAGAGAGAGAGAGAGAGAGAGAGAGAGAGAGAGAGAGAGAGAGAGAGAGAGAGAGCATGATAATGCATGTCAGTGAAATAAAAGTACTCACACAGCAAAGCTAACCATCATGTGAAAAAATCTTGTCCTATCTACAAGGGACATGATCGGTTGCCTGAAAACTAAATGAACAGGTTGCAAAACTTGCCAGAAAACTGTCAATAAGAGACCTACTTCTATTCTAAACCAAACACCAAGGGAGAACTGCAACTTGCAAGCCACATACCATGCTGCTGAAAGTCCTCCAATGAGGGGCCAATCGCCGTAGCCTGCGCAGCATCTCCAGCCTACAACACACAGTACAGGTACCACAGTAGTTACACGCCGAGGCCGAGGATACGTTCCCCAAATCAGAAGTACTCCTTGAACAGCATTCTCCTACCCTGTCAACGCTTGATATTACGCTCCCGAAATCAAGTTCTGGCGCATGCACACATAGTCTGAGCGAAACCTAAGCACAGCACTATCAAGAGTAGATAAACAAGAGTGTGCAACTTGCGGATGGGTTCGCCCACGCGGAATTTCTTGTCGACGTAATCTTTTCTACGACGCACGCGCCGCGAGTCTTTTAGGGAAGTTTTGCCTCGTGCATTTGGCCAGGTTTTACAATACTAGGTCGGTGCCCAGTCCGTGCTCTCACACTTCTCTGCGGAAAAATGCGCGTGTTTCTGAAAAAGATGACGTCAATAATAATTTCCGCCGTGGGCCGGGGTATCTGCTTGTGCAGAAGAGATGCGGAGTTGCACAATCTTGTTGATCTACTCTTGGCACTATGCATAGAGCATTGCTGTATGTGTAATTCTTACATGACACGTGATCGTTGCCGGGGCCATGGCCAATAGGCGATCTTCCCGCCGCGGGCATAATCAGGCCATCAGGACCGTTTGACGTCATTTCGAGAATAATTTTTCGACCTTTCCACTTTTGACCTTCCCTAATATGTTGCTTCGCGCTGTAAGAAATCAAATCAAGCACGCTCTGTCTGTCATGATGGCTGAATCTTGACCTTGCCTGCAGCCCTCGGGCCTACGGCCTTTGGGCTGCAGGCTCGGGCAAGATTCAGCCATCATGACCCCCTGAGCGTGCTTGATTACATACATCAGGAAGAATAGTTCGGCACTAAGCACTAATAGTTCATGCCAGGTTCATTTGGTCCTTCCATTCATATTAGCACACAATTTAATACGTTTCTCTTCGGACCAGCGCGCAAGCATCGCGTGGTTTCGTCTGTTACGAAGAAAAACATATTACACTCGGACGTCTCTTACCCGGGCACCTTGGGACCGGGCACTGCCCGTATCTCAGATTTGCCCGTATCTCAGGATAACTCATCTACCATGTATCATAATTATCATTTTTTTGAATAAGTTTATTTGGAATGTATTGCACATGTTCAGAATACAAAAGGAAACCATTGATAAATCGTGTTGATTACATAAGTTGGCAGTGAAAAACAAGCACTTCCACATACGGAAAAAGTTCAAAACCCCCAAAATTCGAAG
The DNA here is from genome assembly GCF_964019385.1 of Sycon ciliatum. Taxonomy (NCBI): domain Eukaryota; kingdom Metazoa; phylum Porifera; class Calcarea; order Leucosolenida; family Sycettidae; genus Sycon; species Sycon ciliatum. The sequence goes on from NC_088646.1 coordinate 30,214,585, forward strand.
CATCTGTGCTATAGGAACTAAGCTGAAGGTGCCCGTATCTGAGGCGTCCGGATAAGAGGCGTTTGAGTGTACTACGAAGCAGTTCGCCGTGGCAGAAATGTACGCAGCGGGTAGTAGCGTACAGCTGTAGCTGAACACTCTGGCAGACAAGGGTTGAGGAGCTACTACTCCAAGAAGGACAAAGCATACAGGCAGAGCGTGCCAGGTTTGTACTAACGCAGTGCATTGCTGTTGTGGAAACTTGTACGTACCGCAGAAGATGAATCCAAATTGTCTGGAAGAAGCCAGGGTGGTGTAGCACCTGAAAAAAAAACAATTGCAAGAAGTCGATTTTGTCCCCTGCAGATATGCCACCCGCAGGAAATTGATTGAGCTACGAGTGCGGTGAGCATTTCTTAAAACGCTGCTGAGACGCAATAGGATGTGATCAGCCGCAAACTCATGCTATGAGCTAAACATCTAAATTGCTTCTGCCTTTTGATCATATCCATGAAAAATGTTCATCTCCCATTAAAAAGAAGATAACAGGACATGTAATACTTGAAAAAGAAGTATTTATACTGAAGTACACCGTCTAGCAGAGAACGGAATGGGAAGACAGAGACCAAGGAAGACATGCCAATACAGTGGGAAGCCGGCAGCATATATGAGACACTCTAGGAGCCTTACCGGTGTGGACATTGCCTTTCAAACCTTTTACAACCTGCAGTAGAGGATAAAGCAAGGCAGAAAAAGGGGCAGTAAGAATAACACAGAGTATCAAGCAACATTTCGGAGAATGAAGTCCATCAAGATAGTAGCCAGCCAAGCCAACCAACGGCTCAGTTGGTAAAAGTTTCTTCAAATGTAGTGTGTGCGTGTCAATGGTGTGTGTGTGTGCGCGCGTGTGTGAGTGTGTGTGTGTGTGTGTGTGTGTGTGTGTGTGTGCGTGCGTGTGTGTATGTGTGTGTGTGTGTGTGTGTGTGTGTGTGTGTGTGTGTGTGTGTGTGTGTGCACGCTCGGGACTAATCCTGTCATGCCATGGTGCATTGCAGTGCGCTGCAGTGCATTGTACTGCATTGCTTACAGGCTTGGCAATACGTGTCATGCCAGACGCCACTCCGATTTCCCCGTCGCCACCCGCCTCTGCAGCAATCAAACGGAAGCAACAAGATACAGCAGCGGGAAAACAGTATGTGAATATAGTGGCACAGCGACGACAAGATAATGCCCACTACGAGCATCCTAAAAACCCAAAAATGAACTTTTCGTTAATCGGCAGGGCTCGTGCCGACAAATCTGGATAAACCAGTGCCCTGGACAACATTTCGCTGAAAGCCAATCTAAATGGTGTTTGTTGCAAGCAGGAACGTTCAAATACTGCGCGAGGAAGAAAGGAAATACTTTGCACCCAGAACTTGCTTGTGCTGTCTCTGTACCTGGTTGTTGGATGGGTGGTGGCATAGATCTACAGGACGATGCTACGCCGTGCGTCACAGTAGGCTGGCGGCGATCCACAGACCATTGCAGAAGCTGATCAGAACCAGGTCTGGTGGAAACAGAGGACAAGGACAAAGACACACACACATAAAATACTTACAAGTCCAAGACTGTACTGATGAGTGCTTATACTCGAGTGCCATCAAATGATACAAATGCCCACAAAGTCAAAATACAAAACACAGTACACGTAGCAACAAGTCTAGTCGAGAGCCAAACTGAATTGACTGCCAATAGGAAAATGCTACGCAGCCGGACTCTCGCTGATTACTTCAAAGTACTACTAGTAAGGCCCTCATCAGACTACGTACATAGAACATCCAGTACAAAATCACATAAAACCTAAAAGGCAACATTTTTCCATGCCTGCTTTCAGACTACACATTTTACATGCAATATACAGGCAACCTTTGACCCTACGAAATTGCGCAAGGGGCCTGGGATGTGTGAAAGCAGCGGACAGTCGTACCCGGGTACAAAGTTCGTACAACTGCCTGGTGAAAGTACGATAAATGCAGGAAAGTTGCCTTGTACAAGGGTTGGCACCCTGCCTGAAAGGATTGGGCAGCTTTTTAGGCTTCCCGCCAGATTCTTGTTGTTGTCCTGGAAACTTCTATGTAAATGTGACTTATAGGCTGTTTTGTACCTAGTCTGAAGAGGGCCTAAGAGAAGCACAATAGCAATCCCTACATGTATTGGTGGTTGGCAAGGGAAAGTCCCCAACTACATGATTGTATTGGTAGTTGACAAGGGAAACTACAGTGTAGTTCACCGAAGTTACAATGTAACGAGTAACACAAGCCTAAAGTCAGTCACAGCAATCCCGGCAAGGTTACACTTCGAAGTACACGAAGCAACTTACGGATACTTGACTATTCCACCGCCCCATACACGCTGCCCATCATGCCTGTTGGAATTATGACAGAGCAGAACATGAACCGGCGAATAACTCTCAAATATTGTATAATGTACTTGCATCCACCGGGAAACAGCCAATATCTGAACGAAAATTATTCCACTCCTCAAGAACTACCTGTGCGTGTACGTGTTGCAAATAGGACAATACAATTATTGTCAACAAATTGAGACCTCCAACAAGATGAACGATCAAATAGGTTTGACACACATACACACACACACACACACACACACACAACACAACACACACGCACACATCTACAAACGCACACGCACACACACGCACGCACGCACGCACACACGCGCGCGCACACACACACACACACACACATCTACAAACACAAACACACGCACGCAGAGAGTCGCTAGCATTTCGTGAAGCACACAAGGCTCCACAACTGACCATCCAGTTGGGTTCTGCAGGATTCCAAACGAGTTTGTCACTGTACGGTAGGCTGGCTGCGCCATCGTATACTCTGCTGCCATGGGGTTACACAATGCTGCTGTTGGCTGCTAAATACAAGAACCGGAGCAACACAGACACGTGTAAGCAAGGACGATGATGAGCCAAACCATCAGCTGTCCTGGTGTCAAATAGCCCGACACAGGAGGGTTTCAGCCAGGCACCAACGCCAGCAGTGCCTGTGGATGACACCACAAAGGGCTATGCTGTGTCAAGGAATAAGACCTGTTATCACTGTGTGCATGTCCTGATGTCTAGAAGGTGATCACTGATCACTGATCAGTGCCTGGAGGCTCAGCATCACTGGAAAACATGACACGCACTTCACATCCCTGGGCTCGTCAAATTCACCCAGGACAATTTCAAAGGCCTTGTAAAGTTGTGCTACTGCATTCTATCTAGTTCTCTGGTCTTACTGTATCATGCATGTCCTTGGTGAAAATTTCGATTATATATTCTGCCCTTCCGCACAAGACTCAGGCTAGGTGAGTTTCGCTCCGAACAAAATTAATAAAATACGTCTATGTGTATCGTACCAGGTGATCAGCCATGGCTTTACAACAGAAACCATGCACTGCCCTCTCCACTGTGAAAAGCTAGACCTGATACACTGACACATGCAGTACGTCATATAGAGCTAGCACGAGCCATTTAGGAATGGCTTAGCTCTGCAAGCACACGCCCATACTTCATGACAGTAAACCAAGGTGCACACAGGCAGCAGTAGCATCATGATATCACCACAGTTGCCCAACAATAACGCGGCACACAACACATTAATGTGGATACTGTCTTCCTTGGAACAACGTGCCTGCATTTTAGAGGCATCCTGCCATATTTTCTCCTGACTGGTGATGTACTGCGCTTCCTGACAACACAAAGTAAAAAATAGCAAAATCGACACGCAAACGCACGCACGCACGCATGCACGCACACACACACATCAGATGATGGTAAAGAAACGTCCTCCAGCACCACTACAAAGAATATCTCATGCGGTCCGAGCACACACAATGTCACTCGGTGCAATGAGTGTGGCTACAGGGCAATGCAATTCGGGCATGAACAGAATCTGATACTAGTACAGGAAAGCATCTCGTCATAGGAAGGTGCAAAACAGAACCAGTGTACCTTGCTGCGAACATCATCGTGCTGCAACTTCTCTGTAGCCTCCCTTACAAGCTCAAGATAGCTGAAAGAGATGAAGGAATACATACGCACACAAACGCACGCATACGCACACAAGCATACAAATGTCTGTACACACATTCATGCAGCTGTGTGATAGTGTTTCGCACAGTTAAATGTCTGTACACACATTCATGCAGCTGTGTGATAGTGTTTCGCACAGTTAAATGTCTGTACACACATTCATACAGCTGTGTGATAGTGTTTCGCACAGTTAAATGTCTGTACACACATTCATACAGCTGTGTGATAGTGTTTCGCACAGTTAAATGTCTGTACACACATTCATGCAGCTGTGTGATAGTGTTTCGCACAGTTAAATGTCTGTACACACATTCATACAGCTGTGTGATAGTGTTTCGCACAGTTAAATGTCTGTACACACATTCATACAGCTGTGTGATAGTGTTTCGCACAGTTAAATGTCTGTACACACATTCATGCAGCTGTGTAATAGTGTTTCGCACAGTTAAATGTCTGTACACACATTCATGCAGCTGTGTAATAGTGTTTCGCACAGTTAAATGTCTGTACACACATTCATGCAGCTGTGTGATAGTGTTTCGCACAGTTAAATGTCTGTACACACATTCATGCAGCTGTGTAATAGTGTTTCGCACAGTTAAATGTCTGTACACACATTCATGCAGCTGTGTAATAGCGTTTCGCACAGTTAAATGTCTGTACACACATTCATGCAGCTGTGAATAGCGTTTCGCACAGTTAAATGTCTGTACACACATTCATACAGCTGTGAATAGTGTTTCGCACAGTTAAATGTCTGTACACACATTCATGCAGCTGTGTAATAGTGTTTCGCACAGTTAAATGTCTGTACACACATTCATGCAGCTGTGAATAGCGTTTCGCACAGTTAAATGTCTGTACACACATTCATGCAGCTGTGAATAGTGTTTCGCACAGTTAAATGTCTGTACACACATTCATGCAGCTGTGAATAGCGTTTCGCACAGTTAAATGTCTGTACACACATTCATGCAGCTGTGTGATAGTGTTTCGCACAGTTAAATGTCTGTACACACATTCATGCAGCTGTGAATAGCGTTTCGCACAGTTAAATGTCTGTACACACATTCATGCAGCTGTGTGATAGTGTTTCGCACAGTTAAATGTCTGTACACACATTCATGCAGCTGTGTAATAGTGTTTCGCACAGTTAAATGTCTGTACACACACATTCATGCAGCTGTGTAATAGTGTTTCGCACAGTTAAATGTCTGTACACACATTCATGCAGCTGTGTAATAGTGTTTCGCACAGTTAAATGTCTGTACACACACATTCATGCAGCTGTGTAATAGTGTTTCGCACAGTTAAATGTCTGTACACACATTCATGCAGCTGTGTAATAGTGTTTCGCACAGTTAAATGTCTGTACACACATTCATGCAGCTGTGTAATAGTGTTTCGCACAGTTAAATGTCTGTACACACATTCATGCAGCTGTGTAATAGTGTTTCGCACAGTTAAATGTCTGTACACACATTCATGCAGCTGTGTAATAGTGTTTCGCACAGTTAAATGTCTGTACACACATTCATGCAGCTGTGAATAGCGTTTCGCACAGTTAAATGTCTGTACACACATTCATGCAGCTGTGTGATAGTGTTTCGCACAGTTAAATGTCTGTACACACATTCATGCAGCTGTGTGATAGCGTTTCGCACAGTTAAATGTCTGTACACACATTCATGCAGCTGTGTGATAGCGTTTCGCACAGTTAAATGTCTGTACACACATTCATGCAGCTGTGTGATAGTGTTTCGCACAGTTAAATGTCTGTACACACATTCATGCAGCTGTGTGATAGCGTTTCGCACAGTTAAATGTCTGTACACACATTCATGCAGCTGTGTGATAGTGTTTCGCACAGTTAAATGTCTGTACACACATTCATGCAGCTGTGTAATAGTGTTTCGCACAGTTAAATGTCTGTACACACATTCATGCAGCTGTGTGATAGTGTTTCGCACAGTTAAATGTCTGTACACACACATTCATGCAGCTGTGTGATAGTGTTTCGCACAGTTAAATGTCTGTACACACACATTCATGCAGCTGTGTAATAGTGTTTCGCACAGTTAAATGTCTGTACACACATTCATGCAGCTGTGAATAGCGTTTCGCACAGTTAAATGTCTGTACACACATTCATGCAGCTGTGAATAGCGTTTCGCACAGTTAAATGTCTGTACACACATTCATGCAGCTGTGTAATAGTGTTTCGCACAGTTAAATGTCTGTACACACATTCATGCAGCTGTGTGATAGTGTTTCGCACAGTTAAATGTCTGTACACACATTCATGCAGCTGTGTGATAGTGTTTCGCACAGTTAAATGTCTGTACACACATTCATGCAGCTGTGTAATAGTGTTTCGCACAGTTAAATGTCTGTACACACACATTCATGCAGCTGTGTAATAGTGTTTCGCACAGTTAAATGTCTGTACACACATTCATGCAGCTGTGTAATAGTGTTTCGCACAGTTAAATGTCTGTACACACATTCATGCAGCTGTGTAATAGTGTTTCGCACAGTTAAATGTCTGTACACACATTCATGCAGCTGTGTGATAGTGTTTCGCACAGTTAAATGTCTGTACACACATTCATGCAGCTGTGTGATAGTGTTTCGCACAGTTAAATGTCTGTACACACATTCATGCAGCTGTGTAATAGTGTTTCGCACAGTTAAATGTCTGTACACACATTCATGCAGCTGTGTAATAGTGTTTCGCACAGTTAAATGTCTGTACACACATTCATGCAGCTGTGTAATAGTGTTTCGCACAGTTAAATGTCTGTACACACATTCATGCAGCTGTGTAATAGTGTTTCGCACAGTTAAATGTCTGTACACACATTCATGCAGCTGTGTAATAGTGTTTCGCACAGTTAAATGTCTGTACACACATTCATGCAGCTGTGTAATAGTGTTTCGCACAGTTAAATGTCTGTACACACATTCATGCAGCTGTGTAATAGTGTTTCGCACAGTTACAGCTCTCTGAGTTGTATGCCCTGACTGATATTAACAAAATGCTTTCTTGTTGTTCACTAGACGTCAGGATTGTAAGCGTGGCGCTTTGCCCGCCTTCAAGTTTCGGCTGCTCCCTTTCCAAATCAACAGCGCCACTGTACAATGCATGATTTGACTTAGCCCCCCCCCCCCGCGCAGGATGCATTGCATCTACTAGAGCAAAAACAAATTGAAAAAACATCACGGTTCGTGTGAGACTTTAGACGTCGAGTTTTTAGCATCTGTGGGAACGCCACCACCCTCAAGGATCAAGGCGCAAATGTAGCTCCTAAAGCAGTGGCATGGATTCAGCAAATGGGATTTTCGGTCTTTGGCCACTTTGGTGGCGGGTCTCATCTACTGGAGCCTATAACTGCGATAATATCTTACCTGACTAACAGCGAATTCTCCAGAATGAGCTTTGACAGGGCAGCTTTCTCAACCACAAACACACCATGACGCTGGCAAAAGGTCTTTGAGTTCTTGGCATGGTCGTCACTGCAAAGACGAGCAGAAGGCAGCAAGCGTTAAATCAATCACCAATTAACTGTGTTCAGTAGTGCACAATGCATCCCCAAGTATTATCCCAAACATGATTGCACATTGAGAAATGATTGGTCAGTAGTCTGTAAATATACAAATGCACAGACCTACTGCATGTGTCATATCGGCCTCGGCAGCTGACGGGTTCTCCCGGGCTGTGCGACGAACTTCCCCGGGTTGTACGACGAACTGACTACTCTGCCGGTGCTAGTTACATGTTGGGTGAACGTGTTCCCCTCGTGAGCGCGCGTTTGTACGGCAGTTGTCTTTTGTATCTACTTGTCACTTTTATCAATGCATGGGCCGCGGGATGTTGTATCTGCTAACTGTCTTATCGTATACGCTGGCTGTTTAGTTAATTCATAAATAATACGCATTTCTCCTTGTCTTCTCCCATTGGTCAATTCTGCATAGCAACAAGCTCTCTATGGTCTGATTGGTTGGGTTTTCCCGCCTTTGCTACTCCTTTGTGTAACTCGATCCTTTTTGTTATCATATAACCCCTGCTGCTTCTGATCAAAAGAACCAACCTTCCTTCGACCTTCACTCTTGAATCGAGCTGGAATCATAGTGACTCTCAACCTTATTCGAATGACCAAGGTGAGCGTGTGTGGCTGAATGGATACTTGGATCAACTATATTGGTTGATGACCTGGTGGGGTTACTACGGCAATGCGAATGTATATGTTGTAGCCTTGAGATCGGTATTGTGTATGTCCGGCATGACACATGTATACGCATACATTAGAATACAGCCCACGGGTCGAGTGCGGATAATACATCTGGCAACTGGCAATACTGCATGAAAAACAACGACTGCTCGATCCCTATCGCAAGGGATTCTGTACAATTAGCAGTGAATAACAATGCATAGCCTTTCTCTGGTCGCCAAGGTTACGTATTACCAGGCAAATATTACCAGGCAAATATTACCAGACAAATATTACCAGGCAAATATTACCAGGATTCGATCTGCGTAGGGATAGCCAAGGGCAAGCAAACAAGACATTGCCCCTGTACAGGAAACGTTGACTGGGATTGTGTTGGTGAGTGCTCCCATCTTTCACACATAAAAATTAACATTTAAATTTAAAATTCGTGGGAGAGTCAGTCAGACTGACTTTCCACGTCAGTAGGAATGCCACTACCCTCAAGTATCAAGGTGCAGATGCAGCTCCTAAAGTGATGGGCAGTGACTAGACATTGGTCAGCAATTAGACAAGTAGACATGCCTCTAACCTGCCCATATGGGCCAATGTTCCTCCGTTCACGATGGAGGACTCTCCGTCGGTGATATGCTTCTCAACCCGGCTCGCGCAGGGGTGGCACCAAAAGGCGTCGGATGCAATCTCGCCATCCACAACGTGTGGCTTCTTTAAATCTTTCCGGGCTGTGTCAAGCTGAAGTCAAAGAGCACATGGTGGTGCACATCTATGATTACATTACATGCATCGGATGTTGGAAGATTGAAATTAAGCCGACCAGTGGTCATAGACTCATACTCATACATGTACCTTTCTCCAGGGGCGTAGCTGGTCCCCCTTTTAGAGGGTGCACGGCCGCATATGGGTAGGATGGCTGGTGCATGTCATTCACGGTCATTATAATGTATGCTAAACCTGGGTCGAAATTTTTAGGGGGCACATGCGCCTCCCCCCCCCCCCCCCCCCCCCCCCCCCCCGTGCCCCGTGCAGGCTACGCACCTGCTCTCCTTTCCTCTCATCGCTTTCATTCCATCTCGCCTCCCTCTACAACTCGCAGACGAGGTGGTGGTATGTCCTTCAGTGTGTGCTAGTGGTGCCTGTCATCTTATGTCACCCCACCCAGTTCGCATGTGTGCACGTCATACTTGTAACTATTGGCGCACATCATACACTCGCTATAAGTAAGTTACCCTTGCAGCAGCCTACTGTAAAACGGGTAACGTTTGCGACAATAAATGTTTGCGTTTTACAAATAGAGACTGGTTTGCGCTGTTTAATGTTTGCGAGTCGTTCTACAGTCGTTCTACACAGTCGAGTCAGTCCTTGCACTGAACTTTACATGGCGCGAGTTTGCGTTGTTCAAAGTTTGCGATTCGGGGCCTCTCGCAAAATTCGCAAACATGTTTACGTCGCAATAGTTACCCGTTTTACAGTATATCAAACGCATCCTAGGACATTGTAGTCAGTGCTGTCTGATGATCGGCAGCGTGTGAAGCTCCAAGTAACAGCAGCAAGGCTTTATTTACCCTTCTCTATACCTGCTGTGTTCTCAACACAATTGCATACTGTATAAGTACAAATTTTCGTTCACGAAATCTTTCGTTAGATCACTCCACCAGCAGGCGTGTTACGTACTAACTTTCGTTTTTGGTCGAGGTCTGTCACCCCGAACGTTCAGAAAGAAACTTTTAAAGTTTGGTACAAACTTTAGTTATTTCGTGCCCCTGACGAATATAGCGAAAGTGAATTCCAAACGAAAATTTGTACTTATACAGTACATGTAGCAGGTGGTAACGCGAACGTGTGAACTTTATAAAATCTTGTAGGACGCATCACGCAGCTTGAACTTTACTCTACTTTATACCTGCAGAGCTTATTACATGAACCGTAGCAAGTTACTAGTAACACACACACATAGGCGCACATGCCTGTGTTCGGATAGGCTCACTCCCACTGACAGGCACATGCTCTTACAGGTGAAGCACTACCAAAGTTCTCATTCGACATGGTTAGCATTTTACCGTTCACGCTAAATCCAACGGTGCTCGTACCCAACACCCAAAATACCGTCGGTTTGGTATCGTTTCGACGATAGGAAGCTCTGTTTAGCGGGAGAATGAAACGGTAAGATTCCAACTAGAGTTACGTCACAAGTCGATCGTTGTGTCAGAAACCGAAATGCTAACCATGTCTTGAAAACACACAAAAAACGGTACAGGTCGACGGTCGAAGTGAGCGTGAATGGTAAAATGCTAACCATGTCTACTATGGCACAATCACAGATAAAATGAAAGCCTACAAACAGCATACAGGAACCATGAAACTGACACCACAAGACCCAGTCAAACACAAAGACTCTGGCAAACAAACTCATGTGCCTATATGTGTGTTACTATGGTGCTACATGAAAAAGGATGCTATGTGTATTCTAAACAATCGACGAGGAGACAATAGTCGTAAAATGGCAATAAATAAGATAAATTGTGCACTGATAACAACAGCAAAAATGAAGAAAGTTAAGTTCCATAACGTTTTCTTGTGACTTTCATCAGTGGAACGCCGTCACATAAAAATATAATAACTAAAACACACACTTATATACATGTGGCTAAGGGCCGGGTTCCACTGCGGCTCCGCTGCCCCGCTGCTCGTCTTTCGCGGCTTGAAACGTCATCATTACCATAGTGACCGCGGCTCGAGCTGGAGCAGCGAGTCCGTGGCTCACCACGAGCTTTTGCTACGATTCTTGACCAAAAACTGCGAGCCGCGGTCGCGGCTCGACCTGTTTCCCGTACTTTGCATTGTTCTGTACGCCAGAATTTTAAAATTCAAATTTTAATTCGTTGCGCAGGCCAGAACACAAGGATTTGTTTGATTTCGCGCGCGCGCAGGCAGGTGAAACGTCATCAAAAAGTGTGGACCACGACCGCGGTACCGCGAAAGGCGAGCGACAGTGGAACCGCGATGCTCCGCTGCATGCAGCCAAGTGTCGCGGAGCAGCGGAGCCGCAGTGGAACCCGGCCCTAATATGGTTTCAGGTAGAAATACAGCAGCCAGCAAGTACAAAAAGCGAAGTTTGCACCTTTGCAATGTGTGAATATAGTGTATGTGAGAAAGGTAGTGGCAGATGAATGTGATACTGTGTGAATGAATGTAATGGTGCGTGTGTATTACTTGAAGAGTGTGAGTGACACAACGTTTTCTTTCTGTTTACATAGCACAGGGTCACGAGTACGAATATACACAGCTTCCAACACCTGCAATTGCTTGAAGAAACGTGCGCAACGAATAACACTAAACCAGGAATCGTCAAACACCTTACGACATTCTGGACTGGACACCAAATGCTTGTACACTGCAGACTTCCTCTTGTCAACATCAAATTCCTCCTCATCACTACTCTCATCCTCCACCTCCACTCCAATGCCGCCGTCCATCCCATCGTCCTCGTATTCGTCATCATCAGTCTCCATCTCCTCGCGACACCGCTTCCCTCTCCTTGATTCGTTCTGTGCCGTGCTTGTGCTTCCTCCTGTGTCTCCTTGCCTTGTGTTCTCCACTTGTCTCAGTCATGCCTCTGCTAGTCTCTTGCTTCTCCTCGGTTCTGCTCTGTTTTCAAGTTGTTCCCCTTCCGCTATTACCGTTGTAGCAACATTCATCTGCCACTACCTTTCTCACATACACTATATTCACACATTGCAAAGGTGCAAACTTCGCTTTTTGTACTTGCTGGCTGCTGTATTTCAACCTGAAACCATATTAGCTACATGTATATAAGTGTGTGTTTTAGTTATTACATTTTTATGTATTTTTTATTTTTATGTATTTTTATGACGGCGTTCCACTGATGAAAGTCACAAGAAAACGTTATGGAACTTAACTTTCTTCATTTTTTGCTGTTGTTATCAGTGCACAATTTATCTTATTTATTGCCATTACAGTTGAACATCGATTATCCGCACATCGACTATCCGACCATTCGATTATCCGTAACAGTTTTTTTGGGCGCACGTGCCGTAGAGTACGCACTGTGCATGTAGTGAGCCATTCAAAAAATACGAAAATTTTGAAAAGTAAAAAGGTCGTGCGGCTAGTAATAACCACTGAAAGTGTGTGAGTGACACTTTTTTCTTATCCGGAACATTTGCCTTATCTGAACACCGCCTGACAGTTGTCTGCCCAGAGGTGGTCGGATAATCGATGTTCAACTGTATGTGTATTCTGAAAATTAATCGTGACAGCAAGAGTAAATAAACCCTCAAGAGTGTGCAACTCCCGCATACCCTGCTGCCTCGACAGAGTCAAGTTGACGTCACTTTTTATGATGCAATGCTCCTTGTACCAGTGATTTACGACATTAGCACGGGATACCCGTATCATACGTTTTTTCTTTGCACTAGCTGGGGCTTTGTCCACCACAGGTTCAGGATGCGCCTGATAATACGTGTACAGTGTGCATAGCATCATAATTAAACATGACGTCAAATTGAAATTCTGTTCGGACAGCACAGCACCCATACTGGAGTTCCACACTCTTGGGGGAGGGGGGGGGGGGGGGGGGGGAGGGGAGGGGGTAATGTGCTCTTGGTGATAGATATAGAACATTTGTAGGATGTACTATACCGATGGTCAGCTATACGCTGGGAATTATGTTAGTTTTGTACAGTGGTTTTCATCTACAGTAATCAAGAACATTGCAAGTTGAGTCTTTCGCCTCTTTTTCCCCTCACCAATGCAACCTGGAAAATGCGATATCACAGCATTATTCCATCCCCTCTAGTAATTTCAAAAGACAACGTCTAACCTTCTTCAGGAAAGGCAAAAACCTGTCACGAACTGACTTCTTGTGTCTGGCAGTGAATGCATGCTTTCGCAGGCCTTCTGCCGGATGAAACCTGCACAGCTCACACCGTTCATCGTCCAGGTCCTCGGCCATCTAGAAAAGCTTCAAATCGCGGCCTACATGATCGTTGCACTAGACCTACACGAACAGTATTGTAGCAAAGGCCTTATGAAATGCTGCAATAAAGATACTCGGCAACTCATACTCATAGTGTGAAGTGACAGAACCAATTACTGAATACAGTGTACATTGTTATTTTTTCAAACAAGCTGTTCAACAAGCATGTATCTCATTAATGCATTCTCAAGCTGTTTGGAAAGAAAAATTTCATAAAAAAATTCAAGCTCAGCTAGCTTGTTTGAATTTTTTTATGAAATTTTTTCTTGTGTCGTGATTTTGGACTAGTGCCTGCATGTGCCGTGTGCGCGCGGCTAGGCTACATGTAGTACTAGACTGAGTACTAAGCAAGTGTAAGTACGAGTAGTGAGTAGTGGCTAGCGCAAGGCGATTCCGAACCGCGTGGGGCGCGGCGCGGCCGCGCATGTCGCTATCTGCGCTGAGCCTGTAGTGTATGCGTGTGTTGCCGAACTTCTGACTGAGTTCTGTGCAATCTTTCTCCTTTCTATTCTTCTTTCTCTACAAAGAAGGCGGACATTACTTGTGAGCTCTGCACTTGTCGCAGCTAAGGTTGGAAACAACAGCCTACAAGAATGTCAACATCATCAGCTGAACTCGCGTGTGTATACGCTGCATTGATCCTCAATGACGATGGCGTGGAGATCACAGCGGAGAAGATCCAGACTTTGGTGCAAGCTGCCAAAGTCGAGGTCGAGCCATTCTGGGCTGGCCTGTTCGCTAAGGCACTGGAAGGCCGCGACGTCGGGGATCTAATCGGCAACATCGGATCGGCGTCTGCTGGACCTGTTGCAGCAGCTGCACCGGCTGCTGCTGCAGCAGACGAGAAAAAGGAGGAGAAAACGGACGAAAAACCTGCCGACGACGATGAAGATTCAGATGACGAATTTGGCGGACTGAGCCTATTCGGTGATGATTGAGCAAGCACCACCTGTTGCGTCGACGGCACTGATCAGATGCACCACAGCACCGCTGTATCTCTAGACCATTATACCATCCCTGCTACTACTAGTACTTTAGGATTGATTCAGACCTTACATCTTCCATCCCTGAATATTTCCTGAATGGATCGGTGCAGCGTATGCTCGTGAAACCGGAATACTGGTTGGTCTGGCGGTGCGTGTGCGTGCGTGTCTGTGTATATGCATCTGTTGAAGGTTGGTGGGCCGGGGTGCATATGGCCGCTGTACATGTATGTGTAGGTTTAGGCAACGTGCGAGAGTGTGCGATTCCCGTGCTGGGGAGCAAGGACGACAGTCATTGGCGGCTCTGCTCTACGGCGTGTGGTGTGTGTGTGTGTATGTGTGTGGTGTGTGTCACATGGTGTGTTTTACTTATTAGTTTTGTGAGTAGCTCAGGCTACATTCACATGGTCCATATCCCCATATGGCCATATGGCTGAATCCTGACGTATTACCAAGGTAACAGTCCGGGGGGATTTGAGTCGCCAATAGGGACCTCAGTACCATTATATCAGGGTTCTAGCCAGAGAAGGGTAGGGGGCGCAGCGCCCCTCCCCTGTGAAGTGCCCCCCCCCCTCCACTCATTTTCCGTTTTTTGTGTTTTTAATGCCATTCAACAAAAATGCAGTTGATAGCAAGTACTACAATTCTGGTAGAGGGTTCATAAAGCCTTAAAGGCACATTTGTCTAGGGTGAAATCAGGTCACGGTTCGCCCCGTACGTTGCATTTCGGATTGCCAGACAGTTATTTTGAAAATGGGTTACGGGGTCATTGTTTTCCCTGCCCCCCTCTCTACCAGTTTGACTTGGCTAGAACCCTGACCCCTGGTTATGTACTCTTGTATTTGCTAATACAGTTGAACATCGATTATCCGCACATCGACTATCCGACCATTCGATTATCCGTAACAGTTTTTTGGGCGCACGTGCCGTAGAGTACGCACTGTGCATGTAGTGAGCCATTCAAAAAATACGAAAATTTTGAAAAGTAAAAAGTAAAAAGGTCGTGCGGCTAGTAATAACCACTGGCACTGAAAGTGTGTGAGTGACAGTTTTTTCTTATCCGGGACATTTGCCTTATCTGAACACCGCCTGACAGTGTCTGCCCAGAGGTGGTCGGATAATCGATGTTCAACTGTACTAGAATGGTAACCAATGCATACGTGTGCGTGCATGCTTGTATGTGGCATACCATGTTACAGGTAGATTCTTATTGTTAGATTGACGGCATGAAACAAGGTGGAGGACACTGTGTTCGGAAACTGTCAATCTAACAGCGTGAACTATAACAAGGTTTATCTAATACGGTAATATTAGTTCTGAACTAGTATTGGGTTTTATAATACCAGGTAGATTCTTGTACAGTGGAACCACCCTTATCCGGACGTCTCGGGCTCAAACTCGTCGATAACTCTGACATACACTACAGCCATATTATTATTATTACATGTATTATGGAGGTTGTAGTTTGGAGGCGGTCAAAATAGTTTCGCAATCTATAACTTCGCATGCAAAGACGCAAATCCACACAATCAAGTAGACACTTCCTTTCATCTATCGAACGTTTTCTTTCCCTGCTCTTCAGGGTTGTAGAGGGAATGTTGGGAATTATTTGGAAAACACAACTTTAGGGTTCACGGCTTGCCACTAAAAGCACCCGTCACGTGCGCCTCCATTTTGGATTATGGACGCGCGCTACAGGCCGCGACATGACAGCGCCTATCGAAGTAAAAAAATATCGACTCGAAGTCTAGCCGGAGAGCGTACATTTTGAATTTTTCCTTGGCTTCAGTGGCTTCACTTCACTCGGGCTTTGCATTTTTCTGACTGACCTGGACTTGATGATGGCGGCGGTGGCGGTCTTGGCGAAAGATCCAGTTCCATCTGAGACACTCTGTCGTCTTTTCTTATCTGCTGAGGTTCTGGCAAAGCGCAGCTGCATCGAACCCGACTAGATGTAGCTGCACGCATCCTTTGTTTGCCCTGCAAATCTCGATCTGTTGCTCTTCTTGCTGTTTGGCCGCTGATGCCATGGAAGAAAATATTCTTCCTGTAAAGAGGCCGAAACTGAGCTAGGGCACGTCAAGATATGTAGGGTATACAAAGAAAAAGAAATGTCATGGTCGTTTCAGCAGCTCACGACAGCCAACACGCTCCATCGTCGGGATTGGAAGTATCCAGCACGGCTGTTCCGAGCGCTGCTGCTCTTGTTATTCTTCTTCTTCAGAAATTCTCCACACCTTGTCGGCCAAAGTACGCGCGCGTGCACGGAAAATAGATGCGCTGAGCCGTTTCTTGTTCGATTTTGACAAATAATGGCTTGTTGTTTTGCTCTCGACCTTGGCTATCCTTCTACCGTTCAGTATTTTACGGAAACGCAACGGCTCCCCCTGTTTTTTTAGCCGAACTTTGGCCAAAGTTACTGGAAAACCCGGAACTCGTTTGAAAAAATACGAACGGTGGAAGTCTTGGAACGTCTTTCGTGCGTGTGGATTCAAAAATTCAGGCAGTTTGAGCCAACCGTAATGAATCCCGTAGAGTTGAAAGTGAGTGATATTGATGGGAAAATGCGATTTGAGCACTGACCGATTGTGTGGGACAGTATATGCACGCGCCTGTCACGTGCATGATGTAGCTGGCGACGCTAGCATGCCAATCCGTGAACCCTAAACTTGTAAGAAAACATTTGATAGATGAAGAAGGAAGTGTCTACTCGATTATAATGGAAGTTATGCACATTATGGCATGGTGGGGAGTCAGCGGAGCCGCTTATGGGCAAGAGTACATAAAACTGAGTACTCTTGTCTTGACACTTGCGTACAGTGCGAGTCGTCGGTTGCCATGGTTTTGCTTGAGCTACATGTACAGTGCATGCATTGTGCTGCGCTGTTGCTTTGTCAAAGCATGTCAACCAGGGAGTCGTAAATACTGTATTTTACGACTCCCTGATCTCAACTGATTTGACGAACTGAGTTGCATCACCGTTGCATCACCGTCTGACAGCCCTTCCGAATGCCCCGGGCTCCATTGGCCATACAAATGCAACACTTCTGCCACGATGCTGACCCAACTCCAAATGTTGTGTGTCCGTCAATATTGCTTTGCCAGACCATAGCCATCCCGTCACTCGTTTGCAGCAAAACATCGCGCAAGCACATGTTTGAATCAGACAGACTCGCGGTCTAAATAAGCGGTCGCATGGCCCCAGACAAATGTGCGGACAGCTATTACTGGCTTGCGCAAGGGGGAAATGATATGTACACAGTCGTCAACACTCAAGACAGGAGAGAGAACAGAAAAGTGCCAAGAGGGCAAACAGAAAAGTGCCAAGAGGGCAAACAGACACATGAATGAAAAGCTAAACTACAATATATACAAAGCGCCAGACGAGACAGGAGCAAAGCAGCACAGCAGGTAGATAAAAATCACCAGAGAACAGTAGCCACTCTAAATGCCAGTGACAATAAGTTCCTCTATACTCCAGTCCTCGTGACTACCATCTGGCAAATAGCGGCGAGTGATGAATGGGATTTTACGAGCCCTGAAGAACAAGAATAACAAAACAGCCGTCAAGTTTTAAAAGTGACAAGTTTGCGAGTCTGCTAAAAATAATAATAATTATTATTAAGAACTATGCAAAGAATCACACGACGCTCCTGCGCCAAAGAACACGAGGGCACAGGTATGAAAATTGGTTAAGGTAAATCCTGAAAATAGCTTTTTACTTCAACAAAGTCACAGCTGGCGCTACTCTTATTTTCCAGTCTGGCTGTTCTTCGAATTGCAAGCTTACTGCACGCCGCCCATTGCCGGATTGTGTTGCACATACGCCGCATACCTCTGTGAACTTATTACAACAAATATATCAACTAGTGGTTGCGACTTCGGCGATGATTTTTTAGGAATGGGTTCAAGTGTCAAGGCAAGTTGGCGGAATAGCGCGAGCTCCAGTGTGGGAGCAAACCCATTCCTGAAAAACAATCGTTTTCGACGTTCGTAGGGTTTGGTGTGAATTGATGTTGCAGGTCGTGCTAAAGCAGTGCAACATTACATTCGTATTTGTATTTATGGATTCTACATGGCTACCATTACCCGTCAAAAATTAAAAGATGTAATAATAATTATAATCCGACATGAATATGCTTATAGCAACTCCTAACTTATTATGCAGACCTGCAAGCCACCATACAACCAAGCTAGACCCAGCTTACAAGTGCCAAGTACTCCTCCACTGTGCTAACCGTTATCGTACACAGGGAACTATAGTGACACTTACTTCAGCTCTTTAGTGGCGATAGCGAGGGGGTCGGTTTCACCCTCCAATTCCACCATGATCGGAGCATTCATCCTAAAAAAAAGCGGCACAATAAAAAAAACTCAACACC
Organism: Sycon ciliatum; assembly: GCF_964019385.1. Lineage (NCBI taxonomy): Eukaryota > Metazoa > Porifera > Calcarea > Leucosolenida > Sycettidae > Sycon > Sycon ciliatum. The sequence continues at coordinate 30,233,247 of NC_088646.1, forward strand.
AAGGACAACCAGCACGCATGAAGGGAAAGACCACGGAGAATGCATGAAGTCTGAAATGGAGACCACTTTCTTCGCAGTGATTTTCCTCAGCTGCAGAAGTAAGACGGCATCATCTAAATCAATAGTCAGAACAGCAAAGGTGATCAACCCCTTCCTTCTCGTGTTCATACACAGACCACACAACGCAGATTTCAAATCCATTAGAGATTCATAAAATTGTTATTCGGCATCGGCCACACACAAACACCCACACCCACGCATGCACATGCGCACATGTGAACACTTTCAACAGTAGTATTACATATACCAGTAGTATTACTTTGCCCCAAAGGAATGTGCAGTCAATATTTACGATGCAACAGTACTTACGAAATCTGTAGAGCTCTGGTGCCGAGTACACGTGCACGCTCATATTTAGTCATGTAAGGCGTGGTGACACGCTTGCGAGGCTCTCCATTGTCACCGGCGACAGCAGCTAAAAGCAATCACGCATTCATACAAGTATTACAAGAAGGCTCTATCAAAGTAACAATACATTTTTAAATATAAAATTACACACACCAACACTGATGCCAATTTCATTACTCAGTCAGCTGTCAAAATATTTTCCAAAGAATTTCAACCCATTCTCTTCAGTAGACATGAGAACGAAGCAAAGAAAGCAAGAACAACCCGATAGACACAGCAATAGAAATCCTGAGCGGAATGGGTCGAAAACTTTCTGAACATGTTTCTACACAGTTATCTGAATAATGATAACAGCATGTGTGATTTTTTTTAAAGCTTTGCCTCCTAAATCTCATCTTCCTATATCCCTGCTCAAACAATATATTGCACATGTATCATGAGTCATGACACTTGCAATTTTCGACCTCCATGCATTCAGTGAAGATATTCCAAGCCGAAATGGCAATATTTTGATAATGCATTGTATACGAATGCTATACTATTCTGTATTCCACACAAGCACTGCATGCTGAGATGGACAGCTGTGGCAACTAGGGGTGAAACGACTGGCCCAAATTCCTCGACTAGGTTCAATCCTATCGACCGGTTATCGACTGACAGTGCCCTCACATATGAACACAAGGACACAAGGACACAAGGACACAAGGACAGCATATTTATGCTTACATACAGTCAAACCTGGTTTTAGCGACCACCCCACAGTGCAAGCAAAAGCGGTCGTTAAAGCCAGGTGGTCTTTAGAACCAGGTCCTAGTGTCTGTGTAGAACTGTCGGTGCATGGAAAGACGGTCGTTAAGAGCAGGCGGTCGCTAAACCCGGAGGTCGCTTACACCAGGTTTTACTGTACGTGCATATGCATGGCACACACCTATGCACAAGCAAACAGAAGCGCAATATGAGCACATTGTAGGTTCCAACGTTTGAACGGACCCATGCGTAATGTGTTTTGCACCGTTCTTGTACTCGGCTGTGTGTTAAAGCGAAATGGATTCAGGTGCCAAGTGTCCTTCACAGCACATGGCCTGAACTCGCAGGACAAGTGCATGAACTACAATGTACTTCTGGGCATTCATTTTAATATATGTGCGAGTTGATAAGGGGTTTCCTTCTATCAACTCAACCTTATTGACTGGCCAGTCGACTCAGTCGTTCCACCCCTAGTGGCAACACATCATTCAGAGTGGAAATCAACAGCTTCTGCATCCACTTCCAAAGCACGAACCCTCAACATTTCGAGGTACAGTGCTAGCTGCAACTTTGGATGAGTATGCGAAGAAGCAAACGGTTCTAAACAAAAAAATACCCCACCCTGAATACAGGGGAACCTGTCATAAAGGGTAAATCTACCTGGGGATGGGGCAGCTTTTAGCAGCCCCCCCCCCTTGAAATACAAGCTTGCACCTCTAAAAAGAGGACATAACTATTATATTATAGGAAATGAGAACAGCTTAGGCTCAAAAGTATGATCTCTTGAGTCTCTACCTTTCCCAGGTTCCACTGTACATGTACTAGTATCCCCCCAAACACATGAACAATATGAGACTACTAGTATATACGAGCGCTTATGATCAACAGCTGACCACTTCATCAAAATTCAAAATTTGAATTTTCATAAGCTCACGTTCCATGGATCCAGAAGGTAACAATTGACACGACTGCAGACTAGCAGACTACAGACCCACTCTTCAGCAGTTTTTTTGGACTTACCAGACTGCAAGATCTCTACATTTGCCTCTGCTTGGTCCTGGTGAGCACGACGAAGTCCATGATAACTCAGTCAGCAATTCTTGAGAAAATAGTCTCAGCAACCAAGACACACTTACCGCAACGTCCTCAAAGTCATGATCTTCGTCATCATCTTCGGGAAAGTCATCCCCAAAGCTATTCAGCAAACAGATTGCGGAAGTAAGTCACTAATCTAGGCCAATCCAGCTTGCAAATCAGCAAACTTACTCGATGTTGTCGTCTTCATCTGCCATTTTTTGAAACTGAAACTTCTGTTTGCTGAATGATTACGTATGTATTTCGAATCACGCGTGCACGTGCATGTAGATCTACCATGTACCATGTACCATTCGGTATACAGTACCATGCCAGGCCATGCCATGCTGCATGTCAGTTACCATGGTTACGCCACGTGCAGGTGGTGCACGTGGCGTCGTTTTCTTCTTCCTGAGAAAATGAGAATCAGAATCTACTTTTTTTCTGCTATTCGACTTCGAGCTTCCTGGCTTGTTGACTGTTGTGGGGTACTCACAGCTCGGAGTGAGGGTAACAAGGATGCAGTTTACAGGGTTATGCCTTATGGGCCGTTACACGCCCGATTGGTTGAGAGACTCACCTACTCTCCCCTGACTCACTTGTGAGGTCTGCATTCGCCACTAAGGTGTGCAAGGCATAGGCATAGTGGTGGCCTGCGGAAGCGAAGGCTAGTTTGTGTGTTTCTGAACATTCAAGCGATGCCAACGCGAATCCCGCGAATTATTATTATTATTATTAGTTGTGTTGGAAGTTTTCTTGAACTGGTACATACATATGTACATGTAGTTGGTGTTTGGCTGTTGTTCAGGCCCTGCCAGGATATTGACTTAGTCAAGCGAGCACCATCATGGGTGATAGCATGGTGTCAGAGCTGATTGATGACACCAGCAAATCGTCAGGCAAAATCAAGGATCCTCGCGATTGTATGCCTTGTCGGTTGATTGGCGCTGGCGGTTGCTGGGCTTTAGCAGGGATAATCATGTATCAAAGGGGCCAGATAGAGAAGTCACGGAGAATGGGACGTGCAGGGATGCTGCTGGGATTCTCAGGTCAGCAGATCAGATGATGCACCTCAACGTGTTTATTTTAACAATTATTTATTTAAACAATCGTCGAGGAGACAGTAAGCGATGGTCAAATGAAACGTGAAATACAGGGTAGACGTCTGCATTTCGTGGCAAAAGTCTGGGTGCGGCTTATACTCCGGAAAATACCGTAAATATTCCGTTATGTGGTCACTATGAAATTTGTCGACTTCACGAAACACGAAGCTGCACTGTAAAAGAAAAGGGGGTTTGTCAACAACGGACAACCGCTCTATTCAGCTGCTATTCACTCCACTCATTGTGCTGTGTAATACGCGACCGAGTGACAAGGCAAAACTGGTTCAGTCTCTCCGACTCAAAACACAAGTAGTAGTCTCAGGGAACAATATTGCACGGAAAGACAAACGTAAGTAACACAGAACTAAGTAGTTAGTTAGACAGAAAAACAAAACTGAAACGGAAGGGAAGACTAAGCAACAACAACTGAACCGGGAAACAGAAAGACGGATCCATATAACTGTCCCTGCGGGAATTTGCGGAAAAAACTCTCGAAAACATGCGCAAGAAATTGCGGCAGAAAGTACTGTAAGGCCACACGTTTTTATTTCTATGTTTCTCGTCACCCGAACGCATACGATTCAGGAGTCTGGAAGAAAAAAAGAAAAAAAACTGTGCTGCACTCACTGTGGATGTGGGGACCAGCACACTCATGCACATGTACATAATGTGGCCTGGCCTGCGCGACACATGATGCGAGGTCGGCATTTTTTGTGCGCAATCTAGCTGCACATGCACAGATTGTGATAGAAGCTCCTACCACATGGGCACATACTAGTTGCTAACTATGGATGCTATTTTGCATGGTGTATTGGTGGATTTTAGTGTGAACAAAGGTCTAGTAAACTTTTTTTATTTTTTGGTCATTTGTATTTTTTCCACCTCTCACATACGTTTTTAGATTTTCAGGTGACGAGAAACATAGAAATAAAAACGCGTGGCCTAACAAAAAATGCGACGAAAAGTGCGGAATGATGCAGAACTTGCCAGGAATTCGGGGAATTATTTGCAGAAAATTGCGGATTTGGGCCAAATCACGAAATTTGTTGCATCGTATATCTGCTCAGGAGTCGTACTGTGCAAATAACCTACATGATCATATAGAACTGCGTGAAAAGTGCATAAAAATGTGAGATATAGTGCAGAAAACAACAAAAAACGCGGGAAATCGCGGATTTTGCTGAAAATCGCGGGTTTGGGCCAAAATCGCGAAATTTGTTGCATCCGTGGAATCGCGATTTCCTGGAGGGACAGATATAAGAGATTGAAGTCCAGCTACAGTTCCGAGCGCTAGCTAGCGATCTCTACGAGGTGAATAGCAATTTCTGGACATGAAAGTAAAATAGAACCCCCCTGGCTGTGTGTTTTACATTTTTCATATCTTTTTGTATCTATTGTATGGCCTAATCCTTCACCTTTCCAAATATGTTACAATTGCACATGCTGTGATCCCAGAGACTCTATAGCAGGACGTTTTCGACAGGCCAATTTTTTGGCCTAAATTTCAGTGTATGGAATTCTGGACATGAAAGTAAAATAGCTTCAAAAGGCATCCTATACTGCACCATTTTCGTTATTTTTTCTATTGGTGGACTGCAGTTGGCCTCTTCACACTTCCAGCCAACAGGTCCAAGACTATACAGCGTCTGAAGTGGAGTGCACATGGGGAAGCCAACGATTCGTCCATTACTTCTTATTTTACACAAAATTCAAAATTCTCATGCGACATAGTACCACAAAACTCGTTGAAATGCCTCACAAGCGAAGGCTATCAACAAGGCACCGACACGAGGAGAAACTACAACAACCCAGCTGTCAACTACGGCAAGAAAAAACTTCATCAACCTGACTGACTTGACTCTACACGCGACGAAAAATTATTTTACTCGAAATGTCCAGAAATGTACAATGTCCAGAAATAGCAATTCACCTCGTAAGGGCGCGTTTGGTTGGTACGAACTAGAACAGGATTCGCCAGAACAGCGCGTTTGGTTGGGACTGCACCTGTTCTGGGTCGGCCAGAACATGTTCTGCTTGCTCCGGCCTCGAGGCCGGAGCAGACCGAGCAGTTTCACTTTTTCACAGTGAAACCTGGCGGGAACAGCGATTTTGGTCCCAAATGATCACGTGCATACCTTTTTTTTTACGCTTTTGGGTTGGACTCGTCGTACCGCACACAGTGACCATGGTGACCCATACACATTTTGAAGAATGCACCAAGTTTGGCATACTTTTCACAAAAATATGCTCTGTTTCTGGAGTACCGTTTGGTTGGCATGAGGCTGCTCCATGTGCACCAGCTGCTCGGTCCTGTTCTAAATCGTACCAACCAAACGCACCCTAAATGAAAGCAAGGGACCGGATGGTGCCAGAAATAAAATAGTGCAGTACATAGTAATACATAGTGGTTTGTGTAGGAGAAAGTCCGTCTACTACATGCTGATTTACTTGAAACTAATTTTTCAAGTAAAACCAGCACAATGAATAGCAGCTGAATAGAGCGGTTGTCAGTTGACACCCCCCCCCCCCCCCCTTTCTTTTCAAGTCCCCTGTGTGCATTATTAGATACAGTAAAACCTGCTCTAACCGGACGACGCCCTGGCCTTGGTGCAGCGGAAACTCTCCGGACACGATTCTATTTGATCCGGGGATGCACACTCGGTCCACTGCACTTTGGTACATGGAAATTTGTCTGGTCAATGCAGGAGTCCGCTTGCTACACGGTCCGGCAAACACAGGTTTTACTCTATACGGGAACATGTAATTCACTTACACTGCTGCACGTAAATAGAGAATACCGGTACTATACTTTATGAAGCCAGTAACAGAACCAGCCCCTATGCTGCGTACTAGTGCAATAGTGTGGGTGTTGTCGGCTTTGGTAGACTGGTGAATGGAATCTGCCCAAGGAAATACTATACATGTGATTGGATCATAGGAGATAGTTAACAACTACAGTCAGGCCTCGCTTATCCGGTCCTCTTTTATCCGGATCCCTCGCAATCCGGAAGAAAATCGTTGGTTACCGATTTACAGCATATGCCATGCATACATACAGTATGTGTGTTCGGTTATCCGGTTCCCTCACCTATCTGGATATTTTTGTGGAAAGCGGATGTGTGCGGTTATGCGAGTTCTGACTGTAATACTATCACATACGGTCGTGTAGTGCGGCTCAATATGTCGCATTGTTGTGCATTCTTGTGTTGTTCACTGCAGTTATGGTGGCCTTGGGAGGATATCGTCTGGTCAACTAACTCGAGTTCTGTCCGGTACGTAGCCCTACCTAGCATCATGTTAATGTGAAATGTCAGTCACAACATACTGGCTGTCCTGCAGTGCATTTCTCTCCGCTGGATGTAAAAACAAACGTTTCACACGAGGCAACGTGTGATGTCATCAGTTAAATGTTCCATGATTGCGCTCGTTGTTCATTGGAGGTTTACACAATTACTTGTGTAGAATACGTGTAGGCTCCTCCACTCGGAACTATCTAGCATGCACCACTTGACGCCGACTGGCTGTATAGACATGTCAACACGCAGTACCAGTACTGCCATGACCCGTACTACAACACAGCTGAATAATCAGCAAAGCATGTACATGTACTGCACACATATTCAAGACTAATAGAAAGATAATTATATGAATCATGTATTCCAACGTCGTGATATTGTTGTGGAGATAGTATAGAGGGTTTTGTAGCCCTTCTCTTTCCTCCTCTGAGTAAGTATGTAAGTACAATGATAAGAAAAACCTACATTCAGAATGATAAAGATTTATTTAAAAAATAGTACTATTATTCCCCTGATAAAACATAAATGCTACATGATTAAGGAAAATCACCAAGTCCACGATAAAAAATCTCAAAATTTGTTGAAGAAAAATCCCAAAGAACCATACTAGTACATCATATGCACACGAAAACAGGTAACAAGACAAACCATGATAGTCAACGAGTCGGTTTAGCATCAAGGGTATCTCAGGGCTTACAACTTGAGTTCACAATGCATTGTTGGCATAGCAGCATCGTGTGTGTGAGTTTCGGCAGCAAGCGTACAATTTTAATCACTAATGAAACCTGGGCTAGTGCTGTGTTCGGCATGATGCAACATAAAATACACACACACACACACACGCACACACACACACACACACACACACACACACACACACACACACACACACAAACACACACACACACACACACACACTTACACAACTAAGGTGACACATGCGTACAACATAGACCTCACTGCGTGTATGCTGACGATGATCTGGCTACCCTCGTAGCTAGATCACTTCTTACTGACCTTGCGGATGTCATCGACATTGTTGGACAGTATTGCCATCAACATGTCTAGAGGGTCCATCAGCGTTCTCTGCGTCCACTTTGGAATAGTGTCACGGGGATGCTTGAATCCCAGCATCTCTATAAGCCACTCGAACGGCGGGTTTTGAAAGTGAACACTCCCTGGGGCCCAGGAGAGCAGCTGGAGCTGCGGCTGAAGCTGCCAGTGCGTGGTGGAGTAGGTGCGGTGAGAGTCGACCTCTCGCGTCGGAGACGGCGCCTCGCCAGTCTCGCTCTGCGAGCGGGTGCTGCTCGGTGCTGCACTCCCGCTGCCCCGACTGCTCTGGTCCGTCATTGCTGGCACATAGGAAACAAGCCCAACACATACACATCAATTCAGTTCTGTACGACAGTGTCAACACCCACCTGAATAATCTTTTCCAAGGTGTTTACTATTTAGAGCAAAGACATACACTGAAACCTACACCACCAGAGTACAACATGATCGTATTGACCGATTTGACAGAACAGTCCAGTGTAAAATGGAACAATGGGAAGGCTAAGCTAAGTCTGCCGAAACAGCCATGCATGATCACTCTGTAATGCACATTCAGGCTTCCTGCAGCCAGATGACTATGCGAGTAACTCACTTCCGGCTCTCTCGATGTATCCCATTACAAGCTTGCGTAGGAAAATGTACAGGCTGACGTCGGTAGCAACCAGGAGAGGCGTTTTGAACGTGGAGTCAAACTGGCAGAAGACAGCCAGCTGAGGAATGAAGTCTTGCTGCGTCTTGCCGAGCTGCTGGATGTGTTTACTGGTGTCCATCCACTGGTCAGTGTCTACGGTTAGTACGAACGCTGGCAAGGACAGGACTACGTTGGCTTGCGGCAGGCGATGCGAGTCTTGCTCCTGGACGCTGCTGCCACTGCTGCCACACGGCTTGACGTACTTAATCCAGTCGCTGACCGTGTCTCGCTGCGTCGGGCAGTGGCTACGCTGGCGTTGTACATGCTGCACCAGCAAGCACCTCTGCTGAGGGTTGGTGGCGCTCACCGTCAGGCCCGACTCCTGGCCATGCCGACTGCCCACGCGCAGCATCTCAGAGCCGAGGCGTACACGCAGCGCCTGGGTGATGCAGTGCGTGCCGCGTGAGCCCAGCTCTCTAGTTACCTGCAGACCAGTGCAGTGCACACAGCATGTACATGATTGTGGAGATTACTAGTTACCTGCATACCAGTGTGGTGCACACAACATGTACATGTACATGATTGTGGAGATTACTGGCTGCCTGCATACCAGTACAGTGCGTATCGGTTACAGTGTGGTCGTATACAAGAATATACTGCTTACAAGAATGAACACTCATTTTTTCATAATCATAACACATATTTTATGTGTATATTTATTCTTACAAGCAGTATTATCGCATCAAGTAGTAGAATATATCGGCCCTAAGAATGGATTTTGTGTAGCAAAATATGCCAGATTAGTGCAAAGTGTATCGCCTGTAGTAATAACATCTGTGCTCTGTGCTCTGTGCATACTCAATACAATAATATTCAACACAAAAAGAGAGTTATGTCCAAGGGAGCATTGGAGAATCACTTTTTCTGTCCAGTCGGACTCTTTCTTCCGACTTCTCTCGTATCCGCTGCTCCGCAGTCGCCTAGCACGACCGCGAGTCTGATTGATCCGTGTGTACGTGTATCATGTGTAGGTGTCCACATGCCAAACGTGCGCGCATACATGTACATGTATGATGTCACACGTGCATATGATATGTCACACGTGATTTATCGTGTGTAAGAAATATCGGCAATAAGAATCAAATGTCGTTTTCAAACACCCACGCTATAACCGATACCTACTGTATAATGCAGACAATATGTACATGAAGGAGTTACAGCGTGACACGTCGGCGTGCACCACCACTGACTCACTGTATACATACTTGTATTGTGGTAACGTCAGATGCATACGAGACAATGAACATGTTTCAGCACCGACTGGCGCATCTTAAAATGGCAGCAACTCCCTGGCACTGAAGAGCAGTATCCTGCATGTCCCTGACCAGCACTTCAAAGAGCAGTATCCTGCATGTTCCTAACCAGCACTTCAAAGAGCAGTATCCTGCATGTCCCTAACCAGCACTTCAAAGTAAATGCAGTGCGTGTGTGGTATACCTGGCCTGTTTTCTACTACAAGCAGGATAGTGAATGCTATATAGCTGCAGCATCGCCATCATCCCCACCACCGGCACTTATCCTCGAGCGTGACTGGTATGTTTGCTTGTGTTTTGTCACGCAGGTGCACGTGCTGGCCCACTCAATGCAATCTCAAACACACAAGTCTGACAGCCAGTCTCTAATACGTTACACACAAACAGGAAGTGCGATGGAGAGAACACAATCAACGAAGCTATGCCTGTCCGGTGATCCCACACACGCAACAGGCAGCTATCACTTACCACATCTTCCATGGATGTCTTCTCCATGAACGACGCGCTGAAGTCGATCTGTAGCGGCTGACACCACTGGAACACGGCCCACTTGGACTCGCGGAAATTGCCGCCGTGGAACGCCGCCACCAGCAGCTGATTACCTTGCAGCAGTACGTGGGCAGTCATGTGTTTAGGACGAGACTGGCCAGCCACGCTGTCATCCTCGTCGCCACGATCGTAATGAGCAGCAGTGGCTGTGCCGTGATGAGCTGCAGCCGGCGAGGCAGTGGCATTCTCGTCGGACTTCATGGCGTCGCGGATCAGCCAGTACCAATGGAAGTGATTGCTTTGACGGCGGGTAGCTGACAGTACATCATACAAGAACAGAATAGCCTCAAAGAGCTGCTGGTCCAAACTCTGTGTGTGTGTGTTTTGAAGTGTGTTTCTTTATCTGAACCATCTGTATTCGACTAACAGTTACCACTGAGACCATTGCAAGTGTATTTCACGTGCATGCTTTATGATGCCGTTATTTCATCTCTCTTCTACTTCGAAGAGTACTAGTTTAGGAAGGGTGCCAGCTTTCATAGACGTATGCCCGTGCTGAGTTGCAACACGCTTTTTTCTCGCGTACTGCATACACGATGATGAATAAATCATGATGTCTGAAAGGTGACCGAGAAGTATCTCTTAATTTTGCTTTCTAACGTTAGTTTGTACACTAAAACTACGTATGTACATTCGTAACATATACTTCAGCACCAGAAGTTCTCTGTAGACCTAGGGCATGTCTGACTGTCATGCACTGGACATATTTGTACATGTATGGTGTATGCTTGTACTGGTCATAATACCGTAGAAGGACGTATTTGATGTTCACTGAAAGGATTGGGCAGTGTGCAGCAAAATGCTAGAACTGCTGAGAAATAGCAGTTTCCCAGTAACAGTTAGTCGATGAGACAGACGTATGCATATTGAAACAGACGTACTAGTATGCATATTGAAACAGACGTATGCATATTGAAACAGACGTATGCATATTGAAAGTATCAGGCAGGGAGTCGTGAGTGGACTTGTATACTGTAAACTGAGGATATCACTTGAGGGCAACACAGTGATGTCAATGTAACAGTTACCTGGTGTTCCGGTCTGCGCTCGCAGAGAAGAACGGTGGTGGCTGTCCTGCGTGGGGAACAGCGATCCCAGAGCTCGCTTGATAGCCTTGCGCTGCTGCTCAATGAATTCGGACAGGCGCAGGCTGATGTTGATCATGCTAGGAATCGTATTGCCACTGAGGATGACATCCACCTACAGGGCACACAGCCAGTGTCAGCATTCATACCACACTCATACCATAGTCATACCACTGTCTAAACAACAACAACAAAAAACACCATGCTTGCACTTCAGTGAATAGAGGGCTCGTGCTTAGACCGAATACGTCATAACAGTAACAGTTCACTCCTGCCTGCTGCGCTCTTTCGTACCAGCTGGAGTGATTTCATCGGCTCATGGTGCTCTCTCTCTTATGCCTTTCTCTATTTTTCTTGGCGCGCTTTGTCTGCGCAGACGCCGAGACCACCACGGTCGGCCGAGCAGCAGGGGCCCGCCACCACTTTCCGCATTCATTCGGGAGCATAGTGGACTTAGGCCGATACTGGTAAGGCCATCAGACACAACGGTCAAACCACAATTCAAGGACGCATAGCAACATACCGCACAACTTGTGTGGCTCTAAAGATCAAAAGATCGATTGGTGGGGAAGCTAAGCAAACATGAATCGTGAAGAATCGAACGTCTCAATACTACAGTACAGTACTTCGACCAAGACATATAGATGGAAAAATAAGCAGCATTAAACAAGCAGCGCTTCTCACCTCGTGCTACTGGTGCGTTCGGATGACGCCATTCATTACTTCAGTGGCAAAGTTCAATAAAGTACGTGTGAGTTTTCTGAGTAACCAGCTGTAATATCACACTTTTACGACGGGGTAATCCATGCATGCACTACACCAGGATACGTTTTTCTGAAACCGCTCCCAAAGCGGTTTTTATAATTACATGTACATGTATGTGTAATGGATATTATAGCGTAACTTGTAGCTTTTTGGTCCTCTTTTTGTCTTACAAATTAATCCTTGGCTCTCCACCTGAGTCAAAATTAGTAATTTGAAAATTCGAATTTTGTCGTGAAACAGGCATGGTGAATACTCTGGCAAAATTAGATGTCTTCTTCCTTTTCAGTCGGGTTTTCGGCGATTTCTAGTTGCCATTGGATACTAAAACTACCATGGAGTCGTGCCTGACCGAGCCGCGTGATCACGAGCCAGCGTTATCGACTGGTGCATGTCGATGTATTCATTATTTTTGAAATTGTCCAAAAAACAACTGTTGACGCTTTGGGTAACAAGAAACATTCAGCTCATCCTAGAAAACGACCCAAACTATTCCTTTGCCAGGGAGTAGCTAGCGCTGCTGCAGCTGAGCAACTGTCTGAGTCGGATGCTGCTGCTTCTTCCTCAGCGTCCCGGCGCAAGCTGAGTTTGAGTGTTCCTTCATGGATAGCTGTAAGCGACTCATCGAGCTGTGACAGCAGCTCAAACTCCTCGAGCTTTCGAGCTGTGACAGCAGCTCTAACTCCTGAGCTGTGACAGCAGCTCAAACTCCTCGAGCACAGAGAGCAGGATTCATCCAGTAAGCGCTGTGATAGCATTGACTCGGAGAGTGGCCCGGAGGGAGAACATGGTTCTTGCGCTGGTTTACTGTCCGGTTGTCGCTTAGCAGACCTGACCCGCTTACAATCACTTATTTCTGACGCGTGTTTGAGCAAACTTTGTGGCAGTAGTGGCATGGTAGTCAATGAGACGCAGCGTTCAGGTCCAGCTAGTATAGTCAGTATTTGTTGCTCAAATAATGAGTGCACTCTGCGTGTAGAGCTTCCATTGGCGCCAAAGAACAATCAGTATGTTTTTGACTGCAACAGGCAAAGTGTTCTGGCTGCTAGATCAATTGGCCGTGGCCACAGTGGACTACGCCGATTCTGCGGCGTCATGAATCTTCCACCGCCTGTTTCTAAGGCTGCATTTTAAGTTTTCAATGCCACCAAAAACACCCCTACACAGCTGCAAAGTCTGTCGCTGAAGCTAGTATGCAGCAAGCAGTTGCAGAAGTCAAAGCCCTGAATGCGAAGAAAGAACAGGACCTGAACGTGGCGGTGGCAGTAACGTTCGGCGGTACGTGGATGAAGCGAGGCTTCACATCCCTTCATGACGCATTCACGTGCATCGATTGAGACACCGGCCTGGTTATGGATTTACATGTGAGCGCCAAGTACTGCCAGGCCTGTAAACACAACGAGCAGAAAGAATGGAACGCGGTCGCATCAGTGCTGAGGAATACACTGCATGGAAAGAGGAGCATTCCACAGATGTGATAGTCAGATCCTCTCATAGACACCCTGCAGACGCATTATGGGAATGCAATCAGAAGCCATCCCCATGATCTGCAAAGCATGGCGAAGGCTATATAGGCTGGCCTTTTTCATCGCGCATCCACTGACGAACGTCCACAGCACATGTTTTGCCCGACTGGTGGAGACAGCTGGTGCGGTTGGCAGTTTGTTCAGGCGGGCAAGCAAGAGCTGTATCAGCACCACAACACGATTCCTGAAGCTGTGGTTGTGATGTATATGCATACTACGCTCACGCTCCTGTCTTTGTGCTGCAGGCTCACGCACACATGTTGTGATGTCATGCGTACGCTATAATACTGATAGGATGCATGCATGCCCACCAGCTGTGATTTGAGCTGTTCCCAGTCTTCTTGTTGTTCTTGAGCTTGAGTCTCCACATTTAGTTTCGTCTCTACTCTTGTCATTCATATTCTAGGAAGTAGCAATAATAATTCAGAACCTATAACCAGTCTTTAGATTCATATCATGGCGCAGTGAACATTTTCTTACCGTGCTTTGGCTCACCCGGTTGTGATCCACCTAGACTCGTTGAATTCATTTGAACATTGTAGCAAGTTGAGTACTTCGTTTCTTTTCGTTCGTCATGAGTGATGCTGGAAGTACCCCGGTCGGTGCTGCCCAACCTGCCTTGAGCCCAGATGTACTGGCTCTCATGACCTTGATGCAGCAACAAATGAAAGCTGCTGATGATCGCGAGGCTCGCCTCACAACGTTACTCCAGAATCAGAACACTCAACCTTCGTCTACTGCCAAACAAATCTCTGTGGAGCGTCCGGTTTTGCTGTCATCTGCCACGCTTTCCGACCTCACCGCTTGGGAAGAAGCGTGGGACGACTACGCCCGATGCCAAAAACTGGCAAGCCAGGACACACAGACACAAGTTAGCGCTGTGCGACAAGCTCTTGACGAGGACCTCCGTAGGTACCTGAGGGAAGGTGTCATTCCTGTAGCTCTCAATGCTGACGTGACAGCAGTGATTGCAGCCATCAAAAAGTACATTCGTCGCCAACGGAATCCCCTGCTGGACCGCATCGATTTCTACAATAGGCGGCAACATAAAGGCGAGTCCTTCGACAGTTTTTTCACTTGTTTGAAAGAATTGTTTAGCGCCTGTGACTTTGTGGAACTACGTGTTTGTCGCACGTGCTCTGGGCGTATGTGTACTGACTGCCCCAAGATCCTAGTCACAGCTAACGAAGAGCTCCTTCGTGACCGGATCGTTGTCGGTGTCCTGGACGATGACACTCGGCACAAGCTGCTTTCTGAGCAGAACTTGACCCTTTCCAGCGCGGCCAAGATTTGTCGTGCGGAGGAAGCCGCCAAGCAGACCAATGATAGAATGCCGACTACCGGCTCCTTTAAGGCTGCCGTCGCGAAAAAGTCTTCTTACCAGAAGCAGAAGTCTCAGTTCAGTGACAGATCCGCAACAGCCCAGCCACCCAAGAAGTGTGGGAACTGTGGTCGCAGCGCTCACACAAAGTCTTCCTGTCCTGCTGCAGGCAAAACGTGTAATGGCTGTAAGGCGTCAGGCCATTTTGAAAAGATGTGCCCCAAAAAATCGCAGTCTGCGCACCGTAATGGCAAAATCGGCCAACTGAAGTTGCAGCAAGCATCGTCAGGCAACCAAGGGACCGTGACCGTCCATGCCACCCTGAATACGGAGACCACTGGTGCACCGATTGACTGGATCCCCGACACCGGTAGTGACGTGGATGCCATCGGTTTACAGCATTTGGAATTGCTTGGTGGATTCCCCGAAAATCTCGCCACCGATTATGATGTAGTGACTGGTGTAAATGGTCAACGTCTTGAGTCTGCCGGCCAGATTCACTCCTCTCTCGCCATTGGAGCTAAGTCGTACGACACGACGATCCATGTCTACCCTGATCTGTCTGATGCTCTGTTGTCTCGGACTTCTTTGCTTGCGCTTGGTCTGCTTCCAGCCAACTGGCCTTCCATTTCCCGTGTGGAAATTCAACCAGCGCAAGACCGTACTGCTGACGAGATCCGTACTGAACTGCTGCAAGAATTCGCAGACGTGTTCGATGATGGCCGTTTGAAACCCATGTCTGGCTCACCAATGGATATTGAGCTCCAAGCCGATGCTAAGCCAGCTTGCACGCATCATGCGCGGCCAGTCCCCTTTGCCTTCCGTGACCAGATCAAGGACCAGCTGGACGGGATGGTGAAGGATGACATTATCGAACCAATTTCCACATCGAGCGAATGGTGCCACCCGATTGTGATTGTCGACAAAAAGGGCACGTCTGAGAAGCGGTTGACTGTCGACTTCAAGAAGTTGAATGACCAGATTCAACGCCCTGCTCATCCGATGCAACCACCACGAGACGTCGTTTCCAGCATCAGCGGTCGTTACTTCACGAAGCTCGATGCACGTCATGGATATTGGCAAGTCCCGTTATGTGAATCTGCGCGCCCACTCACCACGTTTATCACG
Source organism: Sycon ciliatum (assembly GCF_964019385.1). Classification (NCBI taxonomy): domain Eukaryota; kingdom Metazoa; phylum Porifera; class Calcarea; order Leucosolenida; family Sycettidae; genus Sycon; species Sycon ciliatum. The sequence goes on from NC_088646.1 coordinate 30,249,243, forward strand.
CCGTGGGGCCGTTTCCGCTATTTGCGCAACCCACAAGGCTTGATATCTGCCGGTGACGAGTACAACCGCCGTACTGACGCAGCATTCGACGGCATCACGAACTTCAAGAAAGTCGTGGACGACTGCCTTGTGTATGACGATGACCTAAGTGACCACGTCGCACGCGTCCGCCGAGTACTGACATGTGCACGGGACAATGGCATCACACTCAGTGCGAAGAAGTTCGTATTTGCTGCTACCCAAATTGAGTTCTGCGGGTATCGCTTGAACGCCGACGGCTGGACTGTCGATGAAGCGAAGACGTCAGCCATTCGTGACTTCTCCACGCCCAGTAACCGGACCGACCTCCGCTCGTTCTTGGGCCTGATGAATCAGTGTGCAGAGTTCACCCCGTGTTTGGCTGAGCTGAGTGCCCCGTTACGCGGTCTGCTGAAGCCTTCTACTGAGTTCCTATGGCATCACGACCACACTGCTGCTTTCAACGCCATCAAGGATGAGCTGGTATCCTTGGCGACCCTGTCTTATTTCCAAGTAGGATCCGAACTCCGCCTGGAAACGGACGCATCCAAACTGAAAGGTCTAGGCTTCGTCTTGTGGCAGAAACAAGACACCGGATGGCGCATCATCCAGTGTGGCAGTCGGTATCTCAGTGACACAGAGTCCCGCTACGCAGTGATCGAGCTCGAACTCCTGGCCATCGTCTGGGCTGTCAAGAACTGCAAGCTGTTCTTGTCCGGCACCCAGTTTCGTGTCATCACTGATCACCGCTCATTGGTGCCCATTATCAATGCATACTCGCTTGATCAAATTGAGAACCCACGTTTGCTCAGAATGATGCTCAAGCTCCAGTCGTTCCAACTCTGTGCTGAGTGGCGGAAAGGTGCTGACAACGCCTTTGCCGATGCATTGTCTCGGAACCCAGTTGACCTCCCTTCCCCGACGGACCAGTATGGTTGGCTAACCTCGGCACCCGTGCCTGTCTCCGTCGTGATGAAGATGGGCTGATCACTGACCTCCGGTTCCAAGCCGTCCATGATGCTGCTGCCGCTGACTCTGACTATCAGCTACTGCTCCAGCACGTGCAAGATGGATTCCCCAATGATCAGCGTGATTTGCCTGATGCTCTGCGTTCATTCTGGAACGGACGAGAGCACCTATCAGTGGCCAACGGTATTGTCTTGAAAGGTCAACGGATCGTTGTGCCCGTGTCCCTCCGTCAACATGTTCTCCAAGATCTCCACGCCTCCCACCAGGGTATTGTACGTACCAAGGCTAGAGCACGTCAGGTGGTGTATTGGCCCAAGTTGAGCCAAGATCTGGAGACACTGATCCGCGCATGCCCTACGTGTCGGGAACGCCAAGCATCGCTCCCGAGGGAACCGCTGCTCAACGATCGTCACCCGACTCTGCCATTTGAGCACACCGGCGCAGATCTATTCACTTGCCAAGGCCGTGAATTTCTCGTCTATGTAGATCGCTTGTCCGGATGGCCATGCCTCGCACCGACCGGTACCACGGCGTCCTCACACGATGTGATCGTCCATTTGCGCCGTTGGTTCCCAGATGTTGGTGTGCCGTCTGTTCTGTGCACTGATGGTGGCCCCCAGTTTGCGTCCCACCAATTTGCTGAGTTCTGTCGCCGCTGGCAGATTTCCCATGTTATGTCTACACCGCACTTCCCTCAGAGCAATGGTCACGCAGAGGCTGGTGTAAAGGCGATGAAGACACTTGTTCACAAGACGACCACCAATGGCCGCCTTGATGTGGACGCATTCCAACGCGGGCTGTTAGAATGGCGTAACACTCCGAGGTCTGATGGCATCAGCCCCGCACAAAAGCTGTATGGTCGACCTCTGTCGTCATTTGTGCTTGCGCATCACCGTAGCTTCTCGTCCGAATGGCAGACCCTCGCCGACGACACAGATGCAGCTCCTCCGTCTGCTCCGGCTCAATTCGATGTCTCTGCTCGCCCGTTGTCCGAGCTCCGTATCGGCACCCATGTGGACGTACAGGACCCCCGGTCGAAGCTGTGGTGTTATCGTTGGTGTTGGTCGTCACCGTGATTACTACGTGAAGTTAACTAGTGGAAGAGTGTACTGGCGTAACCGGCGCTTTCTCCGCCCGTTCATTCCCCTTGTACCTGCTACCCCTGATGGTACTGTGCCTGCCCATCCACCCGCTGATCAACCTGCTCCTGTAGCTCCACGTCGCAGCACTCGCAACCGCCGTGCTACTGACCGTTGGGACATTTCTTCCACAAAAGGACAGTCATATGTTTGATTTCTGTCGTATTTCTATTGCTTTCCGTGTTCTTGCAGTCCCATATTTATTTATTTGATTTCTCTTGTTAGATCATTCTGTTCTCGTTATCCAGTATAATCTCGAAGGGGCGTGTGATGTATATGCATACTACGCTCGCGCTCCTGTCTTTGTGCTGCAGGCTCACGCACACATGTTGTGATGTCATGCGTACGCTATAATACTGATAGGATGCATGCATGCCCACCAGCTGTGATTTGAGCTGTTCCCAGTCTTCTTGTTGTTCTTGAGCTTGAGTCTCCACATTTAGTTTCGTCTCTACTCTTGTCATTCATATTCTAGGAAGTAGCAACAATAATTCAGAACCTATAACCAGTCTTTAGATTCATATCAGTGGTCAAAGACCTAATGCCCATCTACAACAACCTCACTGACATCTTGTGCCCTCCTGCTTCGCTGTATGCGTGGTGCAACGCAAAATCAAAACGAGTCATTAAATGGGATGATTTGGTCTTTTTGTCCGAAGACCTCATTCTGTGGAGCAGCTGTGGTGGAGATAGCTTGCTATCTAGCTGTGGCCCAATTCAATCACGGTTCTGTCTCGCTGCTCAAAGTGTTGTCATCCATAGGTTGCAGTGCAGGACACTTCGCACAGGAATATCTGGCTCAACAAGACAGAGAGAGGGTGGCAGCAGCAGAGAGAAAGGTGAAGGAAGGAGAGATAAGTCGTAGAAAGCAATGAAGAAGGCGAAGGAAGGGTTTAGAGGAGCAAAATGTGGAGGATGAAGGTAGCACATTCGCGGCAGGCGGATTTTAAATTTGAGTTGCTGGAAAACTGAGTCCCCAAAGTTCTCCAAAAATCAGGTACAGCCGATGGCTTGCCGCGCAATATCTCTGCTGTTCTTCAGCTAGACCCATAAACCTATACATTTTCGGAATCTGCATGACATTCTCTAGGGAATGAATGGAACAGGTTTTGGAAATATTGTTCTCAGAACGAGATTGGGTGTCTGAAAGGAATCAGGATTCTGCACGAAATGGTCGCGACTTCATCAAATTTGTGATGTGCCCCACTCTGGATGCTTTTTGATCTAGCAAACTTCTTTCCATTCATTCCCTGCCTATATGTGATAGTTCTTCGTTGATACAAAATGTTCCCTGATACTGACTTGCTTGATTTAGTTTTCCTGCGCGAAGTGCGTGCCACTTTGCGATCCGTGTTCGCCTTTTTTTTGTGTCGGCTAGAAAATAACTTTGGATACAGTTATAACCATGTGAGCTTCATTTCTAAGATGGTCTGTTACCAGTGAACATACGTAGAACATTTTACTTGATTCCTTCCAGTGGTTCTGGAGTTACAGCTATTTTCATATCGTCCACTCTGATTTGTGGCGGCCAGGGTATACTCCCACCTTAATACAATACTGTGCCAATGTGACACTCACCTCTTTCCAGAGTAGCTTGGAGTCGACCTCCTCGGGCCGCGGGGAACTGATCTCGGTGACCAGGCGTGCAACCTGTACCATCAGTACCGACTGGTGCATATACTCAACGTTCACCTCCAGCATTCCCAGATTGGCCTGCAGCAGCAGGGCGTCACCGTCGCGCACCCCGTGCAGGCTCAGCTCCCGAGTGACTTCGACGTGGCCAGACACGATGCCGTCGTGCGCGTCCAGCAGCGCTTCGGTGACCGTCAGCGACACGGAGCCATGCTGCATCTTGGAACCACCGGCCAGCAGCACTCGACTCTGACAGTCCACATTTCTCATTGACAATCTGCAGGGCAAGCAAGATACAGTACTAGTAAGCAAGACGAGGCAAGGACGGGCTCAGGCGATTGTCCTCATTTCCTATTTGAATGGAGCATAACGGGCACACTGTGTCCAAAGTCATGCTTGTAGTGCACCCACACGTATGTTGCTGAGAACTGAGTGAGTCTAGTAAGCTCATCACGGGTTTGCCACTCTTGAAGGTCACATAACGTACTAAACCGAGTGCCTGGAGCTAGCAGAAGCCAGTTTGTTTGCAGAACTTACTCAGTTTTCGCCATGACTTGTGCGAGATTGGTGTGTACCAAGACGTGAGCCAGGCGACCTCCGATCAGCACCAGTACTTCACCATCATCGTATGACGATGCCTTGCTAGTCACTGCATAGACAAAGCACATGTATGGCATTCGTCGAGTACATGTAGTACATTCTTTCCCGAAATAAGCGCAGCAAATTAATTCTCAGCTGGTCCACCCCATCCTGAAGGTGGCCATGAACTTTATCCTTATTTACAAGCACACACACACACACACGCACACCACACACACACACCACACACACACACACACACACACACACACACACACACACACACACACACACACACACACACACTGCACGTGTGTGCGTGCACAGACACACACACACACACACATGTGTGCGTGCACAGACACACAGACACACACACACACACACACACACACACACACACACACACACACACACACACACACACACACACACATGCCCTCTCTCTCTCTCTCTCTCTCTCTCTCTCTCTCTCTCTCTCTCTCTCTCTCTCTCTCTCTCTCTCTCTCTCTCTCTCTCTCTCTTCTCTCTAACTTCGTGTGAATGGGCTGGACAAGGGGCAGCTGGATTGCAAAAGGTTGTGGTGGCGCATATCTATGATGCAGACTGTTTGCAAGAATAATAAGGAAGAAATAGCAATGGCTGTTATGCGGTAGCCACGTAAGCCGATGCAGAGGTACGAATGGGAAACTGGGTTAAAAAAAGAGGGAGTTGCAGGTGCCCAACTCTACCTACCGGTGTCATATAGTTTGGCGGATAATCAGAACCAACACATCCATGTACGAGTGTATACCTCTTCTTACCATCAGGCTGCGACTTTTCTGGCTCCAAGACAGCACCACTGGAGTCGTCAGGCGTTAGCAGCAGCTTCTCAATGAGTCTGGTCTGAGACCAGGCCTTGATGAAGGCTGCAATGTCGCCAATGTTCCGAGTGTCGTACTTCAACTCAGCCATGTCTATCTCGGCCAGACCTGGGCACGCCGCAAGACACATTGGAACGATACCCCGAATGATACACACACTTACGACACACACACACTCCTAAACATCAACTTCGCTCACACTTGAGAACTCTTCCCTAGAGGATGCTCACCCCAACTAGACCAGAGACCAGTGACCAGTACTGCATGCACTGGGAGTAACATTAGACACAGGTTTCCGTGGATGGATATATCACTCTTATTCTGGTGATGCACATATGCTTCTACCCCGATGTTTTTAAAATCTCTAAACAACACCTACTCTGCTGGATCGCATTGTAGTATGCTCGGCTTAGCTGCCATAGCACCAGACAACACTCAAAGGATGGATTTAGACGTTGCCTTGGACAAGCATTGCCACAGTCATGACAAATTTGTGCAACCAACAGAGCCTACCTGAGACCAGTACATTGAATGTTCCAACTCGGTCCGGCAGCGAAGGGAAGTGCTGGCGAGACAGCGAGACCTTGATCGACGACAGCTCTACGAACAGCGATTCCTTTCTCCTGACATTACCGGCCAGTCCTGTGCTGCTCGTACCCGCTCCAGCGTACGGTGCAGAGTAGGGCAAGGCCAAGAGAACTGAGCAGCGAGACAACGTGCCCGTCAGGAAGACACCGCTGAGTTCGGAGTTGAACTCGCCAGCCACCGACGCACTGGGCCTGTCCATCCATGACGGCATGTTCAGCGGCAGTTTGGGCGAGAGGTTGGCCAGTGAGACATTGACCGAGGGCAGCTTGAGTATGCACTCCAGTGAAGACCAGGGCATGCAGCTGAGGCGAATGTAGGATGGCTTGACGTGGACGAGGAGAAGAACGTCAATGGGCACGCCGCTCGACGATCCCGAGCTGCCGGTGGTGGTGGAATGGCCCGACACGGTGGACGTTGGGCTGGGAGGACGATGATCTGCCTCCGGACTGTTCTTGCCCCTCTCCTCATCGTCATCCTTCTCGGAAATTGTTGACAGTCCCTGAGCAGGCTTGGCAGCAGGCACGCCTGTAGCAAAGTTACCCTTCACAAGGACCTTCTCGAGAAATGCCAGGAAACTTGGCTTTATGACCATCTCTTCTGGCAAGGATTCCACTATGAGCTGAACATGCAGAGTACCATAGCGCCGCTGGTTGACAACAGCATTGTGTGCTTTATCCAAGTTTAGCGACGCCATGTCTGCCCGGTTCGGACTGGTAGCCATGTGAGTCAGATGAATAGTGCCTGTTGTGGGATCGGCATTGTACGTGGCTGTGTTGTACGCGGCTGTGATGTGCAGTCCAGGAATGAGGAGAACCGTGCTGTCCGCAGCGCCCTTGGACATGTTGGCCATACGCAGGCGTGACTTTGGCTGGCCAGAGGCAGTAGCACTCGCTGAGGGTCCTCCGGCCATATTGCCTGCACGCAGTCCAGAGCGGCTCTTGCTGTGCTGTGCTTCTCTACAGCAATGCAACAGCAGCAGAAGCAGCAGAAGCAGCAGAAGCAGCAGCAGCAGCAATAAAAAAATACATGTAACTGTTGCCGGTAGCAGAAGAAGCCGTCACAACAGCGATAATGACAGAGGAAAGAATGAGAATCAAGATCTTCCATCGTGCAACTTGTTGGTCAAACCCTGAGGGAAGTTTGCAACCGACTTAAGCACCCACTGCTGTACATGCATAATCTACTAGTATGTTGCACGTCATGAGCACATGGCGGCCTGCATGGGAACATCAGTGATTGATGCACGGCGTATTGCGGTTCTTACCTGTTGTCTTTGGGCAATGGCTCTGGGTAGAGGCAGCACTGGCCACTGTTGATGTTAATGGCAATGGCAATATCCAGGTCAACAAAGGACCACGATCTTGCCGTGCCAATAGAAGATGTATCCTCGGCATCACCTTCACCAGGTCTGAACTGTTGCTGTTGGCCAGCCCCATCCTCGTAATCATCGTCATCGAAAGGCGTCACGGCATCAAACGGCGATGATTGTATATCGTCCGGACTGAGAGAGCTGCGGGAATTGGTTGTTGGCAAATTGAATTTCACCGATGAAGAGTGCGTCCCATCACCTGTCCGTGTACCGTTGACATCTGCTGGTTGTTCGACACTGGGCTGTGACACAAGAAGTGCAGGTAAAGCTACGTCCGCGGTGGACGACGGCGATCCAGGCAGTGTCAGTGGCGGCAAGAATGCGCTGGGAGAGCGGCGCCGTTGCCGTGCCATGTCTGGCTGGTTGGCGATGTTGACCAGGTGCCTGAACGGCTGCATTGCACCGGTGATTGAGCGTCTCAGCGACTTGCGGCGGGGTGTGGCCGGCCGGGCATTGTCCCGTTCCATTGCCAGTGGACTGGCGCGTCCCGCGCTGATTTCCGACTCTAGAAGCGATCCCGTGCTGGAACGACGTGCAAAACTGCGCCGCTTGGCAGCCGTAGAATCCCCCGTGTCCTCCTTGCCGTCAGTAGTTGTGGTTCCTGCTGTTCCTCCTGTTGCTGGAGTCAATAGAATTGACCAGTCCTTGCTCATGGCTATGCTGGGACGAGAACCGCCACGGCGGTTGCGTATCAACTTCTTCCGGTGGAAAATAGCTGCTTCCAGATCTCTGCACAGCTGTGTTTGCTGCTCTTGGTCCGCTTTGCTACCCATAAGACTACAAAACACAACATACACCATACAGGATGTGTCACATACAACAATACAATAGCCTCATTTTGCCTCTACTTTGGCATTGCACCATTGCACCAGACAGTCATGTAAATGTACTTGTACAGGTGTGTACACTGCCATTCACGACAGATCCCTGATGCCCCGGGGGTTCTTGATACCGCACGTCATCACTATCATTGGAGAAAATCCAATTGTGCTTCCCCCGAAAACATAAACTCCGTGACTTTTTATTCACATTCCATGGAGCTATTGCGCTCAAGGAATTTGGTTGAATGGAACGAAAACACTTGAAGATAATACGTGTAAAACAGAGAGGTTCCAGGCTGTCCTAGAGAGTGCTCAATACCGAGTGGTAGAGCTGGTTCAAACAATATATGCTGCAGCTATTTACACTTTGCTTTGTGAGTATATAAACCAATACTGATCCAGATTTCTCATTACTGTTTTCTGATGATCGCTTAGTGCGTGAAACTCGGAGTAAAAACACTTTCTCTGTCCTCCTATTGTTTGAAGATAATACGTGGATATGTAGCGACCTCGCTGCATGACGTCAGCTCCCTCACCAGATACATACGCATGCGCATGAAACATTTCTTCCTCTTTGTTCTAAATAAACAACCGAACCATTAGACAAAGTTGCCCTCTCCTCGGAGTTGTATTTATTAGGCCCCAGGGTGGTATGTCCCGGGATTCATCTGTCTCCCCCGTGAACAGATACGACCTCTGCCATCTTGGGTGCCTAAATTGGTGACCCCCGACGCTGCGCTTGCGGAGTACTAGTTATAGTTTTACGTATTTTGACTTTATCGGATTTGGGATTCGTGGTGCCTCTCGCCGCCCACCCGCCCTCGGCACACCTGGAGCTGCTGCGGACTACGCCCTCCTGCCGCCGCCATCCGTCGTCATGCTGTTTCCGCCCGTCAGCCTGCCAGCCATCACTGGTTTTCGCCGCAGTCCGTTCCTGCGTGCACCACATTCTGGCTGCCTGTCAATCACCGGCTGTTGACATTAAACTTGAGCCTCACCATCCGCACCTCACCGCCTGGACTTGGAGCTGCTGTGGAGCAACCACCCTCCAACCACCGTCCAGTGTGCGCCGGCCACAAGCTGGAGCTTGCCCCCTCCCTCCCGCAAAGCCTCCCCAATCGTGGAGCCAGCACTGCTGCTACTACTACACACTTGTATTGCTGTCATGTTCCGTACCTGGATTGGCTGCCGACTACCCAGTCGCCGCCTCGCCACACTGACATACACGGCAACATGGGCTGCTCAACGGCACTGAGTTTCCGCACCTGATCACTACGTGTCTTTGCCTCTGCCTTCACAGTTCGCATACAGTTTTTTTTCTTTCTCTTTCTGCCTCTGACACGCTCTCCACCTCTGTCACGTTAATCCACCTCTGACATGTTAACCCGCCTCTGTCACGCATCTCTCTTCTGCTTCCCGGCCTGCATTTTATTCCTCTGTTTCGGCCTTTGTTGCCACTTTAAAAACAGTGGTACGCCAAATGCAGCGTTCTTTATATTTCCTTGTTTTTCTCTGTCGTTCTCTGCGCTCCGTTTGTTCTCTGGTGGGGAGTACTGTAGCGACCTCGCTGCATGACGTCAGCTCCCTCACCAGATACATACGCATGCGCATGAAACATTTCTTCCTCTTTGTTCTAAATAAACAACCGAACCATTAGACAAAGTTGCCCTCTCCTCGGAGTTGTATTTATTAGGCGCCAGGGTGGTATGTCCCGGGATTCATCTGTCTCCCCCGTGAACAGATACGACCTCTGCCATCTTGGGTGCCTAAAGATATACTTGTTTTCAGTGTGTACCAAAACCTGTCAAGGCGACCACTCGGATAAGGCGACCACCTGTCCCAGAAGACCACTGCAGCCAGGACCAAGGGATGCTATTGCCAGTCAAATGGCACTGGATAAGGAGACCACCTGGTAACAGAGACCACACTTTGAAAGTCCCTTGAGCAGTCGTCTTAGACAGGTTTCACTGTATACAAAAGAAATCTGCACCATTTGAGTCTCACTTGGGCTCCATGCCGCTTGATTCTTCAGAGCTAATTTCACAAGCACTGGCAGGCTGATGAAAGTGAGCAAGTCTTTGTTTCCGGGAGGTGCACAGACCACCTCAGCACCACAATACCAACACAGTCATCCCTCTCTAATCCGGCACTTGTTTATCCAGCACCCTTGCAAACCAGCACACTTTCTGGCAAAACGGATTTTTTTCAGTTCATTTTCTACGCTTTAATCCGGCACTTGAATTCCGCCTCCAGCAGCGATTTTCTGCAACAAATCACTCAAACTGTACACAATTCGATTTTCTAATCCAGCAGTTGTACATCGCATACTGTCAGGGACCATTGTAACATACACAACACATGTAACATGCACTTGGGAATATCCTATGCTAGTGCATAAGATATTCCCAAGTGTATGTTATAGACATGCATTCCACTAAGTACTTGGTTTGACACAGAAAATCCCTACGTTTTTTGACGTACGACACAAACATGTATGATAACATGTGGGCCGGGTTGGAGGGCAGGATTTGATAATCCAGCACCCTTGTTTATCCAGCAGAAAATGCCGTTGCAAAAGGTGCCGGATTAGAGAGAGACGACTGTATTAACTATTTTTTCAGTACATTCTTCGGCTTCCCCATAAAATGAGTAACATTATAACATACTTATGAAGTAGCATCACAACTTACTTTGCTTCACCAAGAGCATGACCATGTACTCTCAGTGCTTCTTCCAGCTCTGCCAGATTGGCCTCGGTAACGTTCAAGTTGAACTCCGGTGCAGTGTAGGCTGCTTGTGCTACGGGCGTCATGAAGATGTCCGGACCCGGTGACGTGGGCTCTAGGTTTAGCTGTCGCACGGGAGACGACGGTTGCGGCGTTCTTACTCGATTACTGCTGTCGCCCACGCTACCAGCGCCAGCCACGTTGCTGCCGCTGTTGCTGCTGCTGCCGTCCTCGGCCATGTCGAGATCAGCCGTGGCGGCGGTCAAGGCGTCCAGCATGCCGGAAAGCAACGGGCTAATGTCCGTGTCGGCGTGCGCGTCAATGCCGGCCATGTGGAAGTTGACGCACAGTGACACCTTGTCATTCACTGTCAGCAAGTGAGCACAGAAACACAGAAACCAACCGACTGCAGCATTACACAGATTCTAACCCTGTGTCTACAGTCTACAGAGACTGCTAGGATATGCCTTCCAAAATTCACTGTAACTGCATGCTTCAAGTATGTTAAGTACTCAGATGGTGAGCATAACTTGTGCTCACAATTTCCATGTTACAACTGCATATGTAAAATTTAATATTGTCCCGTGTTAGAAGAAGAGTGATTAAGCTGAACAAGCACTGGGGTATTCCCCCTAGCACACTATACTCTATAGCCCCTAACGACAGTGGTCACTATACTCTATAGCCCCTAACGACAGTGGTCACTATACTCTATAGCCCCTAATGGCAGTGGTCACTATACTCTATAGCCCCTAATGGCAGTGGTCACTATACTCTATAGCCCCTAATGGCGGTGGTCACTATACTCTATAGCCCCTAATGGCAGTGGTCACTATACTCTATAGCCCCTAACGGCAGTGGTCACTATACTCTATAGCCCCTAACACTATACTCTATAGCCCCTAACGGCAGTGGTCAGCAAAACAACATGAACTAATACTTGCTATCAGATACGAGACACGAAGCACGATCAAGATAACAAACCCCCAGGCAGTCTCCAATTAAGGCTACCAGCAGTGAGTTCACGTGATATTCGCGCCACGTGTTTCAACATCACTATGTGCATAGCTACTAACCGACAGAGGCGGTTGTCTGGGCTTCGGCTGCCGGTGTTTCTTCCTTGTCGTCATGGTCGGCTACAATGGATCTGCTGCACACAACGCATGTACCTTCTGGAACGTGGGCTGTGCACACAGTAAAAAGAGTAAGTAGTAAACACAGTACAAAAGTAGATCCAGGTGAGAACAAGAAGCTGAACAAGACCGGACCTGACTTTGTCACGTACAATGTATGCTTGCGTTGCTCGGAGGTATTTTCTCGCATGGTTCAGAGTTCTAGAATACTAAGGACAAGTCAGCGGTAAGTAGGCAGGTAGGCAAGCAAGCAGTCAGGTAGGTAGGCAGGTAGATTCTAGGCACTTAGGTAAAGGGAGCCCATCTTCACTTCAAGTTAGGAGGTGTTTGGCACGCTGCTCCATCAAGTTGGAAACGGAAGTGTTGGCGTCCATCTCTGTTCAGTCATTGACTTGGCGCCGTCCAACTTTCAGTACCGGCTAGCTAGGCCAGTGAGCTAGGCCAGTGAGCTAGGCCAGTGAGCTAGGCCAGTGAGCTAGGCCAGTGAGCTAGGCCAGTGAGCTAGGCCAGTGAGCTAGGCCAGTGAGCTAGGCCAGTGAGCTAGGCCAGTGAGCTAGGCCAGTGAGCTAGGCCAGTGAGCTAGGCCAGTGAGCTAGGCCAGTGAGCTAGGCCAGTGAGCTAGGCCAGTGAGCTAGGCCAGTGAGCTAGGCCAGTGAGCTAGGCCAGTGAGCTAGGCCAGTGAGCTAGGCCAGTGAGCTAGGCCAGTGAGCTAGGCCAGTGAGCTAGGCCAGTGAGCTAGGCCAGTGAGCTAGGCCAGTGAGCTAGGCCAGTGAGCTAGGCCAGTGAGCTAGGCCAGTGAGCTAGGCCAGTGAGCTAGGCCAGTGAGCTAGGCCAGTGAGCTAGGCCAGTGAGCTAGGCCAGTGAGCTAGGCCAGTGAGCTAGGCCAGTGAGCTAGGCCAGTGAGCTAGGCCAGTGAGCTAGGCCAGTGAGCTAGGCCAGTGAGCTAGGCCAGTGAGCTAGGCCAGTGAGCTAGGCCAGTGAGCTAGGCCAGTGAGCTAGGCCAGTGAGCTAGGCCAGTGAGCTAGGCCAGTGAGCTAGGCCAGTGAGCTAGGCCAGTGAGCTAGGCCAGTGAGCTAGGCCAGTGAGCTAGGCCAGTGAGCTAGGCCAGTGAGCTAGGCCAGTGAGCTAGGCCAGTGAGCTAGGCCAGTGAGAATAGGTGCCAGTGTGTTTGTACATGCTGGTATCAGGGACTCTATATGTGATGAGGACAGCTTTACCTGCAGACTACACGGTCCTGAATGCGCTCATCATGACATTCACACATAGCAGCCATTTTCGGATTGCGAAGTACAGGAGTTAAAAATGACACAACACTTGGGTAATGTAATGCGTGTAGCAATGCCTGGTGCAGGTCCAATACGTACCGCCATTAACCAAGGGCAGGCCCTTTGGCTCCCAGGCTATTTGCTTTTCATCGAAGAATTCCAGGAGCTGTAGGGAGAACAACCGGAATGTTCCTTGGCTGGCCGTGGAATGGGCAAGCGACGTTGACACGGCTATTTCCGAGATATGCAGAAGTAGACTGGGGCCTGGGATAACACAACGTACAGCAAACAAGACGGTCATGGCACGGGGATAGATGCTATGACTGTGTTTCTCATTGCTCAGATGTAGCCATGCAGAAGATGCCATATGATTGTATGTCAGCACAAGCTACTTTAATTGACTAAAATAGCAGAATAGCTAGGGAGAAGATATTAACCACCATCGCAGTCCAGGTTGTGCTCAGGGCAGACTCTGAACAATGCCGCGGATGATTAGCTCACCTGGAAGAAGATGGTTACCACCCGGCGTGAAGCTTGATGTTGGCGACTAGCAGAACAAAACAAGACAGAGCGGGACACATGACTTCAAAAGAAAACCAGAGACTTTTCCAGTAATCACGAGTTACGGTTTCCCCAGGCTTTCTGACTCTATCAGTAGCATAATATTATATTGCTGGCTGCACTCATGGAAACTTGGCTGGTCTACGTGATGAACTGCTAAAGGAGAAAACGACAGGTTCAGAAGTAGGTCAATACAGCATCATACCAGTACGGATTGCTTTCAAGTTCTATTAACTTGCTTGGCGAGGACATGTATGCTACAACTTTTTTTCTTTTCTTCTTTTGTAGCACTTTGTACTTGACACGTACATGTATTGCAGTTCAACTCCAGTACATGCCGTTCCCTACACACACGGGCACGGCGATGCTTTCTCTTCTCTTACCTTGACTTGACCCGGGGTTGTTGGCAGAGCGAACGGAACACAGATGCCAAGGTCACGGAGCTGAATTTGCAGCAGGTAGGAGGTGGACTGTGCATCATCCTGTTGTTTGTGACCGAAAAGAGCAATCACTATACGAGTCACAAACACATACTCTTGTATAGCTATTGTTTGAATGCCACGGTCAAGGCCAGAGCATACTGCAAACAATACAATACAATCATGAAGTTGAAGACACCACTGCAGCTGTACTTATGGATACCGCCAACCATGCATCGACTAGGCGCCATGCGCGAACTGATGGTGGTGGTGGTGGTGAAAAGGAGAGCTCTGTGCCAGAACTTTGCAGCCTAGAGAGCGTGTGTGGGCAGGCGTGTGTTTACCGCCATATTGCCAGGTGTGTCTTTACCACCATATTAAAAAAATTATCAACCATAAATACAATACATGTACATGTACAAGAAGGAATTGACTGAGGATCTGTTGCACCTGGTGACACCTAGTACAAAGTAACAGCAAGTGCATGAAGTCCTCCGATCCTATCCAACAGCGGACGGCTCAAGAATCACCTGTGCTCTCTGCCTCCATTTGTATATGGGCTTATCTACAGCTGGGGCAAGTGAAATCCATTGACGTCTCAATGGTGCGAAGCGATTTGGACGATCTCGCTAATGCTTCGAAGTACATGTATATGCAAGGCCTTCTGACCTTCAGTGCTGCACGTATACATGTAGATGAGCCCAGATTTCACTTGCAACAGCTGTGCATACATGTTGACTAGCCACAGATACCTACTTGTGGTGCAAGTTCAACATCCTCAGCTGGCTTCCTTTCCTTCGGCTGCTGCTGCTGCTGAGGATGTTGCTGTTGTTGCTGTTGCCATACTTTCAGAGCAGCTTGATAGTTCAGCCACAGGCGGAGAGCTTCAGGCAACACACACAATGGGACACAGCTGCATCAGTTCCTGCTATGAATGCTCGTACAATTTATCGGACGACAGTAACCAATCTATGAGATGAGTGTATTTTTCTGTAGAACTGACGGCAGAGCAGTTATTGTCCCTACAGCCCTGCACGCTAGTAGATAACTAGGAGTAAACTAGCCTTCTATTCGATCATCCCGTTGCATACAGCACCATAAATCCTCTCCTCGTACAGCGAATTCAAGTACTCTTTTAGCAATGACAACGGCAACACGGACACCTACCTGGATCAATGGCTTTCGTTGAGCACCAAATGCGAGGTGATGAGAGATTGGCGAGAACGGTGCTGAGGCTCGACGACTTGTCGCCAGACCGGTCGTGTGCAGAGCTTTCACCCTACAGCCAATCGACAAACATGAACACTTCACTGACCATGATCTTAGTTGATCTATGTAACAAGAACCTCCGGATGTGGACGGTGTCAGGTCCACGTTATATCAGCATATGTATTTAGAAAAGAGATCCACCAATTCATAGTGTGCAACCAAACGATGTCCAGCTCGCAACAGGTGTGTGTGTGCGTGTGTGTGTGTGTGTGTGTGTGTGTGTGTGTGTGTGTGTGTGTGTGTGTGCTGGAGACCCACTACAGCCAGTATTTGTAGAAATCCCGCTATGCCAAGTTACCTGCAGCACCACTACTACTGGGCCATCTCATCAAGTGAACTTGAGGCAAAAAGCCAAAGGCACAAGAACGAATGAAGTACAGCAGAGCAGGGATAGAAAAGCACAAAGACGATTAGCCAGAAACAAGTGAAGCCTGAAATTAGTTATTTTCCTAAGTGCGACTGCGCTTGCCTCCGAAAAAAAACTCTTTAGGCCAAAACAAATAATGACCTTGTTTCCGGTCGCCCGACCGGGCCACTTTTTCCCAAATTCTGAAACTTTTTTTGGTCCCAAATGTATACAAACGGTGGCAATGCCATGTGTGCAAGTGCACTCAACGAGTCATAACTCAGTCAAATCTCAACCGAATTCCACAATCGAAACACCTACAAGGTAGCAGAGATTCTCAGCTGTCGGCTCGAAAACCTATGGGGTCGATACGAGCTAGAATAACGGAGCTGGAAGGACTCGAACTGTTTGCTTGATTTCTCAGGATGTACGAAAACAGGAATACACCACATGCTGTACAAGAACAGTGAGTCAGTCAACTTTGACATTGATCCTTGCCATGATATACATGTATGTACAATGTACATGTACATGGCATTGTGTATGACATTGTGCTCTTGTCCATCTATACCACAACGATTGAGGAACCAAAAAAAGTATCCAAAAAAAGTTTCATTCCGGCCGACCGAGTCTCCTTTTTGAGGGGTTGCCGACCGGAAACAAGCCTATTTTTTGTTTTGGCCTTACGGTAAGTTTTGAAGTCTGAAGAAAATATTAAACAGTCTCTGCTGGGATGACAGCTACACCATAGGTCAGTGGTTAGAGCATCGTCGGCCTCAACTGCTCAAGCGAAAGTCCCTGGTTCGAGTCCTGGTGGTTACAGTCTGTTTTTCTTCAGACTCTTTTTCCGTTTCCAACAACCTCAAACTGATGAGTAACGTTATAGTTGGAGGTGCACTAGAACTAGCCATTGCTCTCATTAGAACTAGCCATTGCCCACACTAGACCTAGCCATTGCCCACACTAGCCATTGCCCACACTAGAACTAGCCCACACTAGACCTAGCCATTACCCACACTAGACCTAGCCATTACCCACACTAGACCTAGCCATTACTCACACTAGAACTAGCCATTGCCCACACTAGAACTAGCCATTGCCCACACTAGAACTAGCCATTGCCCACACTAGACCTAGCCATTACCCACACTAGACCTAGCCATTACTCACACTAGACCTAGCCATTACCCACACTAGAACTAGCCATTGCCCACACTAGACCTAGCCATTACTCACACTAGAACTAGCCATTACCCACACTAGACCTAGCCATTGCCCACACTAGACCTAGCCATTACCCACACTAGACCTAGCCATTACTCACACTAGAACTAGCCATTGCCCACACTAGAACTAGCCATTGCCCACACTAGAACTAGCCATTACCCACACTAGAACTAGCCATTACTCACACTAGAACTGGCCATTACCCACACTAGACCTAGCCATTACCTACACTAGACCTAGCCATTACCCACACTAGACCTAGCCATTACCCACACTAGACCTAGCCATTACCCACACTAGACCTAGCCATTACTCACACTAGAACTAGCCATTGCCCACACTAGACCTAGCCATTACTCACACTAGAACTAGCCATTGCCCACACTAGACCTAGCCATTACCCACACTAGACCTAGCCATTACCCACACTAGACCTAGCCATTACCCACACTAGACCTAGCCATTACTCACACTAGACCTAGCCATTACTCACACTAGAACTAGCCATTGCCCACACTAGAACTAGCCATTACTCACACTAGAACTAGCCATTACTCACACTAGAACTAGCCATTGCCCACACTAGACCTAGCCATTACCCACACTAGACCTAGCCATTACCCACACTAGACCTAGCCATTACCCACACTAGAACTAGCCATTACCCACACTAGACCTAGCCATTACCCACACTAGAACTAGCCATTACCCACACTAGAACTAGCCATTACCCACACTAGACCTAGCCATTAGCCACACTAGACCTAGCCATTACCCACACTAGAACTAGCCATTACCCACACTAGACCTAGCCATTACCCACACTAGAACTAGCCATTACCCACACTAGAACTAGCCATTACCCACACTAGACCTAGCCATTACCCACACTAGACCTAGCCATTACTCACACTAGAACTAGCCATTGCCCACACTAGAACTATCCATTGCCCACACTAGAACTAGCCATTACCCACACTAGTGTAGTATTGGCGCACCGTAGCGTAGGAGCACGTGACACTTTGCATGCATGACCTGTCATCTATAGAAACCTGTACGCCGGCCTGATAGACACGCTTTTTGCACACCACAGTCAATAGCCTGAATGCTTCACAGATTTTATTCTTCCTCCTGCCGCCACTCTGTCTGGTCCACACACATAATAATAGATATCACTTTTCCTACACTGTCTCCCTTGCTTTAGCAATTAGTTATGGATTCCGTTACACCGCTGGCGTCTCTTTCTCTTTCTTCATTCGCTACCTAAACATAACGTTTCCATTGTTTCTCTTCGATATTCTTTCCGCTAGTTCTCGCTGTCTTTTCCCGTAGTCTCGATCTTTCTGCCGCAAAGCCCGCTGTTCTCCGGCTAGCTATTCCGTACTCTACGCTGTCCATCTCGATCTAGCGATCCTTCTCCCTGCTCCGCTGCGCTGTTTTATCGATCTCCCCGATAGCTAACTTCCTCTATAAATTGCTAGTGTTCACAATCATTCTTTGCCTTTCCGTGATTCAGACCAAGAGAAGTACGTTCCCGAGAGTTAGGCTCTCTCGACCCCGAGTTCAACTGTGAAAGTCTGCGACTGTGTCGTAGCATTGATTGTGATCGTAGTTTAGAGAGAGAGACTTTGAGTGCATGAACTGTTGATATCGCCGATATCACACTGGTGGCAGCGGTGGTTCGTCCTCTACGTGCTTTCTTCTTTAGTCCTCTTGCTGTCTCGGTCGCTACTTGCTTGCTTCTCTGTCCACTTAGCGGTCCTCGTTCCTCTTGTCCTGAATCTCGTTCATCACTCAGCGCTACCGGTCTGCGGACTAAAGGAAAGGTAAACCAGCTAACGGTTACAGTGGATGTGTGGTCGGAGCGTTGCTCCAACTACGGTGCCCCCACAGTGCAAGCTCATTGCCATTGGTTGAAGAACTTCTGGATACTCTAACTATTACTGACTCCGAGTCGGAGCATACAGTGATACTACGCATTCACCCTGTTTGATTAGTGTCAGCCGTTCAAGTCCAATCCAAGGTCGGCAAGGATGATGATCCGGAGCGTGGCGTTCGTCCTCGCCATCACGGCCGGCATCGCATTTGGAACACAAGACCAACCTGATACCACGCCGGTGCCTCCCGAGGGCCATTTCCTTCACAACTTCATCATTCGGCCGCCTGAAGTGCCAGTCGCTCCTGCACAGTATACGGCCCAGATTAACCCGACCTGCGATGACGACCTACCCGTACCGCTGGCTGGCCCGCCGCCTCGCTATAACCTCCGGCCTCGGAATGCACTCCAGCGACCTCACCGCTATAGACAACCATAAATTGTAAGATCATTTTAAACGTCATCGTAAGACACCCTTATCTATATTGTTTTCCCTGCTTCATTTTTCTTTCATGTTTACTACCTGTATACTTTGAACACGAGGGCGTGTTCTCAAGAAAACAAGGTGTGGTGTAGTATTGGCGCACCGTAGCGTAGGAGCACGTGACACTTTGCATGCATGACCTGTCATCTATAGAAACCTGTACGCCGGCCTGATAGACACGCTTTTTGCACACCACAGTCAATAGCCTGAATGCTTCACAGATTTTATTCTTCCTCCTGCCGCCACTCTGTCTGGTCCACACACATAATAATAGATATCACTTTTCCTACACTGTCTCCCTTGCTTTAGCAATTAGTTATGGATTCCGTTACACCGCTGGCGTCTCTTTCTCTTTCTTCATTCGCTACCTAAACATAACGTTTCCATTGTTTCTCTTCGATATTCTTTCCGCTAGTTCTCGCTGTCTTTTCCCGTAGTCTCGATCTTTCTGCCGCAAAGCCCGCTGTTCTCCGGCTAGCTATTCCGTACTCTACGCTGTCCATCTCGATCTAGCGATCCTTCTCCCTGCTCCGCTGCGCTGTTTTATCGATCTCCCCGATAGCTAACTTCCTCTATAAATTGCTAGTGTTCACAATCATTCTTTGCCTTTCCGTGATTCAGACCAAGAGAAGTACGTTCCCGAGAGTTAGGCTCTCTCGACCCCGAGTTCAACTGTGAAAGTCTGCGACTGTGTCGTAGCATTGATTGTGATCGTAGTTTAGAGAGAGAGACTTTGAGTGCATGAACTGTTGATATCGCCGATATCACACTAGAACTAGCCATTACTCACACTAGAACTGGCCATTACCCACACTAGACCTAGCCATTACCCACACTAGACCTAGCCATTACTCACACTAGAACTAGCCATTGCCCACACTAGAACTAGCCATTGCCCACACTAGAACTAGCCATTACCCACACTAGAACTAGCCATTACTCACACTAGAACTGGCCATTACCCACACTAGACCTAGCCATTACCCACACTAGACCTAGCCATTACCCACACTAGACCTAGCCATTACCCACACTAGACCTAGCCATTACCCACACTAGACCTAGCCATTACTCACACTAGAACTAGCCATTGCCCACACTAGACCTAGCCATTACTCACACTAGAACTAGCCATTGCCCACACTAGACCTAGCCATTACCCACACTAGACCTAGCCATTACCCACACTAGACCTAGCCATTACCCACACTAGACCTAGCCATTACCCACACTAGACCCAGCCATTACCCACACTAGAACTAGCCATTACCCACACTAGAACTAGCCATTACCCACACTAGACCTAGCCATTAGCCACACTAGACCTAGCCATTACCCACACTAGAACTAGCCATTACCCACACTAGACCTAGCCATTACCCACACTAGAACTAGCCATTACCCACACTAGAACTAGCCATTACCCACACTAGACCTAGCCATTACCCACACTAGAACTAGCCATTACCCACACTAGAACTAGCCATTACCCACACTAGACCTAGCCATTACCCACACTAGAACTAGCCATTACCCACACTAGAACTAGCCATTACCCACACTAGACCTAGCCATTACCCACACTAGAACTAGCCATTACCCACACTAGAACTAGCCATTACCCACACTAGACCTAGCCATTACTCACACTAGAACTAGCCATTACCCACACTAGACCTAGCCATTAGCCACACTAGACCTAGCCATTACCCACACTAGAACTAGCCATTACCCACACTAGAACTAGCCATTACTCACACTAGAACTAGCCATTACTCACACTTTGCTGGTATGTACCTTGCGGTTTACTATACATGTACATTTCTTTGCTGATAGTAAAACGCCAGCGTTGTGTGGCTTGTACACCAACCCACGCCTACCTTGAGCATATTCTGCAGCGAGACAGATGTCGTGAAGTACGCCAGGGTTTGAAAGCCATCCTCTCTGCGTTCTGCTGCCGCATCATCACTGTCCTCTGAAAAGAAGAGGCCAGTCTAAAAGCAAAACAATCCATTGAGAAAAACACAGAGGAGGCCAAATGTCTCTACGAAGGCACTGCTAAAAACAAAACAAAAAACACACACAAATGAGGCCAGCTAACCGGCAAAGAGACAGTATAGTACTGCACAGTACAACAGCATCTCTCCTTTGTGGTGGGGGTGACATCACTGATTTCCAGGAGAGACCAAAGGAACATTGTGATTTCCGTGTCGAAGACTTCATGCGTGAAATGATTCAACACTATCCTTCACACCCACGTCTTCAGCCATGTTATAATTATGCTCAGTCGCAACGGTTACTATAGAGTGACCCTGCTTACTTCAACTACACAGTGCTCTCATCAACAACACTGATAACGCAACACGCATGCTGTACATTCTACTAACCGTCAAAGCATTGCCAAGCTTGGCTGTGAGAGAGAAATTAATCTTGCCTCGGTAATGACGGTCATGTGAACCTGTGTGGCACACAAAGAAAGGAAAAACCCAACTGGCATGCATCAGACTGTTGGTGTGCTGCTTGCTCTACCAAGGCAACCCAGCCCCCTCCTTGTAAGCACCCTAGTCGATTTGCACCCACATAGACACATGATTACCCCACTCACACTCCACAACACTCCTCTCTATATGTAGAAGAGGCATTGGCATACTAATACTAGGTGGTGGCATACCACCACCATCAGTGTGTACTGCTTACCAGAGCCATAGCCTTGCTGGGCTAGATCACCGGACACCGATCCAGTGCGCACCACGATACTAGCTGAAGACGGAGTAGACGCGGTCAGCTGAATACCCTGAAAACAGCACGTACGGCAGCAGCAACAGCAGCAGCACAACATGATTATGCACATCCGTTTGTATGCACGTAAACACAGCAGTAGTAGACGTGTCGGCATAACTGAAAGTGTGCATCGGGGATAGTCTGCAGCACTGTATAGTATCATCAGTCACACCATTTCATTCTTATCCTCACCAAACCTCACCTGCCACTTGAAACGTAGGATATTCACGACTCGGTGGCGTGCCCTCAGTAGTGGATCTTCTTTCAGCTGCTGCTTCATCTGCGGTGGGGCTAGCTTACCAGTCTCAAGTACTGAAGCAGCCAGCAGCTCGGCACTTTTTTCCTCCCATATTCGTTTCGCTTCCTCGAATTCCTTCCGTAAGAAAATCGGAGACGTAAGCAAAGAGACATACGTACAGGGGTTTAAGGAAGTGTTCATCATATGGCTAAGCAAGGCATCGTTCAATGCTATACAGTCTGTGATCCCTTCTGAGCATGGCTATGCGCAAACAAATTTCATTAGCCTACTCGAGCTCAACTGATGAGGGGTGAATTCCCCGAAACACTGTGTACTGAGCAGGGAGTGGTGCTTTCTTGCAGGTTTGCCAAGTGGAAGGTTCGATGGACGTCTCGTGTGCTCTGGATGGCAGTCTTGAGTCAGTCCAGTGTCAGCTTCGGGAAGCGTGAGCTTCACGTAGGAGCAACCAACTTCATCTACCAGTGCTACTGCCACTGGAGTCGCTAGGATTTTTGATTGGATTTTCGGATTGGACTTCGGTTTTTTGGATTTTTCAGAATTTCAAGTGCACGTAATTGGGATGACTATCATTATACCATTCTCCTGGTGCTGAAGGCTATCAATTTAGTCAGCCTGAGTTAGCCAGTACCGTGGCACTGTGCAGTACCTTGCTGAAGCTCTTCTGCATGACGGCAAGTTGGTAGACAGCGTCAGTTGTCAGACGATGCGTGAACCTGTCCATGTTGATCACCAGGGTCTGGCGTAGCTGTGCCAAGCGCCGCACGGACACACGAGGGCCGGGTGCACGCTCGGACAGCCTTCGCACCGCCGTGGCCACAGTCGACGGCAAGACGAGCTTGATCGTGGATGGCGGTTGCCGCGGGACCTGAACGAACAGCACAGCGCACTGGTCGTGAGAACGGATTCAACAATGCAAACACAGCGCTTTTGCCAGGCTTGCATGCCTTTCTACACAAACCGCAGTTAGAATTTCAAGAATTTCAGGTCATAATGGTCATGCAGGTTGCACGCTTTCTGTCCTCTGTCATGTCGTGCACGTGCATATGTACTTCAAGTACTACAGACACAGCAATCATATTCATGTATCTGACTTACATCGGCGTGGCATGCAATGGTGTGCGACTGGATCTGGGCAAAGAGACTGTGCTCCTGGTCGGAGATGATGCCGTTGCACTCAATGTTCTGCACCTGAAAACAAACGTAGAAACACAGAGATTCAAAGAGAACGGTCCGGCCAGTAACTCTGAGCTCCGCTGACAACACCTAACAAGATCAAAACAGCTAGCGGTCCGGAGATTGAGAAACACAGAGAGTATACAGGCAATCAGAGAACACACGTTAGTGACAAGGGAGAAGCACAGGATGCATCATTCTGGCTGGCATCGGGTATAGAAACTATTCAACCGGACAGAACTTTACTGTACAGAAAGGCGGAGCAGCAAATACAAAAACAAAATTGAAGTAACAGAACATGGATTGAAGTACGTGTACATGTACATGTACACTGGAGCTCATACCTCGTAGGCTATGCTTGCACGATGCACAAACTTAACCTCCATGACTAGCTTTGCAAGCACAAACGTTAGGACGTGATCTCCGGCAAACAGCTTGTCGGTCTTCGTGCCAGCACCGACATCACCCGTGCTGCCAGCCCCAGGAACATTGCCACTGCCCCCGCTGGTACCAGCACGTGTACTACTCTCACCACCAGCGCTGGTGGGAATAGCACCACTGCTACCTGCCGTGACTTCCTGCTGGTGATGCTGACGATGCTGGTGATGGTGCCGCTGCTGGTGCTGCTGGTGCTGCTGTTGTTGCTGGTGATGCTGTTGTTGGCGTTGGTGATGCTGAGTATCATGGGAGTCAGCTCCAGCACTCATCAGTGCAAAATGATCACCAACCCTGCAGAATAGGACACACGACGCCACAAAGTCCTATCTACTTCCTTCCTACACGTTGGATATTGGATCATAAGATTGGTATAACTTGCACACCATACGCGCCATGTACTTGTTTTAGCTACATTACATCCATGGTTAGTGCAAGCAACAAGGGCATTTAGAGAAGGACATTCAAAGAAAAACATTTAGAGAAGGACATTCAGAGAGCACACAGTACGATGTATCCGGGTTGTCTGCTTTTCCATTCGCACATGTACTTGAAGTAGACCCATAGTGAAGTGTAGTGTGGTGCAGTACTATAAAAGCAGAAACTTTCGATGGTGTAATATTTTAGGTGTTCTCCAAAATAGGCGGTTCAGTGGAGGGAAATTTTCGTTAAACCCGTTTTCCAGGTAAGTGTACTAATACTAGTACCAGAATTTTCGGTGCGTTTTATTTTTGGTAAAAAATTCGGCACCGAAGTTACGGAAAATAAAACACCACCGAAAAGTTCTGCTTTTACAGTAAATGAATTGGATGCACACCTCCTATACCACTATACCATGTGCTGCTCACCGTATCCAGTGCTGCATACTGGTGATGGCCGTCACGATCTCACTGCTGCTGTGATTCAGGAGGCGTGCAACGGTGACAAACGGCCGCGGTGCATGCAGCCTGAGCGCACTGCAGTGGAAGCGGTGGGTGTGATGGCGGTTCTTTTGCATGGACATCAGGTACACCACGTCACTGACGGTGGCTGACAGCAATGGTGTGAAGCCACTGCAAGGCACACAATGGCAATGCAACAACAGCTTGCCTGGCTCAACAGCAGAAGTCGAATCAGCCAGAAATTTAACAGGGATTTCGAAGCTATAGCCGCAGGTCTGGACACAGAGCTCAGTGGTTTATACAGGTTGTGACTGCAGGCACGTACATGGCATACGCAAGCCTTGCTTGATAGTTTAACATGTCGCAACATGTAAGATGTATTAGCAAACAATGACAATCATTCTAATTCCTTACTTTCCGCTATAAGCTGCAATCTCCAGGGAGACTGATGGCACACTGGCTGAACACGACAGACCATTCCCTGCCGGGTAGAACAGAAACCAACACAGCACAACACACTGTTGTAGACCGGCGTCAACAGGTTGATGAGAGGGAAAGGTTGAACACAGGTACAGACAGAGACTGGCAATGGATGTTCTGAAACCCCCGTGCACCCACTCCTTTACACGGGGATGATAATTCTACTTGAAGTAGTCAATGGTAAGTATGGAGTGGTAAAATACCGGTATTTTACGACTCCCTGATGGTAAGTATGGAACCCTACATGTAGACTGTAGTAGATGACAGCAGATTTCGGTAAAGATTATCATGCGTAATCATTTTTTTTCTCTAAAGGTCTCAATTTCGACGCAAAGGCAAATGTTGTTGTGGTATGGACACTTGGGCAGTGTGTCAGTGAATGTAGTAATGATTCCAACTGTTTTCCGTCACTGGTGCAGTATAGCTGATGGCCGGCAGGCATCTATCATATCCACCTTACCTTTAGAGGGTTTGGATGGAACATTGCTTGAGTCAGCTGAGCCCGGGCTGGATGGAATGATGGTGTGTACTTCGCCAGAACTGGCAACAAAATGGCATGGCTCCACGCACACTGATGCCACTGAACGGCCGATGTTCCACGTCAGGCTTAACTTGTTTACAACGAACGTGAAGACGGTGCTCTCGGCTGAGAGTGGTTCTGGTGATGCAGCGACCGTGGTGGTCAGGTCAGAGCCAGGAGACTCAGCTGCTTCCCTATTGTCATCAACTGACTGGCCATCGGCCTCACCACGTACAGTCTCAGTGGGGTTTTCCGCATCGCCATGCCCAACAGCAGCAGGTTGATGCTGTGGTCTGGAGTCCGGCTGATCGCCCTGCCGTGGCTGTCCAGGCACAAGCAGGAACTCAAGAGCAGTTTCAAGGTTACTGGCCACACCGTCATCATCACTGAGATCAGAGTCAGCAAGCAGATCGTCATCATCATCACTATCGTCCATGTCCAGTAAGCTGTTGAGACTGGCGGCACCGAGTGACTGCTTCCCGCTTCGGAGACGATTTGACCGTCCACGCGTGTCAGTCTCATCTTGCCCCTCGCCCTCACGGCTTTCGTCCAATGCAGTGCCCATTTGCAGGACGCGCAGCGCTTGCCACTCCATCTGCTGGCGTGCCATACGACGTGAGAAGACCGTTATGAAGTACTGCACTGATTGCCAGCTGGCTTTGTTCCCACGTGATGGACTAGCAGCACTGGATGGCGCTGGTGACTGGAGTGGGGCCAGGACAGGCTGTGCCCACACCGGCTCTGCCACTGACATGGACTGGGAAATGTACTGGTCCTTGGATGCAGCCAGAAACGCTGCCATGTCCAGTAGGTCCTGACTGGGAACAATCGAGACCTCTCCGAGCGAGGCCAGCGCTCGGATGCTTCGCTTCAGCGTCAGCTGTTTGCGCATCTTCTGTGGCGAGCTGCCGGAAATTTCACCTTTGGCAAAGAGCACCGCTTCTTCACCAGAAACTGGCACGGGAAGTTCAGTGGTCGTCAATTCTTGTTCAGACCAGAAGTTCAGAGAAGATGCCTGGCACGAGATGACCTTGTGCACTTGGTCGGGCAAAGACACGGATCCCGGATTGTACCACGGACAAACATGAACCGAGATCTCGGATATCTCAAACTTTGCCATGTGATTTTCGGGCACCTGTGGTGGGTCGTTCTTGGTCAAATACTTACGAACCTCAGCTGGTAACTGCGCACCTAGAGTTTCCGCCATGCAGCGCAGATCTGCGGTAAGTTGCACAAGCTTGGTGTGGGCAATGTTGGGAATTGCCATCAAGTAGTCGGTCTTGGTCGCTTTAGGCCGCGAGCGAACTGTGTTGGGTTTGCGATGGTGGCTGACCAGTAGAGGCGTGGCATCACTGCTTCGATAGCTCAGGGTATCGTGAGGCTCCCGGGCTGCCAACCAGCCAACGCATTGTGCCACAATGCCACTCTTGACATCTGTCAGCTCCAGAGAGTCACCGTCCTCGCTGGATAAATGCGGCACACATCTACCCAGCACATGTTTTGGCATGTGATACAGTGCACGTACAATAAGCAAATCACTTGCGGTGCAGCACAAGCGGGAGAATGGCTTTCGAATGTGAAGCACGGTCAGCTGCATTGGCAAAAAAAAACATGAACAAAAGGCAAACACAATTGCAATTTCCAGTGTCAGACCTCCAATACCAAGTCTCTTGAAGGCAAAGTGTCCCACTTTATTTCTATGAACTGAATGCGCGGGATTGTATGCCACTGCATTTGATAGCGTGTATGCTACACAAGACTATGTCTTCAGCTCCGCGGGAATCAGTTTGAAAGCAGCTTTCAAATACCTGTGGAGCCCAGGACAAAACGAACCATAATAGCAAAAGAAACATGAAAAACATTTACGAACTACAGAAGCACCCCCTCCCCTCTCTCCCTCTCTCCTCAAACTAACCTCATCAACAGCAGCATTACGGATGATCAACTCTTCTAACAAGCCACAAATGGCATGTGATCTGATTCGCTCTGCTTCAGCCACCAGCGTAACTGCTCTAGCCACAATCGACGTGATCGGATCTCGCCAAATATCCAGGACAAGGTTAGCAGCGGAGAGGACATTGATCGGCAGCTCTCCACTGGCTACAACAGCACTGGGCCTGGGAGCCGATGGTAGCTGTACCCAGACCTCTCCCACCGAGCCATAGACTTCGGCACTGCTGGCCATGTCCGTGTCTAGTGGCTGAGAGGACGCCATGGATGTTGGCCGTGTGGACGCCGGGGAAAGTGGAGAGCTGACGTCCACACCATGGTCACCATCACCGTCTATGATGGGTAGCCGATCATCCTGGTTAAAGCTGTACATGGCTGCTGGGTTGGCAAATACAGACTGTTGTCGGTGGGCCGAGAAAGTACCGACTGAACTAGACACATGTATGGTTGCCTCGGACTGTGAGTCATGCGACGAAGCAGAGCAGCTTTGACGCAACACCGCGCCATGAGCGCGCTCGATACCAAACTCGCATAGAATACTGCTCTGCACTTCTCCACTTTCGCTGAACTGGCCGAACGGTGAGTCCAGCGAGAAGCAGACGCGAGACGCGTCCGGTGACAGTCCCGCAGCATGTTTGTCCTGTGAGCAGAGCTGCATGTGCACCGACTTGACATCGACGCTGGCCAGAATATCCTGCGGTAGCTTACGCTGGACAGGCTCAGGGAACACCAGCGGCTCTGCCTGCTTGGAAAGCTGTTTATCAAGATCTGGTGTTGACAGCCGTGCCAGGAGCTTCGCCTCCTCGATCACAAGACATATTACGGAGACCTGGGAAGAGCGTGTTCCTCCATGCACGGCAGTGGACGCTTGCAGGATACGACAGGACACAGTGGGCAGGTCCACAGTGAGGGTGGTGCGCTTGGGCACTTCAGATTCGTTGGAAGACGAGACGGATGCAGTGTGAGCAGCATGTTCACTATGCTTGGCCAACGTTGAGTCATGTATCCAGTCCACAGTGGACGCTAGAGTGGTTGTACTGTCAAACGATGGTATGACTTGTGAATACCTGTATACCATTGATCAAACCAAACCAACAAGAAAGGATAACAGTAGGACACATACAATTGCAAGCAGACATACAACCACCTATTTACACTACAGGACAAGTGGCAAAGCCGTACCTTCAGCCAGAAATGAACGTAATATCACCGGGTGAGTGCACACTGCTTAAAGCAGTATCTCACTTCTGTCTGTCTGTCTGTCTGTCTGCCTGCCTGCCTGCCTGCCTGCCTGCCTGCCTGCCTGCCTGCCTGCCTGCCTGCCTGCCTGCCTGCCTGCCTGCCTGCTAGTCTATCTATCTGTGCAAAGTTCGCGGTGATTATCGCAGTTAGAGCACTTTGACTTGATGCGTTTGTCGTTTATTAGACTTAATTGCCCCCCCCCCCTCCCTCCCACGCACGCACGCACGCACGCACGCACACACACACACACACACACATGCCCTTACCTTTGCATAGCTGCCACTACAAGTGGTGTGATCAGCAAATCAATACCACTGGGTACTGCAACTGCAGCACGCACTTCTCTCGCCACTTTCTCCACATTCGCTGCAGGTTCCTGTTCACTGAGGACTTCAGCCTCTTCCGGAATAGTGCTTGCGTGCACATTGGGATGATGTTGGGTGCCGGTTTCCACTTCACCTGTGGCTGGACCATCGGAGGCACTACTTGCAGAGCCCCGGCCAGGTAAGGACACTGATCGGCCATGACCAAGTCGCTGACCAACACCAGGAGCACCGGTAGGGCGTGTGAGCGGCATCGTTCCACTGTGTGTCGGACTGCCGCATGTGCTGCGAGTTAACACGGGAGTCCGCTGCACCAGCTTTGTCGGGTGGAGCGGCGTCGAGGTGTAGGACTTTCTCGGGCGCCTTCGGAAAGATTCCCGGCGGGCATCGTGAAGTTCGTTGGTGGGCGACATCGCTCTTTCCGTGCCGTTGTCCCCGTACACGGCATCCAGGCATGCAGCGTAGTGCATCGTTATAGCACCGTCATCATGCATGGACAGGCGGCTGTCTCGTCTTGTCGCCTCCAGCGGTGTTGGATTCGTCGTGCTGTGCTCACCGAGCAAGGCAGCATCGATTGCCTTGCTATCCACGCATGTACTCTCGCCGCCCACAACATCATCACTGGAGACCTCACCGGGCATAGATCGCTGGCCACTCAAGCTATTCAGACTGGCAAGGGCGGATACGAATGAGGACTCACTGGACGACTTCTCCTTGGACTTGCCCATGGAGTGGCGGCTCAGCCGTCGTAGCATCTGCCGGCGCAGCTGACTAGGCTTCAGGCTCGGAGTGGAGGCGTTGGTCTCAAATTCCTCGCAGGAGAAGAACGCCTCGCTTCCCGCTGTAGCTATGCTGGCCTTGCTCTGCGTTGAGACATGCGAGTAGCTATGCTGGTACAGCACTGGCTGACTGCCGCCGCCTCCACTGCCAGCCATCAACATCCTCTCGGCGACGAGTTGAGCAGCACTTGCCGAGTCCTCCAGATTAGATCCAAGGCGCCTGCGCCGTGCCGCATCCGCCGCTGTTACTCCGGCCGGAGCGGACCCGAAGCGATGGAGGCTATCATGGCGGGTAGAAGGTGTCGCCCCACCCACAGGCGTAATACTGCCGTCATGCTGCTCTGTAGCTTTGCTCACAACTGTACTGCCGTCATGCTGCTCTGCCAACTCATGTGCTTGTTCATTAACTTGATGATGCGGGCGACATGGTGATAGGTGTTCAGTGGGAACGGGAGTTACTCCTAGGTCTGATTGGCCACTGCTACTGGTGGAGGAGACTGACAACACGCGTGGGTAAACACCAGGTTGCTCCACCACACGCAAGCTTGACGAGTCACTCGAGGTGTCCGACAGTCCGGATAGGCTTTCTTCGGCAAACTCGCCGCCTTCGCCGGCCCCTTCGTCGCCATACGGACTCAGCCAAGCGCGTGTGAAGTTTGTCCATTCCTCCTGGTCTTCCTCGACCACCAGTCCATCATCATCTAGATGTGCAGAGCTGAACTGGCAGTTGCCACAGCAGCCACAGAACTCTTGGTTCTCCCACAGGAACCACAGGCGATGGGTAGACCGGTCGTGCTTGATGAGAAAGTCAAGCTGGACAGCAAGCAAAAAAAAATAGAAAGATAATGTTGGCAAATGTCAAGGGCATCTTTTGCAAGAGCAATCTATCAAGATCTTATGAACCCAGAATTTCAGATTTCGTACTGCAACTTGCCTACTCGTATTCCTCCATTCCAGCCATCTTCAGCACCATATCACCACCATATCACCACCATATCACCACCATATCACCACCATATCACCTCACTGCTGATGGAAACTTGTCAGTCTCCCCACAACCCACTTACCTGCTCTCTGACCAGTGGATACGGCTCCTTCATCCGCAGGTCAACACTGACTTCGGGCAGGTGTATGTTGCCAGCGTCGAGGAACTGGCTCGACTGGTTAGCATCGGGGCCGGAGCCGATCAGGCGGTTTTCTTGGACGTACTGCGTGAGCTGAAAGTCCAGCAGCTGCAGACTGTACCCTTCTGTGCACTCTGCATTGGCTAGTGTGCAGTTGGCCAGGCGAAATGGGCCACCCTGCACGCAACAGCAGATGCAAGGAGCGCACGACACCAGCATGCAAAGTGTATTGATATCACCTACCAAATATTATTTTCAATGAGACCCTTTCGTGGAGATTTGCGCCACCAGAAGAAGACCAATGATAGGTTTACACTGATCAGCATCAGCATGGCATCGCTGACTCTTGACAGTGCATGTTCAAGTTGAACACCAAACTAGACTGGATCACTACTGAGGCTCTAAGTATAACTATACAGCAAAGCTTACCTGAAGCAGGAGCTGACAGCCTGCCTCGACCACCTGGACGTGAATGCCCGGTGCAATCAATCTGATCATCGTGTACTTGAGCACTTCGGCACGGTCCGTCAGATTCTGTGGAAGTATGGTCTTCAGGTCACTGCCGAGTCTGGGTACACTGGGTTCCAGCGGAGGTGGCATCTTCAGCTGGTCTTCCTCGGCGATCATTTGCAGCAGGAATGGCTGGAGAAAGCCAAAGACTTGGTGCAGCTATGGGAAAAGAGGGCGGAGAAGTGCAAGACCGTCATGAATTGTATACACGGCAGGTACCGGTCAAAACGAGAGAGCTTGAAAGCTCAGGGCCCTCGCTATGCTTTTTCGCCTAGGTCACCATGCATGTTATTCAAACTAATGGAAGCTTTTTGCAATACAATGATAAAAATAAAAACCCGCTCGCCCTCCCCATTTTTTCTGAAAAAAAGGACGACCATGAAGTCTATTCTTTGGCTTGGCCTAACATGGGATTCGAACCCACACTGTCGCCCTGCATGCATTCCCCAATACACTTCGCATACATACACATTCTTCAAAGTTGCTTCACGTTATGATCTTGCACTTGGAAGCCCTATTTGAATAAGGTGGCCAGCTGTTTTAGATGGTACGGTACGGGACATGTGCAGGATAGCGCCAGGCATGCCGATGCGACGCCAGACACAAAACACAAAAAAATACCGAATTAAAGCGTTATGGCGTAATGATGCTAGGCATGATACCACATTATTAATAGCAGGGCTCTAGCCAGGTCAAAATAGTAGGGGGTGGGCATGGGAAACAGTTACCCTATATCCCATTTTTCCACTTTCCAATATTGTCTTGCCACACCAAATGCAACATATGGGGCAAATCCCTGCCTTCACCCCAGACAAATGTGCCTTTATGAACCATCTATCCACGAAAAACACGAAAATCGGAAAATGAGTAGCGGGGCGGCAATTTTTCACAGGGGCGCGCAAACAGAGTAGGGGGGCGCTGCGCCCCCCTACCCCCCTTTGGCTAGAACCCTGAATAGCAATAAGAGCAGGGAGATTCAAGTCTTGAGCTTTCTTCAACGGGGGAACAGTTAGATACACACCATAGACGGCATTGAAGCCCACATCTTCATAATCCTGGCCTCCTTTACCTGTGGTATGGTGACTTGGCCAATTAGCGGTGACAGTGCCATATGAACTAGCCAGCCATACTCCACAAATGTCTTGTCTATACCGTCGTATAGACCCTCTGCACAGATATTAATACCATTCAGTCTCAGCGAACCAGCGCTGAAATTCTCATCCGGAGGTGGTCTCTGTGAAGTTGAGGGACAGACAGATAGATAGACATACATACATACATATATACATACACGTACAGACAGACAGACAGACAGGTAGAGAGATATATAGATAGATAGAGAGAGAGAGAGAGAGAGAGAGAGAGAGAGAGAGAGAGAGAGAGAGAGAGAGAGAGAGAGAGAGAGAGAGAGAGAGAGAGAGAGAGAGAGAGAGAGAGAGAGAGAGAGACAGAGAGAAAGTGAGAGAGAGAGGGAAAGAGTGTGTGCATGTGAGCAGTTCTCGCTACCAGATGAATGCTTGTTATAATAAGAATGTCAGCCTATAATACTAACGGAGTTCAAGTGAAGGATGTCTTTGGGTTGTGCGCAATTACTAACATATACTTTGGCATATACTGTAAAAGCAGCCATTTTCGGTGGTGCTTTATTTTCGGTAACGTCGGTGCCGACAATGTTTACCTAAAATAAAGCGCACCGAAAATTCCGGTACTGGTACAGTACTAGTAAACTTACCTGGAAAACGGGTTTACCGAAAATTTCCCTCCACCGAACCGCCGATTTTGGAGAATACCGAAAAAATTACACCACCGAAAATTTCTGCTTTTACGGTATAGTGAATAGAGGTCACCCCCTGATAAGACCTCTATACTTGGAAGTGCTCGATAACACTAGAGAGTAGTTTGCTATGGCCAACCTCCTTTGAAAGGATATGATGTAATACAGCTGAGATAGTGTCTCTGCCTATTGCAAAGTATGCGAGGCTGTTGCCCCCGCAGGCGACGTTGGTGACGAGCAACACCCGTCGTATGCAACATACCGTATTTTCCGGAGTATAGTGCGCACTTTAGATGTGCTATTTTAGGCCCTAAATCGCAGGTGCGCACTATGCTCCGAATATGAAATGCATGTACTTCAATGAAGATTGAAGTGCGCACCCCCAATGAAGATTGGGGGTGCGCGTTATACAAAGGTGCGCACTATACTCCGAAAAATACGGTACTTTGTATTCACTGCTACACTTTTTGTAGTCTAGGCTTTATGTATGACTAACACAGCTATTGATGTATTGACTTTCAGTCGGCTCCAGTTACAACTGCCGGTACACATGATACATGAACTGTCGGACCCCTTTCATGCAGTCGTATGCAGCTGTCACCTAACACCGACACCGCTTTTGTCATCTACTACATGTAGTACGTATCATTTACCGCTACGCTAGGATCGGGATTGTAGTCTGTGATCCGTAGGCGTAGAGGGGGCTTGTTTTCCTTGGTGTGTTAGTTTTAGGTTCCTGCTTCGGTGGTGCAGGTTATTGGTCTTGTTTTAGTTGAGTTAGCTGTTTGGCATGAGAATGAAAGAGTAATAATACAGTCTTCTTATAGTAGAGTAACAACGTTACGTTTGTGGAATGGTGAATCAAGACGAGAGGTAGAAACATTGGTCCTTCGACCCGGATTCGAACCAGCCGGACCGAAAAATAAAGATAATGGACGTCGACAAGCGGCACAGTGAACAGGTCAGGTGATCTCAACGTGAGACCAAAGGCCGGAAGGTGAAGCCGACTTGTTGCAGCAGGAGCGACAATATCAGTAACATTGTCGCAGGCAGCGTCGCGGAGGAAGCCGAAAGTATCTCCTCCTCGACACTGAGCCGATTCTCGAGTGTTTCTCGACGCTCTTCGCGCAGTGCTGCTGAAGCCAGGAAGCGGAAAGCGGAGCTGGTGGCAGCTCAGCGTGTGGCTGCACTTGACGAGGAGGCGAGAAACCATAGGCTGGAAAGCGAGAAGAGACTCTCCAATCTCCAGCTCGCCGCGGACCTGGCGGCGATTCAGGCCGACGAGGAGGTCGACAACGGAGGCACAGCAGCACCCGTGCTCGACTACGGCCACAGCGAGAGAGCAATGGACATGCAGGAGTCACACTACCTCGTGAGGGACGGTGAAGAATCAGTATCTGCTCAAGACGCAGAACAGCACCCACAGCATGGGGAGGTCGAAGTGACTGAAAGTGTCATGCCAGCCCAGGGGTACACGGACAGTGACCCACAGGACGCGGCTACTCCAGCAGTAATTCCAGCCACCAGCCTTGTGCAGCCTCTGTGTGCTGCGGAGATAAGGATCCAGGAGTTGGAGGGGCAGGAGCTGAAGTTATGCGTGCATAACACTGGCTCCATTGAGCAGTGAGCCTATGACGGCAAGCTCACTTTGGAGCTTGAAGAAAAAAGATGACTCAAAGACGAACTCCAGCTACAGCAACAGACGATTGCAACCCTGAAGCAGCGGATCTTCCAGGAAGATGCGAGGCATGCTGACCAGGTGCAGGTGATCAAGTCCCTGAAGGGAGATCTTGCCAAGGGCGAAGCAAGCAACGACCGTCCCCAAAGTGACTTGGTATCCAGAGACCATCGCATCAGCCAGCTCACCAGCACGTCATGCGATCTGGAGGACCAAGTGCAGAATCTAGAGTATGAGCTGGAGTAGACCAGAGCTCAACTAGCAGTCATGCAGGTGGACATGACACCTTCCAACCGGAAAAGGCGCGAGCTGCAGACCAAAGCGCAAAGTGAGCCACGTGGTGCGGCCGGTGCCGACACCTCCACATGCGATCTCCCTTCGTCCAAGAGCGCGGGGGGGGGGGGGAGGAGCAGGGTGCCGTGACGATGGACCCCCGAAACGACCAGCAAGTACTGTTGGTCCTGCTAGCCTGCAGACACAGGCCACATCAGGTGACAGCAAACAGACAGCTGTTGCATCAGCAGTGTCACAGCTGGCCCAGGCATTGTCGGATAAGCTGACGCCACCAAGTGCGACCACTCCAGCCCACCAGAACACCTTGGACAAGGACCTGCGGAGAATGATGGTTAGACAATCAGCCAAAAGACCTGCCGGCCTTCAACGGTGATCCTACAATGTGGCCGATGTTCAACCGGACGTTTACGGCCTCCACTGC
The DNA here is from genome assembly GCF_964019385.1 of Sycon ciliatum. Taxonomy (NCBI): domain Eukaryota; kingdom Metazoa; phylum Porifera; class Calcarea; order Leucosolenida; family Sycettidae; genus Sycon; species Sycon ciliatum. Next base: position 30,285,151 of record NC_088646.1, read on the forward strand.
AGAGTGTGGTTTCTCCAACCAGGAGAACATGACCCGTCTGCAGAGAGCCTTGAAGGGAAAGGCTTTGGAGAGTGTGAAGTCAATGGCCGTCGTACCGGACAACATTGATCGAGTGATGCACACTCTCCAGATGCGGTTCGGCCAGCCAGACCATGTGGTCCAATCCATGATTGCCCAGGTCAAGACCATGCCTAAGTTGCGAGACGACGACTTTGAGCAGCTTATTGACTTGGCGAACTCGGTTACCAACTTGGTATCGACCATGGAGCTCCTCAAGAGCACAGGCCACTTAGCTAACCCACAGCTCCAACAGGAGATCGTGCAGAAACTACCGAGCAGCATGACCCGTCAATGGGGAGAGCACGTAGCAGAGTGCAAAGATCCAGTGACCATGAAAACACTGGCAGAGTGGCTCGCAAAGAGAGCAGATGCGCTCTGTTGTGTTCGGAGAATCGACACGATGACAACAAGGTGTGTCTCAGCAGACAGCAATATGAAGCCGCAACCGATTGCGCGACAGAGCGGCCAGCGGCAGACTGCCTTCGTGGCCTGCGAGAGAAAGTGCGACTTCTGTGGACGGGCAGGCCACAAGGTGGCTGAGTGCCGAGAATTCGCACGCAAGACGAACAACGAAAGCTGGAGATGGGTCAAGGCAGAACGACGATGCTTCACCTGCCTTGGCCAGGGCCACCGCACTAGAGAGTGCCCTGACAGTACACCCTGTAAGAAGGACGGCTGTGACCGGCTTCACCATCCGATGCTGCACCCACCAAAGAGGAAGGACGATGTCGAACGCACGAACCTAGCTAGCGCCCAGCAGCAAAGCAGAGTCGTTCTGAGGACAGTGCCGGTAGCAATCCGCGGACCGAAAGGTGTGGTGAACACGGCAGCACTACTGGATGAAGCATCAACGGTCACCCTGCTGGATTCAGACATCGCAAAGCAGGTGGGCACAGAAGGGCCATGTAGGCCATTGACGCTAGCATGGACGAACGACATGTGCCAGCAAGATCCTGACTCCAGAGAGGTCATGATCACGGTGAGCGGTCAGGACGGAGACCTCCAGCTGTCGGCCCGGACTGTGCGTGAGCTGCACCTACCAGCCCAGCATGTCGACATCAACCATCAGCGACAGCGCTGGCAACATGTGAGCAGCGCAGACATCACTCTCAGCGCGACAAAGAAGCCGCGCTTGCTGATTGGCCAGGACAACTGCCATATCATCTTGCCCAGGGAGACGATCGAGGGCCCACCCCAACGCACCCACACTGAGCCGGTGCAAGTTAGGGTGGTCAATACACGGCCAACTCGGTGACACTGACCCGGTACTGCATGCCCGACTTGACGATACAGCGGAAGAAGGCAGCGCTGAGGACACGGATATCGGCCTCCACCAACAGGTGAAGCACTACTTCACCACAGAATCGTTTGGTGTACAAGTCCGCAGCGAGAAAATACGCTCGCGACAGGAAGCGAAGGCGGAAAGGATCCTGGAATCCACCACGAGACATATCAGGGAACGATGGGAGACCGGCTTGCTGTGGCGAGATGCTGACGTAAGCCTACCGGAGAGTAAAACGTCAGCAACGCGCCGCCTCCTGTCCATTGAACGCAAGATGGAAAGGAACCCTGAATTCTCTGAAGCGTACTGCGCTAAGATTGCACAGTATATTGATGACGGATACGCCACCAAACTCACACACTCCCAGCTCCAGATGCCTTCTCAGAGTGCGTGGTACCTGCCACATTTTGGAGTGACAAACCCCAACAAGCCAGGCAAGCTGCACCTAGTATTTGATGCAGCTGCGCCAAGCCACGGGGTCAGCCTCAACGATGCCCTGCTGCCAGGCCCCGACTATCTCAACCCTCTCACCAGTGTGCTGTTCAAGTTCAGACAACAAGTCCATTGACGCCCGAGCCCGTCATCCTGGACACGTCGCACCCATTCACACAGATGCCCCTTCAGCAGTACCATATATGGCATGGACACCATGGTCAGGATAATGTGGCAAACGACGTCCGCCAGACATATTGGGTCCTGAAACTACGCACAGCCGTCTGCCGTACCTGGACCGTATGCCAGCAGTGTAAAAATGAACGTGCGCAGCCAACACCACCTCAGATGGGACAGATTCCCGACGCACGCGTTGCCACGTTCATCCGCCCGTTAACACATTGCGGCATGGACTATTTCGGGCCACTGACAGTCACTATCGGACGACGTCACGGTGAAGCGGTACGGCGTGATATTCACCTGCCTTACGACCTGAGCTGTACACCTGGAGCTGTCACACGACTTGACAACAGACTGTACCATCATGGCAATTCGCCGGTTGATCAGTCGCAGACGGTGCCCTGGAGTTATCTACTCGGACAATGGTACCAACCTACGAGGTGCAGCAAGAGAACTCAAGGAATCACTGGACCAGCTGGACCAGACACGCCTCACAGCTGAGCTCACGCCAAGAGGAATCAAGTGGGAGTTCAATCCTCCGGCAGCCCCGCACATGGGGGGAGCGTGGGAGCGACTAGTGAGGTCTGTGAAAACCGCCCTGAGAGCCGTGCTCAAGGAACGTGCTCCGCGTGAGGATACACTCATCACGCTACTTACAGAGGTTGAGGCGATACTCAACAGCTGCCCGCTCACACATGTGTCCTCTGACCCAACTGACGACAACAGCCTGACGCCGAACCACTTCCTCCTAGGGACGCCATCAGCAGCACCAGTGCCCGGAGTATTCAGTGGTGATGACCTACATCTGCGCCGGCAGTGGCGCATCGTGCAAGTGCTAGCTGACCATTTCTGGCGCCGATGGATGAAGGAATACCTGCCCACGCTAGCCCGGCGAACCAAATGGCACGGAAGAGCAGAGAAGAAGGTGGAAGTAGGTGATGTGGTGGTCATCGCCGACGACAACGCAGTGAGGAACACATGGCTGAAGGGGATAGTGACGGCGACCTATCCCGGCAGAGACGGCCTGGTGAGGGTAGCAGATGTCAAGACCCAGACTGGTGTGTTCCGCCGGCCGGTAGCCAAGCTCTGCGTGCTAGATGTCCGTTGTGTTAGTGACGGATAAATCGTCACTGGGGAGAGGATGTTGCCCCCGTAGGCGACGCTGGTGACGAGCAACACCCGTCGTATGCAACATACTTTGTATTCACTGCTACACTTTGTGTAGTCTAGGCTCTATGTATGACTAACACTGCTATTGATGTATTGACTTTCAGTCGGCTCCAGTTACAACTGCCGGTACACATGATACATGAACTGTCTGACCCCTTTCATGCATTCGTATGCAGCTGTCACCTAACACCAGCACCGCTTTTGTCATCTACTACATGTAGCAATACGGTATGTATCATTTACCGCTAGGCTAGGATCGGGATAGTAGTCTGCGATCCGTAGGCGTAGAGGGGGCTTGTTTTCCTTGGTGTGCAGTTAGTTTTAGGTTCCTGCTTTGGTGGTGCAGGTTATTGGTCTTGTTCTAGTTGAGTTAGCTTTTGGGCATGAGAATGAAAGAGTAATAATACAGTCTTCTTATAGTACAGTAACGACGTTACGTTTGTGGAATGGTGAATCAAGACGAGAGGTAGAAACAGAGGCAATACCCCGTCCCCAGAAACCTAGATCATTTACGATGTACATTAGGTAGCAAGACGTGGAGTTTGCTGGACTTCTAACCTGCAACGGGCCCCGCAGATTGACATGACAGGGGCCAATAGCCACATTCAGATGGCCTTCTTTGATATCCTTCACCATAGATACGGTGAGTCCTTCCATTACGATGCTGGGCAAGACTTCAGTGGATGCGGCGATGTGCTGCATCAAAAACACAGGAGATGAATGCACAGAAAGCAAGTCAATCGTAGGCAGTAAGACAAGTTGGCACACAGCTAGAAGACTGGTCTGTGTTCTTTGCAGTGGTGAATTCTTGGCATTTGCGACGACATATTGGCTGAATGTTCCACAATACTATCCCAATCAATAAGCTCACCACTGGAAGCAGACAACTGAGGTAATGTCCAGAATGGCCTGAGTAAAGGGTGATACCATTAAGCTAAAAGCAAGTGAAATATGACAGAGACTTCGATTTCAAGGCTGACTTCATTTACCTTCGGCAGAATAGCATGGAGTCTGTCCACAACAATGGAGACATTGATGTCAAGTTGCCGTAGTGGCTCCAGAGCCTCCTCTTCTTCATCATCCAGAACAGCAGCACCATCCGTCTGCATCTGACGTAAGCGTGTCTTAGTTGCCATTCGAGCAAAACTGGCCGACGGGATCCTGTGGAACTTTTGAAATCCACCAAAGTAGTTCTCCTGTGCCATGCGCAAACATCAAGATGGGTAAGTTAAATGTGCTAAAGGACATTTGCCTTGAATCGTATCGACGGACAAACACCAGAAATGCGTGCAATGTAGTAAATGTATAAGTATCATCTCCAGGAAATGATTTTTTAGCTAACGCAAGGAGAGTTTCAGCTGGTAAAACAGCTAAAATTCTCCCTGTGGTAGCGTCATCGGACTTATTTATATGAACAAACCATCAGCTGTATGAGAGCCGGTAGTACATACCCTCAAGAAGATGAAGTGCCGCAGAAGGGACCCGAAGAGGCGCAAGTATCCCGGTGAGACGTTCAGCTCCATTTGAAGATTGTTGGGCTCACTGTGCCAGTGCGGATTGGTGGGCAGTGCGTCCGCTTTCAGCGCTGGATACGCGCCGTCTGCAAACGCCACTGCCGAGTGGGACTTGTAGCGGAATGTTATGCTGGCACCCGGTGCCCACAGGCAGCTGAACCACTCGTCCTGCACGGGTGACGGTGTCTTCGCTTCGTCCGGTCCAGCTAGTGCGGCCGAAGCTGCGGACAGTGTGCGGTTCAGTGTCAGGCGCGGCGTCGAGAACTTCACCGTGTCCATATCTTCACCCGTGTAGTGAAAGCGATGGACGCTATCGGGAATCAACGCCAGCCATTGGTCGTGCGTTGCCTGTGCGAGACTGACAAAGCAACCACGTGCACCGTGCCAGCGAGGAAGATGCAGATCCGCCATAACGTTCCTTGCCTAATGACGTTACAGCCCAAGCAACAAAACAAGTACAAACATGCAGAGACAGGAACATTGCATCACGTGACTAGCAAAGCAACTTTCCACCAGATTGTACCCAGTTATCATCAAGTTGGACAACCTGACCAATGTGCATTTCAGCATTCAATCTCCTAAACTGGCTATTTATGTGACAAACTACTTGCGGACGATCAATAGCTTGCAATGGCGACATGTACTTGGTGTGTGAAAACAATACAACTGATGATTTGCAGAGATGGTAAACACATATGACAAGAGCCTCAGTGAGAGCACACAATCAAAGTGTTGAGAAGTGGCAGACTGACATATCATTAGAGCAGTACCGCCAGTTGCATGCATATACACATAATAATTATGTGCATGTACAGGCATGGCTGTGTGCAAGCATGTACGGGTATGCACTTTCCAAACATCATAGCCACTACACTCTACATAATTGCTCACCCTTAGGCGGTACTCGGTGTTGTAGACTGGTGCTTGGAATTCCAGGTTTGGGTACTCAAAGTCCACCAGAAATTCTTCTCCATGCAACGATATTGATGCTGTACAAGGAAGAGAGAAAAAAGACATCACACAAAAGACGAAAATGTTCATAAAAATAATCACCATGCAGGGGACACTCGTATCCTTGCACTTCAAGTGCCAGGAGAGTATGTACTTGGCCCAAAAGATGATGCAATCTAGCAGAAGTGATTACACACACAAGGAATTAAACGTTGCAGTATGATAGACAGGCCTCTATATAGAGAAACCGAGTCTGACGCGATCCGTGAATTTTTTTAATTTTTTTTAATGATAGACAACACACTGTTCCTCGTGGCCCTATCATACATACACATGTGCCAATTCAGTGCAAATACCCGCACAATCACTACATAGCAGTCTCTGCACTATCATCATCATCATCATCATCATCATCATCATCACAAGGCTTTCCAGCACCACTGGCACAGTATGCATATACTAGTAGTGCATACCATTGTCAGCAGCAGCAACTTTGGATGGCGAGCAATCCAGCCAGTTGTACTGATTGCACATCCATAGCATTCGGAAATCGTCCAGCTTTACGCCGACCGTCCACTTGTACGGAATAAAGCTGAGCAAATCAGGTGCCTCCTTGCTTCCCAGATCCTCAATGAGTGCTGTTCCAGGAGCGAGACAGGAAGAGAAACCGAGAAGAAATGAGATAGTGGGGGGGGGGGGGGGTGAGAGAGAAAGAGAGAGAGAGAGAGAGAGAGAGAGAGAGAGAGAGAGAGAGAGAGAGAGAGAGAGAGAGAGAGAGAGAGAGAGAGAGAGAGAGAGAGAGAGAGAGAGAGAGAGAGAGAGAGAGAGAGAGAGAGAGAGAGAGAGAGAGAGAGAGAGAGAGAGAGAGAGAGAGAGAGAGAGAGAGATGGAGAGATGGACAGGCCAGAGAGACAGGACAGAGAGACAGGACAGAGAGACAGGACAGAGACAGAGAGAAAGGGATCAGGTTTTTACAAAATGGCATCTGCACCCAGCAGCTACATGGACGTGGCATGTCTCCTTCACCAAGTAGTGAATCACAAAGACCGGACCTCCACTCATGACAGAGCAGCATACACACTGGAAACAGGCCCATGTTTTGTTGGAAGAAAAAATTCCAGAAAGTTCCTGGAAACTCTGAGTGGACACAGACTAATGTTTCCACCGGGCCCTATGACTCTGAGTGGCAAAGCTCTGCAGTGCTGACTAGACAGCATTGGCATAAAGCATGTTAACCTGTTGTCAAGGTTACTCTGCGAGCTCCGCCGTACCTGATACTAAATCTAGATGTGCATCGAGGTAGACAAACGCTGTGTTGCTCAACGCCACTGTTGTCTTCCAGTCCTGTACGCCATTCCACTCCAGCGGATACTTCTGGGCGAGCTTCAGCTGCAGCAGGAACGACAACAGGCATACAATACTCGTACACCACCACACCAGATACAGATACAAGCATGAGTAACGCCATCATCACTGCCATGTGCTTCACAGCTCCATGGCTGGTCACTGGCATTATCCGATCCTATTTCAGAAAAAAAACATTATACACATGTAGTACAGACATGCTTTGCTCACTTATAATCAGGCATACAAACTACTACATAAAACTCTTCTCCATATCTGGCATCATGGGTACCAGATGACAATGCTGAATGGTGGAATACAGTCATGTAGATGCTGTACATGTACAGCCTACCTCCAACCTCTCTGTGTCTATCCAGGGTCTGTAGAGTAAGCTAGTGGACACATTGACATCCACCAATGTAACGTCGGTCGTAACTGTCACACCGCTTGGTTCAACCAGCCATGGGTAAGTCATGTTGAGAAACGATGTTGCGCCGGCCTCTAAGTACATGGATGATGTGTCCGGCTGCAAGCACAACATTATTATGCACACGAGCACATGTATGAACACACACACACACACACACACACACACACACACACACACATTCACGCGCGTGCACACACAACACACACACACACACACACACACACACACACAACACACACACACAACACACAACACACACACACACACACACACACACACACACACACACACACACACACACACACACACACACACACACACACAAGGCCAGTGTTTGTCTTCTCTCATCTGCATATCCTGTGAAGAAACAAACTTACACCGATGGCACGACTGACCGGACTAGCAAAGATCGCACAAGGGTTTGAATGGTCATCCTGGGTGCTAACAATAACAGGAGTGCTGCAGTCATTTCTGACTTTCTGACTGTGAGGGCAAAATATTTATATCAGGGGCTCCATGCCCAAAAACAATGCACACCGGCACCGTGACACATAATGTCCTTTATTACAATAGGAGCACTAGTTGTATACACAATCCATGCACAGAGGAAGAGGGTGTGCATACTACACGCACCAATCCAATGCACAACTTACACTCTCATTGGCGAAGACAAACTCAACGACAGCCGGCGTACGTAAATAGACATTGAAGTTGAACGCCGTGTGTGCCCTTCAAGAACCGAACACAGAAACAGAAAACAAGCACACACGCACACACACACACACACACGCACACACACACACACACACACACACACACACACACACACACACACATACACAGTTACGATCGTAACACACAGGCAGCCCCGGAGTAGAACATACATTCAGACAGAGAATTGCACAAGCCTGTGTTAATGGTAAAACAATTGTGATCCTGATGGTCACACATCAGTCGGTTTAAACTCCCATGAGATCTTGACAAATGTGGAATCCACACAATCACATACGCACACTACAGCATCCAGCATCATGTTCAAGAACTGGCCATGACAAGGGAATGCTGGTCGAAAGGCCAGTTCAAAGTAACATCTCTTCAGCCACTGAACCATATGTACACTGGTCTGTGTTGCCACCACACACAAATTATTCCTGACTGCACAAAGAAAGAGGAAAGGAGCGAAGAGAGACGAGAGGGTTGAGGACAGAAGAGAGGACAGGAGAGAGGAGACGAGAGCAGAGAGGAGAGAAGGCAGGACTGGAGACAACGGAGAGGAGAGGATAGAGTTCAGGAAGGGAATGAACGCAGCAGGCACACACGCAGTACCTAATCTTGCCTTCCTCTGGCCGTGGTGTCACTTCCATAGCCTGGTAGGACTGTGGGAAGAAGAAGCGTTGCAGATTGGCCCTGCAGAAATAACCCGCATAAAAATACACACAGAGGGACAATGGTAACACATGTTCATGGTAACTGTTGCTGCTGCTGTCATAGTGGTAGTAGACAGCGGCCTGGCACCACAATTCCTCTCTTGTGAGAAGAACAACTAAGAATATGTGTTATAACATGTACCCTGTAAAACCATTCCGCTGGAGCAAAAACAGTAACACTGCCTACTTGTCAATATGTTGAGGAATTTCCACACACACTACCGGCGTCTGCTCTAGGATTTCAAACCAACCGGGTACACCTGCACCTGGTACAACTCTCGCAACCGTGTCAGTCCCGGGTACATTCACTGAGTGCGGCCATCGTACATCAGGGAGTCTTAGGACTTCCTGATCGAGTCCCAACCGGGTCTGAAGTGACCCGGTGTTCTTTTTCCAAGCGGGTCCAAGTACCCCCCCCCCCCCCCAAACCGGGTCGCTGACCCGGCTGACCCAGCTGACCCGGCTGACCCGGCTGACCCAGCTCTGGAGCAGACACTGAGTACTAGATCATTTAAAAAAATTAATGATGTACTAGAAATGATGTACTAGCACTTCAGAAGTAAGATATTAGAGCCTACCCAACAAGCAAATTACACAGAAGAAATACACTAGGAGTACTTGGTGTATGCGCTTTTCCAAACCGTTATTAATTTTATTGCTGTTCATGTTCCCCAGAACTCATCAGAGCTCCTGCACCAGACACTGGGACACCACATGCCAAACACCATACACATGCCAAACACCATACACGGGTCAAACGCCATACACAGGCCAAACACGATACACATGCCAAACACCATACACAGACCAAACACCATACACAGGCCAAACACCATACACAGGCCAAACACCATACACAGGCCAAACACCATACACAGACCAGCACAGCGTCTTACCGTTGCCTGTCAGCCCAGGGACCCCAAGTGACGGTGGTCGTCTCAGTTATCCGGCTTCTTCTGGAGCCCGTTAGTTCTGCACCGAACTCGACGTCCAAGTGCCACTGAGGATTACTGTACTGCACGCCATTACCAATTGTACCTAATGGCCATACACCTGCGATGTACAGCACACAACACAGCAACACGTCAAATAAAAGATATTAAATCATCAACCGGGATATTCCAAATGCAGCCAACAAACTTGATTGGCTGCATTTCAAATATCCCAGCTGATGGTTTTTGCCTGACCGTGTTTGTGTAAGTACCGAGTATGATGATGATGCATTCTATGATTTCCAATTGTAGATTACATGACCTTCCTACAGGCTACAGGTGCTGGCATGCTGCTGCTGAACACGTGTAGTGGTTTCTAAGTTCTTGGTTGGCTACCAATAGTTCCCATAATGCCACAGAACTGTGAACACTGGCATCGACAAAATCTGAGTGTGGTTTTTCCACAGGCAAAGCAGGAGAACAGAGTGCATCCACGCCTTACCCGCATCGTCCTGAAGGTATTTGAACGTGACAACTCCGCTCTTGATCACAACGAATCCATCGTTTCCGAACCGAGGTGCCCTGCACACAAAGAAAGATAAAATCAAACGGTGAGAGATGATCTCGTTGCTCCATCCGTCACAGTATAGCCTGTCTTAACTCTGAGTGATGACTGCAAGCACGGACCGGGGGATGTGCTTGAAAGACACAGCAGGGCATAGATTAACGGCCGGACATCGGACATTTTCCGGCCATTTTCGGCCACTGACTGGATGTTTTCTCACCGGACATAGTGTCCGGTCAAAAAGTTAAAAAAGAGCAGCGACCTTTCGAACTTTTTATGCAGAGTTGGGCTTTCTTCGGACCTTCGTGCCAAATGCGACTTGCATATCGTACAACTAACACGTACACCGTAGTCTCAGGCGTAGACTTCACTATATTTACTTGATCCGCTACCGCCTGTAGCAACGCGTTGTTGCTACAGTCAATTCACACTTTCGACCGTTGGTGTCGACTTCGCACTTGAATCGATGGGTTGGACTGCTAGTGCAGTTGTTCACTCTTGAGAGGAATATGTCATCTTTTATTTTTCACTCTTTCACTGTACTACTAAAAAAAAGAGAGAAGAAACACCCTGAAAATGTGTTGTGGAAAATGTCCGGGCATGTCCGGACAGATTTCAAAACGGAAGGACATTTGTCCGAGCTAAATGAAATCCTTAAGCTACGCCCTGCACAGTGGTCAGTCCTGACCCAAAGCACTGCTTTGGAGCATGGAAAGACCGTAATGATTATAGTGTATTCCAAACCCATACTTCGGAGCATGGAAAGACCGTTAATAGTAATGCATTCTATGACTTCCTATTGTAGATTACATGACCTTCCTACAGGCTACAGATGCCGGCATGCTGCTGCTGCGGGACCTTTGTTAGTGGTTTCTAAGTTCTTGGTTGGCTACCAATAGTTCCCATAATGGCCTCTATATAGACCGGTCTCGTGTGCGGTATGCCGATCTCGTGGCTAAATCCAAGCTAGACTTGCACGCAGGTGCAAGTGCAAGTGCAAGTGCATGTACTCACTCTTCCATGTCACCTTCGTAGCCTGGCGATGGCAGTAGCATGACCGTCACGCCCTGAGAGCGGCATTGCGCAATGTAACTTGCCTTGTCCAGCTCACACTCGGGCTAGACAAACACACACATACATGCATACATGCACAATGAGCACGTGACCGCTTACTCAACCGTGTTCGATTGGGAATAAGGACTGAATGCTGCATCGCAGCCTTTTCGGACCAAGACCAGTCGACTTACGTCCAAAAGACTACAACATATGGGCCAATCGCGGTCATCCATGCTTTAATAAGAACGAAATGGCGCTTTTAGTGACATTTTGCATACAAATCCCCATCTAGTAGGGCGCAGTCACCCAGTTTCAGTGGAAGTGGCAAGTTCGAATGGGAATAAAGGAGGAAGGGAGACGGTCTCAGCTTCATCAGACCAAGGCCATTCGACTTAGCACCCCGAAGACTACAATTGGTAAACATTTGATTTTAGGGTATACATCCCCTTTAAACCATTCATGCTAGGTTGTGGTGCTGAGGAACTATCCATGTTACCATTCAACATGAAATGTTTACTAGAAATACCTTGAAACAAAATATCAAACTACATGCCCCCCCCCCCCCCCAAAAAAGAAAACAAAGGAGCAAAACCAATTCGATGTGAAAACAATAGATAACCTCCGGGAAACCCAAAGCTACAGTGTTTGATGATCTAGCATGGCGCTGTGACATGCCAACACACCTTTTCCAGGGTAAGGAGGCCGATGATAGTTTCAGCTCGGTAAGACAGTGATGTCGGCAAGTGGTTGTTACCAATGTCGAGTTGAGCCTGAAGCAAACAAGGTGACCAGTGAGAGGGTGTAGCGGGGGGGGGGGGGGGAGAGAGAGAGAGAGAGAGAGAGAGAGAGAGAGAGAGAGAGAGAGAGAGAGAGAGAGAGAGAGAGAGAGAGAGAGAGAGAGAGAGAGAGAGAGAGAGAGAGACAGTGAGTGAGAGAGAGGGAGAGAAGGTACTGAAAAGCAATAAAGAGCATCATTGAACCAGAGTCAACTACTAGCAGTGCAAAGAAAGGCCGATGTGTTGGTAGGGTGGGAAAAAAGTATTGATCCCCCCCCCCCCCCCCCCCCCCAGGAAAAAGAATGTCAAGTGCACACAAGGAGTGATTTGGGTTGCGCACTGGTCACGGTCATGCCCAATGCGGCGCAGCACCGCATGCCGCAGTACTTGACAGTACGTACGGTGACAATATGGATATGAACAGCCGGTAGCCATTCTCGCCACCATGCATCCAATGGTGATTCGCTACAAGAAGACAAACAAGACAAAATGGCAGAACAGGCATGTGAAGCGGAGTCGGAAACCTGCAAAAGGTGTTCACTATTATTGTAGTGGAGCATTCTGTGGTTAATAAGGACAGAACGAGACAAGCGTAGCGTTTTCATCAACTTTTCAAAATCACGTTGCAACTGGAAAATAGTGCTAACATGGCCTACATAATTGCAGCACATGGATTGTCAACTGGTACTTCGGTAGTCAAACCACATGTAACTGTGAATGGCGCCAGGCCAGTATCCACATCACTGTTCATGCACTATGCTAGCATGCTTCACTGCGGTGACTCAATGTCTCCAGATGCAATCTTGCCAACACGTCGCTTACCCAGTATTGCTCTGGTTTCCCTCTGCTTGTACTTGCACATCTGCACCAGAAGAGAGCCAAACAAAGCATGCCCGAGTATCATGACTACGAACGTGAACACAGTCTACGACGGCCATCACCCCCACTGGGAACAGCAACTAACGTTACACTGGACTGTGCAAGGTGAAAATTAGGTCGGCTTTAAAAGACTCCCTTCGAAGTCGAGATGTGGGAACGCTCGATTTCAGCCGTCGAAAAGACAGAAACAATGCAAACGTTGGTAAGACATTTGAACACGACACACACACACACACACACACACACACACGCACACACACACGCACACACACACACATGTGCACACACATGATGCACACACACGGCACACCACACACACACGGCACACACACACACACACACACACACACATTAGGCACGTTGAATAGTAATCCGCACTCCGTTCACCTTCGAGCAGCACCAGTACACTGTGGATCTCACAATGTATGACCCGCATACAGTAGCACTCAGTAATATGACTTTCCCCTGCCCGACTGTAACAACAGGAGGGGGGGGGGGGGGGGGGGGCACTAAAATAATGTAAATCATGTATCATGTATGGTTTTACATCAAACTAGGCCTACCCATACACAATCCATACGTTGGGCTGTAGCCCGAGTGACCCAATATAGCCCAATATAGCCCAATATAGTCCTCCGCTCTAGTACTAGCACTTTACAGTGCTGTACAGGATAACAGCTAGTGGTGGCTACGGTGCAGTGATGTACAGGATAACAGCTAGTGGTGGCTACGGTGCAGTGATGTACAGGATAACAGCTAGTGGTGGCTACGGTGCAGTGATGTACAGGATAACAGCTACAGTCCATTCACAAAAAGATGGGCCCTGGCTCTGGCGAGCTCCCGTATTTGGCGAATTTTCAAGATTTTATCGTACACAGTGCAGTGCTGCGAAGTTTGAAATTTGAAAAAGGGTCCAAAAAGGGTACCTGAACTGGGGTTCGAACCGTACAATGCACTGTTGCAGGCAGGATCAAACGGCCTGGATTTTGATGGTCTTTCCCAATTCAGTGCTCTTGGGGCAATACCTGGCCGAAATACTATTCTTGTTACGGCTTGCTTTTTGGAGAAATAGACTTTAGAAACATAATTGGAAGAGGATTCCATAGGGGATTGCAGAAAGAAATTCTGAAAAAACTCAACGTTGACCCATTCATGGCCAAAAGCTACAAGTCCATCTTTTTCTGAATGGACTGTAGTGGTGGCTACGGTGCCTTTTCAACCACAGTAAGGAAGTTCGGCACAGGTTGACCCGTGTACCCACCAACACTAGAGTCCTGATTGCCCGTGAAGACCTTCTCCAGGTTGTTGTATACATCCGTTCTGCAGCGCACGCACAAACACAATACAAGAGAGATGTTCACTCATCCGCACATGCTGCGGGTGGCAACAACCTGCAAGCTCTGAGACCTTACACAAGTCTTCCTGCAGCTGGCACTGATTCACAGAGCCAGTACAAGTTCCCCTAAATCTTCATAGCCCCATATTCTTTTGCAACTCCTTGAAACTAAGGCATTGGCCCGGTACATGCCATTCCTGCACAATAGCTGGTGCAGTGTCTCAAGCCAGGGCTCTAGCTAGTAGCGAGTTTGAGTCGGCCAGCAGCTTCAGTCTTAGTCAGGCACATGTAGCATACACATGTTCATGACCTTTGCCAGAACAGCTAGCTATGCTGGACTGCATGATGCTAACATGATAACATGATAACATGATAACATGCTAACATGATAACATGATAAGGCCCGTAGCATGCCCTAACCTGTTGTACCAGTAGCCTCGGAATCCCTCCATGTGCACCGTCAGCGGACAGTCCGGACAGTCTTTACCTGCACACAGTGACGGCAGAGAACGGCAAAATGCAGCATACTCACTGATCATGATTACAACACACACACACACACACACACACACACTTCAGACTTCAGACATGCCCATCGCGGAAGCGATGATAGCGAACAGCTATGTTAGACATAGCAACTTGTGCTGGGATTACACCATTCAACAGCTTGCAAGGCTGATGAATTGACCGCCACTATTTTTAGCCTGGTATCCACCACACAGCTGTTTGAAGTGACTTTTTCTGGCCAGTTAATCCCTATTTTTCATTTTTCCATTTTTTTCTACACACACACCACACCACATACTCCGGCACACACACACACACACACACACACACACACACACACACACACACACACCATGTACCATGTATACGCCCGTCGCAAGAGAAGCACGCAAATCTGCAAATGCACTGGATGTGCACCCACAGATTTTCTCTTATAGCAACGATAGCGAACAAGATCTGAATGAGACAGATCAAGACTTGCGCCAGATAACTCACACACACACACACACACACACGCACACCACACACACACACACACACACACACACACACACACACACACACACACACACACACACACACACACACACACACACACACACACACACAGAAACTGCCATGCAGCTCATACATGCACAAGGAATTGGAGAAACAAGTTGGCTCCATGACTCGGTGAAGTCCTGCCTTCCCGTCATGATCACTCTAACATTCATGATCTGTACTTGACCCCCCCCCCCCCTCTCTCTCTCAAACACACACACACACATGTGTTGTGAACCATCCGTGACTACCTACATCTGCAATAGGTTATGTGCACATGTCACTGATATTCCTCTTGCACATGTCCGCACCGTCAATGCCAGTTGCACACCTAGTATCAGAGAGTCATGACATATTTTACGACTCCCTGCCTAGCATACCCATAGGTCATGGCAACACTCTGTGTCTTCCCGGATGAGAGTTCTATGACGTGCGCACAACCTGTGAGGGTGAGGGATGGCCGCTCCACTTGGTCCACTCACTCACCCCTAGACTAGTACACACAGGCTACAGAACTCACTTGGCAGGATGAAGCGTCGACCAGGTTTATAATAGCGCCACCATCGGAAGATCACCGTCAAGCTGTCCACCCTGGTCGGATGTGGGGTGTCAGAAATGCAAAAGCAAACACATCATTACTGCCGTTTCGCATCCACTTCAATTGTGATGCATAACCTAAAGGCTGCTCTAATAATTGTTTACTCAGATGGGGAGCCACGGATTGTCAAGTAAATGGTGGTGTTAGTGGACAATATAGCGTAGCTTTTAGTTCCTTGGTCCTTTTCTCGCTATAAATCTTACTGATAGTCGTTCTAATGGATGTGATCCCCCCCCCCCCCCCCTTCTGCATTATTGAAGGAATTGTATCGAAGGTGAAGAGAAATTGTCACACAGTGAAGTCAAGTCCAGATAAAATGCCCAAAGCTTCAGGACCAGACAAACGTACAAGTACGCTCACATACTCGTACATTGTAGTGCAGTCCTAAGCATTATCCGCAGCACATTGCATGCAGTCACAACCAACAGGCACAGAGGAATTGCTACAAGTGACCTCTTCACGGTGCAGCATATGCATTATGCAGAATCAACCGCCAGTACCAACGCACATCAGCCTGAGCAGTCTTACAGACTGGCCAGACTGAGAGTGAAGACAGTGCTCCTACTGAGTGGACAACTGGAGACAGAGTAGTTGCAGAGACAGCCATACACGTAAGCCGTGACATGTAACTTACGCCACCGACCCATCTGTGCCAGTGAGACGGACATCGTGCAATATGAGCTTTCCAGTTAGCAGCGATATGGTCATTGTCCCTATTTCAAAACATGCGTGCACAATCAGAACGAAATGAAATTTGATATGTGCATTGAAACTTTCGTCTCCGAAACGACTGTTCACCTACTGGTATGCATGCAGTGCGGCCGTTTATACAAAATCTGCCAAATCCATTGTATACAATAAAAATGATAAAAAGGTCGTGTGATTGCGACAAATAAGCCTGCTCAACTCATCATCACCATGATGAAGCACTTTGCCTGGCGGGCACTGCTGGGGTTTGCATGTCTACGATCCCATGCATGATTTCGGCTGCGGCCGTTGCCAGAATCTTCGGATAGAGGTTTGATAAACTTTGGAAAATAATAGGTCAGGCCCGCTGGAACCGGTCACGGTTGGTCAGGTTATCACCCGACCAACTTTTTGGCCACCAACACAGGTTTCCTACTATGGAGGGCATGACTGCGTACCCGCCATATCATACACAAAGTATGAACGGCCATGATACTACCGGACCAATCAAAAACTGCTTCCGGCAGTCCTGTAGTTAGTCTGTTCCGGGAAAGACAGGCGCACGCTCACAGACTGTCAGTGATCCTGTACCCCTGCTGCCTCTTCTTGTTCAAGTTTTATAACTTTTTTTCCCCTTTGCTGTTGCCATGCATGGCTTGCTAAGTCCCCCTCCGTCCGACTCAACGGTTGCCTTCGGAAGGTGACCAAAGATGAGAATGATACAACACGTAATGTACACTGTAGCTGCAGCATGAATAATTAT
The DNA here is from genome assembly GCF_964019385.1 of Sycon ciliatum. Classification (NCBI taxonomy): domain Eukaryota; kingdom Metazoa; phylum Porifera; class Calcarea; order Leucosolenida; family Sycettidae; genus Sycon; species Sycon ciliatum. Next base: position 30,302,580 of record NC_088646.1, read on the forward strand.
TGTCTGTGCAATTGGGAACATGTTTTAAGCATTCTCAACGCTGCAGATTTGTTCCATCCACTTACCAATGTGTGCGTTAAGGCTGGGTCGCAGTTTGTTGATGACTTTGGTAGCAATGGCACCCAGAACACGTGCAAATAGCAATAAGAAAAATATCCACAGTACCAGCACTACACTCAGGACAGCCACTAGCAGTCGATCCTCTCTGCTAACGCCAGCACCACCTCCATTGCTGCTGGTCGCATCTGTGAGCTGTCCGCTAGCAGGCGTGCTGCCTGGCGGCAATACGGTCAAGCTATTCATGTTGTTTTACGGGGCCAAAGTGTAACTACTTCTTTCTCTCACTGTCCGCCACACCAGATTTCGGCTGCAGCGCGTCCCCGATGACGTGGTTTCATATCTACTGGCTGCTCAACGCATGCCCTGCTTTCATAATGCTCCAACCATCCAATAATCCATTGCTTCTCGACTCCTCTCACTTCTAAGGGGACAATTCACGCAAAGCTGCTATAGGGGCTGCGGGTGGAACTATTCAACCCGTGCACACTGATCATGCTTCGAAGTGATTTTAGCTTTTATCTTCACTACCCGTTGACGGTTGACAGTGTGATGTAGCGCTTCTTTTTCAACACCGTGCACAATTGTTACAATAATAATAATATTATTACCAATCGAAATCTCGAAACTGGAAAACAATCTGCGATCCGAAGTACGAGTACTATTGCTGGCAACTGAAATCCGACCCCTGTGCGGTCCGCTCACATCGCAAAGACCCAACACAGGATAGCAAAACTACGAAATTGTGACCGCTAGAATGTGGACGCACCGCTAAGGGGGCGGATTTCAGTTGCCAGCACTGTAGTATAACTAGTAATAATAATAATACAGAGGCAATATGCTTTGGTTCAGCCAGAGTAATACTGACATCTGTAGACCAGTGTTTGACAGTCTTGAATCTTCGTGCACGTGCACGCCTGCACGGTGCATAGCATAGCTAGCGCTAGCTAGCATGCATGTAGATCAATCAGTTCCAGCAGGGAAAACTGATTTCACAAAACGGGGTTGGATGTGGGGACTCAAAATCCCATAACGAGTAAAAGACCGAGACGAAGCCGAGGTCTTTATTCGTTATGTACTAGTATTTTCATATGCTGACCTGAGGGAAGTACAGGTTCCTGCACGAGTACGAGGGCAGTACCGCGGAATCCAGCCCGCGCCGCGATAGCGGCAAGGGCTGGATGCACAACGGTACTGGCCGAGTATGAGTGACTGGAACGTGTTTCCCGTGTGCACCCAAGCCAAATAAAGAGATACATGACAGACACACCTGCATTGTGTTTTGTGATTGTTTTCTGGTACAGTTTTTTGTAGTAGTCCATAGTGCTTTCTTTCTCGCGGTGCCATTGACATTGTCGACTGGGCATCGGGCATTCTGGCTGTTCTGTTCCTACGGATTTTTTCCCACGTCTTGATCGGAAACCTCGGCAAATTGCGCGGATCCTGCAGGTTGCTGAGCATTGCGCGCTTTGGCTGAGGCTCATCCGGCTCGTCCAAGATCTCCTTCGCGAGCGACTCCGCAATAAAAGTTTCAGTCTCTTCCTCAACTTTTCGGAGGAGCTCATTCAGATCGCCAATATGGTTCAACAAAGGGGCTTCTTTTCTCCCAGTTCCAGATCAAATGTTGGAGCGCCATGATGACAGTTGTGGTTGCAAACAGTCGCTCTTCTGCTTTAGTCATTTTATTAGTAACCAATGAAAGACCGTCCTTGAAGTAGAGAGTCAGTCCAGTGGCTACTGCCCGACGGGCAGTGGAATCCGTTCCTGCCCGTCGTCAAGTGACGACGGGCAGTGGAATCCGTTCCTGCCCGTCGTCACTTGACGACGGGCAGTGGAATCCGTTCCTGCCCGTCGTCACTTGACGACGGGCAGTAGAATCCGTTCCTGCCCGTCGTCACTTGACGACGGGCAGTGGATCCAGTTCCATTACCTTTGAAGTAACTTAGTTTGAGCAGGCAGGACCGCGCTTTCCAGCCCGCGCTGTTTGATCTGTCATTGGTCAACTCCAAGGCGACAATCACGTGACATACGGGAATGATTTATCACGACATAGCATACCTAAGCTGTTTTAGCTTTGTTTATACATAGGAAGAAAGGAATTCTATTGCAATAGTAGATAGTATGTACATGATATGCCGTTTACATTGGACATTACTTCTCTGTAAGCGGAAGTTTTCAGTTGTTACATGTACATGATTGTAGTTACAGTAGTATGTTCACCAAGTTCTTTCAGTGAATCTGACAGTTTGGGTTCAAGGTATGCGGCCGTCAATAATAAGAGAGTGATAAAATACCATACATGTAATTACCGGTATATCGATTTCGGTATTGTACTACATAGGCCCCAGCGGCAGATGCTAGCTACATGTAAATGTTGCCAAGATGCTTTTTGGGATGCTAGCTGACAACTCAGAAAGATGCTAGTTTGGATGCTAGACAACACGAATTATGCTACCTATTAATGGTAATGGTGAAACATTTGGGTTGAAAACGGTGTTCCGTGCTATTTATGAATTCTCACAAAGCAGGTATGTAAAAAGAGTTTTTAAAGGTGCGATGTTGGCATCATGTTGCTATGGAAATATTTGCAATACAAAAGAGCAAATACCAAGAAGTACCAATGGCAATGTGGGTCTTGGTCACAACTAGGTAATGCAAACAAATTGAATGTAGTGCATGCAATTATCAATGTGGTAGTACCGTAATAGTTAGTACGGTGCTTGTTGGAAGTTGTATACAGAGCTATAACTATTTACCGGTAGAAAAATGGATGGCAACATCTGTTGTAACCTCAAGTTACAGTCATGCTGAAAAAGGGCATTGAAACTGTCAGTGTTAGGACAGATCCTTGGAGGCGGATCTCTTCTAATACTAGTTTCATAGTGTAATCTAGACCGAATTCCACATCCAGTCTTCCAGAATGCCAAAATTGGCAAAAATGTATCGGATGCCGGTAAAAACTGCTGTTTATGCTAGCATCGTGTGGAGTCACAAAAAGGCCCTTTTATGCTACTTTGGGTGCTAGCATTTGCCGCTGGGGCCTAGACTACTACTACATGTACATGTACTTCCTGAGACAGGCTGAGTAGATCTACTACTAGTACTGTCGTGGACATGGAAATCCGGTCGCACGTCTAGCGGCCCCAGGGTGCTGGCCATGCAGCCGTAGCATGCACTGCATGCTGGTCGCGCGCATCGGCGGATATCGGATCAACATGTGCACTGCATGCAACGACTTACGTTCTGTACGCGCTGAGGGCGCCGGCCCCGGTCAATCGACTGGATTTCCATGTCCGCGACATTAGCTCCGAAACATGGCAGTTTTGAACCTCAGAACATGAACCACACCCCTAGCATGTCAGTTTCCCCTGTGAAGTTGCCGGCAACTACAATCTCACAGGGAGGGAAAACAGATTCAAACTTCATGCAGGCCGCATTGCTGTATTGGCATTCGCAGACTGTGGTATATAATCATGTTGACCGGCTCGTAACACCACACATGCTCTAGCAAAAAGCACCACCACAAGCGCAAAGCACAATCTCTTTACTTGGCAAACACATCACTTCCTCGTAAAACACTTTAAAAAAAGATTGTAAAATAGCAGCTGCAGCCCTGGTACTGGAAAGACGATACTCCGTCTTGTTTGGAGAGCGAAAACAATAGTCATCGTACCAAGTGGTGGTAGTAAACCATACGGTAAAGCGATATAAACACACACACGCGCACACACAGACATACATGACAATATAGTATACAATTGGGGTAAATCAGTATATAGCACACGGACAAGGGATAAAAAAACGGCTGCGGCACATGGAAAGAGAGATGAGTAACCTTGAAAATATAGTGCATCCAGGATTCACGGGCAGGAGCATAGTTTAGGTCAGAATCGGGAGTGGAAGTGGTGAGTGTACAAGATGAGCTATAGGCTACATCCTGGAATACGGCTACGCAGAACACACGGACACAATGTATTTCATGAGAAGGAGAAAAAAGGCAATTGTATGTGTATGGGGATGTGCGACGATGAGTGAGGGCCAGCCGCACTGTCGGTGCTGCATGCAAACCTTCATGAAAGAGAGAGAGAGAGAGAGAGAGAGAGAGAGAGAGAGAGAGAGAGAGAGAGAGAGAGAGAGAGAGAGAGAGAGAGACGGAATCCTGTTCTGTTCAGCTGCGTTAAAAAAAAGTGAGCTTGTAAGGGAGTAGAATGTACAGATGGACGAAGAAGGTGGATTGACTGTACACTAATTTCACAAACATACAAATTCACACAACACAAATGCACACAATGGCAAATGTGACAAAAGCTGAACAGCAAGGCGGTTTATAATTATGTAGGACGCATCACGCAGCTTCATAGAAAGGAGGATCTATAGACATGGAAGGACAGCTGCAGCAGCACGAGTATTGAAATGCGGAGAAAGCCGGGCAGAAAGAGTAAAATTCATGACCATGGGAGTGGTAGCTGTACAGTACACTATCTTACAATGGCCTCTATTTTAGCAGCCGGCTGTAGAGCATGGAGAGATGAGACGAGCAAGGCACAGTTCAGTGGTCAGCCGTTGCACTCGCACCTCCGGTCAGTCGCTGCAAGGCAAGCAGCACAGCGGGCCAGTGCACAACAAGGCAGCCACCGCCGCTTGCACTGTGCAAGTGGCGAGTGCGAGGAGACGGCGGTGGCGGCGGCAAGGTGGTAGTTGCTGTGCTGCTGCTGCCACTGCTACAGCTGCCAGCGCTGCCACCGCTGCTCACATGAGATGCAGGACTCTGCGGTGATTGCATAGCGGCGGAAGCTGCAACAGAGTCGCTGATTGACTGGGGTGAGAGAACAATATCGGCCGCCACCATATCCGGGTCGATGGTTGGATGACCAGGAGCAAACGGTTCGCTATTTACAACCACAGCTGGCAGGGGAGCACCGTCACCGTCCTTCGCAGCAGCATTTGCGCCGGCTGGGGATTTGGTGGGAACATTCTCCACTCCAGACCGGGATTCATTGTGACCATTGTTGTCCGTATCGGGTGAGGAAGTGTCAGCGTCGCACCCATTGTCACCATTGTCGTGTTCACTGCTACCATTGCCAGAACTGCATACCGGTGCAGCAGCAGCAGCAGCAGCAGTAACACCATCAGGGCTATCACTGACACTATTGCCACGAAAGTAAGGTCGCTTGGCAGGACTGATGTCATCAGTCGTGTCTATCAACGGCTGTTTCCGCTTCTTGCTTGCCTGGGTCGGGGAAGTTTCGCATTCACATGCCTCCATTTCAATCTCTGCAGACACGCCGGGTGCTTCTAAATTAATCGAGTTGCACGCGGTACGCAGACTTTTCAGCTTGTTCAGTAGAGCATCAGAAAGACCACTATCCTCGTTATAGACTATGATGTCCAGAGCAAGGAGATCCTGAGAGAGGTAAGAACAACAATTAACACAGACAGATACTTAGTAGACAGATGCATGCATGCATGCATGCATGAATGCATGGATTGATGGATGGATGGATGTATGCATGAACAGAAGGAGAGGGGATGGGGAGGGGGGGGGGAGAGAGAGAGAGAGAGAGAGAGAGAGAGAGAGAGAGAGAGAGAGAGAGAGAGAGAGAGAGAGAGAGAGAGAGAGAGAGAGGGAGATGGTGCAGTTGATACTACATGAACAGCGCTGCTCAATGAGATCCGATCGCGCAAGTCTAGCGTGCGCCAGAGCTATGCAGACCGGCTATGCAGACCAAGGCCCGTGAACATTGAGCCGTGAACTGGTGCAGGGTGCAAACTGGACTCACACAATCTGATTTTATTGAGCAGCACAATGTTCCAGCAGAATCGGTCACCATGCACACTCATGTCAAGGCAAAGGAAAGTACACAAAGAGAAGCGTCCGCCAAGAAGGCAATCGCCACGCAAAGTGGTCATCGGCTATCCCAGCCATGTAAATAAATGAAAAAATAAAAAATAAAGGTGAAGAACCTTACCCCAGCATACTGATAGACAGGAGCATCCACCTGAGCCGATGTGGCGTTAGCAAACGTTTCCAAAACATGTGCATTGGCAAGAACAGAGTCTTGCAGAGACTCAATGATCGATGCCGGATCTTCACTGCGCCAAATCTAATACAGTGTCCACACCAAGCAATGTACAGTAGGCACGAGTATTCAAGGCGATTGCTGAGTGACTGCACCCTCAATATAGTAAGAAGAAATTCCTGTTCAAGATAGTTGGCAGGTCTTATAGTAGCATCCTGTTGGAAATTGAAGTGCCAGTGCTTGAAAAGTGAAAGCTAGGACTTGCCAACAAGACCAGCCGAACAAGAAAACGGACAGGATCCGACCATCAAACAGGTAGCAGATGGCGGGGGCAGCTAACACACATCTTCCGGGGACCTAACCCCCCCCCCCCCCCCCCACACACACACGCTCTCTCTCCCCTTAAACAAGTCAAGTGTATGTTGAACCATGTGAGAAGTAGTTTTGAGCTATCTTGCAGCTTCACCCGTAGAGAATAGTTGGGTGGACACACCCATTCCCAAAGCACTCCAAACCGAACCAATGCTTTTATGTACAAATTTTCGGCAAAATTGCCATCGTCAGATACGAAATGAAACAATGCTGCCATGCAGGCCAAAAAAGCAGTTTTATGCCAAAGTCCTACCGCCAAAACAGCAAAAAACCCGCGAGATTATGCTGTTTTGGCGGTAGGACTTTGGCATAAAACTGCTCCTTTTTGGCCTGCATGGCATCATTGTTTAAATTCGTACCTGACAATGGCAATTTTGCCGAAACGTTGTACGTAAAAGAATCGGTTCGGTTTGCAGCGCTTTGGGAATGGGTGTGTCCACCCCACTACTCTCTATGTTGAACCATGCTCATAAAATCACACACGATTCCTGAAGATGGACTTTGCCCGAAAATTATAAGATTATATTTTACATTATTCAAACTGCTATTGATAGGAAACACAACCAGTCCACAACCGACGACGGACACTGATTACCGTATTATCTCTAATATAAGCACGGTCCTTTATTTTTTCAATGTACCTCCGCCCCGTGCTATTAATGGAGACGTTCCTTTATTGGAGACTGTTCCATTATTATTTCAACCTCATTTCAGAGGCATGTTGCCATGCCAAATTCATGTATGACACACACATTTCAGGGATTTTTTCGCCGGTACAGATAATGAATTTACACAGTGTGCTTATAATAGAGACTGAGCACTTTATTTTTTGAATGCCGCCCCAAGGTGTTCTATTAATGGAGACATGCTATTATTGGAGACTGTGCTTATATTAGAGATAATACGGTAGTTTTGACAGAAAAGGTTTTCTCTAGCACTTTCAGAAGGCAAAAACGTTTCCGTCAAAACAAATCTGTGTCAGTTGGTTGTGGATCGGTTGCGTTTCTATAAATACTTGCTATCTTGTCTCCGACTAGAATGTTAAAACTGTCTTTTCATTTTTTTACAACCTATAGCTGGGAGACCGTTTTGGGTGGTGTGTGATTAATCACACCGCCGAGCACATTCTTCACCCCAGCACAAGCAGACAGCAACAAGGGCAGTACTG
>NC_088646.1:30315196-30318173 GCF_964019385.1 Sycon ciliatum
ACCAGCAGTAAGCGAGAATGTTGAGACTTACCCGTTGCGCCTGCAGATGTGTGTGGTGAATGTGCATCTCAGGCGACAGATTCTTAATGCTTGAGATTGAAGGTGGACCAGGATCGGCCTTTACGCTGCCTCGAGCCGGGAAGTATCGGCCCTCTGGTACTTTGGTAGTCATTGGGACACAGTGAAACAAACAAGAACGAAAAAGATGCTAATTGCTCTCACAAACATACATGTATGCCGTCAAAGTGTGAAATAACCCATCCATTAACCCGTTACGACCATACATTTATCGAGCACGGGTGATCGATAAATTCAACATTTTCAACCTATCGTAACTGCTGAATTCTCGTTTTTTTATGCAGACCGAAGAGAAAACTCTCAGCTGTCGTCTCAAACAATTGCCTACGCGATTGGATAAGTGTTTGGCGAGTTACGTCGCTCGTAACTTTGGTCAGAGTGCTCAGAGCACGAATCACTGGCCGGAATTTTCCCTGAACACGTCAGCCGTTGGTAACACTCATTCAAATTCAAACTAGGACTCCCTCGAGTGACTATCAAAATGTTGAGCTTCATACAAGCAAGGAGAGTCAAATGGCGGACGGAGACCAATCGAGAGCGCAAGGCTCGAGCTGAAACGCCTTCTCTGGCTTGCAGCGCTGGTCCAGTGCAACCTATGGGGAATCTTACAGGGTGCAATTCTCCGTATACAGTGTACATTCAGTTAGAACCGTATTCACTTAAAGGGGCAAATTAAAAAAAAATAATAATAATAAACACTCGTGGTCTGCATGCAAGTCAGTTAGGGAGACTTTTCCGCATCGAAGTTATAATGGTGGTAAAGAAACCAAGCAAATGTCAGGTGATGATGCATGGGTACAGGATGGCTACAGTGGCGTCTGGTGACATTTTGAGCAAGAAACCAACAGCTAGGGAAGCACTCACAAAAAAACAACGGGGCTCCCCAGACAAAGAACCATGTTGATTACCAACGACGACAGCAAGAAAAGCGACAATGACAACAACAACAACAACAACAACAACAACAACAACAACAACAACAACAACAACAACAACAACAACAACAACAACAACAACAACAACAACAACAACAACAACAACAACAACAACAACAACATCTCTTATTGGCCACTGGCTATCGTGAGAATAAAGATTTGAACAACAACAACAACGACATCAACAATAGCACCAACAACAGAAACAATTATCTCTTATTGGCCACTGGCTATCGTGAGAACAAAGGTTAGAAACATGACTGCAAAAACAATGATGACGACAGAGGCGAAGACGAAGAAACAACAACAACAACATATACCGGTAAGTGAACTCACCAGGTGGGAACGGATGTTGGTGAAACTTGTTGTGCACTGACCACAGCTTTTCCAGCAGCGACGTCAGCAGCTCATATTTATAGTCCTCAGAACCGTACACTTCAAGTGCAGCATTCAAAATACCTGACATAGATATATAGAGATAGATAGATAAATATAGATAGATAAATAAGATAGATAGGATAGGAGAGAGAGAGAGGGATAAGAGAGAGAGAGAGAGAGAGAGAGAGAGAGAGAGAGAGAGAGAGAGAGAGAGAGAGAGAGAGAGAAGAGAGAGAGAGAGAGAGAGAGAGAGAGAGAGAGAGAGAGAGAGAGAGAGAGAGAGAGAGAGAGAGAGAGAGAGAGAGAGAGAGATAAGAGAGAGAGAGAGAGAGAGAGAGAGAGAGAGAGAGAGAGAGAGAGAGAGAGAGAGAGAGAGAGAGAGAGAGATAGAGAGAGAGAGAGAGAGAGAGAGAGAGAGAGAGAGAGAGAGAGAAGAGAGAGAGAGAGAGAGAGAGAGAGAGATTTGTTGTACTCCCTAGTATTTTATCATAGGACAAAACTGTTGAAAACACAATCCCTCATATCTCCTCAGTATGAAAGTGTGCAAATTGCAACTCGTGCAATTCGCCCGCTTACTATCACACAGAATTGTATGATATCAGGGTATACAACCCGGATATGTAAGCACACATGCACGCACATGCGCGCGCACATACACACACGTGCACATATGAGCACACACACGCACAAGCGCGCGCGTACACACACACACACACACACACAGACACACACACATGCACACACACACAAGCACGCGCGCACACACACACACACACACACACACACACACACACACACACACACACACTGTACTGTACTGTACTTGCTCACTGCCATAAACTGGTCATGTGGGTCTACCCTTGGAGAGGGAAGAGAGATTCAGAACACACACGCGCACGCACGCACACCCATACACACACACACATCCTGTCCTGTCCTGTACACATAGACACACGCACACACACACACATAGACATATGCACACACTTACCCAAACAGTGATGACGTAAATCAGGAGAACTGTGCGCACACAAGTAGTTTGTGAGGTTCAAAAAGAATTCGCCTCGGCGGGTAAACGCTTTGAATCCTTTCACAAGACCTGGAAGAAAGTGACACACATCACGGGAACAGAACATCATGATCAGCACCAGCATCCTTGACAGCAAGAGCTACTTGTAGAAGGATGGGGAGCTTATGCTATCTGTCCTACTGATTCTGATCTCTCTAGAAAATCGAAAGTAGATAGCCAACAGTGCACGGGCTAGCATGTGATCATCAGTGGCAGAGACACTCTAGCCTGGTTACCACCAAGCACGGACACTGTTCAAGCAACTTCTTCCTTGCAGCATGCAGCCTGCAGTTAGTCACAGCAGCAAATCACGATTTGTCACTTGCAATGCTAAAAAGAATCATGACGTGCAGACATCTTCTTCTTCTTCTTCTTCTTCTTCTTCTGTGGTTTTCGCAGATCATGGGCCATATGTATCGACCATGAAGGCATATGGAAGAATGGTCAAATTTCTGAGTTAACACTCTTTATACGGATAGTAAGTAAAAAAAGAGGCAGCGCAAATGCACGCTTCGGG
>NC_088646.1:30318373-30320873 GCF_964019385.1 Sycon ciliatum
CTTTCCCATGTCATAACTTTGGTGTCCTTCATTTGATTTTCACAATCAAGGGCCTATCATTGGAAAGCTCTTGGCGAGAGCAACGACAGGGTACCAATCTCCATTATCCAGGCGCCAGAAATCAGGCGCAGTAACACAGCAAAGTCGTCTCTAAGCCTGATATGCAAGCAAATTCGTCCCATCAACGCCATTCCACTCTCCTTCATCGCAGAACGCTCAAATCTGTTTGAGACGATTCAAACTTCAGCCGGCTACGTCATTATCATGTGCTCAGTCGCTCAAAGAGCACACGAAAAGGGATTTCCCCCCAAAATGGCGAAATGATCGATGAAAAATTTGAATTTGCCGAGGTAAGAATACGGCGTGCGATATCTCTGGCGTCCGACATCGTAACTCTTTGGTGATTGTTGCATTGGACAGCTTAGAGTTCCCGCTACCACGTAGACCCTTAGAATGTGGAATTTGCTCAAGAAACGATGGAGTTACGAAGATTTTACCGCCTGCAGAACTTTCGATCTTATTAGATCGAAACTCGTACAGTCCGTCCACAAAGGGTTAAGGGGAAGTGCATCGATTTTTCGAGTAGGGTCCAGAAGAAAGACAATTTGATATCAGTTCGAATGGCATATCTCTCGCTTCCATACGATAAGCCAAACTTGCCAAATCGCCAATTGTATACTCACGTTGCCATAGCGACCAGCGCAGTGATGACGTATGAAAGGCTTAGCTCCACCACAGAGGTCGATCACTGCAGAAATTGGCCATTTTCAATTGTCTTATTGTATTCACGATGTGAAAGAAGTGCTGTGTTCAATGCTGTTAGTGCCGTGAACTGTTTATCGGCCTTCTCCTGCATTTCCCTAGGCTGACTGTGCCTAGGAAATGGTTTCCTCTAGGAGAAAATGTATTCGCCATCTCTCCTGAGACATTTTCAGCAAACCTTCAAACCTATGACATTATTTCATTCGTCAATCTCCACCACCCGTCGTCTCACCTGGCTTCAGAAGATGTTATGAGAGATAGGAGAGTCGCCAGGAAGCATCACATCCATCTTCAGGAAGTGGAAAGAGCAAACGGCATGGGTCTTTGGTTGGGGTAAATGCTGAACGTCTGATTTGTCCCAACCAAGATTTCAGCATTTTGTTCTTCACTACTTTCGCTTGTCTGCTAATGTCTCCGCACTCCAGCTTTCTCCTGTCGGTGTCAGTTCCCAGTACACAACCGAGAGGACTACTAACAAACAATTCACTGCACTAACAGTATTGAACACAGCCCTTCTTTCACTTCGTTAATACAATAAACCGCAAATGACCAAATTCTGCAGTGATCGACCTTCTCTGTGGTGGAGCTAAGCCTTTCACATGTCATCACTGCACTGGTCGCTATGGCAACGTGAGCATTCAATGGCGATTTGGCAAGTTTGGCTTATCATACGGAAGCGAGAGATATGTCATTCGAACCGATATCAAATATTAAAGGGAAAGTTTAGGCAAAAATTAAAATTTCACCAGTTGTAGTCTTCGGGGTGCTGAGTCGAATGGTCTTGTCCGAGAAAGCTGAGACGCTCCCTTCCTACTTGAATCCCAATCGAACTCGCGCACTTCCACCGAAACTGGGTGACTGCGCCCTACTAGATGGGGATTTGTATGCAAAATGTCACTAAAAGCGCCATTTCGTTCTTATAAAAGTACGGATGACCGCGATTGGCCCATATGTTGTAGTCTTTTGGACGCTGAGTCGACTGGTTTTGGTCCGGAAAGGCTGCGATGCAGCGTTCCTCCTTTATTCCCAATCGAACATGGTTGAACAAGCGGTCACGTGCTCCTGGTTGCCCAAATCACCTGGTCACCACGCCAGCAGGCGACAACTTTCACACCAAGGTTCAACTCGAGTGACAGGACTGCACCCAAAAAAGGTCAAACAGGCTAGTAAGTTGTACCCTGCAGGCACGGTGACCAGGTGACTGGCGTACGCAGGAGCACGTGACCGCTTGTTCAACCATGTTCGATTGGGAATAAAGGAGGAACGCTGCATCGCAGCCTTTTCGGACCAAAACCAGTCGACTCAGCGTCCAAAAGACTACAACATATGGGCCAATCGCGGTCATCCGTGCTTTTATAAGAACGAAATGACGCTTTTAGTGACATTTTGCATACAAATCCCCATCTAGTAGGGCGCAGTCACCCAGTTTCGGTGGAAGTGCGCGAGTTCGATTGGGATTCAAGTAGGAAGGGAGTGTCTCAGCTTCCTCGGACCAAGACCATTCGACTCAGCACCCCGAAGACTACAACTGGTGAAATTTTAATTTTGCCTTAACTTCCCCTTTAATTGTCTTTCTTCTGGACCCTACTCAATAAATCGATGCACTTCCCCATTAAACTGTAGCCATACAGTTACACAGTTACGACAGTCAGACCTAAATACCTGGATAGGCCAGGCAACCGCATAATCAAACACACACACATACTGTACGTCAGCATGACATATGCTGTAAAGCGGT
>NC_088646.1:30325873-30330873 GCF_964019385.1 Sycon ciliatum
TTATTGTAGCTGATGTTGCTTAAAGTATCGCTCGCGAATACGTCAAACCAGAGCGAAACGAACTCGTTAAGGTGATCAGTCAGGACATCTTGGTCCTCTTCATCGATCACCACTGCAACAAGAAGCTGGAAATAGCCCACGAGCTGGGATTTATCATTATCACGTTCCACAACGGACTTCAGCGTTTTCCTGTAATTGAGCAGACGGTGGAGTAGCGCTCTCAGCACGTTCCTATCCTCGGTGCTGACGCGTGTCAAGTTGATACAGTCAACCTGGCAACAATCGGTGACATGGAATGAGGCGGCCAATGCCCGTGTCAGTGCTGTAGTTCCAAACAGAACGGATAACAGCTTGGCAGCAGCAGCGCGAATCGACGAGTTCCGGTGAAACAGATAGCCATCGACCCAGTTCGAGTTCTTCTTCAGGTAGATCTGCAAGGCTGGGATGCGAAAGGACCATTGCAGCAACCAGTCCAGAACAGTGCCTGGTGCCGCCTCCATACTGGGAAAGAGACAAGTCACAAACGCTGTAGTGAATGTTCCAAATCGGCAGCGGGAAGGATTAGCTAACGGCGTCCCCGATATCTTTGCATGCTCCGCTTCCAAGATGCGTCCAAACACTGACAGAGATGTTGACATTCGTTTGTCATGAATTATCGCCGGGCGACATTCAGGATTGCCAAGGAAGCGCCTGGAAACCTTATGCGGCAAGGCCTTCATGCAATCATCCTGCTCCAAGTCCATCGCAGCCATGACCAGGTGTCCAATCGTGACTGGATCCACCTTCTTCTGCATGAGTTTGGCAATGAAGGCGAACGATGGTTCACCTACTGTCTGATCACTATAAACAGCCAGCAAGTCGGACCGAGTCAAGCCCCATTGCTGCAGACCACAACGCAGCACCAGCTCCAGCACTAACCTGGCCATCAGGTGGTGCGATAGGCTCACCTTGCGCTGATCCGACAAGATTATTTCAAAGATCTCTTCGTTGATAGACTCATTGAGGTAGTAGCAAACGATTTGATTCAGGAAGCCACTGGCCAGGAAGAGCCACAGCTCAGGCTCACCTAGCAAGACGAAGTCGTGTACACACTTAAAATACTCCACAAGATGCTCATTAGTGGCATCAGTTGTGCACAGCAAGTCGCGCAAACAGACGATCACCTTGCCTGTCAAAGAGGTTTTCGTCAGGTTCTCATCCTTCAGAGTCTCAGCTGGCAGCTGCATGAATAACAGAACAAAATGAAAACAGATAACGTGAGTGTGAGCAGCAGCAGCAGCAGCAGCAGCAGCAGCAGCAGCAGCAGCAGCAGCAGCAGCAGCAGCAGCAGCAGCAGTATCAGCAACAGAATACTAACTCACTCAACCCCTTTCCCATCTCCTCACACTTCTTGCCAGTGAATTCAGGGTATGTGAGGCACCACCTAAGAGATCAACACCTCGCCCCGATGCTCAGCCACTCACCCCGATTCCACCTGCAATGTCGCCAGCATTCTCCCCATCCACACATCCGTCAACTCGTTCGCGGTTGTACATAGACAGGTCTTCCTCGCGGACAGTTCTCACCGCACAGAGCAGTAGGCGAGAAAAGCGTTCACGGTAGTGTTCGTTTGAGCATAGCACAAACATTTTCTTCAGCCACATGCAACCCGGCTGGGTCAGTGCCTGGAGGAAACTGCGACTCAGCTCGGGGTTACCATTCACATGCTTTGTTGTCATTTTGAACCAGTCAAGCACATAGGTATCTTCCACAGATGCTGCATGCACCAGCAGCTCTAGCAGGTAGGACAAGCTGAACAGGACAACATCTGCCAGGCTCACTCCAAATACGGACGGTTGCTGCAATGCACAACAAATACAAGCAGCAGTTGAACCAAAACAGTTCAAACAAACAGATAACACGAACACGCCAAGCAAACGAACAAAAATAGCGACATCCGAAGCCTCTCTGTGTCTCTTATGCACACACTTTGTTTGTTTGTTTCCTTTATTTCAATTCGTTTAGAGAACAGGCAATTCTGCCTTCTCACTTACCCACACCCACCCTCTACAAAGGATTTGTCCGGCCAATGCTAGAATATGCCCCCCTTTGCGTGGATGGGATCAGCTCCCTCACCAAATGATCCCACTTACGGGCTCACCACACCTCAGTAAGCGGGTGAGGACAAGGTGCAGAAAAAGGATTGACGGCATCAGGGTATCCGTCCTGGGATCCAACTGCAGTTACCCTTGCCCCCAGTAAGGTTAATACTTGCTACTACTAGTGTACTAGTGGATCTGACATAAGCTTCACTAGCACCAGTGATTACACAAGAGTTAATCTAGCCAGAAGCAGTCCATGGTCAACAGGTATGTGTACTTCAAATAGAAAGCAGATGAACCCTGAAACCAACAAAGGTGACAGATACAACAATACACCTTCAAGCAGCCGAGTATGTTGGCAACAGACCCAACACTATCTGGCACGTGTGTACCCACCAACCGGACTAGACTAGAAAGACTAGAACAACGTGTACATTACATACATACATACATACATACATATATACATACATACACACATACACACATACACACATACGTACATACACACACATACACACATACGCACACAACACCACCAACACCACCAGCACCACCTACCTGTTTTAGACGATCAAGCACTGCCGTGACCAAAGTACCCATGTGCTCATGAAATTGATGATCAAACAAGTGTGACCGGTGTTCCAGCATTGTGTTTGCAATAGCTGTACGCAGCAGTAGAGATGCCGGAATGCTCGGCTGAATCTGTTCCAGAGGCACAATGTGCCGAGCAGATAGTATGTCACACCGCTCATAGAACAGCATGTACGCACTGTTGCTCTTCTCCTGCGGCGGCTTGTTGGAGTGGCTTGCCGTCGTCATTTGGCCACCATAGCACTCAGCCTCCAGGTTGGCAATGGTAAACGGACGCACCTCTGTATCATTGAAATTGTACCACTCGTCGCTGCCATAGCGATCGCGGATAAAGCTGTAGTAATGGCCGCCATCGGCAGTGCCCGTGTGTACTGTTACTCCCACTAGCTCGTAGTCATAACATACCGGTGCTTGCTGGTTGTCCTTGGTATCGTCGTCGTTACGCCCACCACTCCGACGGTCAGGACTGCTGTTGTCAGCTGCAGCACGATCACCGAGCAGGTATTGCTCAGTGTACGGCAGCATGTTCAGCTTGGTCGGGAACTCAAAGTAACTGTTCACCTTCTCTTTCTGCATCAAGATCATATTGAACTCGTAGCGCTGCGGGTTTAGACACAGGAACGGCGGCAGCTGCCGGAAGGAGGTGCGCTTGTCAGCAGCTACTCTTTGACTGCCCTCGGGGCACTTGCTGCATATGTACTTGTTGTCTCCTTCCAGGGCATCGGCACTCACCACCGATGTCAGACTGCGGTCAAGCGACACCATGTTCTCGACGGGACAGCGCACTAGGAAGAACGACTCCTCCGTGAAGGAGATGTGCGGACAATCACGCGACACAATGCTGCTGCTGAGCTTGCCACGGCACACACCGTTCACGCTTCTGGCCAGGTGTGGCGAGCTTTCTTCAAGCTTGCTGACCAAGTCGGTGAAGAACTCACCCATGTCCGTCTGCTCATGCACGTTCAGCAGATTGCCAGCAAGGCGGTAGATCTTGGACAGCTCGATGGGTGAGTATGCACGCCATGTACCATACGACAGCTGCACAAAGAGACCTTGAAGCTCTCTCAGCATTGCAGCATGCGGCTGGTGATCAGTCACTCGGAGTGTCAGTATGGCGTGGCGCAGCTCGGGGACCATGAACAGCTGCTGAAGGCAACTTGCCATGTAGCACGTGGCTCCCAGGTTGACCAAGCCAGAGTAGGGCACGCCGGCCTGCCGGAACTCCTCTTGCGGATCGTACCGCCACGCATAGCCCGGGTGAAGCTCAGCGGACAAGTAGCGTTCCAGGTGACGCATGCACGCCGGCACCAGCTCCAGCGACTTTGAGAAAACCTGCCGCAGTGCCCTGTAAATCTGCCGCCTGAAGAACGACTTCCGTACAAGAGGCAGATCGCCACGCACGAGGCAGTCTTCATTGGAATCACTGCCATCACTACCAATCTCACCCTCGTCAACTTCCATGGCTAGATCACTAGAAGATGGTTCCACATTCTTATGTGCCTCTGCCGGATTGTGGATGGCTTTCAGTGCCTTGAGGTGTGGTGTCAGCTCCACCCGGGCCGTACTAAAGCCAAAGAGAGCGCTGTAGAAGATGGAGAAAAGCTGCTGGTAGTACCTGCGAGTCGTTGCTGGCTGGCTAGGCGTGCAGTGCTGGAGCAGAGACACGCACAACACGGCGTTGGTAAGTGAGCGCGAGCTGTCACTGTACAGCCTCACCATCGCCTCATCGCACTTGGGCAAACGGCGCTGCAGCTGAGAGAGCACATAGTCGTCGGGCAACAGAGATCGCATCTGCACGTCAAAGCACACACTCAAGCTCAGGGATATGAAGTCTAGCAACGTCTGTGCCTCTTCGTTGTGAGCTGAAACGTGGTCGACGACTGCCAACAGGCATTTGACAAACTTCAAGACATGGTCTCGTGTTGAAGCACTAGCCGCATCAGCTTTCGTCGCCCGCGAGATGAGGCCTAATAAGATCTCCGAGACAGTCGTTCGCATTGACGGTGAGGAACATGTCACAAGCACTGTATGCAGCCATGCTGAGAGATTGGGAAAGGCAGACAACTGTTCGAGGAGTTGCGTGCGGCACTGCGTCCATTTTCTGAACATGTGGTGCAGATCTGTAACAGAGCCCTGTGCAGTATTGGTAGTGCAGTGGGTGGCTAGCTGCTCGATGCAATGTAAGATGGCCGTGAAGCAAGCGAAGTTATCCTCTTCAAGCAGATTTAGGAATACAGGGTGAAAGATTGAGCGATGTTGCTGCTCCAGCCGTGTGCTTTCAGGCGACGCAGGCAAAGCGGCGTTCTTTCCAGGAGAAGCAGCGGT
>NC_088646.1:30335873-30343373 GCF_964019385.1 Sycon ciliatum
ATACCATCAACACAGTGTACATACCATCAACACAGTGTACATACCATCAACACAGTGTACATACCATCAACACAGTGTACATACCATCAACACAGTGTACATACCATCAACACAGTGTACATACCATCAACACAGTGTACATACCATCAACACAGTGTACATACCATCAACACAGTGTACATACCATCAACACAGTGTACATACCATCAACACAGTGTACATACCATCAACACAGTGTACATACCATCAACACAGTGTACATACCATCAACACAGTGTACATACCATCAACACAGTGTACATACCATCAACACAGTGTACATACCATCAACACAGTGTACATACCATCAACACAGTGTACATACCATCGACACAGTGTACATACCATCAACACAGTGTACATACCATCGACACAGTGTACATACCATCAACACAGTGTACATACCATCGACACAGTGTACATACCATCGACACAGTGTACATACCATCGACACAGTGTACATACCATCAACACAGTGTACATACCATCAACACAGTGTACATACCATCAACACAGTGTACATACCATCAACACAGTGTACATACCATCAACACAGTGTACATACCATCAACACAGTGTACATACCATCAACACAGTGTACATACCATCGACACAGTGTACATACCATCAACACAGTGTACATACCATCAACACAGTGTACATACCATCAACACAGTGTACATACCATCAACACAGTGTACATACCATCAACACAGTGTACATACCATCAACACAGTGTACATACCATCAACACAGTGTACATACCATCAACACAGTGTACATACCATCAACACAGTGTACATACCATCAACACAGTGTACATACCATCAACACAGTGTACATACCATCAACACAGTGTACATACCATCAACACAGTGTACATACCATCGACACAGTGTACATACCATCAACACAGTGTACATACCATCGACACAGTGTACATACCATCAACACAGTGTACATACCATCGACACAGTGTACATACCATCGACACAGTGTACATACCATCAACACAGTGTACATACCATCAACACAGTGTACATACCATCGACACAGTGTACATACCATCAACACAGTGTACATACCATCGACACAGTGTACATACCATCGACACAGTGTACATACCATCAACACAGTGTACATACCATCAACACAGTGTACATACCATCAACACAGTGTACATACCATCAACACAGTGTACATACCATCGACACAGTGTACATACCATCAACACAGTGTACATACCATCAACACAGTGTACATACCATCAACACAGTGTACATACCATCGACACAGTGTACATACCATCAACACAGTGTACATACCATCAACACAGTGTACATACCATCAACACAGTGTACATACCATCAACACAGTGTACATACCATCAACACAGTGTACATACCATCAACACAGTGTACATACCATCAACACAGTGTACATACCATCAACACAGTGTACATACCATCAACACAGTGTACATACCATCAACACAGTGTACATACCATCGACACAGTGTACATACCATCAACACAGTGTACATACCATCAACACAGTGTACATACCATCAACACAGTGTACATACCATCGACACAGTGTACATACCATCGACACAGTGTACATACCATCAACACAGTGTACATACCATCAACACAGTGTACATACCATCAACACAGTGTACATACCATCAACACAGTGTACATACCATCAACACAGTGTACATACCATCAACACAGTGTACATACCATCAACACAGTGTACATACCATCAACACAGTGTACATACCATCAACACAGTGTACATACCATCATCTACAGTGTACATACCATCAAAACAGACCTTAGACACTGTGCAGAATACCGAGCACTTACTGTTAACGTAGATCTCTGTAAGCTCTTGGCTGGCTTTAAGACTGGTGTTCAGTTGTGCATGCTTCACCACACGCCAATAGTGAATGAGCATGCAGTCCTGCGCCAGACAGACAGTGTGTGAACGCCGACACGCACACCAACACGCACATATACCATGCACGCGTAGCAACACATTATCTCATCGGGCAACATTCTCGAGTGTCTCTGCGCGGCTGGGGCAGCAGCTAGTCGGTCACAGATGCGAGTGTAACGGTGCTGTGCTGTCATATGCTTAGCAGAGATTCGTACACTCTTATCACGATCACAGACAGCTGCAATACGATCTCCGCTGCTGTCAGAAGCAAACCTAATATCAGCATATGCATCAATGGATGTTGACCAGAACACAAAGCTCACCACCTGTGTGAGGTACAAGGCAACATACAAGAAGCACGAGTCCTTTGTGCGGCGTCATTCCTTACTAAGGCGAGACAAAAATAAAATCAAGATTCCCGGGCAGGACCCATGTGAAATTGGTGCGGGCCGGCGAATTTTATTTTTTATTTTTTTCCCATGTATGTACACTCGGACGTCTCTTATCCGGGCACCTTGGGACCGGGCACTGCCCGTAACTCAGATTTGCCCGTATCTCAGGATAACTCATCTACCATGTATCATTTCATTTTTGAAGAAGTTTTTTTGGTGCATACTGCACATGTTCAGGTTACAAAACTAATCCATGGATAAAAATGTATGGATTACACAGGTTGGCAATGACAAATAAGCACTTGTGCATTCGGGAAAAAAGTTCAACCCCCCAAATTCGAAGCATTTTTGCCATAGGAACTCTAGCTGAGGGTGGCCGGTAGAGAGACGTGCCCGTATCTGAGGCGTCCGGATAAGAGGCGTTTGAGTGTACATGACTTTATGTGTGCATGCCATGTTGAACTTTTGTTACAGCATTTTCCGGTAATTCTTATTCATTTTTTTACAGGCAACAGGTACGCGGTTAACCCTTTCTATTTTTCTGTATTTCATACAAGCTCGGGTTTGTGTGACTCTACGTCACAGATCTACTCACACGATCAGCACTGTACATGTATGAACTGTTCAGAAAAAAGAAAAAAATTGGCTTTGGCTCGATTTTGGTGCGGGAGGGCCCGGGAATCTCAATTTTTTCGGTCTCGCCTAAAGTTCAGAATTGCTTCACTCACGCCAGCCCACCGGAATTTTCGCCGTTAGGCCTACACTTCGATGTAGCTGTTTGCAGAGCAGGGTTGAGCAAGACAAAACCGGGTAGATCTGGACAAAAATGACAGCAGCCTGCAGTACTAGTAAGTAGTAGGAGCACGTACCTGAGCTTTAGACTGGTCCATAAATCGCTCTTCACCTTCATTAATCGATATCAGTTGCTGGATTACAGATAGCGCACCTTCATTGATGGCATCCAGAGGTACGTCCATCATCTATGCACACATGAATGAAAAACAGCAGTGCGGGTAGGACAATATTGACACACGAAAATCGGGTAGTGCTCAACTGATGGCCAAAGTCACACTGAACAAGAATCCAAACAGACTGTGCTCTGCAGCGAGCGTAATCTGCTCATTGGCGATGTGTTGCCCTGCTAAAAATATACTTTGGATGACGTCAATACTCAATGGTGCACTGCCTATACACAGGCGATGTCAAGTATGAGCAAAGAACCCAGCTCTCGGTAACGCACATTATCTTTTTCTTCCCCAGATTGCACTGGACGTGGCATCTCATAGGCATCTTTGAATGCCCCTCGGGTCACTTTGGCACAAGGATAGTTTCCTCATTTCTCTAGCACACTCTCAACCAGTGAGGGCGTTTGGTTACGCATTTGAATCGATTCATGAATGGAATCTCGCCATTCGATTTCATGTCATGATCCCTGGAATCGATTCGGAATCCATTCACCCTATTCACATGGAGTGTTGTGAATAGCCTGGGGCGATTCATGAATGGATTCATGAAACGATTCCCGGGCATAATCGAACGCACTCACTGGTTCTGTGTAAAACTACATGTACTGCACTGGTGATGTCATCAACAGGGCATTCGAGCAATAGAACATTCCCTCGCAACGCAGATTCCACTCTACGCACAGCAAAGTCCGTTCGCACGTGAACCCAGGGTCATACTGGCCACCGATAGACCCGTATCGCATTTTTGGTGGATCGTCCGGTTCAAATACAGCCGGGTCGCAGCAAACAATTAACTCATCTTGCAACTATAGTCCATTTCAAAAAGATTAGCAATCAGGTTTTGGTCTTAAAAAGTATGAAGATAAGAGAAATTTGGACAACAAAGTACATAGAATGGCTTGTTAGGACACGGCAAATTGTTCTGTGAAGGTTTCGGAACAATTGGACCAGCCGTTAAGGAGTTAGAAATTCGGCCAGGTTTCCGGCCTTTTCCCATGGTTTACAATTTGCCCTGGATGTCAGTATCGATTTTTTATCAAAACCCACGATTTATCCTCTCCTTTTTGGCCTTGTGGTTATGAATGCTGTCTGCTGACCATGAAGTTGTGAGTTCAAATCCAATCTATCTTGAAGTCAAACTTTTTTTTCATTGTTTTGGTGATCACGCTGGTACAAAAAGTACAAGCCAAAGAAGGTGGCTGCGCCAAACGACTTGTTGTTGGAGCTCGCGTTTCCTGCCGAACTTACTGACACTTGACTGGTTGACGCCATGTGAACACACCCACAACACTGAAACGGTGTGCGTGAACACGGAAGTCATTGCGCTGTAGCTACGTGTTGTTGAATACAACGGCACATCGATCGATCGATTTCTCTTTGAGAATTATTTTAGTATTTCAAGATCGCCAATTTATTTGAATTTAGGAGTCAACGCCGTCTTCTATCAGCTTTCACAGGCGTCTGCTTTTCTCAAAATGTCGTCGAAGTCACACGGATAGCTTTGCCAAGTCATGGCCTTGGGAATGAGTCTGTGTCGATGTCGTTTTCGTCACATCGTGAGAGTAAATTGCATCGCAGCTCAAAGAAATTGGGCACGAAACCCATCCTGCTCGTCAACATTCACCACACTTTCGACATGTCCACTCCATATCGATACGAGGAAGAACTCGTTTGTTGTAAACCAGACGTACATGTACCGACGTGAGTGAGTTGTCTATTTTTTATGCTTTCGCGCGGATTATTTCTTCGAGTTCACAGTGAGTTTTTCCAGTCAGCTCTCGAGCGCGCATACGGTAAGACGGCAAACTCCCCGGGCGATCGCCAGGATTGCTAATCTTTTTGAAACTGACTGTAGGAGCCCATTCTTTCAGTAAGGACTAACACAAGACTGCCTCCTTATCTTGCAACTAGGAGCGCATTCTTTCAGTAAGGACTAACACAAGACTGCCTGGAAGAGAAACGTCGGCGGTGTGCACTGTGCTGAACAGCCAGCACTGTTGTTCAGCACAGTGCACAGTAGCACGTACTGTACCAAATTTTGCTCACTTAGACAATAATATTATTATTATTGCTGTTATGCATTTAAATGTACATGTACACAGTCGGCTCGTAGGCGAATGTTCTCATAATTTTCTGATTTTCCTGTAATTTCCTCGCTTTTTCGTTCGTGTGCTCATACGATCACATCTCTTCTTTTGACCGTACAACACTTGTGTCCGTTGCCTTCATAACTACTTTATTACTAGTACTACAGTACAGTGTACAGTACCGTGTACTGTGCAGTGTACAGTGTACACTGTGCACTGTGCACTGTACACTGTACAGTGGGAAACATCCTGCGCCAGGAGTTCGACCTGGGCAATGCGCCGGACCTCATTGCGGAAGAAAAGAAGAAGGTTCGATTGAGTGCCCGGCAGAAGATCGTCGGAGAAGCTCGGTCTTTCGTCTTGGCGAACCCCAGCATGGACCGTATGGTGAAGCTTGCGAGTGAGAAGGGTGCATCCTCATGGCTCACGTGTCGGCCATTGAAGCGACATGGATTTACCCTCACCAAGGGTGAGTTCCGTGACGGGATTCACTTGCGGTATGGCTGGTTGCCGCAGCGCCTGCCCTCCACCTGCAGTTGTGATGCCACATTTACTGTGGGCCATGCCCTGTCGTGTCCGACTGGAGGCTCCCTCCATTAGACACAACGAGGTCCGCGACATCTCTGCTAACTTGCTTAAGCGTGTGGCCCATAGCGTTGCAGTGGAACCGCATCTGCACCAGGTGACCGGAGAGCAGTTTCGCTATCGGACGGCCATCCACACCGATCAAGCACGTCTGGATGTCGCTGCAAGTGGCCTATGGGGTGGCCGGTTTGAGCGCACCTACATCGATGTGCGAGTTTTTAACCCACATGCGCCATCAAACCGTGCCACCTCAATTCCTTTCTGCTACACAAAGTATGAGAAGGAGAAGAGAAGGAGCAATGAGCAGCGCATTCGCGAGATTGAGCACTCGTCATTTGTCCCCGCTATTTTATCGACCACTGGCGGCATGGGCAAGCACGCGGAGGCTCTGTACAAGCGTATCGCACTGTTGCTGTCATCCAAGACCGGTGATCCGTACAGCTGCTTGATGTCCTGGCTGAGGTGTAAGCTCTCCTTCGCACTGCTCCGCTCCAATGTTATGTGTCTGCGCGGATGCCGTAACCTCAGAATGCAGATGGACTCGCCACCTGTTTTGGCTGTTGCTGAGGCTTGCATTCGCTCCTAAGTGGTATTTTGTGAGCGCTTTTGGGTGTTATCATTTTCTTTCATTTCTTCATTTTGCCCTAAATTATCATCTCTTATGGCCTTCCTGTATACGCTCTCAATTGCAATAATAATGTTCTGTTTGAAAAATTAAAAAACAAAACACAAAAACAAAACAAAAAACTGCAAATCGCGCATGCATGTTTTTTTTTAGAATAATCTTGACATCGCGCATATCGATAATTCCCAACAAGAAGTTTGATTTGTAATTGTGCTGAAGATTTTGAGTGTTACTAGTAAAACAAACAAATAAACAGTGTACACTGTACGCTGCTGGCGGTTTGCAACTGTGTGCTGGGCAGGATTTTGGTATTGAGGCCGCAATACACGCTATGCATGATGTGTACGACCAGGAGGACACCCAGGGCATCATCATGGCTGATGCAGCTAATGCGTTCAACAACATCAATCGCGCCGCCTGCCTATGGAATGTGCAGCACCTATGCCCCTCGTTTGCCACGGTTCTAATCAACACCTACCGTCAGCCCAGCAATCTGTACGTGGATGGTGAATGTAGTTATTCCAATGAGGGCACAACACAGGGCGACCCCATTGCGATGCCGTTGTATGCGATCGGCATAGTCCCTCTCATTCGGGAGATCGTAACACCCGGCGCCTGCCAGCTATGGTGTGCGGACGATTCGGACGATTCGTCCGCAGGTGGCCGACTCGTTCCTCTCCGAACCTGGTGGGACAAACTGCACGACAGAGGGCCTGATTTCGGATACTTCCTCAACCCAGCAAAGTCCGTGCTCGTGGTGAAGCCTGATGACTATGATGAAGTTGTCCAGCTGTTCAAAGGCACAGGCATCCACATCACCGCCACAGGCAACCGCTACCTGGGTTCAGCTATAGGCACGCCTG
>NC_088646.1:30348373-30468373 GCF_964019385.1 Sycon ciliatum
TGCTATTTTCTGCGGGTCGTTTTGTCTCACACATAGGCGCATGCGCTTGAGCTGCTAGTGTACCGGTACCTTGTATAATTATGCAAATAGTGCGATAACGCACTGCACATTAAACTATGGGAACATGGTGTTTTTATGGAGTACGTGTGTCGCGGATAGAATTGCATTCAGGTTCACTTATAACTTATAAGCCGATGCGCTTATTTGTGAGGGTGCCCTTACGCCCGGATATAGGCACATGCGCTTAAATGCGTGTCAGTACGGTATGCAAAGAAATACAACCCATCTATAGCAAATAGACACGGATTCGTAATGACAAAACAAGGGGGGGGGAGGGCTCCAGCATTCAGTGACTACCCCTGGCATGGAGAGAAAAAGGTGACTGGAGCAGCTCACAAGCCATGATAATCATGACAAATACACAACCGAATAATTAGGATCGACCCTTAACCCTCATCCCGTCCCAGTTAATCGTCACTGACCTAAGACGTCGTTTTTCCACAATCGCCTTCAGTACATTAAGGGATGCTTCAACCGACCTGCAGCATATGCACGCGCGCGCACGCACACACACACACACAGGCACACACATACACACACACACACACACACACACACACACACACACACACGCACGCACGCACACACACACACACGCACACACACGCATACACACACACACACACACACACACACACACACAAACATACACAAACATACACACACATACACACACACACACACACACATGCCAAAAGATGGAAGACCAAGTAAGGACAAAGCAATACGAACTGAGATGTTGGAACTTAGGCGGTAAATGTAAAAGAAGCAGCCACGTTCTTCTAATGATAAAGCAAGTAAAACTGCAGGACTAGCCGTGTGGGCATAATGTTGACTAACCATTGCAAAGGTGGAGATAATGGAATGCAGCAGCTACAGCCAAACCTGTCCTTGCGGACAACCAAGAAAAGCGGACACCTGTAAACTGAGGACATCTCGTCACAGTCCCATTGATTGTGTACATGTCATTCTTAGTAAGTATGCACAGACGCTTGAAAATGGGGTCACCTGTGAAATACGAAATGCTGACACTCTCGCGTGCCCACAGCACTGCTGGGGTACCTAGTTCATGCACTCTGTAGTCTGTACCATGTGTCATATTACCTTGTACATAATTATACTTGCACGTACATGTATAAAATAATGTAGAGGAGACGGTTTCAAATAGGAACGGTTTCACAGCAAAATAGTGTAGACCCAAACCGATCATCAGCGTGGACTGTTCACTCGAAATATGTTTGTGCAAGGAAGCTGGCATGTTGAAGTTTGCTCTGAGGCCGAGTCAATCGAGCTGAGCCACTCCTTAGTGTTGGCCCGTTGCCTCCAAGTTGCCTGATTTTTCGTTTCAAATTTTGGTGTCACAGAGGTGGCTCCAAACCAGAACAGTTTTGGAGTGCACGTCAAGTTCACCCTGAGTTCTGAAACTAGGTAATTGCTATCGCTCCACGACGGCCAGTACAGAGAAACAATAAGCCTTGTGTGTGCTTCCATTAGTTTTCATTGGTATACGGTACTTTATTGGCGAGAGGCGAGAAGACTAGAAGTTGATATTTCGAAAGACGTTCAAATCAAGTCGCAGCGCGAAACAACACGGCAAAACTCACCCGCCTGGTATGGAGCTTTTGGTCATCGCAGAGCCATGAACTTTTGGCTCGAGTAAAACACATCGTAGTCTCACTGCGACATGTTTTCTAATCAAAATACGAAGAGAGAAAGTGAATATTGAGCCCGGTCCGATTTGCAACCTATTTCTTATTTGAAACCGTCTCCTCTACACCATGCCGCAACCTGGATGGAATCATGTACATTTATATGTATGTACATGCACATGCAAAACACACTGGAGAAGTGTATGATGGTTGCATTCATTGCAACGAACACAATGACGTACATATTGTATGATGATGGGTACAACTGAGAATTGCGGACATTTTGCCTCAGTACGTTGCATACACGATGGAATGCATTCTCCAACGATACACAAACTTACTTATTGGCAGCAATGTTCTGTAGGCATTCCTCCACAAAGGAATTGAAGTAGGTGGATTCACGAGCGCAAGTGTTCACCAAACACTGAATAAAGTGAACGAGAGCCTCCTTCGCCACCCCACTATCGACATCGAGCTGGCAATCAAAACACCGCATACACACACATGCAACATGAATTTGCCATTCCACTATCAACATCGGCCTGACAGCCAAAAGCACCGCAGCGCACACAGTCAGAAAGGTATACGGGCACACTGAATAATTTAATAGTATTCTGCAGAAGCAAGTACACATGTCAATAGTGCTGACCACACGGTACTAGTCGGTAGTCGAGCATCCCACATGCACCGACAATGATAGCAACGCAAGCACATGAAACACAGGTATGGCCACTTCACTGCACTTAC
Source organism: Sycon ciliatum (assembly GCF_964019385.1). Lineage (NCBI taxonomy): Eukaryota > Metazoa > Porifera > Calcarea > Leucosolenida > Sycettidae > Sycon > Sycon ciliatum. The sequence goes on from NC_088646.1 coordinate 30,350,830, forward strand.
ATCTTGTGCCACTTTCCAGAGAACCGCAAGGCCATCTGGCCACACCTTCGCCTCCTCTGTATCACCAGGGCTGGGCGGCTGCAATAAGCGCTGAATGGCCAAATTTGAAGCAAGATTGGCAGTTCTTCGGTAAAAGCCAGGTGGGGGACCAGGCGATAAAGACACAAGCTCGTCAATGTCAGACTCAGATTCACCCGATGACAGATCAGAGTCGTCTTCTACCATAGCTGAAGTCATAGCTGTGGGCCGCATGGGCCCAATCACAGCCGTTGGTCGCATATTGGTTGCTTTGCTCTTGGACAAGTTCTTTTCATAAGCAATTATACCAGACTGAGGCTCGACTGGCCATTCGACCGAGTCACTGCGGGTAAGATGAGGCGAGCGCGATCGCTCTGCCCCAACATCGGGCGATGCCGATGGTGTATTTCCTGCAGCGACATCAGCCTGTTGATCCACATCCATGTCTTCTCCCGACTTTCGCTCATCGTCAGCATCCTCCAGCTCACCCGATTCAGGTGTTGGTTGATTAGCTAAGATTGCAGCAGTGTCTACTGGTACCAATATAGGCTTAACAGTCACCATATTGCTGGTGCTGCATACATTGTTGTTGTTCTGCAGGAAACAAACAACAACGACGACGACAACAGCACAGAAAACGAGACATCAGTACGCTCATTTAGATTAATGACTTCATCGCAATATTCAGCTCCAACATTCATACCACATTGTATTGTACTTGGTCCGGCTCATCGCAATTGTCGCTTATCTCCCACACACTTTTTGACAGGTAAAACCCAGTCCAATCGCGATATCTAACTTACCTTTGCTTGGGAGGTTGTGATGGCAAGATCAAAGGAGGCCCCAAAGAAAAATGATCACGACTAGCGCTTTGAATCGTGACGTGTTCGACTTTTTTTAGGAAGTGGGAATCTGGTAATTCACTGTCTGTGTTGCCAAAAGCCAAACGCAGCTACCCCTGGAGAGCATGACGGGCAGCAGAGCGTATGACAGCTGTCTGGAGATGCCTGTATGCCTCATTCGAAGGCTTTGTTGAAACGCACTGTGGTGACACACAGGTCACACTGCCCAGGTTCCTTCAAGTACCGAAGTGACAGCCACAACTGTTCCCTTGCCATTGCTGCCATACGACAGGCTGAGAAAGCAAGAGATACTCTACCAGTCTACGCCAGCAGCTAGACACCAGCAAATGTCAGCTCTGCAGTGATGCAGAGTTGAGAACTCTGGACCTGTAAGAGTATGAGTGCAAGAACGAGCTCATTCGCTGATTTATTTTGTGCATTTGCTTCCTTGCTTCCCTTCTTCGACTCGCTTCACCAGATTCCATAGAAGAATTTTTTTCTTGTGGCGGAGAGTATTCATGTACCATGCTTCTTCACTATACCTATTGGAAATTTCACAGAGCGGTAACAAAACTCCTGTTCTTAGTGGCGATAGATAAGCGACAATTGCGATGAGCCGGACCAAGTATTGTATTGTATTTTTCTACTTGACTCTGGCAGTCCCAGTCTGTGCTTCCTCCCTCCTTCCCTTTCTCCCCGCACATTTTACATACCGTACTGGCAATATATATGGTCGCAGTGAGGCCATGAAGCGTTACATTGGCACATGTTTACCGCACGCAGGGCGTTACATGCAAAGTCGCACAGGAGCCGTTACACAGGTTTCTATATTGCCGCAGTCCTTTTTTTTGCTATTACAGGACTTCCTGCTGCGTCCAGTTTTAAACTTTTCACCACGCGGTACACGTGCTTTCACAGTTTTCAGCCTTTTTTGCAATGAAAAGATCGCCGCACCCCGCCGGACGCGCGTTACGAACGCAACGAAAATTTGTCGCACTAGCCTGGTCGCGCGTTACGCCGCACCCCCCTGCGTTACGCGTTACGCGGCAACATATATTGCCAGTACGGTACTAGTACTTTTCTACAAATATGATGCTGCATAGGAGTCTTCACATCATTCAACATCGTCTTTGCATGCTGAACATATTGGAGTTCGGCGCAAGTTTTTCGTCGTACCCTGACCCCTATCTCTCTCTTGTTATTAGTCTATCTCTCTCTCTCTCTCTCTCTCTCTCTCTCTCTCTCTCTCTCTCTCTCACTCTCACTCTCTCTCTCTCTCTCTCTCTCTCTCTCTCTCTCTCTCTCTCCGTTTCTTTCTCTCCTAGCAGAGTATAATAATATCCATCCAAGACACAAAACTAACCTTGCATACGACCTGTCGTGCACGCCTTTGCTGTAGCATGAGTTCTTGTGTTACATAAGCCAGTAGCTGGACGTCAAGTGCTGTCATGGTGGATGGCGACAGTCGCTGATGCTCCTCGATCAGGAACTGATGGCAGTCCCGTGACAACGACTTGTAGATGCCCAAGAGAGCATCGTGGGCGGCACGGCAGCTGTGTTGGATGCGAGTGCTGCGCCAGATGCTCTCGAGCTGCTTGCGCTGCATGCATCCCTGGGTTGCCATGAACAGGAGCAGACCCGGGCAGAGTTTGACAAGCTGCAGCAAAAACAACACAGGAACATCAGCAAGTCAATACACTATCACGCCACAGAGAGGTTTCTAGTTCCGCACTGTCACATCACAGGCACATGGTAGAAACTGCAGTTTGTTCTACTCAACTCTACTCAAGTACTTACTACTTTGAATTGCATGTATACTTCTACTGTACATCTTGCGCCGCTTGACAGATCCATTGCATTGCCTTTGTTCGACATTGGCCCAGCAGCCCAGATGGGCAGGATGTTCCCCGACTCCGGGTCCACCATCATATACATGCGCATGCACTAACTGGTAAGAAGTGCGTTGAGTTCTGTACATGCTCGCTTTGCCGAATCCAGATCTGAATTCGACGGATTCAAATCTGAGCAATCTAGCACCGGATCCAGCATAGCCCGGGTTACAGGATACAGTCCTAGAGTAGCCCGTGTCACAAAGATTACTTTCTCTACCGATCGTCTGCTCGTTTTGGGTGGCAGGAGCTCAAGTGCATGCAATGATAGTACACAATAGAGGTTGAAAGAAGAAAAAAAAAGGCGCTTGGCAACTGACGACCGCTCTATTCAGTTGCTATTCACACCACCCTTTGCGCTGAGTTGCTTTGTTGGTACTGTAAAAATAATAGAAATGCAGTGCCCAGTCCCGGGCCGACCAGATACGCGAGATATGAGTGCACGCAGGGTGCAACTCGGAGCAACAGCAAGTAACGTGCTTTATTAGTTAGCATTTCAAAGCATTGCGGTAATAAGATGCAAGCAGTAGCAGGCATTGTATGCTATACCTCCACATGAAGATCTGGCCCAAACAGCAGCTCCACAATTCGATTATCAACCATCCAGACCGCAAGCTCGCGTGACCTGTCACCACAAACAACAAGGAAGATATATGCGACACACTCAGATAAAAGCAAGTGCCCACTGAAACAGTGGTCCGCCGTGGCTTAGCGACTCTACACCAGGCAGATATCAGGGCTGTCCATAGCTACAAGTATGTTCAATGCAAGAAACCACTTCTAACATCAATCCACTGCGCCACCACACCACATGCCTAATTCAATAGGACCACTCCGCCACGGCCCACCGATAAGCTCCCATAGCCTTCGGTCAACCCAATCGATATCCCGTTATTACAAAATATAAATCATCAATACCAACACACAAAAGCAAAACATCCTGCCCTGGACTTCCTGGCGTGTGAAATCAGATTTCTCATCAAACAGAGTCATTGGACAACTAGTTGCACAAGCAACCAGAAGTATTAGTGCAAAACTGAATGCATGGCATCCCTCCTTCCTTCCTCGGCCCCAGTGGGTTGGGACAGCTAGTTACATACTATACTGTGCCAACATAGTGCAGTGTACTATCAAAGCCAAATCCCCATGTTTTATTGGTTGTGACCTTTATTGTTTTGTTTCAGATTTCGTTGAACACCAAACAGAAAACCAGTGGCAAAAATCAAGAGAAGCGAACGTACGCTGAGTTGGCATGGAATCGGACAATTTCTTTGTCCATAAATTGGAAGGACCTTATCATGAACTGCGCACAAAAGAAAAGAAAGAAAAAAACATAGATTAGATTAAGGCATAACTGAAGATAGGCAGAGGCAGACACAGAGGCAGAAACAGACACAGACACACACACACACACACACACACAGAGAAAGAGAGAGAGAGAGAGAGAGAGAGAGAGAGAGAGAGAGAGAGAGAGAGAGAGAGAGAGAGAGAGAGAGAGAGAGAGAGAGAGAGAGAGAGAGAGAGAGAGAGAGAGAGAGAGAGAGAGAGAGAGAGAGAGAGAGAGAGAGGAGAGAGCCTGGGCACACATGGGCACTTCCAATTACCCAGACAGCAACAGAACAAACACTCTAACGGAAGCAAGTGGGCCAGGGACCATGCTGCGTTAATCCATACGAAAAACGCTAGAATCAAGAAAACTGTTCACAGCATGCAAAATATCACAATGACAGATTGCTCCTTACACTCAAGGTAGTAACAGAGATCCTACCAACCAGTACATTGTCTTGCTGCCAAAGGGGGTAGGTCTTATCCGAGAGTTCTACTGTATTGAGAAATAGAATACCAGTCGTGTTTCTGAATGCATCAGGTTTCTGAATGCATCATGTTTCTGAACGCACAGTATCCTACTTTTGAAGTATGACTACACCAACTAATAATAAAAGGTTTCATTGAATACCAAAGTTGGACTCACCAGCAAACTGTGCATTGCAGAAAATCGAATGTTGATGAACTCTGAGCGCAAGTAGCGCAACGTTAACGCCAAAGCAAGCTGACTGCACGCACGGGTAGAGAGCAGTAGACATGGCCAAGATCAGGGTGCAGTCAGAAATACACACAAGTCGTATCACTCTAACAATGCTGACAAGCCACTGGCCATACGCATGCCGCCGGTAGTTAGGTGACGGACAAAGATGATATCGTAAAAGTCCGTGAATAAGTACGTACTTACTCTCGAATTTAGCGGTCACACCCGTACTAACTTTCGGGCGGGAACTGATTTTCGGGCATGAACTAACTTTCGGGCCTGACTTGTGTGTAGGGCAGAAGTCATTTGTCATGTAAATGTACATGCTACGCTCTGCCGCATGTGCAAACCGTACCAGTACTTATTTCGGACAGTATGTTTATCGGGCTAAACTTGACTTCAACAGACAAGAGTCAAAAGGATGAAGGCCCAAGAGAGTATAATATATTTAGCGCAGATACCAATTTACGGACTTTTACGGTAATACCTGTGGTACAGTGGGCAACACACTAAACCCTCGCCAACCAATCAAACTAACTAGTAAGCCCATCAACAACGCCCCCGGGCACTTGGACATCTTAACGACTTCTTGCGCTATTTGAGTAACGCGCAGCAACTTAGGAGGGTGCACCATCTTGGCTTCTTGGTGACATCATCTACATGTAGGGTACAACAGTACGCAGGCTAACATTCTAAATCCTCTGCCAGCAAAGCTCGGCTACCTACACACTACACCATGCTGAACATGAGTAGCACATGTACATGGATCTCTGGCAATGCTGTGACTGAGCATGTTGTCATCTCTTTCTACGAACAGACAACAACCTAGGGCAGCTGGGCTGCATAGGAGAGGCAGCAGCAGCAGCGGAGGCGGCGGCAGAGGCAGCAGCAGCAGGGGTAGCAGCAGCAGCAGCAGAAGTGGTGGGGAGTTCTAGAGCACCTTGACTGACCTGAGGCCTCAGATTGAATGATGCGGCATAGCACTGGAAGGGGAGGGGGGGGGGGGGGGCTAACATAGAGTAGGGATGTGATGGGTGGGTGGGCTTGTGGAAGACGAAAGAAAGCAAACTAGAGTAAGGGGGAATTATAGGGGTACGATGGATAAGGACGGGGAAGAACCCTCGATTCTATCTTGACCTGCAATACCCAGAAAGCATTCAAATCCACCTACCCTTCATCGGGTGGGAGTGGTCCTGGCATCTTAAGTCTAGCTTGCAATCGCTCAATGAAGTCGAACTGAGAGTGACAACGTAACTTGTCATCTGATAAGCTGATAAAGTACCTAGCAGGTGTGCATGTATTTGTGTGAGATGCAGACAGACAGACGGACGGACAGACCAGATGGACAAACGAACAGACAGACGGACAGACAAACATGCATGCACAGGTGCACGCACACGCACACATATGCGGACACACAGACACGGACAGGATAACCCTTAGTTAGCTCCTGATCGTTCACTCCCTATAATTTTCAAATTCTGGGGGGGGGGGGGGGGGGGGGGGGGAGGGGGGATCTTCGGAAATATTCTAATGTTCGAACTTCAATATCCCAGGAACAACGTGGTGACCACCCTGAGATTTATGGCAAAATTCAGAGACAGCATGCAATCAAATTGCTCACTTCTTTTAGAACAGGAGTTTGGTGAAAAATCGCCATTTAAACGGCGTGGCAATGGCTGCAACTGGCGCCAACATCAACAACTTGTAAACTACAGCTCCCTACAGGATGCCAGCACTGTACGTGTTGCGAAATAGACCAGGTACCCTGCAACACCAGGCACACGATGCCAGACTCCGTGCAGGACAGCGCCTTTTAAACTTGAGCCTCCAGATCCGAAAAAGGGGGGCTACTGTAGCTTCACACAGTGTTGAGAGAAATGCATTTGAAAGTTGAGTGTAATGTATAAAGAGATGCCCCGGAGGATGCAGCCAGTGTGCTGACAGTGCTCAACACCGCGGAGGCAGAGCACAATACACAGAACAACAAGGGCAATCAAGGCTTGTTAGTCGCTACTCAGAGTCTCATGCTTTCGCAATCATCAGGCAACATGTATAAAGAAATGTAAATACAGTTATCAACACACCTATATTAATAATGAAGATCTTTTTGACTGAGATTTTTGCACGGTGATCTGCTGGACTACAGCAATTTCATGGCACTTAAAAGCTTTTTTTTTTAATGCTCAAAAACGACTTTCCGGGATCTAGAGGCTCAATTTAAAAGCACAGCAATGTTAAACAATGTTACACAGGCCTCGGCAAAGGAGAAGCGACTCACTTGAAAACTGGTGCTCGCATCGCCCTGATCACACTGGTACAAACGGACGCCTGCAGGTGTTCCCGCACCTGCACACGTGCACAGACAAAGACAACAACAACAACATTGACACCGTTCAATTCCTTCTGCACCCAATCAGAACTGGACAGTGACCACACGAAGAAACTCTAGACAAGACGGACTGGACGGTGAACAGCACAATCTACTCAGGGCGCGTTCGAATTGTCACTCTTTGACTTTTCGAGTAGTTTTGTTTTTCTGAAGAGGTGGCCTTATTGGCCTCTTCAGAAAAACGAAGCTCCTCAAAACTCCTCAAAACTCCACAATCTCATCCGATGGGAGAGGTGGATTAGTTCCGAAGAGTTTGGAATAGCTACGTCACGTAGTACGTGGAGATGGTCGATCTGACCGGACGTCATCATCGCCATGACATTTCCACTGAAAAACTCTACAATGATAGAAACCGTTCTCACGGGACACTTCAACTAATCTCTTTTAAAAATTTGTTTGAACAGTTGATGAAGACAATTCGAACGCGGCCTCAGTATCCAAGGTACTTCGTATCCGAATGCACTTCACTGTGAAGCAATACACCTAAAAAAAAAAGAATGTCTGTACTAAGCACGCGTAGGTTTATCAGAGTACATGTACTAGGTATGTGTCAAGGTACAGTGGAGATTGGAAGTGTCAAGGTACAGTGGAGATTGGAAGTGTCAAGGTACAGTGGAGATTGGAAGTGTCAAGGTACAGTGGAGATTGGAAGTGTCAAGGTACAGTGGAGATTGGAAGTGTCAAGGTACAGTGGAGATTGGAAGTGTCAAGGTACAGTGGAGATTGGAAGTGTCAAGGTACAGTGGAGATTGGAAGTGTCAAGGTACAGTGGAGATTGGAAGTGTCAAGGTACAGTGGAGATTGGAAGTGTAAAGGTACAGTGGAGATTGGATTATATAACGACACTCCTTCGGGAGAAAACAAAAGTCACTATACTGGATCTATCACTAAACCCGATCTTCACATTTAGTATGCAATATGACTGTACATGTAGAGGGGACGGTTTCAAATAGGACACCGGTTGCAAACCGGAACGGACTCAATATTCACTTTCTCTCTTGGTATTTTGATTAGAAAACATATGTCACAGTGAGACTACGATGAGTTATTCTCCGAGCCAAAATTTCATGGCTCTGCGATGACCAGAAGCGCCATATCAAGCAGGTGAGTTTTTGACGTGTTGCTTCGCACTGCGACTTGAGTTTTACGACTTTCGAAAAATCAACTTCTTGTCGCAGGTAAACAGCGGCTCGCCTCTCGCCAATAAAGCACCGCATACCAATCAAAACTAATGGAAGCACACACAAGGCTTATTGTTACTCTGTACTGGCCGTCGTGGAGCGATAGCAATTACCTAATTTCAGACCCAGAGTGAATTTGACGTGCACTCTAAAACGTGTCCGGTTTGGAGCCACCTCTGATTTGAACTTTTTTGAAGCGAAAAATTGGGCAACTTGGAGGCAATGGGTCAACACAAAGGAGTGGCTCAGTTCGATTGACTCTGGCCCCAGAGCAAACTTCAACATGCCAGTTTCCTTCCACAAACATATTTCGAGTGAAAAATCAACGCTGATGATCGGTTTGGGTCTATACAAATTTGGCTGTCAAAACGTCCCGGTATCGAGCCGTCCCCTCTACATCAAAAAAACAGATATGCATTGCAGATATGCATTGCAGATATGCATTGCGGATATGCATTGCAGATATGCATTGCAGATATGCATTGCAGATATGCATGTGCATAATAATGCATGTGGATTTCAGACGTGCATGTGCATGTATCTTGCATGCATAGTTCAAGCCAAAAACCATGCACGGCAACTACACCGCTGCACTGCGGCTACACATGTGCAATGTACAGCACGCGCAGAGGAATCTGGAGGTCCAGGCACGTGACACAGCCATGCTCCAAGCATGCCACTCCGGATCCGCCTGATACAAGAGGAAAGTCGTTATATAGTAACATGGAAAAATCGAGGCACAAGTTATGCGATCGATGTTACAATATTTTCCTTGGCTCACCATCTGAGTTCATAAAGTCGTTATACTCTATGTATTTTCAGATCTTCGGGCACCAAAAAAAGTGTCAGTAAATTCGATCCGTCGTTATTTTCGCGGTCGTTATACTTGATCTAAAATGTACGGAAAGGACTTGCTAAACGACTTGGGCAACAGAATGTCGTCGCTAAACTCGATTTGTCGTTCTATGCAAGGTCGTTATATCCAATCTCCACTGCACCTGGAACAACAGAGTTACATGATAAATGTAAGTGAGGCATCAGCCTTTGCCTACAAGACAAATATTTTTTCACAAAGCCGAATTCAAGAATGCATTCAAAAGATCAAAACAACAAATGCATGCTACTTACCAAGCTGACAATATCCACAAGGCCCAAAACAAGATGGGAGGGCAAATGCGTAGCTGCATGGGGCAGCTGCGTGATCGCACTAATGCCTTCAAAGAAACCTTGTGTGTATAGCGTACACATGATCTTGCCCAAGTACGGACTCATTTCACCCTACAAACACGCACATACGCATGCATGCACACACACACACACACACACACACACACACACACACACACACACACACACACACACACACACACACACACACAAACGCTCAAACACACACACACACACGCACGCGCGCACACACACACATACACACACACACACACACAAGTGTGCACACATGCAAACATAAGAGCTTAACCGATCCACATTGCACTCCATGCATACACCTGTTCTGTATACAAATAAATCAGATCTCAATCACACCAGTCAGCAGGCAAACATAATTACCGGCATACACAAATTAGCCTTAGTCAACGCACTCAATGTTTTTCTGGCTAACTACTGAAGTGAAAGAGACAAAGAGAACAAACATAGAAGGCAGAGAAGGCCTAGCAAGACATACGGATGATGATGACATGTAGCACAGCCCCTGCAGTTGATGGTATTCCTCTTCACTCAGTGTCTGAAAGACACACACACACACACACGCACACACGTACACGCACATACACGAAAGCACGCGCGCACACATATACACAAACAAAACAACACCTCATCCATTTATACCGACACATGTTGCTGCCTGCATAGGGCTTCGAAGTGATGACGTCACACATACTTGACAACGCATGCCAACGAAATTTCTGGGTACAAACAAACTTAGCGTCCCCTTGCTCTTCACTGTTTTCGGAGTAATATGCAGGTTTCTAATGGTGGGAACCAATGGTTTGCCTTGAATAAACAGCTTTTATAGGTGTCCCTCAATGATAGTTAGAGGTTTGTTATGCTGATGGAGCAGTGACTGGTCTTCCCAGTATTTCAAAGGTGAAACAAAGGGTCTGCGACGAGCTGGCGAAAATATTTCAGAGTTCTGATCCGAGCTCAATTCTCGCTTGCTTCAGCATCTTTCCGCCTCGTAAAAAGAGCAAAATCAGATGTCCGAGTCACGAGAAAGGATACAGCGCAAAGAATCACCTCTCACAGTGAGCGAAAGAAAACTTGACGTGCATGCACGACGTACGGATCGGTCTCCATGCTCCTCGGGAGAGGCAATAAAAAGTGCAGGATTCGGAACCCCCATTTGTAATTTTAATTTCATGGAAGTCACTGCTCTACTCTGCCCTGCAGAAAGGAGGACAAAGCTAGCAAACTCGTGCCCCGAAAGGACAATAAAAATATAACCAGGTACTTTGTGTGAGGTATCTACTCTAATCTGCACAAGACATGATGTAAAATCTGAAATTCTCAGTGCAAAACACCACGTGCTGCGGACGCAATAGTTGTTTGTACCCAGTTGCTACGAAGTTGTCAAGGACCTGATGTCACACTTCGAAGCCCTAATGCTTTTGGCAAATATTTTAGTCTACGACTCCCTGATGTACAGTACAGTAGCCGCACTTGAACATACCCGGCTCTGACCCGGTTGCAAGAGTTGTGCCAGGTACACGTGTACCCGGTTGGTTTGAAATCATGGAGCAGACACTGATAGCCAATTTCACTTTACGCTTGTGTTGCATTTTCCACATCTGCTCATTAATTTCATTCATGAGTCCTCGTCATCTTATCTTTCACTCCTAACTTACTTTAACTTCTCAATACTAGTACACCCTAGGCATGCATTTGCTCCCGAGGAGTGACCAACACATACAACAACAAACCAATACTTGCACCATATCAACAGCTTTTCACGCTAAACAATTCACCGCCTTTATTGAGCCTGGTCCCACAACACATATCGCCGGTACGCGCCGGGAGTCACCGGGAGTGGGCCTCTTGCAACCTCTCCCGGCGCATTGTGATTATGTGAACCAGTGCAGTCGTAACAAAATCATACGGTAAAATATCGCAAGGCACGGACGGCAAAGTTGGACAGTGTCCAACTCTTGCGATCTGCCCCGGCGCCGATCCCGTACAATCTTGAGCAAAAGTGAACCGTTCGCGCCGGTGCCGGGAGTCAGACTTAGTCAAAATTTCACACCAAGACTCATCATAAATTTTCCTAAATTGAAGCTAAAGATGAGGTCCGTTCGCCATTCTGGTAGTTGTTTCAAGGTGGCAAATTAAGTCAGCATACCAACCCGTCCTTCTCGGATGATCTGCTTGACTGTTGTGCAACTTATGAGACAAATACAATTGAAATAAATAAAAAATACAAAAGGATACATTGACAAGTTCGTGTGACTTCATCAACGTTTGCACGCATAATTTCAACACCACCGCTTACTAGACTGCAATAAAAGGTGTAGAAGTAGTTTCATGATCTCCAGTAAAAGGTAGCACCGAGTGGCCATCACCGAAAGACCTTGAACTACTGAAGAAACAAAGAATTCAGGCTTCACTTGGCAAACCTGTTGTAGCATTTAGGCACATTCTGTACTACTTTGTAGTAGATTTGGTACTCGAACCGTATGCGCAATGGATCGGGAGCTGTCTCACCGCCGATGTCTTGCGATGTCTTGCGGCGCCGATTTTGCTTACGTGAACCAACCCTAAAAGTGCGCTTCCAGCCAGGGAAGCCATATGTACTCATGAACACACACACTCACATACACACACACACCATTGACCATTTGACGCCAGCAGAAGCCATAGGAACTTGTGCTCGGATTGCACCATTCAACAGCTTGCCAGGCTAAAGAATTGACTGCCACCATTCAGCCTGGTCTACACCACACAGCTATGAAGTGACTTTTCTGGCCAGTGAAACACACACACACACACACACACACACACATATTTGTGTGTACACTCAAACGTCTCTTATCTGGACGCCTTAGATACGGGCACGTCTCTCTACCGGGCACCTTCAGCTTGAGTTCCTATGGCAAAAATACTTAGAATTTTTTGGGGTTTTGAGCATTTTTTGGATGCACAAGTGCTTAGTTGTCACTTCCAACCTGTGGAATCAGCACACGTTTCTCAATGGATTCTTTTTGTATCCTGAACATGTGAAATACGTGCCAAATACACTTTAAAAAAAGATATTATACATGGTAGATGAGTTATTCTGAGATACGGGCAAATCTGAGATACGGGCAGTGCCCGGTCCCAAGGTGCCCGGATAAGAGACGTCCGAGTGTATATGCGAATATTCAATGCAGAACTCACCTGCAGCGGCTTCCGATTGCTGATTGGCATGGAAATGAGGAGGAGCATGGGTTCATTCACCAGCAAAACCATTCCCTCCGTCATATCTCTCAGCAGTATCAGATCATCCTGTACTCCGCCAGCAGTCAAATCTGCTTTAGCGATCAACTTCAATTTTTCAACAGCGCTGGCCACAAAGTCAACACACACACGTGATATGTCCTCCGCACGGTGGCCGAAGCAGGGACAAGATCTAGCCAAAAGAAACACAAGAGGGAAATGCAATCTGTTAAAAATCAATCAGTGACCAGTTACAGTCCTCTATGTATATAATAGATTGACCTTTGATAAAATAATACCCATACTCATTAGTGACCACACCATCAACAGTATCAAATTCAAATAAACTTGCTTGACTCAATAAATACCACTGTACTTTTCCATGCAGCACTGCACTTTTCCCTAAAAAGGAGTATTTTATAAACAGTATTTATTGGCCTTAGTGGTATTTTATAAACAGTATTAATTTTATTGGCTTTTCTTCGGCTCTACATAAACACTGTCTGTAAAAACCTGGGCTACGCCTCGGTTTTTACAGACAGTGTTTATATTCCCATAAACACTACGACATCGGTGTTTATTCTATACATATACACTCGGTTCCTTGTTATAATATTATATTTACAATATATACTTGTAACAAGGAACTGAGTGTATATACACCAGTATGAAAACCGAGGCAAAGCCGAGGTTTTTATAACTGGTGTATATATCTCGATATACACGAGGTCCCTTTGTTATAATATATTTATACCTCTCCATATTCACGGTGTGTGATCTCCTAATAGGCTAATGGCTTGTTCCTCGAAGACAACTACTGCTAATTTCCCTTAGCGGTGTATATGGAGATATATACACCACTAAGGGAGAGCATGCATAAGACTGTAAGTGTATATGGAGTGAGGTATAAATGGGAAATATAGGCCGAGTAAAAGACCGGGGTCCGCCGAGCTCTTTTTTTGAAGCTAGTCAGTCAGCCTGGTCACCGCCAGTGACAAACCAGTCGTCGCAGCAGCGGCAAGTGTGACGCAATATCGTCAGCAAATTCATTGCTCGGGATAAGATGAGTGACAAAGGGAACGTTGTGTGTGCATAATATTGAAGTGAACAGGGATGATTACAAACCCTGCCGGTATTCCACAGTTTACAAGAAAATTCCGGACTGGACGACGAGCCAATGCAAACCTGCTACATCCACCCAGGCAGATAGCTGCCAAACTGGGTCAATGTCGACCCACTGCATAATGTCACTGTCAAACGGATAGTGCAGGAGAAGACTGGGATGTTGGCGTCTAGTGTACAGACACCAGTCACATTTCCTGCGTCTTTTGCAGCATACAGGATAGACGCATCACTGTAGAGTCCACTACTTCGGGATTTCCATTCGTACAATATAATGACAGGCGTACTCAGTGTGCCTCGCAGGACTGCGAAATGCTGCAGAAGACCAGTTTATGCATGTGCATAATAATAATAATGCATATGAATTTCAGATGTGAATGTACATGTGTCTTGCATGCATAGTTCAAGCCAAAAGTCACGCATAGCAACCACACCGCTGAACTGTGCAATGACCAGCACGCGCGGAGTGACCCGTGCATGTGACACAGACATGTCCCATGCATGCCACTCCGCCTGATACAACAGGAAAGTCGTTATATTCGATGCATTTTTAGGTCTTCGGGCACCAAAAAAGTGTCAGCACCGTAAAGTACCGTTGATCCGCCCCCTGTCGATTTTCTACCTGTGAAGCGACTTCGGTGTATACAACGAAATATGATGTTGAACCGACGCATGCACTGCTGTATCTCTTTGTCTGTCACCAGTTAATCCTATAATAAATTATACAGGATTAAACTTCAAGACACATTTGCAGCCTCGAAAATGGTCGAAGTGGAAGCAATGTTATTGAAGATGCATTTCGATCCTTCCAACAATGCATCTCTTTCTTTAAGATGAATGAATAGAGGTTACCCAATGGCTACGACCCCCAGGAAAGGTCTCTAGAGGGGTGCAATTATCGCTGATGAATTGCAATTACAAGTGGTAGAAATAGACTAGGAGTGGAAAAGATGAATATTAGCACCATTCTAGCATTGAAGTCGTGTTGTAAAGTGCTCGCAGATCAATATGAACTAAAGACACTACATGTATGGGGCATTTACTAAATCAGTTGTATTCAAGTACATGACATTGTATTGTACACATATTGATAGTGGAATACTCTTGGGGTACTAGCCTAGGAGGTGCTTCTTCTATAGCCATAGGTGCATAGAATTGTTTTGTTAGCTCCACATGGGCCATACCGTATAGGCGCGAATAGAAGCCCCGGGGCTCTATTTTTCCAGAAGACACCCAGAGGGGGCTCTATTCGAGAGGGGGCTTTATTTTTTCAATAGAAACATCAATTTTTCACACCTTTCAAGGTGATTGCACACATCCGTTTCTGGCGCAGTGTGTTCCCATTTTTGCATGTCTCTACGTTGACCCCAGAGGGCTAGAGCGATCCCGTACCTCCAATATGGATCTAGTGATCCGCAAAGCACACTGTGTTGATCGTGCATACCGTACATGGTTCATGTACTGCACTACAACGTACGGAGTGTGGGCGCTCGATTAGAGCCCCGGGCTTTTATACGAGACAGGGCTGTATTACTTCGAATGCCTCTGAGGCTGTGTTTACATGAGAAATTTCAACCCGGGTCGAGTTCAGCCCGGGTTGAAAGTCTGTACAATAGACAAAAGAGGTGAGCGTTTACATGAAGACAGTTGACCCGGGTGAAATACTGATTTGCCGCCAAAAGTCCACTTCTACAGTCCTGTGTGGTCACGTGAATCCGTTCGTGCGAAATTTGCATCTGCAGTGCCGTTCAAACCTGGCGCGAGATACGCACAGAAGTACGTTTGTACGATTTTCTTGACCCGGGTTGATTTCTACCCTCCCCTGGGGGGGGGGGGGGGGAGGGTTGAAATCAACCCGGGGCGAAATTTCAACGCGGGTCAAGCGCAATGCGTCATGTAAACGCGCCATTCATTTCGTGTACATGGCAGGTTGAAATCTGACCCGGGTCGAACTCAACCCGGGTTGAAACGCTTCATGTAAACACAGCCTGAGGGACGGGCTCTGTTCGAGAGGGAGCTCTATTCGAAGGGGGGGGGGGCTTGTATTCGCGTGCGTACGGTATCTAGGATTGGATATTGCCAATTAGGGTTTTTATTGGCAGGAGAAACTGGGAAGTACAAAAGTTGAAAACCAAGTTTTGAAGAGGCCAAATCCTATATATAGAATTTTTAAAATTCTGGACACCTTTGCACGAGAGGGCCTGTTACAGAAAAAGTAAAGCCCTTGTGCTGGTGAAACTTGGCAGACATCATCTCTGATAAACATGGAACGCAGACTCCAACAGGCATTTGAAGAAAGAACTTTACTTTGTAAGGTGTGATCTACCCTTTCCCAAAAATTGGGAAAAATCCTATATATAGGATTAGACAGACAAAGAGACAATACGTGCCAATCCAGGATGAAAATGTGCACAATCCAGCACATCGAGTCTGATCCTCCATGTTGTTGTCCATCGCACTGCACTTGACAGCCTTGATCTAATTCCCGCCCCCTGCTGAAAAGTTGAGTGAAAACCCAGCTGGGAAGCGACATGGCGTGGGGGGGGGGGGGGGGGGGATCAACGGTCCTTTACGGTAAATTCAATCTGTCGTTATTTTCGAGGTCGTTATGCCCGATCTATCATGTACAGAAAGGACTTGCTAAACGACTTGGGCAACAGAATTTTGCCGCTAAACTCGATTTGTCGTTATATCCAAGGTCGTTATATCCAATCTCCACTGTACAATCCATATGACTTACAATTGCTGGGCAAACATTTCTCAACATCTAATGACTGCTTTAGGCTGCAACCACACTAGGTACAAAATCACGTACAAACGGCATTACAGTAGAAATCGTCATGGCGACGCGTACGAAATGAAAAATGCTTTTTGTAGGTTTTCAGCAACTGGCGCACCCCTGTAGAAAGCCACATTTGTCGTTTTCGCGCTCTATCTCCTGTGTAACTTTTTTCTACCTGGTCGTCGTACGTATAGCATCAACATCAGCATTGTTTTAGAATTTCCCGTCTTTTCCAGCACGTAACACACGCTTCGGTACGACAACGTCACATGCTGGTCGCGTGAAAACGTCACCTATGCAGACCGACAGGTGTAGTGTGGTTGCGTACCGACTTGTACTGAGATACCGTATAATCTCTAATATAAGCACAGTCTCCAATAATAGCACGTCTCCAATAATAGAACACCTTGGGGCGGCATTCAAAAAATAAAGTGCTCAGTCTCCATTATAAGCACCCTGTATAAATTCATTATCTGTACCGGCGAAAAAACCCTGAAATATGTGTGTCTGACATGAATTTGGTATGGCAACATGCCTCTGATATGAGGTTGAAATAATAATGGAACAGTCTCCAATAAAGGAACGTCTCCACCACGGGGCGGAGGTACATTGAAAAAATAAAGGACCGTGCTTATATTAGAGATAATACGGTATGCACGAAAATTTGTACTGTGGTTTTTACGTAGTGTGGTTGCGGCCTTAGCCAGATTTGTAGAACTAATTGGAAGCTTTCCCAATTATTCAAGCAGTACATACATCCATATGTCGTCCACACCATAATACCAGAGAAGTAGAAGAACAAAATTAAAGGAAAATTTCTTAATCAAACAAACGTATGAATGCATTTACCAGCGTTTACTTACTGTAGCGTTTACTGTGCTTGGATGATTAGCGAGATCTAGTACGGTAATACTTACTTGGTACACTGCTGCTACATACGATACATGTATATTATAATAGGGAGGTTCCGGAGTACGATTTTTCGTGCCAAAATCCGTGGAGGCGCTACGGATTTTTTATACGTCGTTTTCGAGCAGTGAAAAGTTCCGGGGTACGGAAGTTATGTGTTGCCGTCATTGCCTAGGTTACGATCGCAAACACGTCACATTCCCGCGCTATGCCTTTTTATTTTGAAAATTTGTACCGAAATCAAAACTTCCCGCGGAAAATCCATGTTTCTCGTACCAAATTTGTACGCGAAAAATCTTTCTGCACCCGATGACGCAAAATCTCCATACGAAACACGGTTCGTGTGAAAGCCAGTCCACACGGATTCTCCGTGCCGAAAAATCGTATGGAGCACGCCTGAAAAAAATCCGTAGCGCCCACACGGATTTTGGCACGGAAAATCGTACCCCGGAACCTCTCTAATGTACCACAAAATCGGAGAGTGTACAAAGTTCTACAAACCTGAGAAAGCAAAGGCGAAACTGGCAAACAAGAAAGTTTTTCATCCTTACCGTTTCAGCCAAATTTGCAACAGCCTTGTGACGAATTTGATGTCACTAGATGTCAGCACTTCAGTTTGCTCCTCGGTGGTTTCATCTCCGACTCGTTCCAAGTCTGTGTGTGTAAATCATTGAGAATAGCATATCATTGTGAAATGAGTCGTGCAGAACAGAGCAAATGAAAGAAAATGCCACCGCTCTCGCAGGCGCAACTTACAATTGTCCAACTCGTCAACCAGCGGCTGACAACACTGCCCAGTGATTCGGCGAGACCCAGCCATGGCAGCACGAAGAATCGTCTTCCTCAAAGACACTATTTGGCTAAATCTTCATCATTCAACACGACAGGCAAAATCATTAACCAAAGGGTCATCTGGCATTCTGTTTCCCAGCCCATTAGTCACAGGAGTAACTAACAATAGACCACAGGTAGTATGTCCTCGCCGTCACAAAACAATGGCCTCTCTTCACCCAGACACTTTTGAAAGTAATAAACAGAAAGCGCTATGACTGAATCATGAATGTTCTTGACTGACTTCGTCACATTATAATTATTGCAATATAAATTAAAATTATTGTACCCAACCTGTACGCAAGACTACGACGCGTACACACCAAAGTACCAAGCGTACAAATAATATCTGTGGCAATGGAAAAAGGTGACGTCACGTGCAGATGTGCGCGCGCGCCGCGCGGCCTTGATCCCACCACATGCGCGAAAGGCCCGACAAGCCCAACTTTTTTTGCGGATTTTCTGTCATAAAAAATAAACGTCACAGGCTGCTCTTCGTATACATACGTATAATTAAGGTGTCCGCGTCCCAGCGGTCCGGGCAAGCGACCGCATCTCAGTGGGACACTTGGCCGTGGCCTTTGTACTGGAATCTGTGGGAGAGCCTTTCCAGGGGTACACACCTGGGTACCGGGTATGGACAAATCCCTGGTGTTGAGCCTTTTTTGTTCCTTTCCTTTCCTTTTTATTTATTTTTGCTGAGAAAGAAACGTTGCTCTTTCTGTTCCCGCCAGCGCCTTTGTAGTAACATTCCTGGCTGATAAAATAATGGTCATTGCTCGTGATGCCAAAGGTGAAGGGAAGCTGGGTTTCTTGCCGCACTTGCAACTCCCTGTCTCTGAAAATGTAGCTTGTAGCTCCAAGTATTTTAGTTTTACACAAGCCATTCAAGCTTGCATAGCAATAGATGTATCACCCTGATTTCATATGCAATATTGTGATCAACACTGATCTGTGAGTAAATTCAGTAATTGCCAATGTTTGGCCAATACCAGGGCCAACAGTCCCAACACACCGACATTCCTCCTTCCCAGGCGTCGTTTCCAGTATGTAGCTATCATGGCTTTATTATGCTTCCTCTTCAGCAAAATGTGTTGTCACTGGAGGTTGAAACCAGCGGCTATGACTCTCGTATAAGTTATACTCTATTTTACCGCAAACATCGCGCACATCAGTGCAGACTGAAAGCTCTTGCAATGTCACTTCCTAAAGGAATATCAGTCTCAATTTTGGAGGCGAACTTAATAATAAATAAAAATAATTACAGAACATTGGCAATGGCAATGGCAAAAAGAAATTTGACATGGCTTGTTGCAGGGGCTACTCCCCGGCTACAGTAGGCTGGCAATGAGATATTTTACCGATTTGTTTTAAAAGAAATGACTCAATGTTAAAAAATTACGAATCACCTCGTACAGAGGACAGTGCTGGCAACTGAAATCCGACCCCTGAGCGGTGCGCTCACATTGCATTTGCAAAGACCCAACACAGCCATGGCCAGTAGATCTACGAGTATTACAGGATGGTAAAACTACGAAACAGAGACCGATAGAACGTGGACGCACCGCTAGGGTGTCGGATTTCAGTTGCCAGCACTGTACCATTCGCTACATGTGGGGCAAGTATTATTACCGGTAGACCTACGCCCTCAGGCTCAGGTAGATGTACAGGAACAGCTAGCTAGCTAGCAATCAGACGCTGCAGGAGTTTTTTATTTTTTTATTTTTTTACAGAATGCACCTCCTACTGTGCTGATAGACCATAACAAAGAGAGGAGAAGAAGAAGAAGACAAAAGAAAATAATGATCGAGACAACAAAGGAGAAAGACAGACAATGTACTATTATTATTATTATTATTAATTCAACATCTCCTGGCTCGTCAGAAGACTGCCAATATAATTATATGAGAAGTCGGGTGGTAGCCAACCACGGCGAACTGAATAATAAGGAGAGAAACAAAGAGAGTACTGCAAGGGGAGGCATGACGAAAATGGTGAGATTATTTAGGACGAAGAAGCTGAAGCTTGAACTCCTTAATGTCTGTGCATGCTTTAAGGCTAGTTGGCAGGGAAGACCAGAGAGTGTACGCAGAGAAGATGGAGATTTCAGAAACAGGGAGGTATTGGCACGGGGTAATCAGAAGGAATGACGTGTTGATCTGGTGGACACAAACCAGTTATACTTAGCAAAGTGTTTTGGAGCCAGGTCTAATAAGATCATGTGTACAAGGATGCAAAGATGTTGCTGGTGTCGCTCTAAGAGGGGAGATACTGAAGCTAAACTGTAGAGACGTTGGGAGGAGAATGTTTGATTTTTGCGAAACAGGATTTTTAGAAGCAGACGCTGGTGTATTTCCAGAGTTTGAACAAGGGCCTGAGACAGACCGCACCACGCTGTGTCACAGTAATCAAATATAGGTAGAATATACGACGTAAAGAACAATTTTCGGCAATGGTCATTTAAATGGTGGCAGTGAGGTTGCAACATGCCAAGGGAGGAGCTAGCTCGCTTGCATACTGACTGGACCTGTGGGGACCAGGACATATGGCTGTCGAATATAACACCAAGGTGTTTGTGTTCATGAACAATTTTAACGTTAGCATTGGCTCCTGGAAAGTGCAACGGCTGAGTAGGCGGCGATGGGCTGATGAACATTGCTTCGGTCTTCGCGATGTTGGGCCTCAGCTTCCAAGCTTCCATCCATGCTATGGTGGAGTTAATGCCGGTCTGCATGGAGGTAACGAGGTTGGACGCGAGCTGTCAGAGCACAACAGTGCAGTGTCATCAGCAAAAAGGCTGACGTCTGGAACTAGAGAGGGCAGATCGTTCACATAAGTTAGGAAAAGGAGTGGACCCAGTATGGACCCCTGTGGAACACCAGACACTACAGGTAAAGGATCGGACAAGGAAGCAGAGACACGGACAGTTTGATGACGGGACGACAAATATGACGACAGCCACTGCAGAGCTGTACCACGTACTAGAAAAATGTACTCAAGCTTTGCAAGTAGGCCTCGATGCGAGACTGTATCAAACGCTTTTGACAGATCAAAAAAGACAAGACCTACATGCTTCTTCAGGTTACGATGTCCGTAAATATCCTGGATTAAGCGTGTCAATTGCAAAGTAGTTGAGTCGCCACGACAGAAGCCGGATTGTGCAGAGGAGAGGGCAGGGGTGACATGGTGGTAGAGAGATTCATAGAAGATGCGTTCACAGACCTTGGATATAGTTGGTAGGAGGGAGATGGGCCTGTAATTAACAGCTTGGGAGCGTTGTCCTTTCTTAAAGATCGGGACAACAATAGCAGATTTCCACGCAGATGGGAAGACTCCTGCACGATATGACAAGTGGAAGAGCAAGCACAGGGGATACGACAAGGAAGGCACCAGCAGTTTAAGGACTTCATTTGGAATACCGTCTTTTCCAGGAGACTTGCAGCTCTTAAGACGTTTCAGTTGTTTGCGGACCACACCAGTTGTTGTAAAGACCTCCAGAAGTGGAGCGCGCAGCTCTGGAGCTGGGTGCAGGGGCGGGATAACCCAGTTCGGATCGTCGGGAAGGCCGGGAGAGACAAACTGTTTGTTCAGAGTGTCCGCAATGGACTTTGCCTCAGACTGACGGTTGCCATCAGGATCAATCAAGCACTGGATTGGGGCGCGAGAGACACTGGGACGCTGGGTGCGAATGAACTGATAGAGAGAAGGACGATTGGGTGATGAGATTGTTGCAGAGAGGGAGCTGATGTAAGAGCGGTAGGTTTTACGGGATAGGTATTTGACAAAGTTGCGTTGAGCTCGGTAGGCCTCCATATTGACAGGTGTTGGAAATTTTCGGCTGACACTGAAGAGGTCTCGTTTACGTTTCACCGCAGATACGAGGACAGTCGACGCCCAGGGTGGATTGGATGTCACAGACGATGTGCGTGTGTTTGACCGACAAGAATGGGTGGAAAAATCAGCGAGGTGGTGCTGGAAGGTTTGTTCCAGGACGATTGAAAATCGATCGACTGCGTCGTCAACAGTTGGGGAATTGCCTGGGCGTAGAAATGACCAGTCACAATGAGAGAGATCGGAATTAAGAGAGTCCCAGCAGTGAGAGGGGACATGACGATAGCGGTACGGGAAATGTTTGCGTGGTGCTTGCTGCAGATGTTGGCCAGGCGATGGTGAGAGCTCGAACCGACATGACACGGTCAGATGATCCGAGGATCCAAGAGCGCAAGTCGTGTTAATATCCGTTGCAAGCTGGGGGTTGTTGACGAAGAGAAGGTCTAAGCACGACTGGGTCCTTGCAGGTGTTGTGTGCGTTGGGGTATTCACAAGCTGCTCTAGTCCGAAGCAGGTGAGGTGGCGGTAGAGCGCAGCTCCCGCGGGGGACGTTGAGTCAGTTGGGCACCAGTGCTGGTGCTTACAGTTGAAGTCTCCAGTCAGTATGACGTGGTACGAGGACATGGGGATAGTGACCAGGGCATCGGTGAGCATGTTACAGAAGTGATTTACCTCTGTGCTTTTGGCAGAGGGTGGGCGATAGGCACTACAGACAATAATAGGCTTTGGGGAGCCGGAACAAGGTTTAAGCTCCACCCACACTGTTTCACAGGTAGGGCGACTGAGGTCGTTGCGAAGACTAGTAGGGGCTCTCAGGGAGCCTGTGCCGGTGAGGCGGGACTAGCAACGCCGACCTAGGCGAGGGTCTCGGCGTTAGCGCTATCCAGCGCACCATGGACGGGATTACGAAACACGTGTAAATAGATAAGTGAGGGGGAGGGAGCTGATTGTGGATATTATGGGGTGTTACAGCGAGTCTGTAGCCCAATACCAGCGGCTTTGTCGTAGGTGCTGATGCACCTTGCCCTTGAACGACTGGAGGGACGTCAGGCGTGGGGAAGACTGCAGCACAGTTGGGGGCAAGTAATGAGTTGTTCCACTCATCAATGATGCTGTAGGGGAAGCAGCGTCGCACGTAATCAGGAGAGGAAGCCGGGAGGACGTTCTGTAGCTGAGACTCGTGGCGCACCGAGTGGTCGAACCGAGTTCGAGGACATGTTGGTGGAGGAAGCTGTGGGGGGACCAGCGACGGTAGTTGCGGTGGCCCTGCCAGACACATCAGTTTATACAATGTATAAACTGATGTGTCTGGCATAGCTTAGGGCGGCGACCAATCTCCTTACTGCCAAACTCTGGAGGAGGACATCAGGGCCAAGAATGTGGAGGGCGCGTCTCTGCACTCGATCGAGAAGGCGCAGATGGCTTGAAGCTGCTCCCATCCATACCAATGTCGCATACTCTAGGACTGGCCTCACAAAACCTCTGGAGACGGTTCGTTTACCAGCACCATCGAGTACGCGAGCAGCTTTGCGCAGGAAGCCCAGGCGAGAATTCGCCTTGAGAGGTATAGCGGACTGAAGAATAGCGTAAACGTGTTTTGCAATATATGTATGAAGCTATTTTGTATATAGTATGTTCCCATTCCGTTTTTGCTTTGGTGTAGCCCTGAGGTTGATTTGCTTATTTATTTCTACCCTTCCTCTCTCCGTACTTCTGCCCCCCCCCTCTCTCTCACTCCTTCTGTCGTCCACATGTATCAAAGGAGACGAAATCGCCTGTTTGTGGTGCGACGTTAAATAAACTTCTACAACAACAACAACAACAACAACAACAACAACAACAACAACAACAACAACAACAACAACAACAACAACAACAACAACAACAGAGCTGTGTTGTGGAGGTGGGTCTTGAAGGAGAGGCCCGAGTCAAATGTGATGCCGAGGAGTTTTACCTCCGATAGCTCAGACACAGTGTGATCTCCAAACGTGAGGTCCATGATAGGCCACCTGTGCCGCTGATGGGCTATCGTCATGAGCTGTGACTTTGTGGGCTCAAACCTGATCCGCCACTTCTTGCCCCAGTCATGGAGCGCAACCAGGGTGGCTTGTAAGCTTTTCTTACTGTTTGGGAGCAGTTCCGGTGATCCAATACAGGTGTAGACCGTTTTATCATCGGAGAAGGTGGCCAGTGAACATCCAGGAGCTAGGCACTGCTCCGCATCGTTTACATAGATGAGGAACAGAGTTGGCCCCAGTATGCTCCCCTGGGGTACTTCCGACTCTATAGGGTAGGGGGACGAACTATGGCCATTCACAACAGCCTGTAGCTTCCTGAGGGACAAATAATCTGTCAGCCAAGTCAGGGCTCTGCCACGGATGCCAAATGCCTGCAGCTTGTAGGTGATTCCGATGTGTGAAATCTTGTCGAAGGCGCCTGCGATATCTACTGCAAGAACCATCGAGCACCCTCCACTTCCAGTGGTGAGAGTGCACTCATGATTCAAGGCAGTGAGGAGGTCGGCTGTTCCTAGGCCTCGTATGAAGCCAAATTGGCGTGCAGAGAGGAGGTGGTGGCGCTCAAGGTAGTTTACTAGCTGGTGATTAGTGATTCCTTCCATGGCCTTGGAGCAGATGGACAAGAGGGATACCGGGCGATAGTTTGCTGGCAGGGAGCGAGAGGCCTTCTTGTACACTGGTACCACATCGAGTCGCTGTTTTCCAGGCCGCTGGCTGGACACCGGACCGAAAACAGAGCGAGAAGAGAGTTGACAGGGGACGTGCTAATTCATGGCAGCATTCCTTAAGGACACAAGCTGGAATTTGGTCGGGGCCCGTAGCCTTCCCTGGGTCGAGTCTGGACAAATGTTTACGGACAATGGGAACCCTGAAGTGCACGTCCATGAGCTGATATGGTGTAGGTGGAATATTGTCTGGAATGTTAGTGGGACTCAAGTCGTCATCACCAAGACTGCACTTCTGCGAGAAGTAGGTACCGAAGCACTCAGCCTTGGAGCGGGCTGTGAGATGTTCACGCTGATTGGAATCAACAAGCGTAGGAATGTCAGAGTGTCGTTCCTTCCCGGCGGCGGCTTTAATGGTACTTCGCCACTGTTTGTCCCGCAAGTTGCCTGTTCGAAGCTTCTGCTTGAGATGTTCCTCCCAGGAAAGTTGGGCTTGCTGCAGAGTTGACACAGCATTGGTAACTAACTGCCTGGACATAAGCTGCTTTCAGTGTCTCACTGGCTTTTGAGCGGCTCCACCTCTTCCACGCTTAATGCTTGTGTGCGATTGCACTACACTCTACTACATTCCGGTGTCCACCACCTGCGATCAGAAACCCTGGTCACAAGTAATTCCTTGTGAGGAATAAACCGGTGCATACCATCATGTATTCTAGACGATATACTAGCCCATGCGGTGTTAGGATCATCGCTGGCAGTGGTCATAGCTAGCCAGTCTGTGGAGCGGTAAAACGCTCTGAGCATTTGCCAGTCAGCCTTCCTGTAGCGCCACACAGTCCTGGATGACGATTCCTCACACTGGGGGAGCACACTGGAAAAGTCCACCGTGATCGTAGAGTGATCCGATCGGCCAAGAGGCTTTCCTACTGTGGATGAGGTTGTTCCAGGCAGATCGGAGAGAACAAGGTCGAGGATGGCGGTTCCACGCGTAGGCTCAGTGACGAGCTGGTCAAGGCCGTACGCTGCACATAAAGTTTCCAATGCGTTGCCTGCTGGGGTAGTCCTGTTGCTGTTGAGCCAGGCGGTGCTGTGCACATTGAAATCCCCAGTGATCAGCAAGTAGTCTCCGAGGTGCCGAGTGTCCTCCAAGGTGCCCTCCAGGTACTCCACGAGGCTGCAGAGAGCCACTGGTGCTCCCAGAGCGGTACACTGCGCAGACTATGATCTTTCTATGGGAAGACGTCTCAAGAAGAAGCCAGATGGCTTCGAAGCCTTTGCAGTGAATGGAGTCCAAATGGCGGAAACACAGGTCTGACTTTACCCACACTGCAATTCCACCGCCTTGGCCTGTGCGGTCACAGCGGATTGGTGCTGCATAACCCGGGATTGTGCATTCGGCTTAACTCATTTTGTCGGCAGTGAGCTTTGTCTCTGTAACAACGGCAAGATCCGGCTGGGTACTCTGCAGGCAGTGCTGAAACTCGCCAAACTTAGACTTGAGCCCGAAGGCATTTGTAACAGTCCAACTAACTTCAGTAGTCATTCTTGGAATAAGCAATGATCCTTGCCATAATGCATTCTTATATGCATGAACAAGCAATGATGGACATAACACCTAACAGCAGCAGCGTGATAATAGCAGGTGATAAGTGTATCCTATTCCTAGTGTTAGTAGTAACAGTGAATCTGTTACACCATTCCCCCCTCTCAACTGTCAGAACAGTACCAATTCGAAGGAACAGTTATGGTAACTAATGATCATGCATGGATATGTGGAATGCATGGTAGCCGAAAACAACACTGATGAACTCAAGATCCAGTGCATGTCCTCTGCAAATAACGCCTGGCTGGCAGGGAAGCACTATCCTAATCATGCAGAATGCTACATTTCTATTGCAACACGTAGAAACTAGCAATACAACTGTGGCTGCCAATTAAATAGCAATTTTATGAAAAACGGTCCAGGTAGGTTTTCAGCGGAATAATAGCGTTTCCTGCTTCATCCATCAAGTATTCCTCCGGCTCCCAGGTGGCATCTCGGTAGCCCTTCCATTTCACTAGGTACTGCGTGCGCCGTCCTCTCTTCTTGTGCGACAACACCCTTTCGACAATGTACCGCGTATGGCCATCCGCATCGGTTAGGGGTGGAGGTGCCGGCTGAGTACGGCCCGGTATCTCATTGCCATGGTACAGCTTGAGGGCAGCAATATTGAACACTGGATGGGCCCGAATGATTCTTGGAAGAGCTAATCTGTACGCATTCGGGGCCACTTTCTTCTGCACCTTGAACGGCCCATACCACTTGAGCCTTAATTTGTGTGAAGGCCTGTCTCGTTCCTCGGGCGTCAGCAGGAAGTCCCTGAAGACCAACACCTCATCCCCCTCCTTCAGGGCGTCCTCCACCCGTCCTCGATCCGCATACAATGATTGCCGGGCCTGCGCCGCCACGATGGCATCCTGTGCCTCACGTAGTGCCTCTACGCGGCCATCCAGCCATGACAGCGGACCATTCGTGTCCATGCCAGCTCCAGCTTTCTGCTTCGTCAATAAGCTCGAGGGAGTAACTGGATGGCATCCATGGTTGAGGAAAAATGGCGTGTTACCTGTTGACGCTTGATCGGCATTGTTGATCGCAAACTCACATAGCGATAGGAGTTCATCCCAATTGTTTTGCCTATGGTTGACGAAAGCTCTTAGCGTATCCTCAATGACACGGTTCACACGCTCAGTCATGCCATCGGTCTGCGGGTGGTTGGCCGTGCTCATTTTTAGCTCCACGCCAAGAATACTGAAAACCTCCTTGAAGAACGCCGACGTGAATCGCGGATCTCGATCACAAACTATCGTTTTGCTCAAGCCATGGGCAGCAAACACATGATCCACGTACAATCGGGCTGCCTCCTTAGAGTCAACATGAACAGTCGTCGGGATCAGGTGCACATACTTCGTCAGACGGTCCACAAAGGTTAGAATGGCGCTATGTCCTCGGCAGGTCAGCGGCAGTGGCTGTGCCATGATGAAATCCATGCTGATGTCTGTCCAGGGCTGTTCGGGGACTGGAAGGGACTGCAACAGTCCTGCCTTGGTCTGGCTACCCTTTACGCGTTGGCACCGGTCGCAAGATTTAACGAAGTCCTTCACAGTACTTCTCATGCCTGGCCAATAGAAGTATCTGCTCAGCTTCAGGTAGGTCCTGTCTCTCCCCGGATGGCCGGCCGTCAGGCAATCATGATTCTGTTTGAGCAGTTGCAGCCGTACCGGACCGCGAGGAATGCAGAGGCGAGCATCGCCCGATGTTACTAGGTACAGCCGCCGGTCCACACTGTTCCAGACGTATCGCTCATGCATGGCGTCTTCGCTGCAAGCCATCAAGCGCTTGATTACTGGCGAAAGCTCTGGGTCACTATCATACCCTGCTGAGATCTGATTCGCAATTCCTTGATTCACATCCAGAGAGAACTCGATTCCATTCAGTTCCAAGTCTGGTCGACGTGACAACGGGTCTGCTATGTTACACTTCCCTGGCTTGTGATGTACCGTGTAGTCATAGTCGGCCAGGAATTCAATCCATCGAGCCTCTCTCTTGGTTAAGTTTGGTTTGGTCCTGAGGTAGACAACTCCCATGTTGTCGGTGTAGAGTTGAAAGTGGCGAAATAGGTAGACTCGCCAGCACTGCAGGGCGTACACTACAGCCAAAGTTTCTCGCTCGGCGGCCGTGTAATTCCGTTCGGCAGAAGACAGCTTTCGGCTCACGTAAGCCACAGGATGCCAGGACTGGTCCTCTGCTTGCTGCGTTAAGACTCCTGCCACAGCAAAGTCACTTGCGTCAGTCTCAACGCGGAAATCCTGACTGACGTTTGCTAGTCGCAACACTGGTGCATCCAGCAGAGCAGACTTCAATCGCTCAAATGCCTCCTGTCGAGTCTGATTCCACTCGAAGCGCACATGTTTCCCTGTCAGTTCCTCCAGGGGTTTGGAGATGGCCGAGAAATGGTTAATGAACCTTCGAAAGTAATTAGCGAATCCCAGAAACTGTCTTACGTGCGTGACCGTCGTCGGGACAGGCCAGTTATGCACGGCCTTGATCTTCTCTGGATCTGGAGAAATGCATTGGCCGTCTATCCGGTGCCCAAGAAACAGAACGTCTGTCCGGCCGAATTCACATTTAGACGGTTTGCAATATAGCTCATTCCTCCTGAGGGCGTTTAAGATGGTTCTGACATGATCGAGGTGCTCCTCCCATGATTTGCTGAATATGAGGATATCGTCTAGAAACACCACAACGAATTTACGCAGGTATGGCTGGAGGACACTGTTCATCAAGGTTTGGAATGTTGCCGGGGCATTTGTTAGGCCGAAACCCATCACTGTGAACTGAAAGTGACCGAATGGGGTATTTATTGCTGTCTTCGGAATATCTGTTTCTTCTATTCGAATCTGATTGTAACCGGACCTCAGATCTAGCTTGGTGAAATACGCACTGCCTTGGACGGTATCAAAGAGGTTGTCAATATTCGGTAGGCATGCCTTGTTCTTAATGGTTATGCGGTTTAGCTCACGCCAGTCGCATACCATTCGAAGTGTTCCATCCGCCTTCTTTACGAAGAACACAGGGGCTCCGTATGGGGATTTGCTGGGCTGGATGAATCCTCTACGGAGCAGCTCGGTGAGCTGAGCTTGAAGCTCATCCATCTCTGGTTTTGGTAAACGATATGCTGCACGAGATGGCGGTTTAGCTCCTTCTTCCGTTTTTATCTCGTGATCTGCGCCTCTTCTGGGTGGCAGCTTGTTTGGAAGCTCATCGGGAAAGACGTCCCCGAACTCCTTCAGCAGGTCCTTGAAATCCTTCTGATCCTCCCTACCCGGACTATCCACCGTCTGTGGCTCGTCCGGATCTGCTGTCACATACGCTAGGATTCCTTCTGCGCCACCTCTCATTGCATGCCTAGCCTGCTTCCCTGAGATGAGGAACGTCTCGATCGGTGGGTTGGATCTGTCCGTGCCATCACTTTCACTCGGTTGACAGATGATGGATCCACCCTCCAGCTTGATTTCATTGGTACGAAAATTGATCTGTGGGTTCGTCCGGGTCAGCCATGGTTTGCCGAGGATCACGTCATGCCGCGTCATAGGGAATACTAGGAACTGTTGGTGCTCGCTAAAGTCGCCGACTACGGTCTTCAAGCTGTCCGTTTTCGTAATAGGCTGTGAGCGGACCGATCCATCAGCAAGTGTGACGTTCAGGACGTCGCTACCGGTTGTTGTGGAGATGTTGTGCTTCTTGACAAGGTCAGTTGAAATGAAGTCGTGGGTTGACCCAGAATCCAGTAGCATGGTAACGCGACGTCCATTTATCTTGCCCTGGACGCGCATTAGGTCGTGTTCGTTGTCGGCGGAAATGCTCCCTGTGCTGGCGGTTACTTCATTAGGCCGGCCAACAGTATCAGGTGACGAATGCTTGACAGGCGAGGCTTGAATTTCGGTCTCCTCGAGGCGTGGTTCCTCATTTGCTAAGGGGCTGAATTTGTTCTGAACTTTGATTCGTGGCCTATTCCTGGGTGCTCTCGTGTTCGCCAGTAGTCGCACTCCCTTCCTTACTGGCGTCCATCGTTTAAAGAAGGCTTGCTTGTGGCGTTCCTCCCTCCTTCTGGACAGAATCTGGCAATATGGCCGGGTTTCCTGCAGGTGAAACACAGCCTTGAACGACCCTCTGGCTCCCTGGTTTCTCTCCCACCGGATGGTGTTGGTTGGCTTGACCAGGGTCCAGGCTGGCGCCTCTGATGCCCTGGTGCGCGCACTGCCTTGGCGTAGCTTGCTTGGGCTAGCTGCATCGACTGGTCTGCTGAGACCGCAGCTCGTATGGCTTGGGCCAAATGTTGCGGATGCTCCCTAAGTACCTCACCGCTTAGGCCCTGAGCCAGCCCACGCGTGAACAAGATAGCTCTGGAGTGGTCATCAAGCTCGGGAACTTGTAAGCTAAGCCGCGAAAATTTGTTGATGTATTCGTCAAGAGTCTCATCTTGGTGAAGAGCGAATAAGTCGATGCGCGCCTGTTCCCTGTCATACACCGGGCCGTACACTTCTCCCAGCTTGCTCTTCAGGTCTGGCCAGTCGGAAAACAGCGTGTTTGCCTCCTGAGAGGCGATAAACCAAAGACGAGCGTTGCCCTCCAGAAAACTCGCCGCGTAGCTCAAGCGCTCCTCCGCGTTGTCCAGCTGCAGGGACTTCATGGCGAGTTCGATGGCGAAGGCCCACTCCTTGAACTCTCTTGTATCTCCACGAAACACAGGCGGAGACTTAACATGGCGCATGCGTGGCCTCTCTCCGCTGGGAGCTTGAGCACGTCTTGGCGTTTGATCTGATCCATCGCACTGACCGAGTGCGATAAGGTGATTCAGACGCTTCTGAATCTCGAATATACCGTAGGCGACTAATGCGGCCACTGCGCATAGCCCGAACATGACGAAAAGAAAAACCATCCTCTTGCTACCAGTGTAACAGTCCAACTAACTTCAGTAGTCATTCTTGGAATAAGCAATGATCCTTGCCATAATGCATTCTTATATGCATGAACAAGCAATGATGGACATAACACCTAACAGCAGCAGCGTGATAATAGCAGGTGATAAGTGTATCCTATTCCTAGTGTTAGTAGTAACAGTGAATCTGTTACAGCATTAGTGACGAACAGTTTGAGGTTGTTGCAGTTGGTTGTTCTTTGGGAGCCCCGGGACCATCGAGGCTGGAAGGGAGTGGCATTGGGGTTTAGCAGGGGTATGGCTAGCAGCAGACATCACTGTTTGCTGACTGGAGCCACACGCTTTGCAGCTTGGTCTTCAGCGGGAGAACCACTTACCTTTGTGTAACTGAGTATACGAATCGATGGATGTTCGAAGAGTATGCTGTGATGGTTGCACTTGCAGATATATTATGGCAATAGACAACACCTCACCTTTGAGGATCAAGTCAACCACGTATGTACATCTGTTTATAAGAAGATAGGAGCATTCCGCCGCTGCCGCCGTACAGTAGACCACACAACTAAGCGAATATTTTATTTATCCCTCATCCAATCCACTATTGAATACGCCAGCAACTCGTATGCTCACTGTCTTACACCATCTTTATACTCTCGCCTTGTTACTTTAAGTCATATCAGCATGAAAAAGGTTTTTGGTCTCCCTCGCCGTACCCCGACTGTCTTTGTTTTGCGGCACGCTAAGTTATACTCCCTCGAATCTCGTCTCAACTTGAGGCTTTTTATTTTTGTTTTCCGCTGTATTCATCAGCTTACAAGTCCTCTTCTTTCCTCAATGTTCACCCTCCAGTCGGCTGCTACTTGCACCGAGAGGCGCACTAGAGGGCAATCATTCTCTTCACTTTCTTTGCCCGCTGCTACCACTAGATATGGCATGTTCTCTATTTCTTTCCTTGGCGCTGATAGGTTGAATTCTCTGCCTGTCTCGTGTCGTCAGGTTGAGCATCTATCCGTTTTTGTTTCGCTCTGTAAAGAGCACTTAGGGTTCCCTGTAACAAGACGGCAACGTCTGTAGGGCCTTCCCTATCAAAATAATAAATTCTACTACTACTAAATGCAGCATGACGACATCGTAGCCTGTGAGCAACGTCTTTTGCATAGGTACGGGAATTACATGTAAATAATTCACGGATGTGTGATGAAAGACTATTAAAGTCAAGTAGTTCCTAAGTGTCTGCTCAGAACGTTGGGGCTGGCGCTTCCTGCCAAATGGCTTGACACTTCACTGACTCACGACTGCGTCTGGAGCACACGAGAAGCCCGTCGAACCTTCCACTCGGCAAACCTGCAAGAAAAAAACACTCCCTGCTGTGTTTCGGGGAATTCACATCCCACCAGTGGCATCTCCAACAATCTATGGCATCTAGTCGCATTCCTGCGCGGGGGACAAAGTAGATCTACGAACGAAGATGTTGCGACTTCGGCGGTAAAGAAAGTGTTTGCTCCAAACGCCAGGGCTCCCACTTCCTGCCGACTGATTTGACTGGAGCACACTGGTGATGTCCTTTTGTGAGATCGAGGACGAGGTTGCGGAGCCACATTATGTAGCTCCTCAACCTCGACCTCACAAAAGGACATTCCACGTTCAGAAAACATGTCGGTCATTCCCAAATGTTCACGATCAAGCTCTTTTCAAACCGTTTTGCAATCAGCTGAGGACAACTTCCTCTACCAGACAGATAAATGCGGGGGGGGGGGGGGGGGGGGGGCCCTATTGTTTCTATCGCACATGATGACAAACACAATGCGCAAGAGTTAGTTTGATCATCGTCAGAAGTCGATACGAAATAGAGATGAAATTAACGGATAGAATGACCTGCATTCCAGTGTCCTGACTACAAGTATACCCGCAGTCTGGGTTCATGTTCGCATCTGTTGCTCATGCCGTTGCTTGATACGAGGATAGCTAAACAGCTCCACATCCCCACCATCAACGATGAATTTCCCTCTCAGATCTCCTACTTCTACACTGTATTCTCCTCTGCGAATACTCTGTGCTCCCTCACGATCTGTCAAGGACAATGTCTGAGGAGAAACTGTCAAATGCACAGTTGCTGATTCTCCAGCCTGCAGATACACACGACCAAAGTCAAACAGTTCACGAATTGGTGCGTCCGATTGATTGCTCGACTTCAGGAATCCCAACACACTGTCCGCTCCAGCTACATCTCCAGTATTCTTCACAACAACTGTGTACATCAGTGGTGTATCTCCTACTGATGCTGCCGTTGACGTATCCACATGGATGACTGACTCGCCGATGCTGCCACTCTCCCAACTGTAGCTAAATGTTGTGTATGACAAACCATATCCAAACTCCCAAAGTGCATCTCCAGTATAATGTAGATAGGTACAGCCACCATTGTCTCGCAGGTTCATATCAAAATAGCTTCTATCAGTGTAGCTAGCTGGGTACACAGTGGTTGGTAGACGGCCTGACGGGTTCACTTTGCCAAAGAGAACATCAGCGACAGCATCTCCACCAAGTTCTCCGGGATAGAAGGCTTCCAGGACTGCCGGAACATTCTCTTTGATGGAGTCAATGGCTAATGGTCCTCCATTGATCAACACCACAACAGTGTTTGGCTGTACTTTGAGAACTGCATCAACTAATTCTTGCTGAGCACCGGGGAGAAGAAGATCCATGCGGTCATGTCCTTCGGACTCTTGTTTTGTTGTCATTCCGATGCAAATGATGGCTACATCACACTTCTTAGCAGCACCAGCTGCCTCGTCAAACTCTGAAGTATCATTGGATGCAACATCCTCAAGTCCCGCTACATAGTCTACTGACACTGCCTGGCCAGCTAGGTTTATTATTCCAGCTAGAACAGAGTGGGAATTAACCAGAGTATTTGTTCCGTGATAGTTGCTTAGCAGATCCTGTGTGGCGTTGGCCTGGGGTCCAATCACTGCTACCGATTTCACCTGCAGCAAAGTGTTGGATGAAATATGCACAGAACCAAAACTACAGAATCAAAACCTGAAACATACCAAGAATGAGCACCTTCATACAACTGGGTAGGCGTGTAGCTGGGGGGGGGGGGGGGGGGGGGGGGGACAGAATGGGGGCTGAAAAATACTAAATCGTTTTGTTGTAATCAGAGATGCGCAATTTTAATGGAAAAAGTTTGTCTGCCAAGGAAAGCTGAGTGCATCTCTTCCTTGATACCACCCGTCAGTCCTGAGACAAAGGTCGCACTAGGGGGAGGGATGGGTGGGGGATTTGTTAGCAATCTGCTAACTCTTCAAGTTGCATGCGTGCTGTGTCATCCATGCATTATGCAGCCCCCCCCCCCCATCCTGGTAACTCGGCTTGGCGTTAAAAAAAAGATATTGCATGGCCACATGTCTTCTCTAGCCTCTGTAACAAACTATGCTATAAAAATAGTTCCAGCAATTTCACTGGCTGCTTCCACATGACGTTAGAGTAGTCAGTGATACATAGTATTGAATTCCCCAAACCCGCCTATACCTTGTTCACGGAGAGAGGCAGTGTGCTCTTGTCATTTTTCAGCAGGACAATCATTTGCTGCGCAGCTTCCAGGGCAATTTGGCGATGAACTGGGGTGTCAACCTTGTCAGGCCCAATTTTCTGGACGGTGAAAAACGAATAACAGTCATCCTTGACACCTGTTTAATGAATGAAGAGCTCTTCAGAACAAAACTACGACACCAAGGTTATCTTAGGAGTCAGTTATGGCTAACAAAGTTGGTCGGAGTCCAGATTGCTCTGTTCAATGTCTGGTGGTTCAAGGCTTTATTTTGAGTTTAAGTTTACCAAAGTAACCCATACATCTCAATACACTCGTCCTTCATGTGATCAATGGCAGAACTATTTTACACTGGAACAGTTCACTTTTACTTCAGAGTACATTTGTTCATGAGTAGCTTTTTGCCTGTTCAGCATTTACTCCAAACTCACGATCACATGCACTCTTCGGCTGAGCCCGTTCACTAAGCCAGCAACATGACACCAACTTGCAAGCCAGTACTGAGTAGATAGTGGCATGTGGTAGGGAGGGTGGACTCGATGGAACCTGGTTTGACTTTCAACGCACAGTCGCACACTCAGTCACAACCTTCAAGCTCGCTTCGGAAAACTTTGAATTAGAATTATTTTGTACGCGTGGATTGCCGGGCCAGCATCTTGCGTTCAACTGCCACGCAGGTGTGAGGGTTAACCGTCCGTGAATGCAATCAGCGGGAAAATTGGCCTGGCCGGGCACACGCACTACTCTGTATAACTATAATTATATCCTCAAATAAGGCTTGTGTTTGCCACATGCACACGGCCATACATTTACATTTAGACACGAATAGACCTACCGTATATGGTTGGTCCTCGGCTGGGTCCATGTAGCCTAGACGGAACATGTATTCCATCACGCGACGTACAGAGACGTCCAGCTGTGCCTCCGTAACAAAGCCATCATCAACGGCCATGGCAAGGAAGTTCATGTACGTCATCCCGCAGTTTGTGTCGGTTCCACCTTCAATGGCGGCCTTCACGGTAGCTCCGGAGGAGTTCGTGTAATGGTGTGTGCCACCAATGTTGCTGATGGCACCACAGTCACTGACAAAGAACCCATCGAATCCCCACTCTTCACGGACAATCTCATTCTGGAAGAGAGAATTGGCGCAGCTTGGTACCCCGTTCACGGCATTGTAAGAGCACATAATGGACTTGGCATGAGCACGCTCGACACAAGAGCGGAACGGTACCCAGTAGTACTCCACTAAGTCTTGCTCGCCGACAATTGCATTGTATTCATTGCGTGTCACGTTGCCCCAGTGCTCAAGATCGTAGGCACTGAAGTGTTTACAGGATGAGATGAGTTTGAGATAGCGAGGGTCTTCGCCTTCTTGCAAAGCACGTGAATAGTGTGCAACATACTCTGCAGATAAGTATGGATCCTCTCCTGGAACTTCTTGTCCTCTTCCCCAGCGGGGATCCCGGAACAAGTTGATATCGGGAGCCCACATGGACAGACCTATCTTTCCCTGGTTATGCAATGCTCTGCCCTCTGTTGCGATTGTCTCACCAACCATTGTCCAAAGTGTACGATTGAATGTCGCTGCCAGTCCCAGCGCATGTGGGAATGAAGTGGCACAGCCGGTAGAACCCTGGGCAGCATCTCCGCAGAAGGCGTTCACTCCATGAAGGCTTTCACCGTACAGAAATGCAGGAACTCCGAGACGAGGAACACCGCCGTTCGTGTGTTCCCTTGCGACCAAGAACTGCGCTTTCTCGCCAAGCGTCAGCCGTGGGAGTAAGTCATCAATTCGGTCAACCACAGATGCTGCTGGGTTGCAGTACGTGTTGGAACTGAACGGTTTCGTTGAGCAGCTGTACGTTGAGCCGGCATCTAGACATAATGACGAGTTGGCTAATAGCCGTATTTGCCCAGCCGCTGTATCGTATTTCCACTGCTGGCGCGGATCGCCAGGTTTGCTCGTGTTGCACTTGTCAATAACCAGAGCGGACCCTGGCGTATTGTACCTGGCAGTGATGCAGAATTTGTTCATCAAACTCACAACGTGATTATAGCCCGGATCATACTGGAATTGTTGAGCATAGGCATGTCCGACTGGCGAGGCAAGCGACAGTTGCAGGATCGTGCCACTCTTGTTCTGAGCCTTCTCTATGGTCACCACAAGCGACGAGTTGTCTGCGCGCGCGATGCGACGGTTGGGGTAGGCATCCGTTCCGAATTTCCACGCATGATTCGCGGCAGCGCTCTCGTTACAGTACCACAGTTGAATGAAAACACCTGGGTCCGACGCGGACCAGGCGGTCTGAAATGATAGACTGAGAGTGAGACCCAGCAGACATTGGATGATGGTAGTGTATGCTCGCTGCGGACTCTGGTAGGCCATGTTGGTGCGATTCCGACCGTCGACAAGAGGTGATTTTCAACGTCTGCTTGTCGTCTTCGGAAGAAGAAACAAGCAGACGTTGAAAATCACCACACTTTTTCAACGTCTGCTTGTCGTCTTCGGAAGAAGAAGAAACGGGGGCCCCGGTAGTACATTGGGTACTGCACTTGCCTGCGACCCCAGAGGTCGCGGGTTCGAGCCCCGCAGTCGCACATCTGACTGCAAAATCCCCACGACGCAGCTCACCAGATCAAGGTGTGGGTCCTCTGCACTCAGTAGAGTCAAGCCGAGCGAGCTGCAACTCCCGGTGCCGAAAGGCGGGCTCACGCCCCGACATGGCTACTTCCCTTTGTCTAACCCCCAAGACGAAATGATAGAAGCCGACTGGCCGAAATTTAAAAAAAAAAAAAGAAGAAGAAACGCACAGCGACGGCGAAGGGTACACCTGGTAGACTACATAGATGACCTTCAAAAGGTCTAGACTACACTGCACACTGTAGATCTACCGCAGTTGTCATGCATGACTCGATCGTCATGTAACTGTTGTTGTTCAGACGGCTGCCGACGCCTCCGTGCCCCAAATGACCCGGCCTACAACTAAAAGGACGGGTTGTAGATTTACTTGTAAGTTAGTTGTAGCATGGCCTGATGACAGCTGACATCGGAGGAGATCATGTGCAGCTTAGGTCTGCACCTCGTGACCGGCCCACTGGTGTCGAAGTCTCGAGTAGCAGTAGATCTATGGGGGTGAGTATGGGGTAAAACTGGGCAAGCGCGAAGAAACGTCCTGAATTATTTGTGAAGACTATGCTAGGACAAGTAGGAGACCAACCGCTTTACAAACCAGGGATTAGAAAGAAGAACGGTATTTTGACCAGACTCATCCTAAGCTGCGACCGCCATGGCCGTCTCTGTGCGGGGCTTTCGTCTCGCCTTGGTGGTTTTGCTCGTCAGTCTTTTCGTAAGACAGGCCACATCGACTCTGGCGGGTCAGGCCCTTCAGCTATGGGATTGTTCTCCGCCACACAGCAACAACGCTTGGGTGATCGTTTCCGAACCGTATCCCAACCATCACATTGCACGCGCGAGCAACAACTCGTTGATACTGGACATCGATCATTACCTGAACACTAGCGGAGCGGTGGTGCAACTCTTCCATCCTAACAGCTTCGCCGGAGCCTACAACCAGCAGTTCTCCTACGATAAAACCAATTCCTACATCCTAAGTATGATGAATGGGCACTGCGTTACGGCGCAGCAGTTCGTACCAGGTGCTGGTGTGGTGATGGAGAACTGCAGCCAAGCGCAGGACGAGTTGCAACGCTGGACCTACGATGCGGAAACGAAGCAATTCCGTCTTGTTCATTCTGGTAATCCGTCTTTATGCCTGGATGCTGGTTCGACGGCCAACTGCTCTGTGGAACCATTCAGCACATATGCGTACTGTAACTCGGCAGCCTCCATGGTCACTAGGATTGATGACCTATTACCACGACTAACAGTGGCGGAGAAAGCTCAGTTTCTGGCGGCAACGCCTCACACAAACGGAGGCGTCCCTCGCCTGGGAGTACCGCCGTTTCTATATGGTGAAAGCCTTCATGGAGTGAACTGCCAATGTGGAGATGCTGCCCAGGGTTCTACTGGCTGTCCAACCTCATTCCCACATGCTCTGGGACTGGCAGCAACGTTCAATCGTACACTTTGGACAATGGTTGGTGAGACAATCGCAACAGAGGGCAGAGCATTGCATAACCAGGGAAAGATAGGTCTGTCCATGTGGGCTCCCGATATCAACTTGTTCCGGGATCCTCGCTGGGGAAGAGGACAAGAAGTTCCAGGAGAGGATCCATACTTATCTGCAGAGTATGTTGCACACTATTCACGTGCTTTGCAAGAAGGCGAAGACCCTCGCTATCTCAAACTCATCTCATCCTGTAAACACTTCAGTGCCTACGATCTAGAAAATTGGGGAGGTGTTACACGTCACGCATTCAATGCTATCGTCAGTGAGCAAGACTTAGTGGAGTACTACTGGGTACCGTTCCGCTCTTGTGTCGAGCGTGCTCATGCCAAGTCAATCATGTGTTCTTACAATGCCGTGAACGGGATACCAAGCTGTGCCAATTCCCTCTTCCAGAATGAGATTGTCCGTGAAGAGTGGGGATTTGATGGATTTTTTGTCAGTGACTGTGGCGCCATTGGCAATATCTACGCTAATCACAATTACACAAACTCCTCTGAAACAGCTGCCGCTGCCGGCCTCAATGGGGGTACGGACACAAACTGTGGAAAGACATACCAGAATTCTCTGGCAGATGCGGTGAATGATGGCTTTGCAACGGAGGCACAGCTTGACGTGTCTGTTCGCCGTGTGATGGAGTACATGTTTCGCCTTGGTTACATGGACCCAGCCGAGAACCAGCCATATCTGGTAAGCAAAATGGCCAGGTCGACAACTACATGTATTGTCTTGAAAAGAGAGTTTTTGTGTCTTATTTAATGGCGTCAAATTTAACTCTTCACCTATTGTGGCATCGAGATGCGTCTAAGACGGTTTATCATAAGAATATCATGGCTTGAATTGCTCATCAAAATTCAAGACCATGTCCGACTGGAATTGCTAGGCTAACATCTTTTGATCAAAGTCCAAGAAAAAGTACAAGGAAACACAGAGAAATACTGAACCTTTGAACCTAACTAAGCCCTGAAAAACACCAAACTTCATGTTCCTCAATAGATGCTACTTCGAAGTATAAAGAGCATTGAAGGGGAAGTTAAAAGGCAAAAATATAAATTTCACCAGTTGTAGTCTTCGGGGTGCTGAGTCGAATGGTCTTGGTCCGAGAAAGCTGAGACGCTCCCTTCCTATTTGAATCCCAATCGAACTCGCGCACTTCCACTGAAACTGGGTGACTGCGCCCTGATGGCGATTTGTATGCAAAATGTCACTAAAAGCGCCATTTCGTTCTTATAAAAGCACGGATGACCGCGATTGGCCCATATGTTGTAGTCTTTTGGACGCTGAGTCGACTGGCTTTGGTCCGAAAAGGCTGCGATGCAGCGTTCCTCCTTTATTCCCAATCGAACATGGTTGAACAAGCGGTCACGTGCTCCTGGGTGCCCAATAGGCCCAGACAGATCCTGCCTGCAATTCTTTCGGCAAAATATCGAAGAATTGAAAGAGCGGAAATTACCGGCAAAATCGGAGCAAAATATCGACATGTTGGGTAAAATCGATGCCTGATACTTGGATTTCCTTGTTTCTTACCCGTTCAGCAGGATACACTGCCCAGGACGAGATCATGTCAACGAAACATCTCTGGGATTCACTGTGGATCGACTTGAATTTGGAAGAACTCAGGGACACGTCCGTTGAAACCCGTGTTGAGAAACCGACCCTGCGATTTTTGTGAAACGTTGTACGGGATTGTACACGTTTTTCCGGAGCAAAATGGAGCAAAATATCGAGTTTGTTGTGCCAGGCTCGGCAAAATATCGAAGATTTCGCAGCAACATTTTGCCGCAAAATATCGAGGCGACCGGAGCAGAATCTGTCTTGGCCTAGTGCCCAAATCACCTGGTCACCACGCCAGGAGGCCACAACTTTCACACCAAGGTTCAACTTGAGTTCAACTCGAGTGACAGGACTGCACCCAAAAAAGGTCAAACAGGCTAGTAAGTTGTACCCTGCAGGCACGGTGACCAGGTGACTGGTGTACGCAGGAGCACGTGACCGCTTGTTCAACCATGTTCGATTGGGAATAAAGGAGGAACGCTGCAACGCAGCCTTTTCGGACCAAAACCAGTCGACTCAGCGTCCAAAAGACTACAACATATGGGCCAATCGCGGTCATCCGTGCTTTTATAAGAACGAATGGCGCTTTTAGTGACATTTTGCATACACATCCCCATCTAGTAGGGCGCAGTCACCCAGTTTCAGTGGAAGTGCGCGAGTTCGATTGGGATTCAAGTAGGAAGGGAGCATCTCAGCTTTCTCGGACCAAGACCATTCGACTCAGCACCCCGAAGACTACAACTGGTGAAATTTTTATTTTTGCCTTAACTTCCCCTTTAAGTTTGGCTGAAGCTTTGAAATAAAAACAAAAACCATGCCAGCCTGAGGTGATGTTTCATCACTGTAGATGTGAAGCAAGTACAGTAAGACCTGTCAAGGCGACCACTCGGATAAGGCAACCACCTGTCCAAGAAGACCACTGAAACCAGGATCAAGGGATGCTATTTCCAGTCAAATGACCCTGGATAAGGAGACCACCTGGTAACAGAGACCGCATTTTGAAGGTCCCTTGAGCGGTGGTCGTCTTAGACAGGTTTCACTGTACAGTTGTCGCCAAAGTATCTAGCCAATGCTCGTACATGTACATGGTATTCTAACACATGCGCTGCCACTGCACATGCCTATCATGTACCTATCTGCATAGTCAGTGCCACAGTGCTGGTAGATCTACAGCGAAACACTGGTAAGACTGTGCCGCATGATTCTACCATGTGGCACCGCCGTATCCTCGTACCATGTCTCTGTATGGCGTTAGCCGAATTTTCGTGGGCGCCAACTGTGCCTGTCTCCTGAATGCCAGCCGCAGTGAACTGTTGTTCGTACTGCGTGCAGGGCT
The DNA here is from genome assembly GCF_964019385.1 of Sycon ciliatum. Lineage (NCBI taxonomy): Eukaryota > Metazoa > Porifera > Calcarea > Leucosolenida > Sycettidae > Sycon > Sycon ciliatum. Next base: position 30,392,810 of record NC_088646.1, read on the forward strand.
GTATTTATAACTTTAGCTATCCGCCAACAAGTCTACCTTTCTGTGCTTTTCTGAATAAATGTGCCCTTATTCCAGAGCCTTGGTCCTGCCGATGTTGATACATATGATCATCGGCAAGTGGCACTGGAAGCTGCACAGCAATTGATCGTCTTACTGAAGAATGTCAAGAATACATTGCCTCTATCCCTTGCCAAGGTAAATATATGCTATCATCTAGAATACCAGCATACGAAAATCCAGGCATTATTCTTCTATACGATGGGCTGGGGAACTTTGTCAGTCCAAAGAGTCTGCATCGAGGTCTCACCAACATAGCGGTGTACTCTGCAGCTGCAATAACTTATTACAGTACTCTCACATTCATCAGCAGAAATATGCAGCTCCTGTACAGGATAATTTTTCTATGCATTGTAGTAAAGCCTGGCTTGGATTGCTACACAAAATATTGGTTTCACATAAGTGGGTATACCCAGGTTTCAACAGTGCTCAACACCACAGGGGCGGAGCGTAACCACAAAGGTCAAAAAGAATGGTTTCACCAATTATAGAAACATACGTTGTAACGCTGCAAAATATTGGTTTGATACTTTTCAAAGCAATACCGGGTTTCTTTCAAAACGTGCGCCCTTTGTCTGTTGTCCAGGTCAAGTCCATTGCACTGATTGGTCCGCAGGCAAACGCTACACAAGATCTGCTGAGTAACTACCATGGCCAGAACACTCTGGTAGAGGCACACTCCATCCTAGCTGGAGTCACTACGCTAGCTGGTCAATCCATCAAGATCAACTTTGTTCCGGGACTCGAAAGTACATCATCTGACGACACCTCCAAGTTTAACGATGTGACCGCTGCTGCCAAGGGAAGCGATGTTGCCGTGGTGTGCATTGGCATGACAACAAGACAAGAGTCTGAAGGACGCGATCGAAAAGATCTGCTTCTCCCCGGTGCTCAGCAAGAATTAGTTGATGCAGTTCTCAAAGTACAGCCAAACACTGTTGTGGTGTTGATCAATGGAGGACCATTAGCCATTGACTCCATCAAAGAGAATGTTCCGGCAATCCTGGAAGCTTTCTATCCCGGAGAACTTGGTGGAGATGCTGTTGCTGATGTTCTCTTTGGCAAAGTGAACCCGTCAGGACGCCTACCAACCACTGTGTACCCAGCTAGCTACACTGATAGAAGCTATTTTGATATGAACCTGCGAGGCAATGGTGGCTGTACCTATCTACATTATACTGGAGATGCACTTTGGGAGTTTGGATTTGGTTTGTCCTACACAACATTTAGCTACAGTTGGGAGAGTGGCAGCATTGGCGAGTCGGTTATCCATGTGGATACGTCAACAGCAGCATCAGTAGGAGATACACCACTGATGTACACAGTTGTTGTGAAGAATACAGGAGATGTAGCTGGAGCGGACAGTGTGTTGGGATTCCTGAAGTCGAGCAATCAATCGGATGCACCGATTCGTGAACTGTTTGACTTTGGTCGTGTGTATCTGCAAGCTGGAGAATCAGCAACTGTGCATTTGACAGTTTCTCCTCAGACATTGTCCTTGACAGATCGCGAGGGAGTACAGAGTATTCGCAGAGGGGAATACCGTGTGGAAGTAGGAGATCTGAGAGGAAAATTCATCGTTGATGGTGGGGATGTGGAGCTGTTCAGCTATCCTCTCGTCAAGGAACGGCACGTTACAAAGCTGAACCAATAGAAGTTGTCATTTTGACAACATAATATATTCGTCCATTGCACATTCTTCTTTCATTCGCAAAACTATTTATTGGCATAATGGCGTACAATGCATGTTCTAGAAGTACAGTGTACCTCGAAGTCAGTTTGTCACTGAGGTGAAATGTTCACGTAAAGTCGTTACCACCTGCTATACAATTGATTTGTGTTGAGAAGCACAACCAACTTACAAGTAGGAAGTTTTGAAGTTGTGATCTTACCTGCTGTAGATAGCAAGCCATGAGGCGCTAGGCCCGGCCTCATCAGTACAAAGTTGTGATCTTATTGTCATGACAATGTCATACATTCACAGCTTATTTTTACATTGGTCGTTATGTCCTGCTGTCTATCGTGTTACAATACAGAGTATGCCAGGCGACCAATGATGTTCTTTGGTATTTGACCTATCCTGCCGTTCAGGTATTTACTGCACGGTTTTGCATTGTTCCCACCTGGTACATTCATTGTTTTTACTTCTTCTGTAGACAGACTGCAGTGCAGGCAGTGTACAGTTGTGGCCAAAGAAATCCGATTCACGGCTCGCAACCAGTGCCAAGACTCGTGCGGTTCCTGCGACCCACGGCCGGATGGGCTTTTGGGTTTTGCATGATATATACTGCCTAATGGAAACGCGGTGACCGTGTTACTTTCATTTTTTGACTCAAGGGTCGACTGTACGTACATGTACATGTAGATCTACACAAACATAGTTTGACAAGTAGTTAGTTTCTGTTCATGATGCCCGAGTTTCCTTTGCCTTTGGGGTTCTCTGAAGTCGTTTCCCGGGAACCTGTGCTCTGCATGCATGCCATGTCTGGTTTTCTGCTGGGATTACGTTATGGTCCCATGACGGTGGCAGTTAGTATTCACGACATTGCTGTACAAAGTTCTAAGGCCCTATGTAGGCGTAGTGTAGAGGATAATTGGATTTGTATTCGGGCCATCTACTGACTGTCCTGCCCTAGGCAAACAGAAAATCGTTTAGAAGCTGAAAGGCTCAGCATTGGGGACTTTTGTGCCGTTGTGGACGTGGAGCGGTATAAATTTACTTCAAAGTATAAAACATCCTCAAAGAGTTGGCCCGGATATCTGCAACCGTCTGAATCGAGATAACGTCTGAAGCCTAGTGAAGGGTAAAGAGTGAGACGTACATGACTGTAGATCTACTGAGAGGGAAATACTCTGGTGTTTTCCCATACTTACGACTGCCTAGTTGCAGGGCCTAGGGTCACCGAGGCTATGGCCTACTCACCGCCCAACTGCAAGCAGGGAGACTTTCCTTTATTTCTTTTCTGACTCCCTGCTTGCAAGTCTTGATAACCATTCATGATTGCGGCAGCATAATTATTGTAATGATTATGTAGATCTCTACATGATTGTACTATGTTTTTCGATTTTGACAGCATGTTACAAGGCGAGGACGCGTAGTGCTCCTGACTACAACCATAAACCGGTTGGCCAAAATCGAAAAACATGTTAAACTACCAAGCAAGGCTTCTGTATATGATTGTACTAGTATTACTGCACTGGTCCATGTACTGCAGTCAGTAGATCTACACTGCAGCTGGACTGTTTTCTTTCTGTGCAGTCGTCTTTGGCCAAAAATTGGCCCGGCCGGGTCGTTTCAGAATCGGGGTCAGGATTTGTTGATTCAGCCATGGCAACCTATGCGCGAAGTGTTCGTCTGGGCGTGCTAGTAGCCGTCTTAGCGGTTAGTTTCTTTGCAGACCGCCCTGCTGCAGCCCTCGTCGGGCTTCGTGTACAGCTGTGGGAGTGCTCCTTACATCTAGCCGATGATGCGTGGGTGGTTATTTCGGAGCCGTACCCCAACCAGCGCATTGCCCGTGCCAGCAATAAATCCTTGGTTCTCGACATCGACCATTGGCTGAATACGAGTGGAGCTGCGCTGCAACTCTACAGGCCTAATCCTTTTTCTCGTGCGTACAATCAGCAGTTCAAGTACGATAAAAACACGTCTCGAATTGTGAGTCTCATGAATGGTCACTGTGTTACTGCGCAGCAGTATCTGGCCGGAGCCAGTGTGGTCATGGATACATGCAGGCAAGCACAAGACCAGATGCAGCAGTGGACGTACGATATAGAGTCGGGACAGATACGCCTGTCTTCTACTCCAGCATTGTGCCTGGATGCTGGCTCCACTGCAAACTGCTCCCTAGCGCCATTCAGTTCATATGCGTACTGCAATTCGGCCGCGTCCGTTGTAGATAGAATCAACGACCTGGCACCTCGACTCACAGTTGATGAAAAGGCCCAGTTCTTAGTGGCAAAAGGTCACACAAACGGAGGTGTCCCTCGCCTGGGAGTACCGGCGTTTCTATATGGTGAAAGCCTTCATGGAGTGAACTGTCAATGTGGAGATGCTGCCCCAGGGTCTACTGGCTGTCCAACCTCATTCCCACATGCTCTGGGACTGGCAGCAACATTCAATCGTACACTATGGACAAAGGTTGGTGAGACAATCGCAACAGAGGGCAGAGCATTGCATAACCAGGGAAAGATAGGTCTGTCCATGTGGGCTCCCGATATCAACTTGTTCCGGGATCCCCGCTGGGGAAGAGGACAAGAAGTTCCAGGAGAGGATCCATACTTATCTGCAGAGTATGTTGCACACTATTCACGTGCTTTGCAAGAAGGTGAAGACCCTCGCTATCTCAAACTCATCTCCTCCTGTAAACACTTCAGTGCCTACGATCTAGAAAATTGGGGAGGCGTGACACGTCACGCATTCAATGCTATCGTCAGTGAGCAAGACTTAGTGGAGTACTACTGGGTACCGTTCCGCTCTTGTGTCGAGCGTGCTCATGCCAAGTCCATCATGTGTTCTTACAATGCCGTGAACGGGATACCAAGCTGCGCCAATTCTCTCTTCCAGAATGAGATTGTCCGTGAAGAGTGGGGATTTGATGGATTTTTTGTCAGTGACTGTGGCGCCATTGGCAATATCTACGCTAATCACAAATACACAAACTCCTCTGAAACAGCTGCGGCTGCCGGCCTCAACGGAGGCACGGACACAAACTGTGGCGCAGCGTACCAGAAGTTTCTGGCAGATGCAGTGAATGATGGCTATGCAACGGAGGCACAGCTTGACGTGTCTGTTCACCGTGTGATGGAGTACATGTTTCGCCTTGGTTACATGGACCCAGCGGAGGACCAACCCTATAAGGTAAAGCATGCTGGTTGTGAGGTATCTGGATGTTCTTTTTTTAAAGCATTTGAAACGTCCAACCGCCACACAAAACCAAATTCTGCAGCTCACACATACCGTACATGTATTTGCCGGGGTGTTTGCACCGGGGTCTAAGCAGCATTCGTAATTTTGTTGACATTCAGAGTATAAGCCGCATGCCAGACTTTGAAGCTTTCGGCATGTAACTTTTAAATGGTTGCCAGAACGTACAAGACATTACAAATGATTAAAAAGTTACGAAGCACGACCCAAGTTCTAGCAAAAGTCTCCTTGTTTGTCCTTCACTCTGAACTGACAAGACGTAGAGGCTGCTTGCTGGTGCAATGATGTCTTGCAGTATGTGAAGTGTAGCAGAATGACACCATACGTGAGGCATGGAACACTGAAGCGCTGGTTGATTCATATCCAGCACTCGGAGTCTAAGGGCGCGTTTGGTTGGTACAACCTAGAACAGGATTCACCAGAACAGCGCGTTTGGTTGGGACTGCACCTGTTCTGGGTCGGCCAGAACATCATGTTCTTCTTGCTCCGGCCTCCAGGCCGGAGCAGACCGAGCAGTTTCACTTGTTTACAGTGGAACCTGGCGGAAACATCGATTTTAGTCTCTAATGATCACGTGCATACCGTTTTGGGTTGAACTCGTCGTACTGTACAAAGTGGGGATGGTGACATGTACACATTTTGAAGAATGCACCAAGTTTGGCTCACTTTTCACAAAAAATGTGCTCTGTTTCTGGAGTACCGTTTGGTTGGCACGAGGCTGCCCCATGTGCACCAGCTGTTCGACCCTGTTCTGGATCGTACCAACCAAACACACCCTAAGCCGCAGGGGCAATTTTTTTAGTTTTCTAGCATGTGTGTGCGTGTGTGTGCATGTGTATGCGTATGTGTTTGTGTGTGTATGTGTGTGTATGCTATCTGACCTGCACTCACTGTGGCTCAGAGGCTCGGTCCAAGTGATGTTGATACACATGATCATCGCCAAATTGCCTTGGAGGCAGCTCATCAGATGGTCGTCTTGCTGAAGAATGACAAAAACCTGCTGCCTCTGTCCATGAACAAGGTGAGTTAACTGCGAACACATTGTGTATTGCAATTGCATGAGTAATACATTGTGTAATGTAATTGCATGAGCCATATCACATGACTGGTAGTATTTCTCCCTTGTGACTCCAATAGGAGTGTCGCGGTAACTGTCTAGGTGCCTTAAACTTCCTGACCGATATTGCAACACGTGGCCTTTTCTGTGGGCACAATCATGTATGTGCCCGATATGGCTGTACCGGGGTCCTTATCACGGTCAATTGTTTTCTCTGCACATTTCTGCTGCTTAGATCAAGTCCATTGCACTGATTGGTCCGCAGGCAAATGCTACACAAGATCTGCTGAGTAACTACCATGGCCAGAACACTCTGGTAGAGGCACACTCCATCCTAGCTGGAGTCACTACGCTAGCTAGTCAATCCATCAAGATCAACTTTGTTCCGGGACTCACACGCACATCATCTAACGACACCTCCAAGTTTAACGATGTGTCTGCAGCTGCCAAGAGCAGTGATGTGGCCGTGGTGTGTGTTGGCCTGACCGAATCACAAGAGTCCGAAGGACATGATCGCGTGGATCTACTTCTCCCCGGTGCTCAGCAAGAATTAGTTGACACTGTTCTCAAAGTACAGCCGAACACTGTTGTCGTGTTGATCAATGGAGGACCATTAGCCATTGACTCCATCAAAGAGAATGTTCCGGCAATCCTGGAAGCCTTCTATCCCGGAGAACTTGGTGGAGATGCTGTTGCTGATGTTCTCTTTGGCAAAGTGAACCCGTCAGGACGCCTACCAACCACTGTGTACCCAGCTAGCTACACTGATAGAAGCTATTTTGATATGAACCTGCGAGGCAATGGTGGCTGTACCTATCTACATTATACTGGAGATGCACTTTGGGAGTTTGGATTTGGTTTGTCCTACACAACATTTAGCTACAGTTGGGAGAGTGGCAGCATTGGCGAGTCAGTCATCCATGTTGATACGTCAACAGCAGCATCAGTAGGAGATACACCACTGATGTACACAGTTGTTGTGAAGAATACAGGAGATGTAGCTGGAGCGGACAGTGTGTTGGGATTCCTGAAGTCGAGCAATCAATCGGATGCACCAATTCGTGAACTGTTTGACTTTGGTCGTGTGTATCTGCAGGCTGGAGAATCAGCAACTGTGCATTTGACAGTTTCTCCTCAGACATTGTCCTTGACAGATCGTGAGGGAGTACAAAGTATTCACAGAGGAAAATATAGTGTAGAAGTAGGAGATCTGAGAGGGAAATTCATCGTTGATGGTGATGAAGTGGAACTGTTCAATTATCCTCGTATCAAGCAACGGCATGAGCAACAGATGCAAAATTGACCGTGGGTCTAGTCTTGATACTGGAATGCAGGTCAATCCATCCATATATTATTTATTCCCTATTTCGTGTACACTTCTTCTGCTGATCAAATGAACTCTTCTTTCTGCTTGTTCCTTCGCTCACTTTGGATGAGCAGGTGCACATTTTGTATCACTATACCTATGCCCGTTGCACCCTCGTGCATCATTACTCCAAATATCATGCTCCCCCCCCCCCCCACAATGATTTTTTCAAAGAATCTCGACAGCAGTTGACGTTATGCGTGATGTTGCATGTGGTTGCCAGGACGCCAGCAGTTGTCTCAGGGTGGACTTGTTAGTACGAGTACTAGTGCTGGCAGTGAAGTACACGCTTGTTCATGGTGGGTGGGTGAACATCGTCACCGTTATTCTGCTCCGCCTGGTTCTGTTCTATCAAGAGTACATGAAACCCAGAGTGTGCAGCTTGTGACTTTTCTGCATGGGTCACGGTCACGGTGTCTGGCACGGCAAAATTCCTGGATTACATCTTTCATAGTTGGTGCAGCCTGATGAGCGGTGGGAAGTGGCGTAGTGCGTACAACTGAGCTACAGTTCAGTGTAGAGATCCACTTGAATCACTGACTGAGTGATAAACCCCAGAATTTCGCCGTGGCACCAACCCATCCCAGCTGCACACGCTGGGTTTCGTGTCCTCCTGAGCAGCTGCTATCCAGTAGTTGCATTCAGTACAAAACATGCACAAACCCAGGAAGTGTACACATCAACTACAAATAGGTCAAGTGCAAGATCTGCACTATGCAGCCTTTGAACTACGGAGTTGTGCTGTAGAAATAGATCTGCATTGTACTTTGTAGAATAGAATCGCTCTTGCTCTGTGCTCTGTGCTCTGTGTGTCTTGATGACAGACCTACCGACTCGGCGAGAGTATGTCTTCTCTAAAAACTATGCATGTGCACCAGTCACACTAGCCCGTTCTGACTCCCTGCATGGCCTGGTCCTGCTAGCATGCTCTCTAGACTCTACTCCACCATGATCTAGTGCTTTACGACTCCCTCCTTGTGACAACTAGACATACATTATAATAATATTTTATAAACCATGTAAACCATGTAAACTGCATGACTGCTCCCAGTCCGTTTGATTGCTTAGCAACAGAACTCTGGCTTTCTGCACGCGATCACATCATGACAACAGTCAACAGTCAGTTCATACCAGGAGGATATCGATAGGAGGCGCGGAGGACAAGATTTACCAGAATTTTTCGAACCATAGATAAGTAGTTACCGCCGAAGGTTTCTGACTTCAAACTTCGTCCCACCTACACATCTAGTTTACCGTTTTGATTGTGTATATCTACGATTGTACGAGGGTGACCAAGGCCAGGGTCGCTTTGGAGGGCCCTACCTTCACACTAGGGCGGTAAGAGTACAATGGCGGCCAAGGAGAGAGTGCGGAGCAGCGGATGGCACTGGTCACGGATCACCGCCAACATAGCCCTCGCTCTGCTACTTGTAGCGGTCACTGGGCTGCTGAGCGGAGTTCGTGGGAGCGACGACCAGGTGCCGCAACACAGAAGAAAGCCTGGACAAACGGCTGAATTGGAGGAGATTGACGCTCCCATGGACGAGGATGAGATGACAGAGCAGCGATTACGCGGTAATGGCATAGTCAAGAAACTGGATGGTCGCGAATTCAGCAAAGAGTTTAGCGCTCTGGAGACTGATTCAGGACGCCTGGTCGACTCGGAAGAGTATGGAGCGGCGTTTTACGTGATCGTGGAGCCTTACAGCGAGGAGTGCTTTTACCAGCCAGTGAAGTCAGGATCGGTCCTACATGTCCTCTTCAATGTGAGTTCAGCACTGTGTTGTGCCGCAAACCGTTACTGGTTATCTACACTACTCAGTAACTGTTCAGGCGCGTGCTCGGCGATGGGCACGGGGGCACGTGCACCCCCCCCCCCAAAATTTCAATCTGGGTAATTGCAATTGTAATGTATGCAAATATGCTCTAAAATTCTAGAAAGGTTGCAAACAAATTGCAGAAAATTGCCGGAGGGGGGGGGGGGGCTCCCCTCGGCTCCCGTGCACCCCCCTAGTTGGGGGGCCGAGCACGCCCCTGCTGTTCACACGGTGATCGTGCACCCGGGCCGTAGATCTACACTACTGGCTGCAAGGTTCCAATCTAGGCAAAGGGGATAGTAGATCTACTTGGTGGTAGATCTACACGACTACAGCACACACCCACTGAGTAGATCTGCCATGAAAACTATGTGCCCTGAGGACCCCCCCCCCCCCCCCCGCTCTGAAGTAGACCTGCCCTTGCCTACGTGTTCAGTGCATGCAGCATTTAGGACCATTGCCATTGGCTGTTACGTGTTAGCAGTGGAGTGGTGCTGTGTGCCGTGCTAGTGTAGTTCAACTAGCTATCCAAGGTCAAATGGCTTAGGAAGATAACATAATTATTGGCCCTCCAAAGTAGAACTTTGCATTCCGAATATGCTGATAGAGTTATACACATCTGAATATGCTGATAGAGTTATACACATCTGAATATGCTGATAGAGTTATACACATCTGAATATGCTGATAGAGTTATGCACATCTGAATATGCTGATAGAGTTATACACATCTGAATATGCTGATAGAGTTATACACATCTGCGCAGTCTTGAAGTACAGTAAAACCTGTGACTAACGACCACCCCTCGGGGGCCAGAGAAAGCGGTCTTTAGTGGCAGGTGGTCCTTAGCTAGAGGTTTGCACCGCACAACCATATATGTGTGTGTGTGTGTGTGTGTGTGTGTGTATGTGTGTGTGTGTGTATGTTCTCACACGATGGTTGGACATGTAGGTAGAAGCAAACCCTACAATCATGCACCCCGACGTGGACCTGGAGGTGACGGACCCGGCCGGAAACGTTGTACTACAGGAGCTACACAGCAGAGGCAACGCTCAAGGCGACCATGATAAACGCCACGACAACAGTAACCATGACGGCTCCATGGTGATGGTGAAGAAGACCGGGGACTACAAGGTGTGCTTCAACAATCGCCAGAGTAACTCTGCCATGTACCGCAAGCAGCTCTACTTGGACATCGGTCCTGTGCTGCATGTCAAGTACACAACACTGCCAGACAACCTGGACCAGGAGATTGTTGAAAAGATCCACGTGAGTCTGGGAATATTGGCTGTGTGTCAGAATGTCTACTGTACATCCTCACCTAGAATATTCAGTGCACTGGGTCGTTTGCTTTCGTGGATGTTGTGTATCTCGTCTAGTAAAATAACATTCTCTCAAGGTTAGGTCGAATGCAGTGTTGCCCCCCCCCCCCCCCCAACACACACATGCGCACACGCACGTCCGCGTGAAACACACATACACACACACACACACACACACACACACGCACGCAAGCGGGTTGAGGTGGATTAGCTACCAGTATTCACTGTTGCTTCTCCTGCCCCAAGCTTTCTGCATGCCCAAGTGACCTGCAATACAGTATGCGGTGACTGATGTTCTTTGACCCCAACAGTTTTGAAGAGCACCCTTCATACCGAGTCTCAGGGAGCTCTTGTAGCCTAGATATTGTCTTACACTGTACTCAGTGGACTGCTGTGGCATCAGAAGTAGTATAGTATACGATAAGAAAACGTGTTGACTTTTCTTAACTAGACTGTAAACTTTGAACTTGTACGTTGATTAGCCATTGCACTACTCTCCTAACCTATAGCGGCCATGTACTCCTCTCTCTCTCTCTCTCTCTCTCTCTCTCTCTCTCTCTCTCTCTCTCTCTCTCTCTCTCTCTCTCTCTCTCTCTCTCTCTATCTATCTATCTATCTATCTATCTATCTCTCTTTTGGACCACAGGAAACCCTGGACACGTGCAATGATCATCTGGACGGCATCATGGACTTCCAGCTGACACAGCGGCGACATTACCATCATGACATGTCAATGGCCGTCATGAACGAGAGCATGGTGGTGTACCGCTCTCTACTCATCGTTACACTGATGGGCCTGGCAGTCCTGTTGCAGACAGTGATTATTCGAACGTTCTTCAAAACGACGGCCAGAGTGTAAGCGGGGCCTGGCCTGTCCTGGCCACTCTGTGATCACCTGGATTTGTCGAACACATGCGGACACTAACTAATCGGATAGTGGGGAGCAAGATCATGTTACCCACTCTAACCGTATACAGTGCTATATCAGCTATATCCTATATCCTCCAGATACTCGTACCGTGCATCCTGTTGTTGCTTGGGAACTAACTTTATCCGCTGGCTCATTGTGAGTGATGACGAGTGAATCGTAACATCTAGGGAGACAATACAAGACCAAAGTGCTCGGAACAGTGTGAGTTTAGACCCCGGATTTGGAAGTTCTACGCGATTCATGGTTTATGCAACTTGCTATCGCGATTCCAGCCCTGACTTGCTGGCCCTAAGTGCGGCCCGGGAAAGCGGTGCCATATGCAAGCATGCATAAACTGGCCTTGCCTCGGGGGGGGGGGGGGGGGGGGGCAACTGGAACAGGCAGCCTGGGGTCACAGCCCACATCATTCAGTGTTTCAGTCGCTCGTTTTGTCTCCCTAGATCAGTGCTACGACTCCTGGGTGATGACTGTAGAGAAAACCATGTTACATTTGTTTACAGAGGAAGCCCCATGCCACACACCCGCCTAACAGAGTATGTGTGCGTTAGGCATGTGTGTGTGTGTGTGGGGGGGGGGGGGGGGGGGATGGTTGGCCCTGTGCATGTGGCCAACCTGGGGCCATACCACCTCTCAGGAGCTGGCACCAGGCCTGTGCGGATTGGGTACTTACACACATACACTTGTCCCAGGGCCAGGATGTGCCCACGCTTGTAAAGTCCCAACTAACATGTTTACGGTACTTGACCCAAGGCAATGTAGAAACCGCACGGTATTAAAAATATGCTGGTATTTTACTACTCCACTGACACAGGGCATGTGTACCATACACTACCTTCTGCCCGGGCACATGACTGTATAATCATGTGCTACCTACCACACAGGGGATCATACACTCTCAGTCTACACAGGGGACCATCCACTAGCTTCCACCAAGGAGATGTAATGGGGTCGTACACTGCCTCAAGTTCCACAACTGAGGGAATCATACACTCGGCTTTTCCACACAGGGGATCATCAACACAGGTCACTGCTAGACTGTCCGATTCCTCCCTGATACTGTATAGATTATAGCAGGGTTACAACATCCAATCACAGAGAACTGAAGATTAGATCAGATTACTTATACTTGAAGTAGCAGAACAACTGATATGGCGGTAAATACGAAACGATTGCTGTCGCTGAACGGAGACCTCTGCTCACAGTAAAAGCATGGATCAGCGAAACTTCACATGCAATGACACGACAGATGTAGTGATGAAGCATTGGTGATAAGACGGTGGAATGATAACAAACAGCTGCTCTAGATCATCCGGGCGCCATCTAGTTGGACGCTGCCCGTTGGCCGGGTGAGATAAATAGAAAAAGAAGAGAAATAGCCATTCTGCTGCTCTGCATTGGGGGTCTGCATTGCATGCGATCAGTGATGAGTGATGACGTAACTACTTGCTGATAGGAAACGTAGACAGATTGGCTCCAATTCGTTGTCATGAAAGGTGATGATTGCAATGATAAATTCCATTCTGGTCATGTGGAGGTTGCCTGTCTTTCCCAAATACGGTCCTGGTCACCATCTGTTCATGATTGCAACGTTAGAAGGGTTCAGAACTCCTTATTGTACCGAATAGAGACGAGACTGGACGACCCTCGACTCATCTGTTGGGCTCTGCGGGAATATAGAATTTACGCAGGACCTGAAGTTTCCGTATGGTAAGCGTAATGCTGCCCATTACACCCTGGCCAACCTGTGGAAAAAAGGCGCCGATCATGGATCTTCATTCCATTGGTGGAGGGTGCTCAAGAATTCCGTTGAGGATCTTTACTTCTTCACCAGTGAGCTGCTGTCGAGCTGATGTTATGAGCGTGTCCTCTATGCGGTCGAAGACGATGTGTATAAGCTTGGCAGCGGCCAGTTTGAGTGCTGGAGACACTGGTGCAAAGGATGTAGTTGCCTTGGAGACCTTGCCGGCTAGAAGACTAGCTGAGTGCCACACCACGGGAAGCACGGAGCGTGTAGCGGTTTTCGGATACTCCTCATAGCAAGAGTCAAACGCATCTGAAGCAAACACACGCGGAGATGCAGTACAGCACAACTGCAGTGATACTTGGCACGCTATGGTAATGGCGTGACAGTACATGTACAGCTTAACCTTATCCCCAGTATATCACCCTTCCACCCCCATCCCCTCCCCACCCCATACACTGACATTTTTTTTCAAGGATTCTACAAAGGTAAATGGATGCCCATCAAACTCAAAGGGAGTCTTGTCTGCTGACATTGTCTACTGTCTTTCAAAGTACGGATGCTTTTATACTGTTTATATCAAGAGTAAGGAAAACTTCCTGTTGGCATAGTTCACGTTAACATATTTCAGCTATTAGTAAATTTAAACGGATGGATATGCCGGATGCAAGTTAGTTACCTGCGCTTGCACCAATTGCTTGCGCTTTGACACTCTTGTTGCCGAACTGAGCAATGGAGGCGATCATCGGTAACAGCACCATACCATCTGCACAGAGAATGCATAGACGTTCAACAAGGCCAGATTAGAATTAGGGGTCGTCGCAAAAGTTTTTTGTCGTCCCTGAAACGAACATGATTCATTTGGGGGGGGAGGGGGTGCGAGCCAAAATCGCAAGTCGACCGACACTGTACATATGACATGTACATGCATGCGATTTTCGTCGTCCAGCATAGCAAGCTGTGTTCGTTTCAGAGGGAGGGGAGGGGGTCCGAGTACGAAATGAACGATGTTCGTTTCAGGGACGACAGAAAACTTTTGCGACGACCCCTTATGTGAGGAGAGTTTTGGTATGTAAGTACAAGTAAATGTACTGTGGATGCGGGGCATTTCAGTGGAACTGTGCTAACCGGCTCCAAGCAGACCTAGCCATCTCTAACTGAATGTCAAAGGGGTGTATTGGGATTTCTACTACACTGTCCTACAGTGGAACAATCCGATCACATTGCCACTTTTTCTGTACAGGAAATTGTGTTTGTGTGTGAACATTTGATGCATTGCTGAGCAGAAGTACTGAGGATGTTTCGACTGATCATCTCTCCACAAGTACACACCTTGGCTGCAAGTCACAATGATCAGCCATAACATGCTTACAACAGAGTGTTCTTTCAGCAGATTCCACCAGCAACTGTGTGGAAATAGTGGGGATTGGCTGCATATTGCGTAGGACAATTCTTATCCTTTCATGATTAAGAATCTAGACATATGGTTAGACGAGAAGGCAGAAATATGGTGTATCTGGTGAAGAAAAAATAAAAACAAACAAACGATGCAATCACTCTTACCAATTGCTGCAATGGCATGCTGAAGGGCCTTGTCAGCCGAGGAGCGGATACTGGCGTGGCGAGACGCTAGTGCAGAAAAGATAGCTGGCATGAGAGCTTTGGCCACGCGGGGCCACACATCCACCACCGAGGCCAGCGCAAAGAGATCATTGAGGCATGTGAGAGCACGAAGAGCTACCTGTACATGCACAGAACACGTAGCTGTGTAGCTGATTAAACCAAACAATCAGAGTTATTTCTACACTGAAAGTGTTGAACAACACAAACCATCATAAACTTCACTCATAGATCAGTGCCTACATGGCAAACAACACCCCTAGTGGCACCTTGGAGAGGGAAAGCGGGCAACGGTAGTGTAAATCATGCACTAACAGATCTGCGTTCCGTGCGTATGGATCAGTGACAGGTGCCGCCTGTCGATGGGCAAGACATGCGTCAGTGCATTGCAGTACCAGAGTTGGTCCTACCTTGCTGTTGGCGTCATTCAAGCGTGGTGTGAATGCATCGAATATCTGCAAGCATACACACAAGTTATGCACACATCATGATGCGCACATATGCACACAATCGTCATTATAATTATACACACATACATGAACACATACGCAAACGTGCACACATGCGCGCACACACACACACACACACACACACACACACACACACAAACAAACACGTACACACACACACCAGGCCCGCTGGAACTGATCTGGTTGGTCAGGTTATCACCGGACCAACTTTTGGGCTACCAACACGTGTTTCCTACTGTGGAGGCCAGGTGTACCCACCATATCATACACACAGTATGAAAGGCAATGGTACTGCCGGACCAATCAAGAACTGCTTCCAGCGGTCCTGCATACACATGTCAATGGACTGCCGGCATCAACAAAACGAGCTGAATTCCAGCAAACAACCTCACTACACAACCATTACCAACTGCATCAAACAGACAACCATAAACTCATACAATACCCCATGGCAAGGGCCATGCATTCCCAGTTGATATCAATTAATTTATCAAAGACTGAAGAAATTGTTTCCTACTCTGGAATAGAGAGCCACTTTTGTGATTAGAGAAAGAAAACCTATATACTAATAGTTCCTCCAATTGAACCCTGAACCCTTGAACTCTGAACCCTGAATCCTTAACCGATCATTGCATCTGCAGCTAGGCACACCAGAGCAGGTCAGCAGCCATACCTTTATGGCATGCTGTGTGATGACAGCGGGCTTTTGCTTGGCAAGATCAGACAGATCACCGAGGGCATTGTCTCTGGCCTTGCTGTCCGTGGAGACCAAGTTTGCTATGATTGCTGATGGTAACGGACCTCCACCCTGCACATACACAAGGACACATATGGGCACATATGGACACCAATGGACACACAAACACAAACAAGGGACCAAGTATCCTTCATAGAGTGTTTGACTAAGGCACCCAGATTCTGTAGTTGGCAGAACTGCTGCTTCAGTCTACAGCCAGCATTGTAGGCCTTCGCATTATGGCAGCAGTTTTCTGAAATGCCCCAAGAATCTGGAATCCAAATTGCCCCTGGGTGTTTGGTTGAGTCGAGACCATGACTTTTTTGTCACACACACACACACACACACACACACACACACACACACACACACACACACACACACACACACACACACACACACACACACACACACACACACACACACACACACACACACATACACACACATACACACACGCAACAGTGTCATCAACCATCTAGGTACAAACCCACACAGGTGTACTTTTTCTAGCCAAGTGTCCTTCCCAATCATATAGATCCACTGGTTCATGTACATGTGTTTGCATGTGCATGTGCATGTGTGTGTGTGTGTGTGTGTGTGTGTGTGTGTGACCGTTTGTGTACGTGTGTGTTGAATGGTGTAACCCTAGCATAAGTTGCTATGTCTAACATTGTGTGCTCGCTATCATCGCTTCGATGGGCGTGTGGGAAATGTGTGTCAGCGGCATGCAGGGATGGATACCTTGATACCGCCAATCCTCTTCTGCACCTTGTCCTTCTTACCCACTTGCCGTGGTGTGAGCCCATAAGTGGGATCATTTTCCAAGTCCGCCTAGTGTTGGGGGATTTCAGGGGATGTCAGCCGTTGGATGTAATGGTTCAATAACCAATTGAGTCATCTTTCCAAGATTCCTTGTGAATCGTTCTCCCCTCTCCAGGGGAGACCCACGTGACCAGTTTTGGATAGTGAGCAAGAGCGTGCAGGAACCATGCCACAATGCACAATGTGCTAGGTCTACAGTGGAGCAATTGCGTGCACATCTACCCCCCCCCCCCCCCACACACACACTTTTAAAAGCACTCGGATACTACTGAAAGTGTACAGTGCGCAGGTTATGCATGAAGAGTGGAAAGCAAATACTTACAGATCCTCCCGTGGTGTGTTGCCTTATGATACGTGATGTGGGGCCGGCAGCCCGCGCACCAACCATAGGTCCTGGTCCATCAAGTGTACCCATTGCACTGCAACAAGAAGAAAAGTAGACAGAATTAGTATGGAACTCTACACTGGACAGACCTTAGATGTCCAACTCATTGCTGGCAAAAGTGGCAAAGAGTGAACATACAGTGCGGATTACACCCCCTGATGTTATAATCTCGACTTCACATGAGTCAGAAGTCAAACCTTGACAATCGGAGGTGATCATACACAATCACCGAACTACATGCACACTGCACTGCTGATCAGCATACAATGAGCACCCTGGCCGCCGCATAACCTGGATAACTGGTATATGTGCACAGTTCATGTTCCCAGTACTCAGGGGCATAGCCGCCAGTCCGGCCGGTCTGCCTTTGGCCGGACCAATTTCCGCCCAGAAGTGCCCAGAATGATGCAGGATTTTCCACCCTGATTTCAATTTTTTCCTGGGGGAGCCCCCCCCCCCCTTCGGCCGGACGACCTCCAACGGCGGTGCTACGCGCTTAGTACTGAAAACCATCGTGACTCTGTCACTATACCTATTGCCAACACTCACTCTCGTCTCGTTGGCACCTCTTCTCACACTGCTGCTTAGATGACGATTGTCTTTCTTCACGCTGAGAGCTTTCTTTTAGATTTTATTCTAACGGACAGCAAATACTTGGGTCAGCTCGTATTATTCGAGACTGTTCTGCATGCCCAGCAGGTATCCTATCCACCTGGAGTTCCATGTTCTATTCCAGAAAATATTGGCAGGTAGAGTGGCAACAAGATGCACATTTCCTTGCCCCTTCCACGGAAGTGTGCAATTTCAGGTGTACCGTATTTTCCGGAGTATAATCCGCACTTTGAACACTCAAATTTCACCCCAAAAAGTACTCCGGTGATCAAATTCACGGTGATAAATAGGGTAGATGTCTGTATTTCGTGATAAAGGGGGGGGGGGGAAGGGTATACTCCAGTGCGGCTTATACTCCAGAACATTATGGTAAGTGATTGACTGACAGTAAGGTGTTGTAAGCATGTTGCTCGGTAGTGCAATAAAATGACTGGACTCAGCCTGTAGGAATGGTAACAAGTATGCACACATGTTCAGTAGCATCTCCTCAGCTTACCCGTGTGTTCCTTGAGAAGCATTGCCGAGAGGCAGTTTGACAGAGCGGGTGGATGCCAGTGCATCGGCGGTGCCAAACGGGTCCGACGAGGCGTACGAGTCGGTGGCGGTGTACGAATCGGTGGAAGCAAACGAGTTGGTGGAGGCCCAGGATTCCGAGGACAGCTGACGCTCCAGTGGGCCACGCTTTGAGCGGCCGCCTGGCAAATCACCAACTCCCTGTATATGACAAAAAAATACTCAGTTGGGTCTACCGTATCATTATATCAGATCCATATTCAACTTGCAACTGCTGGCAAGAATTAGACTCCTGGTATTCTTGTGGTGGGTCGAAAAAACAGTACTCAAGCCGGGGATATTTTTCCTACAAGGTTTATGTGCAGGTGTTGGCTGCAGAATATTCCGGTACATGTACACTGGCACACAGCATACAGCATACAGTGGGGGGTGATTGCTAGGATTCAGTAGCAGCACTTTCATCACCAGCTTACCTTTCTCTTTATGTGAGCAATGGCAGTCTCCAGCTTCTCCCTATCGGCTGGCTTTAGAAACTGGCCGGCTGCTTTCAGTTCCTTCGGACATTTCATCAGGTTGTTTATGGCCCTTCTGGCATAGTAACTGCAAATGAAAGCACAACATGGACAAAAAAGTAGATTGGCTTTTAGCAGGGGAGGTTTGTTGGTAGTGTTCTTGTCCCGAGTTCATCCCCATCATGCTATGTGACCAGCTCATGTCGTGTTCATGATTAATTTTTGGTGGACGCCAGTCACATGAACTGCCACTCCTCACATTATTTTTGGATCATACATGCCAATTATGCATGGTGTCTGGTCATGTGTGCTAGGAATGGAGGCTATGCGATTGCATCACTATTAGACCTTGAGGCACTTGTTTGCAATCATGTAAACAATAGTATCATACAATAATAATAATAATAATAATAATAGTATCGCTGGCCTCAAGTGAAGGTCCCTGGTTTAATTCCTGGTGGTGACAGTCAATTTTTTCTTCAGATTTCCCCTTTTCCATTCCCTCAACTTATGAACAATTTATTAATAGTTATTATGATATGATGTATACACCGTGTGGTGTTGAATGACACTGCCACCAGGCAGGCAGGTGACCTATTTGATCAGTGTGACTGTGACAAGACCCCCACATCCACTCCACCCTAGCTCTGTACCCTGACATGCCACATCCACTCCACCCTAGCTCTGTACCCTAGCTCTGTACCCTAGCTCCACCCTAGCTCTGTACCCTAGCTCTGTACCCTAGCTCCACCCTAGCTCTGTACCCTAGCTCCACCCTAGCTCTGTACCCTAGCTCTGTACCCTAGCTCTGTACCCTAGCTCCACCCTAGCTCTGTACCCTAGCTCCACCCTAGCTCTGTACCCTAGCTCCACCCTAGCTCTGTACCCTAGCTCCACCCTAGCTCTGTACCCTAGCTCCACCCTAGCTCTGTACCCTAGCTCCACCCTAGCTCTGTACCCTAGCTCCACCCTAGCTCTGTACCCTAGCTCCACCCTAGCTCTGTACCCTAGCTCTGTACCCTGACATGCCACAGCTCTGTACCCTGACATGGGAACTGAGATCACGTGGCTATGACACGGGAGTAGACTTGAACTACCCGGCAACCTAGGCAGCTGCAGGGCACACAGACTAGAAAGCCTTGGTAAGGTAGGGACTAAGCTTGGGTGCTCTCTACTAACTTACCGATGCATGTAGCATGCTACGTCATACATCATACCATACTTCTCCAAACTGTGTATACTATAGGATACACATCACGTTTGTGTATCATGTGCAGTGCTGGGAACTGAAATCCGACCCCCTGGGCGGCGCGCCGTCCAGGGGGTCGGATTTCAGTTGCCAGCACTGTACATGTATTCTATAAGGGCTGCACCTGCTTCTGATGGTAAGACCATGACCACCATTACCACCTCCGGAGAGAAGCAGAGGTACGTTCACTGTATAGCCTATGCTGCGTTTTAACTTGTAGTGCTGGGTTGCCACACACACACAGCCCTTGAGCTAGCCTGTATTTACTTTCCACCCACAGGGCTTGAAAGTGCTACGCCACAGCCTGCGTAGAGTCATTACAACGCTGACTTTTGCATTCACAAGTCGATAGTTGTCGTTATATGTTGACTTCCGACGTCGTCGCTTTCAAGTTCTCTGCGTAAGTTACGTACAAACAGGTCATACTTACCGCACTTCAGCTGATGCATCCTTGGTGAACACACTGAGCACTGGCAGGGAGGGCTCCATGATCTCACGGGAGCGAATAGAGCGCTTCACGCCCACCGTCATTATCACCTGCCCTAGGGCGGCTGACGTTGCTGTGCGAGCACCTACATTGCGGTGACTGGGTTACACAGAGAAGAAGGACGAGAATGATGCTATTGTTAAATTACTGTCCAGACAGTGTAGACACAGAGAGTGAAGCCTTCACATCTAGTAGTAGCTGCACACAGAAACATGCTTGTGGAGGCTCCACTGATAAGGAAACGGGGCCAGTCAGTGAGAGTATGTTTTCGATCTGCTTTCGAGTCACGCTTCTGTGAGAAAAGGTTTTGGCATGTGTATGAAGACAGAACCTGTAACAGCACAGATCTACAATGTATGTTTTAATGGGACTTGAAAGTAGATCTTACGTTTTGCCGACATTGCTGAGCGCGGCAGCAGCCTTCGGTGAGTGCATGAACTGTGCCAGCTTCATGACTGCCATCTCTGCAGATTCCTTCAGGAAGCTGCTGGAATCTCCGCAGCGTTGCAGCAGCACACGTACTGTACTCTCCAAGCACTGTGTAATGTCACAACAGACAACAGACGACAGCATGTAACGTTACACGACTATTGAGAACAAACACTCCGCACATCATACATTCAGTGCTCAACAGAGCCCACCACGAAGCAAGATTACCAGGCACACCGGCTCTCCAATGAGTCAAGCGAGATACCGCATCAGACGCCATGATGTGATGCAATGTACATGGAAGAGTAGAGGTGCCACTCCTCGGATTCTTTATTATAGTCGAGACTTTTTTAAATCATCATTGAGCGGGCTGCTACAATCAGGGAGATTTCACAGGGTGTTCGACACTCCACACCAGTACCGAGAATGCCTTGCAACGTAGAGGTCAAATGATTCAAATCCATGCTGACGCAGCGTACGTCAGGAGGGGGGGGGGGGGGAGGGAGGAGAGATATTTTAAAAGCAAGGCAATAGAGCTTCAATCGGAGTCATCACAAACGATTGCAAAGCAAAGTGAAGTGTTGACGTACCTGCTCCATGTCCTTTGTCATATACACAAACAGGTCCTGTAGTATGCGCATGGCCAGGCGTGCAACCGACGAGCGCAGGTTCTTCACATTGTTCACAACGCCGAGGAGAACGATCTGCAGCTGTGGGGATTTCCCCAGGACGTCGTTGTGATGCTCGGCAAGCGAGCGGACAGTCCTCAGACCCGTGCATATCTGCTCCCTGCAGCCCAGCACCAGAACAACACAGGGAAGACACCGGCAATGATCATCTACTCTACACTGCGCACTGTACTGTCACCACTGCGGGGTGTGAAAGAGCCACTTTACAGGGCACAGTGTCTTTACGGGGATGACTTGTGCCCACCACACAGCCAAATTTGCAGAGAATTCCAGCCACTGCTTCATGTCCTTCATTGTGAACAGTGATACCAAATATGGGGAGAAGCAATACAGTGCGGTTACCAAACTTACTTTGCAAAATGTAGTTTAATCCGTACTACTGAAGCTACTGTGTTCACATTGAACATTCAGTACCATCACACTGCTGTACGTATAGCGCAATGTAAGCCCGGAAGAAAATATATTCTTACCAGTCTTCGCCGCTGTCCATCCATTTCAGGGCGTTGGCGACCGCAGTGGAGGGATGAACCAGTGGCTCATACTTCTCACTGTCCTGCTCTGCGTCATTGCACATGCTGGTGGACTGACTTGAGGCTTGTCGGACTTCCTGGAGAAGACGTGGCGAGGGCATTGAAAGAGAGAGCTGCTGGCTGCCAGATCGCGTTGGCGTCTTCATGCCTAGTGTTGTTGCTCCTCCACTGATTTGCTTCCTTAGTCCCTGGGAGGAGGCTGAAAAGTCAGTGGTCCTGCCTGTTGGTGGGCGTGGATGCCTGAATGTTCATATGAGAGAGAGAGAGAGAGAGAGAGAGAGGGGGGGGGGGGGGAGATAGATAGATAGAGAGAGTGAGTGAGAGAGATAGATAGAGATAGAGATAGAGAGATAGAGAGAGAGAGAGAGATAGATAGAGAGAGAGAGAGAGAGGGTGAGAGAGAGAGAGGGAGAGGAAGAGAGAGGGTGAGAGAGCGTACACACGGGACAGCATTGTGGTGACTGTACGTTTATACGTTGGTTTTACATGGATAAAATAAATTCCACCACTCGAATGAGACTCAGTCAGGCTGTGTTTGCGTTTTGCCGGTGGGGCACATTAGCGAGTTCTGGTTGTAAGTTATTATTACTTGCATGTACGCGTTGAAGTCAACCATGCAAGCATGATCCACAACTTCGCTTATGCTGAACATGATAACAGGACAATGACAGGGGAAAAAACTGAGCTAGAACGATGATAATTATAATGATATAATTATCATATACAATGTAGCTCATGGGTATTGAAGATGTCATTTATGAATATGTCTATATGTCATTGAATATTGCAGCCGGAGTGATAATAATAGTGCTATTTCCTGAGTTTGACTGTTTCAGGATCTGTCGGAATGTCACGATGCACAGATCTTCATGCATAGATCTCGCCATGCGGGTCGGTCATGGGCAATGGCTCGCAGGCTCTGCAGAGCGTCTAGGCTCCCGAGCAATCCAGCATTGGCTTGGCGCAGATCTCCCACCAATGCCTGCGGCAGGGTCGTCCGCGGTCTACCCCTCCAGCATTGCTGTCGCTGATTGGCGAAGTACGCGAACATAGCCATAACAGCTGGGGATTCATCCGCCATCCGCAGGATGTGGCTAAACAGCCTCTAGCGTGATCTCTTGACCATGACACTCAAGGGTTCAGCTTCGCATCTGGCATAGAGAACATCATTCGGTATTATTTGTGGCCATTTCACACCGATGAGTGACCTTAACTGACGGCGGTGGAATCCAGGCGAGACAGAATGGTCACACTGACCCCCCACGTACCCGAGTTGTACGTCAGTGCTGGGATAATAAAGGTGTTGTACAGCCGCAGACGCAACTTCTTGCTGATGTGCTGATGCCTCTTCCAGAGGCTCCATAGGGACTGAAATGCTGCAGTCGCCAGCTGTTTCCGCCGCATAATATCCTCTTCGTCGCCCAGCAGCGAACCCAGCTTGCACGTTGTCCTCCACTCTTCATCGATCCTGTCCGCACTTCTGAAGATGTCCGTATACTCAGTTTTGTCCCGGTTCATGACCAGGGACCACTGTGGTAGAACCGTGCTGGCAGTGGCCTCCACGTCCGCCAGCCAGGACTTTGAGGTGCTGACAAAGTCTGCATCATCCGCATATACGAGTTCGAGCGGCAGACCGTTGTCGCTGAGAGGTCTTGCTGGCACCTCTTGCCTTAGTTGTCGGAGCGCAGCCTCCGGCAAATCGTGAAGAGAACGGGGGAAAGGCAATCTCCCTGTGGCGTCCCCTTCGTTCTAGCAAATGATTCCGACTGGCACCTCCCAAGCCGAACACGGAGTCTGGTGTTAGAGATCAAGACCCTGATCAAGCGAACGTCATCGTCACTCAGAAACGCCTCCAGAACAGTCAGCAAAGCGTCTCGCTCGATCGTGTCAAAAGCCTTCGACAGATCAATGCCCAGCAGGTGAACGGTTGTATACACATCGCACATAGTCATACACATTGCACATAGTCATCGTGCAGGCAATCTGCACTACTTTCACCTTGGAGCAGCAGGGAGCTCCGCACAAGACCAGCAACCTGGTGTAGTTGTGACCCTAGTACTTTCAGCCATGCCGTTTTTCTTTCCCCGCCTGTGAATCAAGGTGGGTTACTCTTTCACGATATTTCAACTTGTATGTTGAGTTCACAGAGATGATACACACTTACCGAGAACTTGAGGGCATATCGACATCATCCAGCTCAGATGGTGGAGACTCTGTGCAGAACAAAATTGTGTGCACACGAGTGCATCAGTGTGGCCACATCACTGCTGGGACACAATGGTCATATTCTGGCAGTACTGGACCTTTGTCAGATTCTGCTATTTGCATGGGTCTAAGTTACTGGCAGGGATGTAAGCAGATTGCAAGCCCTGAATATGGTAGGAAGAGCCAACCACAGAATATTACCTGGGGTTCAACCAAGCCAGCCTAAAGAAGAAGTTGAAACACAAAGGTGAAGACCTCTGCTGGTCCATCCACTGCTCTGTACTTCAAAGTAGTATGCTACAGTACTTTGCAATACACAGAGTCTAGTCCACGAACTAAAACTCACCGCGTGCAATTTCTGAGGGTTGACTGGACAGTGACGTGCAGCTAGATGTGTCTTCTGGCCAGACGTCGAGCAGTCCCGTGTCACTTTCCTCTTCCTGCCGACGACGCTCTGTTTCGTTCTCCTGCTTTCGCCTAGCAAGGGTGGCTTGAAGCGATGGTGATAAGCCAAGTCGAGTTACAGGCCTCACCGGTGGAACAGTTGATTTTGTGGAGCTCCTCTCCAAAGAGGATTTATCAACAGGTAGTTTATCCGAAGTTAGCAGGCTGCCAGCACCCAAGAATCCAGTGGGTTCTTGTGTCGGACTCAGAAAGCCACTGCTGAATGTTGAACTGGTGTTGTAGGTGGCAGGTGTCGATGCAGCGCTGTCACGACCACTGGACGCTGGTGTTGCACTGGAGTAGCCGCTGGATGCGGAAGCAGTGCCGCTGCTTGCACCGGTGGTGCTGCCATCCTTCTGCCTTACTAAGGCGTGTGTGCCGGTAACGGCTGAAGCAGCAGTGTGATCCGCATTGCTGCTGCTTCTATCTCTAAGAGCATCGGCTTGTGACCCTGAATAACCAAAGGACTGCTGAGCCTTTATGGGTTTCGACAAGACTCTTCTATTTGTGAGGGGGACGTGTGATGCAGTTGTTGATGCAGTTGTTGATGTTTTCTTAGGCGCTGGGGGTGGCTTCGCGTTGAATCTTGGTGTCTCCTCTCTGCCCCACTCATTCAACCTTGGTATATCGGGAGGCAATGGTGGGACTACATCGTCAAAGCCACCCAGTGCTCGCAGGTCTTGCTCCTGTGCACGGCGCAAGGCCTGAGCCTCGAGTAGCTGCAGCTGACTGGGACGACTTCGGATGGGCATGAACGTGGAGCCGTCGTCGAGATCGGCCGTGTCGGGTCGTTCCTCACGGCTGCTCTTGCCCACTTTTGCAAGCTGTTCATCCAGCGTGGAGAGATCAAATTGATCGACAGTCGCTCGCCTCTGCATGGCTATCGGGTGTCCGGTTCCTCCACCACCACCGCCGCCGTTTGTCCGTGGCTGAAAGGGTGCCGGCGGTCCACCGGGTGGATTGGTCCAGGATATACGACTGCGCAGGGGTGGTTTCGGTGGCAATATCTCGTCTGTCATCGCGGCGAGACGGTCGGACTGTTTTCAAAGTACACAAAACAATGATACACAAACCAGAACGTGAAGCAATGGATTGGCAGCACCAGTGACCACTGTGCAGATCTGTTCTGCTATACATGTACATGTACAGTCAATCGGTTGTGAATAACAGCCTTAGCCTGGGCATGTACAGCCTTAGCCTGGGCATAACAACTTAAAAAGTGTTGTTGTTCAGAAGGGATAATCTCAGCAGATGCAGTAACAGGGGCGTCGCACACGGTACGGTCGCTACGGTATTGACCGTACCACTTGTTGCCCCACACACCCCGTGAAGCAACAAAAATACTCTAATCTGGGATCTAAAATTCAAATTTTTTTGGCTCAGCCACCTCTCCCCCACAAGTAAATTGCACTTCAGTAGGCTGACCGTACCACACTAAAATACCTTCCGACGCCCCTGAGTAACATGGTTACTTAGTCTGAAGTTGGTCAGTGTTGCTATTCACCAGTTGCTATTATGCATGTACTCGAGGCTGCTATTCACGAGGTTTACTGAATACTGATATGCACCAAGTTATCAATATAATGGGGAAGAGCAGCTGGGCACCTGTCTGCATAATCGAGTCTGCAGAATAGCCCTCTGTTCGAAGAGTTCTGTGTACACCCGGAGTTGAAGCAATTTCCTCTCTCTCTCTCTCTCTCTCTCTCTCTCTCTCTCTCTCTCTCTCTCTCTCTCTCTCTCTCTCTCTCTCTCTCTCTCCTTGTTGTACAGACAACTGTCGGATCGCTTATACTTTGCCATACACCAGCCTACGGGAGTTTAAATTTTTCAGATACCAACCAAGCTGACAAGGCCCTTGCCGCCAGCCAGTACTGGATATACACAAACCAAACCTGACATGGCCCTCGTCATCAACCAACACTGCCATGGAGATGTACATGCAACCATGTGCAGCACGCTACATGCACTGGTACTTACCACACTTGGAGCACTGTGCGCCTGTTCTCTTTTCTGACCCATAGCTGACACTGGCGGGTCGCTGGAGCTATGCAAGGGTAACTCCCAAGGCAACTGCTTGCGACCAGCACTGGAGAAGCGCGGGCGCGGCACGTGTGTGAGCTCACTCGACGTCGCCGACGACGCTGTGCTGATGGGCCGAAAGGCATCGGATCCATCGAGGAGTGTGTAGTCCTGCCTACTGAGCAGGCCACTTAAGGGTGATGCCGGAGTAGCCGGGGTAGCTGATGTGGCTGACATACCCGCTGGTGTGGCCATACCGCTAGGTAGTACCGAGGAGCTAGGCGGTCGGCTTGCGGCGTTCGGTGAGGCAGCGGCAAGGATCCAATCGATATCGGCGCCCGAGCCGCGCAGACGAGCGGCCGTAGCAGACGACGTTGCCACCTGTATCGAGTGCTCCACCAGGCCGTCGCTGCTGAAGTGAGGCATCTGGCGGCGACTCAGCCGCGCCAGCACGGCGTTCAATAGCTCAGGCGCAACGGCGCACCTCTCCAGATCAGACACGATGGCGACCAGTGGCTGCAGGTTGCCGTCGCCCAGTGCGTGCGCCAGCACGGCCATTGCCTCCATGGACGCCTGGCGCACGCGCTGCTTGCAGTCGAGCAGCGTCGGTGCCAGCTGCGCCGCGCATATCTCCAGATTGATGTCGCTGCGCGGGAAGCGTAGCATACCTGCCGTCGCCACGTTGATGGCCTCCTCGCGCACCCTCCACTGGCGGCTGTTCAGCGACAGGTTCAAGATGTTCTGGATAACACTGTCCGCCCCCAGCACCTCCATGAGTTGCATGAGCAAGAGCATGTGTGCCTGCCTGATCACAATCTTGCTATCACCCAGTCGTTTCGACAAGCAATCCATCAGCGATGCAGATACAGCGCTGGCAGCTGATGGACAGTTGCGCAACAGCAGGGTAACAATGTTCAGCGCAGTGAGGCCTACCTTGAAGTTCACATCGTCTACCCGCGTGATGAGAAAGGCAAGCAACGACTGCACGTCATGCTCGCCGGGAGAATGAGAGTTTCGTGAAGGCAGTTTCGACACGAGCATGTGTAGCTCCTCTATGGCCTCGGCGCGCCTCCGCCAGTTGCTCTCGTCACCAAGCCGCCGCACAACGTCAGCCGGCACGAACCCGAAGCTTAGATTCCGATCGCCGGGGGCAATCGAACTAACGCCTGTCACCCTGGCCAATTCAGCGACGCTGCTGTCCGGGTCGATGAACGTCGCCTCCGACGCAAGCGGCTTGCCGGGATCGATGCTGCTATTCGCTCCCGTCTCCATTGCAGCATCAAGGGAAAGCGGTAAAGTGTTAGGATACCATCTATTCAAGTGAGCGCTGGCGGTGCCAGCGGTGGGCGACATTGGATCGTTTTCGAGGCGAGTAAGGGTCTTGGAGCGTTCCAGAAACTCCTCTGATAGAAACGGTGGCGATGGCGACGAGAAAAGGTTCCCAGCATCGAGCAGCGCTCCGTTTTTCTTCGGCCCATCTCCGACATTGGTGGCCATTCTCTTGCACGTAATGCTTGGCAGAGGAGAGCTATAACGCCCACAGCCAAAGCCAAGCGGCCCAATGCAACTTTCCTCGGCCTTTGCCGTCAACCGAAAGCCGACGGCAGAGTTCACAATACCATTGTGAGGCGAGTAGACTTCAATCGTCGTCGGTCTTCACCGCCCAACTGCCAAAGTGTTGTAAACATCTCAAATACAAATCATTCGCCACAGTCCGTCCGTTCATTTGTCAGCAAAACCACCGAGACGCTGAGCAGTGAGCTATGACAGTATGAGTATGACTATGATTGATAGTATGACTCTGAGCATGAGTACAGCCATGTGTGAAAAGCCTATGCATGTCACATATCTACATCGTACATCATACATAACAGCCTTGTACTTAGTAACATAGTTGTAGTACTGTTGTAACCATGGTAACTGTTACAGTGTAAGGTCTACACTAGCAGTACAGGCATGTAGCCTTGTAAAGTTGTAACTTGTAGTTGTAGATCTACTACTAATACATAATTATAGTACTAAATTGTAGGTGTCCACTTCCGAGTCGATGCCGATGGCTAGGCTAGCTCGGTGGATGGACAAGGAGTGTACTGTGTAGTCTGTACTACTACTACTGTAGTCTATAGTATAGACTTGGTCGTCTGTGACCGTCAGTAGACATGCCATCGCAGTTGCCACGATCCGGTAATATAATGCGGTACCACCGTCTGTCACTACCACAGTACCAGTGTCGGGTGATCTACAAGACGTGTAGTCTCTGTAGATGTCTACCGTCATGTAGATCTACATACAAGAACATGGGCTTGCCACCCGCCGAGCTAGCTTGGCCTAGATTTGGTGCACAAAAGTCAAAACGTTCGCGGTCGACCCGTACGGCCGTCATCGTCATCACTACCGGTATGATCACGTCGCATTACCGATTACCTGATTACTGTTCACACACAAACACAAGTGAACACCGGTGCCACACACACACCACACACACACACACACACTTTTTTGCACACTGGATCAACATGACATTCTGATCTACATCATTCTGGAAAATAATTGTACAGTAGCAGGCTCGAATCAGAACTTTTTTCAGAAGACTGAGAAGTGCATGGTTGCTTTGTTGCAGAATGCCAGTATGCTTGACCAACATGACTGTGGGCTGGCAGTATGGGTGGCGCCGCTCTACTTTCTGACGAGCCATCCGCTAGCGCCCTTACTCGTCTTCATGAAAGCTGACAAGTCGACTCTACATTGTATCTCTTTGCATCACTACAGGCTGCTACAGACTCAGTGACTGACTGAGTCGCTTGGCATGGCTGTCTACGGTTCATGTCAAGAATGGTCTCAACTCACGTGCATCCATCCCTCCCGAAATCATGACAGAATCAGTGAGTTCAGAAGTACAATTTGCAAAGTAAGTAAGTTATGGTAAAACAAAGTAAGTTACATGTAGTTCATTTTATTTCTTACACAGCCCTACTGTACTGGAAAACAATCATGTGGAGAACAAAAATAAACCAGGACAAAACATAGGGGATATCATTTCGGGAAGACGTACCAATGGCAATGTGCTGGGAGGAACTCAACCGACCAGACGGCAGAGGTCAGCGTTGCAACTTACTACATTGTAAGCATCGAAAAGGGGGGGGGGGGTTGCACAAGAAGACTGCAAAACAATACCGAAGCACAATTACATTGTAGTAGCCGGCAGCACAGCCGAACCAAAGAACATGACCCGTGCCACAATCTAGAGTTCATCGGTAGAAACCAGTAGCCATCAGCCAGTGACAGTGTTGGTGCGTTCGGTGCTTAGTTATGGACATCTTTCTTGAAGGTATGGAGCCGCTTCAACTAATTACTTGCGGCTGAGTGGAGCCCTAGTAGTAGTACAATAGTGCGAGGCTAGCATCCAGTTCCACTAGCGCCAGCATGCAGTTGAAATAGGATTACATATGACATGGATTTGGGACTAAGTAGTAAAACTACTAGCACGTGACTAAGAAGAAATGAGGACCAAGGCAGTAATAGTTACATGTACTCGCTATTGCCCACTAACACCACCAGTTACTTTACAATCAGGCTGAATCAGCTCATGCGATAATTAATATTGCACGACACTGACCAACGGTACTGACGTTCTACACCTAACTGGCTCTAGCACATCTTGGATGCGCACTCCAACAGCCTTCCAGCTTGGAAGGTTCTAAAAATTAACAGAAATAACAATAGGAGGGGAAGGTGAGCGCAACCAAGACAAGCACGAGCTGAAAGTATCAGCTGTGAAGGACGCTGGCGTATTTACATGTATGTCGAAGACGATACTGGCAAGACCATCAGACAAAACGGTCGTTTCTAACTTAGAACCTTCCAAGCTGGAAGGCTGTTGGAGTGCGCATCCAAGATGTGCTAGAGCTGATTGCCAGTTAGGTGTAGAAGATGTAGAACGTCAGTACCGTTGGTCAGTGTCGTGCAATGTTATCACATGAGCTGATTGTTTAGTAACTGGTGGTATTAGTGGATATTATAGCCAGTAACTAGTTTCTTGTAGTTCCTTGGTCCAGACCTCATTTCTGGGTATAAACTAATCTTTGGCTCGCCACCCCAGTCTAAATAATATTACTACTTGAAGTAAGAAGAAGCCTGGGTGTTGTTGTTGTATACTTTGCACCTCAGGCTCTTGAACAACATGATATTGACGGTTTTCACTAGTATATATTGCACTTTCAACTTCAATACTGTCATGTAGTTGTAATTTATACTGCATGCATCTGTTTGCATCATCATGTGAAACTTACATGATTGTACTTACAAGCACAATAGTACAACTTACTTCAATCATATTGTTAGATTGACAGCA
The DNA here is from genome assembly GCF_964019385.1 of Sycon ciliatum. Classification (NCBI taxonomy): domain Eukaryota; kingdom Metazoa; phylum Porifera; class Calcarea; order Leucosolenida; family Sycettidae; genus Sycon; species Sycon ciliatum. The sequence continues at coordinate 30,424,102 of NC_088646.1, forward strand.
TGAAACAAGGTGGAGGACACTGTGTTCGGAAACAGTGACCTTACTACAACCATCCACGGTTGGCAGAGCCCCGGTCCCTGCGGACCATTTGAACCATATGGGTGTTGAGCCCGGTTCTGACCCTCATGAATGTATCCAACGTGTAAAAATGACACACTTGCAATTGATCAGGTTTTTTTGAACATTCAAATCTTGTTCACCACTACCAATCTACACAACAAGTTCAACAACTAAGTGCTTTACAAACATAACTTATCATAAGTAGTTGACGTGACCAACGTGTAGCCGGGGTGTTCCGACGTGGTGAAGGCCTACCCATGGCCGCGTCGGGACATCACCAACCTCGTCTACAGAGAGCACCTTCTCGCGACAGTGTCATGGTGGTGACAGTAACAGGACTTACTATTGACAGCTGACGAGCTGAGAGAAGGACGCCATGGGCAGAAGTTGGAAGAAAAGAAGTTTATATACAAGTTGAGTTTTAAGTAGCTACATGACTACCAGGACGACATAAAGGAACGATCAAAGAATACACGACGAACGTAAGGAGTAGTCTCCTACCCCCCTGGCATAATGAGGGTCAGAACCGGGCTCAACACCCATATGGTTCAAATGGTCCGCAGGGACCGGGGCTCTGCCAACCGCGGAAGGTTGTAGTAAGGTCACTGTTTCCGAACACAGTGTCCTCCACCTTGTTTCAAAGGGAAGTTAAAGGCAAAAATCAAAATTTCACCAGTTGTAGTCTTCGGGGTGCTGAGTCGAATGGTCTTGGTCCGAGAAAGCTGAGACGCTCCCTTCCTACTTGAATCCCAATCGAACTCGCGCACTTCCACCGAAACTGGGTGACTGCGCCCTACTAGACGGGGATTTGTATGCAAAATGTCACTAAAAGCGCCATTTCATTCTTATAAAAGCACGGATGACCGCGATTGGCCCATACATGTATGTTGTAGTCTTTTGGACGCTGAGTCGATTGGTTTTGGTCCGAAAAGGCTGCGATGCAGCGTTCCTCCTTTATTCCCAATCGAACATGGTTAAAGAAGCGGTCACGTGCTCCTGGGTGCCCAAATCACCTGGTCACCACGCCAGCACTGCAGCAGGCGACAACTAATACTTTCACACCAAGCCCAAGGTTCAACTCGAGTGACAGGAGTGCACCCAAAAAAGGTCAAACAGGCTAGTAAGTTGTACCCTGCAGGCACGGTGACCAGGTGACTGGTGTACGCAGGAGCACGTGACCGCTTGTTCAACCATGTTCGATTGGGAATAAAGGAGGAACGCTGCATCGTAGCCTTTTCGGACCAAAACCAGTCGACTCAGCGTCCAAAAGACTACAACATATGGGCCAATCGCGGTCATCCAGTTTGCGGATGATATTGGCTTGTACTTCAGCCACCGGCTGCCTACTGAATGCTCCGCGGCGCTTACCCGGGCAGTATCTGCAGTGGCTGACTGGCTAGAGGATCGCAACCTCATCCTGAACTCCACGAAGAGCCAAGTCCTGAGCATGCACAGTGAAGCCATTCCTGTAAATTGCAATGGGACTAGTTTGCCAGCAGCAAGAACTGCGAAGTACCTCGGAGTTCTGCTGGACAGCTCCCTCAACTGGCAGAAACACGTGGACAGCATCGCCAAGAAAGTGGCTCAGAAGATCGGGGTGCTCTGGCGATCTAGGCGAGCATTAAGTCTGAAGGCCCGTACACAGTTCATGAAGTCCATCATCATGCCTGATCTGCTGTACGGGTCGACAGCATTTTTCGCCTGCCTGCGACAGGAGCAAGTCTCTCGCTTGCAAGTTCTCCAGAACCGAGCTGCCAGGGCAGTGTTTGGCCAGCCACCCCGCTCTCATGCTCAACCCCTCCTGACCAGCTTGCAGCTCTACAGCATTCAGGAGCTGCACAAGCAGAAGATGCTGAGGTTTGTGTGGCGTTGCCAGCACAATCGAGCCAGCCCAGCCCTCCAGGACAAGTTTCGAAGTGCTCATGGAAACACCACCCGCCTCCAGCAAGGACAGGGTTTGCGCCTGCCGCTAGCCCGGTCAGCAGCAGGGACATCCCGTCCATCGCACTGTGGTGCCATCCTCTGGAACACCCTCCCCAGCGAAGTTCGCCTACTCAATCGTCCCAGTGAATTCGCCGTAGCTGCACTGCCCTTCACGCTGGCGGGCTAGATCTGCAAACTTCGTGAATTCTCCCGCCTTCTGTGTTCACAGTCCCATACTCCCCTTGGAGTAGTCTGCACGGCGCTGCTGCTGCTGCTGTTGCTGTTGTTGTTGTTGTTGTTGTTGTTGTTGTTGTTGTTGTTGTTGTTGTTGTTGTTGTTGTTGTTGTTGTTGTTGTTGTTGTTGTTGCTGCTGCTGCTGCTGCTGCTGCTGCTGCTGCTGCTGCTGCTGCTGCTGCTGCTGCTGCTGCTGCTACAGCAGCTACTGCTGTGGCTGTAGTTACAGCCCCTCTCGTTGTCAGGAAATGTTTGCTTGTGCTACTTCTCATCCAGTTGACTTCTTATTATGACTTTGTACGTTATAATTTTGTTGAGCTCCGGTTTTCCCCTTCATTCTAACTCAAGTGCAGTTTAGCGTGTATTGGCTTGTGATTTCCTTTCTTCTGTTTGCTTGGCATTTTATCGCTCCACAGGTACCCTCAGTCTCAGGTGCTCTCACATTTGTGCAATTGTTGATTTTGGTCCTGAATTGTCCTCCCTGTTGCTTTGCTACCGTCCTCCTCCTTCCTCCACCTTTTTTTCTTAATTGGCCTCATTATGGCATTCGCTTCCATGTAATTGGGCTTGTAGCCCGTGTGTACTTGCGAATTCAAATAAAAATATACATACATACATACATACATCCGTGCTTTTATAAGAACGAAAAAATCTCCTAGCAGTGTATGCCGGACGCAAACAGCCAACACCACCGATCAAAGTCACCTGCGACAGAACACCCCTCCCAGAACTTGCAGAAGCCTCCTCAGTCAAGTATCTCGGAGTGACCGTGGACAGCACTTTGACATTCAAGGAGCACATTGACAAAATGGCAGCCAAGATGGCTCAGAAAATCGGGGCACTCTGGCGCGCACGCCGCTGCCTCAGTGAAGCTGCAAGGGCACGGTACGTGACCTCCGTAGTACTGCCAGACGCCCTATAGTATACGCCTCGCCCTCTTTCAGTGGCTCACTGTCGAGTGCTGAGACCAGGAGGCTGCAGGTTCTGCTGAATCGAGCAGTCCGCACTGTCTACGGTGTGCCCACGCGACACTCAGCTGAACCTTTGCTGACCCGGCTGGGAGTTTTCCAGGTGTCAGAGCACTTCCACCAGAACACCTTAGCTCTTGTGTGGAAGAGCCTACACGGTGAGACATCGCAGTCCGTCACAGAACTAATGACTCCACAAATGACCAGAGAAACCCGCCTTCAGCAGCAGGACGGACTCAGTCTTCCAGTTGCAAGAACAAACGCTGGCAAGTCGAGGTACGCCTTCAACGCTACAGGTAAATGGAACAGATTACCTGGAGACGTCCGCTCCAGCACAACTCTGGAGACCTTCAAAGCTGCAGCAGTACCTTACGCAATTGCTCGTTGCTACATGGAACAGTAGCAAATGCCATGTTTGACAATGGATCCGATTTCCAGCTGACTATCATTTCCAGTGCATACACACTTTCTTCTTTCCTTTTTTCGCCCTCTCTCTCTCTCTCTCTCTCTCTCTCTCTCTCTCTCTCTCTCTCTCTCTCTCTCTCTCTCTCTTTTCTTCCCTCTTAAGGGAAGAAATTCCCGTTTGGATTTTGCGAAGTAAAACAAAGTTTTAAAAAATGGCGCTTTTAGTGACATTTTGCATACAAATCCCCATCTCGTAGGGCGCAGTCAAACAGTTTCGGTGGAAGTGCGCGAGTTCGATTGGGATTCAAGTAGGAAGGAAGCGTCTCAGCTTCCTCGGACCACGACCATTCGACTCAGCACCCCGAAGACTACAACTGGTGAAATTTAAATTTTTGCCTTAACTTCCCCTTTCATGCTGTCAATCTAACAATATGCGTGAACTATAACAAGGTTTATCTAATCCTGGTTTTGAACCAGTGTTAGGTTATAATTATAATACCAAACTTCAATCATGTATGGGCACGAGTCTCCCATGGTCCTGACTCCTGGCAGGCTTGCTACTGCTAGGACCTGGACTGCTGTATGTTTACTGGTATGTAGAATTCCACTGGGATCGCCATCGGCACACGATAGAACATACTAGTATATCGTGCCCACTGCAATAGCCACTGCAACGCTACTACTGTCGCTAGGTGAGGACAATGGACCCGAGGACACTGGACAGACAGTGCTGCAGGTTCTAGATTCGCAGCAAGACACTTACAATCATTTTAGACAGTCACGCAACTAGACATGCAACTCGATCGGTGGGTTTCGAGCAGGAACTGTTACACGTGTAGTCTACTGTGTAACTAAGTTACTTATCCAAAACACTTCTTTCTCTGAGACTCCCTGACATGATTTCAGGGCCTAGGCCTAGGCTAGGGCCCAGTAGTAAGGCACCGGTACTGGTCCATTGCCATTGCCATTGCCTGGCATTGGTCTACATTGTACTTCTCAGTAACAGGCTTATGCATGAAGTCAAGAGTACAGTCATTGTACTCTTGATGAAGTGTAGAGGCGACGGTTCGATACCGGAACGGCTCGACAGCCAAATTATTATTTGCATAGACCCAAACCGATCATCAACGTTGCTTGTTCACTCGAAATATGTTTGTGGAAGGAAACTGGCATGTTGAAGTTTGCTCTGAGGCCAGAGTCAATCGAACTGACCCACTCCTTTGTGTTGACCCATTTTATTTATTTATTTATTTATTACAGCATCTCATAGCACAGTGAGAACACCGGCCAATACAAAGAGAGAGGGTGTTAGCCACCCACGGCAAGGAAGGGAGAAGGGGAGGAGAAGAAAAAAAGGAACCGGCATGGATAAGGCCACCCTTTCTTTTTTCGTTGTTTAACGTCCGCGCCCGCGTACCTTTTTGCCTCCGACCGGAAAAAAAAACAAGAAAGTAGTAGTACCAATAATATGCGAAGTTGTAAATACATGATTGTGTAGTTTCACAGTGTGCCGATCATGACCTTAAACTTATAATCTTGCCTCCCGGGCATGCCTTTGTCTTGTGTTCTTTTTCTTTTTTTTGTTGGCTTTTAAATATCGTACGGTGTGTGCCCTAGTAAAAATCCAGATGTAATGAATTCATGACATGCTAACTCCATGCTATGTACCTGTTTTGTTGGATTCATCAGGCATGTGCTCCAATGTACCATCAAAGAGTGTTGTTCTATGCCTGCAAGTGCCGTTAGACCCAGAAATATTGTATATATCACATGCTTTACTGGTCAAAATGTTTGATTGGGGTTTCCAGTTTTTGGAATGGGCTTTTGTTTTTTTCCGCCCTCCCGCGTACCTTTTCGCGAAAAAAAGGACGTTAAACAATGAATAATTAACAAAGGGTGGCCTAAGTAGTGATTGCAACAAAATGAGAAACACAAAATCAAAGTCAAGGCGCGACAAAGCTCTTAAAAAGGCGGAAGGAAGAAAGGTCCTTAGCTTCTTGGGGAAGTGCCAGCCACGCAGAGTACGCAGTGAAAAGGGGAGAGTGAAGTAGAAAGGAGGACTTGGGTTTCGGAAAGGAAAGGGAGTTTCTCGTGCTACGGGAAGAAAACCAGTTGAAACAGTGGAGGTGAGGTGGACACAGATTGAGTTTGAGAGAATTGATAAGGGTGACAAGATGTGAATTACGTCTCTTAGACAAAGGGGTAGTGTCAGCAAGGGCATAAAGGGTGGAAGATGGGAGCATGCGGGGTTTTCGGAGGAGGATTTTTAGAACTTTTTGTGCTGAATTTCGAGCTTGGCAGCACGGGTTGTGGAAATTCCAGCCCAAGCAGTATCTGCATAATCAAAAATGGGGCGTAGGTAAGCTGAGTAAAAGAGGAGTTTACAAGAGATTGGGAGATGGTAACAGTGAGAAGAGAGGATTCCTAAAGATGAACTTGATCGTTTACATATGTAATCGATGTGGGGTTCCCATGAAAGATAAGAGTCAATGAAAATGCCAAGATGCTTATGGCTGGAGACTACGTCTATAGGCTGGGGGAAGGTGGGATGGAGGAGGGGCGGAACATCAGGCTGAGAAGGAAAGAGCATGATTTTAGTTTTAGACAGATTGGGCGATAACCGCCAAGACGACATCCAGGAAATTACTCTTTGAATCCCGTTAGCTAGGTTACTCATCAGGCCAGTGATGTTAGGAGATGCCCGTAGGAGCGTTGTGTCGTCTGCGAATAGTGATGTGCCCGGGGCAGCTGCGGGCAGATCATTGACGTATAAGATAAAAAGAAGGGGGCCGAGGATGGAACCCTGGGGAACTCCGGATAGTACTGTTGTGTCGGCTGAGGACGTCCCATGTACCGTGACGTACTGCGTTCGCCCAGTTAGGTAAGATGTCAGCCATAGCAGGGGATTGCCGTCTACAGTAAATGATCCACGAAGCTTGGCCAAGAGCCCCCGGTGCCAGACGGTATCGAAGGCCTTGGCAAGATCGAAAAAACAGATCCCGACTAGATCTCCAGCATCCCGATGTCGACACACTAATTGCACCAGGCGCATCAGCTGGAGGGTGGTAGAATCGCCTCTGCGAAATCCGGACTGAGCTGAACTCAAACGTGACGAGATATGACAGTACAATTGGTCGTAGAAAACGCGCTCACAGAGTTTGGAAACACAGGACAGTAGAGATATCGGACGGTAGTTTGATGCTTCGTGGCGGGACCCTTTCTTGTAGATCGGTATAACATTAGCTGTTTTCCATGCAGAGGGAAAACGACCAGTGCGGAATGATAGGTTGAAAATCAGACATAAGGGGTATGCTATTGAGGGCGCAAGGGACTTTAATACCAGATTAGTGATGCCGTCTGGGCCTGGCGCCTTGTCAGACGGGAGCTTTCGAATGTAACATCGGATGGCAGCAGTCGTAGTAAAGACAGATGTGAGGTGGTCAGCCTCACCCGACTCCTCGGCAATGGGGGGAATGGGTAGAGAAGGGTCATCAGGCACGGCCACTGAGGCGAACTGAGAGTTCAATGCAGTGGCTTTAGCTGAAGAGGTAGTAGCCTGCTGCGTAGAACTAATGGTGAGTGTCGGGATGGCACGAGATACTTTATGATTTTTTAATTTGCTCACGAACTGAAACAGTGATGGGCGGTTTTTGTCCTGCAGCGTAGCTTGTACGGACCGAATGTATCCCCGGTATTTCGATCGAGTCAGACTCTTCACCAAGTTCCGTTGAGATCGATATACATGCATGTTAAGCTGGGTTGGGTATTTCTTACACACACTGTAGAAATCGTGCTTTGCCTTAATGGCGGTACGGAGGGGGGCATCAACCCAAGGTGGCTGACCTAAACGTCGGCATGAGGGGGAGAGTGGACGCCGGGAGAAGTACCCGAGGTGCTTCTCCATGGCCCTGCTAAGAATAGAGCGGAAAGACGAAAGAGCGTCATCCACGTGCGAGCTGCGGAGGTGACATTTCCAGTGGACATCAGCAAGTTTAGCATTCAGGTCATCCCATACGCAACGTGGCACCAACTTGAAATTATAACCTGGGGGTGTAGGGGTAGATGTTGGGAGGAAGTGATATTGTAGGGTTGGATTTTTGGACGTGACAGGGAGACGGACTCGACAGATTAGCTGCACGTGGTCAGAGCTACCCAGTGGAGCGGCTGAATCAACGGAGAGGAACTGCTGGGGTGAATTCGTGACGATGAGGTCCAAGCAAGATGACCGGCCACTTGGGCTCCAGTGCGAAGGGAAGTTGACCAGTTGCTCTAATCCGAAGCACCTGAAGGCAGTTTCAAGGCACTGACCCACCGGGGTTGTCCGATCACCAGCCAACCAGCTCGAGTTATGGGCATTGAAGTCACCGGTGAGGAGTAGTGTGGATACAGGTAGATTAAGTGACAGAAGGCAGTCTTCCAGACCATCAGAATATGCCTGGATATCCGCCAGGGTACCACCAGGAGGTCGGTAGGTGGCGCAGACTATGAGTGGACGTTGGGGTGAGTTGGCTGTGCGAAGCTCAAGCCAGATGGCCTCCAAGCCCGGTTGCTGAAGATTCGCCAGAGGCTTCACCGATGTAAAGGAGCCATCTTTCACCAGTATGGCTACCCCACCATAACCTCGGGACGATCCCGTCGATGAACTGTGTAGCCTGCCAATGAGAAGAGGTTGGCAGGGGACAACCATGTTTCACACAAACATTATAACCTCCGGAGAGTAGATGTTGCACATAACAGTGAGTTCCGCTACTTTGTTGACCACTGAGCGGCAGTTGAGGGAAAGGATGGTAAGGGCAGTATGGATGGGAGGATAAAAGGGACGGGCCAGTGGATTCAGTGTTCCAGTAGTGTTGGGGAAGACAAGGTTACTATTCATTGTGAGAGATATTGTCCGGTGGGCTGGTCAGAATAGAAACGCCATTCCCTCACGGTATGACCCGTTGTGTTTGGCCAGAAGGTGTGCCGGCATACAGTATCGGCATCCTTACCCTCGACAGTCACTCTGGCGGAGGCAGTTCGAAAATACTCGGAGGAGTATAAGAAGCACTGCACTATTTCAACACCGCGTTCCCTGCACCAGTCTGCTATACTCGCTGCCTCACAACCAAACGGAATATCTCCCAAGTAGAAGACCTTTCGCGGACTGCGGGGTGCAGCATCCAGAGACGGAACTGAACCAGGGACATTCTGGTTCGGTTTGGCGTAACGTGATGATACCTGGCGACGGATGGGATTTCTTTGTGGTGCTTCTTCCTTTGCCTGTTTGTTTGCAGGGAGTCCAACCTCTTCTATTTCAGTAGGGTGAGGTTGGATCCGTGTCATCCTCCTGGCTTGACGGCGCTGATTCCTTGACATGACAGGCTGAAAGGATACGTCGTCCTTATCGGCAGTACTGGCACTACTAGAAGTTTCAGCCATGAGCCCATTTGCTAGAACTTGGGCATATGGTCTAGGAACGTCTGGTGTCTTGGCTAGCTGTCCATTCTCTTTTACTGTTGATGCTTTGTCGCTTTGGAGGGATGACGTATGTGAGCATTGAGCTGCTCCAGCCAGATCCATGGTCTTCTGAGTTCTGCAAGGCTGGACTAACACACCACAGCCAACAACGTTCTCCAACTGGTTCACCTTTTCCCGTGTGGATAGTAAATCATTTCGCAAGCTCGTTAGCTCTGCATCTCTGGTTGCTGAAACTGCAGCAAGTTCACGTGTTAGACTGGCGATGCAATCCTGAAGTTTCTCAAGGCAAGGTACCATTGATGGCAGGCACTTCTCACCACAGGCAGGGAATTGGCTGGGCGCCGAACCTGGGGGATAAGTGCCAATACCATTTTCGCGCAGAGTAGCAACCAAGTCTGGGCGTGCTAGGTCACACGAATTAGGTATGTCCTTCTGCTCAGCTAGTTTCTGAAGCTGCGAAAACTCCAGGATCACCAGGTCAATATTGAGATCTAGCGCCATCACGTGACTGACTCTGAACACCACTCCAGCAGGAAGTGTTCGGGCGTTGGCTAGCGTTGGCTAGCGCCAGCAACGCCTTCACGCCTGGGACCGACCTCGGTAGCGCAGGAGGAAGAAGACACAGCAAGACGAAGCAAACAATGGCCACCGAAAAGCCAAGCCAGCCTCTTTCACGCTGCAATATCGAGGGAAGGAAATAATCCACAGCAATGGCGTGTCCACAACTGGCCAGGTAGTGGTCCACGAAGCCAATATCCAAAACTTCAAATCAAAATCGGCTCTCAATCTGCAGAGAGACACCTCCAATCCAGAGCGATAAAATCTCTAACCGGTCACTTCGGAAGCAAATCATTGCCTCCAAGTTGCCCAATTTTTCGCTTCAAATCAGAGGTGGCTCCAAACCGGACAGGTTTTAAAGTGCACGTCAAATTCACTCTGGGTCTGAAATACTTAGGTAATAATTATTGCTATCGCTCCACGACGGCCAGTACAGAGTAACAATACGCCTTGTGTGTGCTTCCATTAGTTTTGATTAGTATGCGGTGCTTTATTGGCAAGAGGCGAGCCGCTGTTTACCTGCGACAAGAAGTTGATTTTTCGAAAGTCATAAAACTCAAGTCGCAGTGCGAAGCAACACGTCAAAAACTCAAAATGCTTGGTATGGCGCTTCTGATCTGGTCATCGCAGAGCCATGAAATTTTGGCTCGGAGTATAACACATCGTAGTCTCTCTCTCTCTTTTTTCTTCCCTCTTAAGATCTTCTCTACCTTGTCATTGGGAAGAAATTCCCGTTTGGATTTTGCGAAGTAAAACAAAGTTTAAAAAAAAAAAATCTCACTGTGACATACCGTGAAACCGTCGCCTCTACCAGCGATACCAAGAGTACATGAAAACCGTACTCTTGGTGATACATGATGTCGGGCAGTGCATCACATGCACAGTAGACCACCGCAGGTACCATTGATACGTGGCATTACTGAAGACACTGAAGAGTGTGTGTGGGGGGGGGGGGGGAGAGGCGCGAGTACATGTACCAGCGTATGCTCCTCCAGTCCAGTCTCCACAGTCCACACCTTCTTCATGTACACGTCATGTATGTGCATAACAATGCCAAGAGTACAGGGGTTATGTGCTCTTGACAATTCTTAGATTATCCCACCAACCCCTAATGGTATTGGCAAGAAGTCACATGTGGTCTTGAAAGAGAGAGAGAGAGAGAGAGAGAGAGCCCCCATGTGCCACAACACCCTGACTCTCTGAGTTGGGAGGGACCAGAACTCCTCATGTCAATAGAGAGAGGAAATGATAGCGATGCTAGAACAGAAGCCATAGCACACATGTACACACAGACACACACCACACCACACACACATATACCACACACACAGACACCACACACACACACAGACACACGCACACACACACACACACACACACACACACACACACACCGCACACACACATTCAAGGAACAACAGCATCTGTGCACATCCGCATTGACAACAGTGCCATTGCAAACCTTTTCTCGGGTGACACAGTGTGTGCAAGACCAGCTATGGCTGAAGCTCTCTAGCTCTATGAATCAGTCCTAAAGATAATAATAACATTTTGGTTTCAAGGCAAGGACAGGATACAAGGTCGATGCTCTTGGATAGAAGAAGTGGAGCTCCTTAATTAAAGGGGAAGTTAAGGCAAAAATTAAAATTTCACCAGTTGTAGTCTTCGGGGTGCTGAGTCGAATGGTCTTGGTCCGAGAAAGCTGAGACGCTCCCTTCCTACTTGAATCCCAATCGAACTCGCGCACTTCCACCGAAACTGGGTGACTAAGCCCTACTAGATGGGGATTTGTATGCAAAATGTCACCAAAAGCGCCATTTCGTTCTTATAAAAGCACGGATGACCGTGATTGGCCCATATGTTGTAGTCTTTTGGACGCTGAGTCGATTGGTTTTGGTCCGAAAAGGCTGCGATGCAGCGTTCCTCCTTTATTCCCAATCGAACATGCTTGAACAAGCGGTCACGTGCTCCTGCGTACACCAGTCACCTGGTCACCGTGCCTGCAGGGTACAACTTACTAGCCTGTTTGACCTTTTTTGGGTGCAGTCCTGTCACTCGAGTTGAACTCCAGTTGAACCTTGGTGTGAAAGTTGTCGCCTGCTGGCGTGGTGACCAGGTGATTTGGGCACCCAGGAGCACGTGACCACTTGTTCAACCATGTTCGATTGGGAATAAAGGAGGAACGCTGCATCGCAGCCTTTTCGGACCAAAACCAGTCGACTTAGCATCCAAAAGAGTACAACATATGGGCCAATCGCGGTCATCCGTGCTTTTATAAGAACGAAATGGCGCTTTTAGTGACAATTTGCATACAAATCCCCATCTAGTAGGGCGCAGTCACCCAGTTTCGGTGGAAGTGCGCGAGTTCGATTGGGATTCAAGTAGGAAGGGAGCGTCTCAGCTTTCTCGGACCAAGACCATTCGACTCAGCACCCCGAAGACTACAACTGGTGAAATTTTAATTTTTGCCTTAACTTCCCCTTTAAAGCAGTAGAGCACTGCCAGGTATAATAAACTGGCCTTGAAGAAACGTGGGTGGGAATGTCTGAGAAACTCAAAACACTACGATGGAAAAGAAAGTAGATTTCTCTTCCGCAGGAGAAAACATAATTATAAGACGGTTGATTTGTGCGAGCTACAAAATAGTTGTGCGCTGCGTCCAGGATCTAGCTGGCGCTGGGTCGGCGGCCCAGGCTTTGCCTAATAGGGCTAGGGCTGGCTCTACAGATGGAATCGTGTAGAAACTAAAGCTAGGAGCAAGAAAAAGTAAGGGGACTCAGCAAGCTGTAACTACTCCGAAGAGGGAAGGATTCCAAACTCCGGCAAAATGAGGTCAGTGAAACTATTATCTACTGTATGCATTCAGTTCAGCAGCATGAGATCCGGGATAGGTAAGAAATATATAGAAAAACGAGAATAGGAACAGTCAGTCTGTGATTTACAAGTGGATAGAGAGACTAGACATAACAGCACGAACAGTTCTTGCTGTTGCTTCAAATGGCATACAGCAACTATGCTTTGGGCTTATTGCACATACAAACACATGTGTAAACGCACGCGCACGGCATGCACACAAACACGTACGCATGCACGCATGCGCGTGTGTGCGCACACCCACAAACACACCCACACCCACACACACACAAACACACACACACACAAGCACACACACAAACACACACACACAAACACACACACACAAACACACACTCGCAGAGACTTCGTAGACTGTCCACAGGGCTCACTTCCTCGCCCACATACTGCAGTAGTGCAAGTGGATGGGCAGTGCCGTGACTCCGGCTACTGCGATGCCCAGTGAGTCAGCAACACTAGCTGCGCCAAGAGAAAACTCTTGTTGAGCCGGAGCAACCTCACGATGGATCCTGGAGAATGCATTAGCGTAGCAAGCACCACCCAACAAGCCCTCATAGAAAGTGAAGGCAAATGGAATGTAGATATTGGGGAAGATGTGCTTGTCTACCTCAATGAACAGAACACCCAAGTTGACGAGTTGCAACGTGGACAGTAGCCAGATTGGATTGATAGGCAAAATCTGGGATGATGACCTGGAGATGAAGACACCAAACTGATAGAGAGCCTGGAACCAGCGGTACTGCTCACCGGGATCAATGAAGATACATGTTCGCCAAATCATCAGCTCATAGAGACCCTGATTGATGAGGTACTCAGCGAAGTAGACAAAGAATAGTGGAACCATGTACTGGAGCAGCACTCTCAGCTGAAGCATGCGGTTACGAAGCGACGTTGGGGCGGATTTCAAGGGGCGCCGAGACTTCCACAGCACTTCAGTATGCTTGGGATCGAGCGAGGTCTCAGACGAGACTGACATGGTATCACTGCTGCTGTCGTCGTCCAAGTTCGCTTTGATGGTCACCACAGCCTCTCCATGGGATAGTGTGGGTAGCTTCAAAATCTTCCAATAGGTCAAGCCCATCAAGACTGGGGCAACAAGACAGACCAGCATGGAGTCACGAGGTGATAGGTGACGACGCATCAGCACGTAGCCCCAAGCGCCAATCACGCCCGACGCACCAGTGCCAGATGACCAATAGGACACCGCCGACACGGGGAACTGTGCCGTCATGCTGAGGAAGGTGACCTCGCCCAAGCTCATCGACAAGCTCATCAGCACGACGCCGGCCAAGCTGAGCATGCGCTCGTGCACCAACGCCACCACCAGCAGACTGCTTATGCACAGCACTATGCAGGATGCGACGCGTATGTTGAACGAGATAAGGTGTGTGACGTGCGGCGCAAGGAGCTTCATCAGCAGTGCCGGCACGACGTGTGCCAATAGCACTATGGCTGTACTGTGTTGGTTGCATTCCAGGTCGTCACACTGTGTCTCATTGCCATATGACCTGTTCACACCGCCACCGCCGGCACTACCATAACGATGAGGTCGACCAGAGGTGCTGACTTCATGATGATCCTGTCCACGCACAATGTCATGAGCACCGCTCAGGATAATGACGCCACCGAAGTGATTGCACAGCCCAAGCAGCCAAAATGCTGTGTGTATCCGCATCAGGTAACTGTCCTTGAAATCTTTGCACATCGACTGCCATCCAGACATTGAAGGAGAAGCTTGCACGACATTGTCGGCAGATTCCGACTTGTGGCAGGTTTCGGTGTCCATACTTTCACCGGTCACTTCTCACTCGTCAACTCGTCGAAATCATCCAAAGCAGAATATTATGGAAGTCCACCAGGCCTAGGGTAGACACTCAACGGAGTGGCCTTCCTTCCTAGATCCTCGCACCTTTCTGTACAGGGCAACAAATTTCCTTGCTTCTCTATTAGCCGCCAAGCAAGTAAAGCCCCGAATTTGAGTTTGACTTTGAGAAAACAAGCCAGGTCCCATGTAATGACATTATGTACACACAGGCTACAGCATAGCTAGCAAGCTCCGAAACTCCAGCTCCGAAACTCCATGACATTGTATGGACTGTACCACGACATCGTACAGTCTACCCACATGGCCGTGCACACAATACTCATTTGTGTGCCACACAAACACCGCGTACCGGTGCACCACGCGTTGACAGGGGCGTCGGAAGCAGGGAGTCGTAAAATACGGTATTTTATTTTTAAGGATTGTCCAAAGTGTGAGAGGGGGGCCGGGGTCCTCCTCCCCCGGGAATTTTTTTGAAAATTGGGCCCAAAAAGCCATATTTTAACGCTACAGAATAATAAAAAAAAAAGAATATGCATGCTGGCAAGAGTCCATGCACTCTTGATGATTAGATGATACACCGCATTGTCGATGAAAAACATGGTACCTGTACAAGAGTCGACAAGCCACCAACAAGGTTGAAATGATGCATGCTAGACGATGTCGAGAGTGGTTAGCAATTTTTTGCGTCGTGCTAAAAGCCCCACCCACGCTGGTGGCGGAGGGCATATGTCTAGTAGCAGCAGTGGAACAGATATTGTACCACCTACACCGAGTCCTGTCAGGATGAATGGCCAT
Source organism: Sycon ciliatum (assembly GCF_964019385.1). NCBI lineage: Eukaryota > Metazoa > Porifera > Calcarea > Leucosolenida > Sycettidae > Sycon > Sycon ciliatum. Next base: position 30,439,201 of record NC_088646.1, read on the forward strand.
AAAGCCAAGGCACCTAGCCCTGCCGAGAGTTTGTGCAGTGTGCAGTGCGAAGCTACGGAACCTTTGCAAGCTGGTGCGAGGAAACGGATACGCGACGCTCCGGATTGCGGCTTACAACCGGTAGGGAGTATCAATGTAGAAGGTGTTGTTTCGCTTGATTTACTGATCTCGGAATTCAGAAAAACAATGAACGAAGTTCTTGATGATAGAATGGCGGCCATAATTGTTGAAGTTGAAGAATTGAAGAATACATGCAAAGAACTCAAGGAAAGAGTAGAGGTGCTTGAGCACCGCACCCGCAAACTGACATGCACTGTGGAGTCTCTTGGGAGATCCGATCCATCCAGAACGCAACCGCCACCTGTTGCAGGGCCCCAACTCGACCACACCGTACGGGAAATCGTCCTGGAAGAGCGCCGGCAACATGACCTCCAAGATAACGTGATCATCTCAGGACTTCCGGAGTCCGATGGGGAAAATCTCACCCAGCTTGTAAGCGGGCTGGTGCCCGAAGTTAACCCAACTGCCATTACCGTGAGACGAATCGGGAAGCCCTTGGAGAACAAACCCCGGCTGGTTCACGTTCGAACTGACCCAGGAACAAAAGCTAGGCTTCTGAAGCACCGTTTTGGGCTCAAACATGGTACGCACAGTATCTACATCAATCATGATTTGACAAGGCAGCAGCAAGACACTAGACGTCGTGCCTTGCTTAACTTCAAGCAGCTCCGTGCCAAAGGTATAAGATGTACACTTCCGCTTGACATAGTTCTTGTTGAGGGAAAGCCAGTATCCCAGCAGGATATCCAGCGACTTTTGTCAGGTAATTCTTCTGCATAGGACCTACGGGGATCTCCAAAAACCGCATTTAGAGCAATAACACTGTGCACTATTAACTGCTGCAGCCTTATAAGCAAGCAAGCGGAAATCATACAATTAGTCAAGTCAGAATCGGTCGACATTATCTGCTTGACAGAAACCTGGCTCAAGCCCAATATACCAGATGCGGCTATTGCGATTCCTGGTTACACATTGTACCGTTTTGACCGCGCCAACACATCCCTGCCATGGTCCCAACTTGGTGGGGGTGGAGTGGCACTATTTGTCAAGGAACAATATACCTGCAGTGTTCGAGAACAGCCTGGGAATAACAGCTGTGAAATCCTATTAGTTGAGGTAAAGCTTCCTGGTAGACCTCTGTTTGTATCTGTTTGGTACAGACCTCCACGACAACCAATTGGTGCAATTACGAATTTATTTAACGAGCTCTCTCATGTATTCGATGACCACAACTGTGTAATATTAGGTGATTTCAATGCAAGAAATTGTGCATGGAAGGACTCTGACGTCACTGACAGTAGTGGTAGAGCACTGCAACTGGCATTTGTGCAATATGGATTCACGGTTATCAATAAGGATGGTACACGCCCCAATATGCGCAGTGGTTGCACTCCTCTACTTGACATCGTAGCAACCAATATTCCAGATATCATCTCGTCTACCACCACTCTCCCACCTGTCAGACCACTGCCCCGTTATCGTTTCTCTTACACTACGTGCACCAACACCACAACGGACCACTCTACTGCATCGAACAATTGATTTTAATAGGCTTCGTTTCCTGATGGAAAGGGAACCATTCCTTGAGCGCCTCTATGGATGTGAAACTGTTGATGCTTCTTGGAAAGCATGGGAATCCCATTTCCTAGATTTAGTTGAAAGGTCATCAACCTGGGTGCGTAAGCGTGATCAGCGAAATCAGACATGGTACACACCTGACCTGCGTCAATTTCAGCGGCAACAGAATAGACTGTACCATGCTTATTTGCGAAATCCACAATCAACTGAAGCAAAGGCAGCGTACTGTGTATCCAGGAATATTTATCGTAAGAAAATCCGTGCTGCCAGATCTGCCTTTCTTGATCGCAACGCTGCCAGTATCTCGAAGGGTTGCACGAAAGGTGGATATGTGTGGTGGAGGAGAGTTAAGGACTTTTGCAACATTTCAACTCGTAAACCATTGATACCAGATTTACAAGATGGCGATCGTCGGACTAACACGCAATTGGAAAAGGTGAACCTTCTTGCACAGCATTTCGCCAATCAGTGTACGCTACCGCAAGAAGCAAATCAATTCCCTTGTTTAGATTCCTCCCTTGACACTACCACTCCTCGGTTCCAGATGCCAACATTTTCACCAGGTCAAGTCCACTATGACCTTACACATCTTTCGTCTCGAAAATCGACTTCAAGTAATTATATTATTCCAGTACTCCGGTCCATGGCTGATTTAGTATGCGAGTCCTTGTCTTACTTGTTCAACTCCAGTCTATCCACATCACAGTTTCCCACTGCATGGAAATCAGCAACGGTTATTCCTCTTTTTAAGGGTAAAGGAAGTGCTTCTTTGCCCACGAACTACCGTCCAATTTCACTGCTCCATCCCATCAGCCGCCTCTTCGAATCCCGCATAGCCCATCACCTGAACAGCTTTCTTTACCGTAGTTGCATAATTTCGCCCAGTCAATTTGCTTACGTTCCACAACGATCAGCTACGGATCAACTCATTCTTTTGACCCATCAGATTGCCCGTCTCTCTGATAGAGGCCAGAGATTTGACTGTGCATTTCTCGACTTCCAGAAAGCGTTTGATAAAGTACATCATCCTACGCTCCTGCGCCACATTTCTTTTGTATATCAATTCCCTTCCTGACATAGTAAACCACACCTCACCCTTTCTCTTTGCTGATGATGTCACTCTTCTAAATGCTCATAATGTATCCCTCTCCTTAGATGAGAACATGTCCCACCTCCAGCAGGATCTGGCCAGCTGCCAGAATTGGGCTCAGAATATCCATGGGAAATTTTCTCCAGAAAAAACTTTCATCTTTTCGAATCATGACATTCCTGACTCCTCCTCTGTTTTAATGGACGGCGTTCCTATTGCCTTTGGACGTTCTGCTAAGCATCTCGGCGTACAGCTCAGTGATGGTTTGAAGTTCCATGACCACTTCCACACCATCTTCAGGAAGTTTCAGCAACGAGTCAACCTGTTGTGTTTCATGGGCAGACATTTACCATCGTCCCATATTCTCCTCTTGTATAAGTCTTATGTGCGTCCGGCAATTGAATATGCCATTCCTGTCTGGTCATTTAGGATTACATCCGCTCAGTTAGAGTCCCTTGATGTACTCCAGGCTAAGGTTTGCCGGCGACTCCTGAAGTCTGCAAAAATAACCTTTGATATCTATGAATCAAAATCCAATTTGAATAGATTGTGTCACTTAGAATCTCTGCAATTTCGCCGTATCTTTATTTCTCTTGTTGTTTTATTTAAGTACATCAATTTCCACCCAGAATATCTCTCTCGCTTTGCGATAACCATATCACGTAGTGCCCGTAGGCCCAAAAAGCTCGTTTTTAACTCACATGGTCGTATTTTTTCATCCCTTTTCCTACAGAAAACTGGTTCTCTTTGGAATTGTCTTCCACCCCAATTGACAACTTTAGATTCCCTCTCTGAATTCAAGCGTCATTTACGTATTCACATTGCTAAGTATCAGTTCGACTGCACTGGTACACCTTTGATGTGCAATCATTGATTTACATGCTTGTTCTTTTCTTTTCTGTCTTACTTTCTTTCCTTGTGTTTCTTATTATTCCTTTTTGAAACCAACACTTCACACTCACTTTGCGCACTTTCTCTCGCATCCTTAACTATGTTACTAGTACATACACAAATAGGAGATCCCCCAGATAGACGTTAGCCTTTGGGTAATCCTGAAATAAAGATTATTATATTATGTAAAAAATAAAAAAATAAAAAAATCGAAAATTATTGGTGTGGCTTTGGCCGCACCTGCCGCACCGGTTCCGACGCCCCTGGTTGATACTAAAATATAGGCCCAGACAGATCCTGCCGGCAAGATCTTTCGGCAAAATATCGAAGAATTGAAAGAGCGGAAATTGCCGGCAAAATCGGAGCAAAATATCGAGATGTTGGGTAAAATCAAGAGTACATAATAACTCTTGGTAAAATCGATGGCTGATACTTGGATTTCCTTGGTTCGGCAGGATACACTGCCCAGGACGAGATCATGTCACCGAAATATCACTGGGATTCACTGTGGATCCACATAATTTTGGAAGAAGTCAGGGACACGGGCGTGGAAATCCGTGTTGAGAAACCGACCCTGCGATTTTATGAAACATTGTACGGGATTGTACTGGAATTGGATAAAATACACGTTTTTCCGGAGCAAAATGGAGCAAAATATCGAAATTCTTGTGCCAGGCTCGGCAAAATATCGAAGATTTCGCAGCAACATTTTGCGGCAAAATATCGAGGCGAGCGGAGCAGAATCTGTCTGGGCCTAGTTGATACACATCACGTGTGGGATCACATGCCAGATACCAAGAGTACATGTACTCTTGCAGATACTAAATACTAATAGTATACGGGAAGAGAATTTTCAAGTGGACGTACCGGTACATGACTTTGTAGTACATAACCCCCGTACGGCCGTGCTCTTGATGTACAGCATAGCTACAATGCACGTGGATAAAGATGGTGAATTTGACACTTGACAGCACTGCCGTTTTTTTCTGTTCTTGGTAGCTCACTGATCTCTTCCGAAGGTCATCGTCCAGTCTCGAAAGGAGAGAATCAGGGAGTGGAAAAAGCGTGATCTTGTGGTGCCAAGTTAGTTGGTCCCATGCCTCCCAAATCTGTACCACGTCTGTAGCAGCTGCACTCCGGTTAAAGTAAAATAATCAATACTTCCAAGTAGTACTGCAAGAATCTCAAGCGAGGCACAAAGCAAATTCAACGATTCAACGTTATGAGAGAAGTTGATTGTTCACTCGAGAAGCATTAATTAAACAAAAAACCAGTCCTTCTCTTATTCTCTCCTCTGTACGAGAGAAGTCAAAGTAATTAGTTGGGCGTCTAATAGTAATGGCAGGGATCATTAAGTCCACGCAGTGCAAGAACATAGTTGCAAGTCCGATTGGTATTCCTGGCTCCACTACTTACACAGGCAGTCCGACAGGTCTATCAATTTACTAGTGCTTACTATGTTACTTATCGTCTGTATCACTACTACAATATAGATGATTATAGATGGTTTGCAGTTCGTATATCCACCATTGCTCCAGCAACAGTTGCAGCAAAGGTTCCAGTGTGGGTTCCAGTCGGCATGGCCATTGTCATGGTAACCAAGCACAACGAACGGTTTCTACGGTTACTGACCTGGCAGGCAGCACTCATGCGATGATGATGTTGTAGCGGTGGCGATGTGGGACCTCAGTAAAGCTTTTGACTGTGTTCAGCATGACAAACTTCTTCTCGAGCGCCATGCTTGTGGTAGGTGGTAAAGTCCTGGGCCTCCTGGCCTGGCTCTGCAGCTACATGTACCTGTCTAGCCGTCAACAGCAAGTTGTATGTCACCGCACTCCGTAAGGAGACCATAGGTCTGTGGGGACTGCCCTAGAGAAAATATAAATAAACAAGGCCAAAACAAAAATAATAATAGGCTTGTTTCCGGTCGGCAACCCCTCAAAAAGGAGACTCGGTCGGCCGGAATGAAACTTTTTTTGGATACTTTTTTTGGTTCCTCAATCGGTGTGGTATTGATGGACAAGGGCACCTACACATGTACATTGTACGTATAGGATATTGACCAAGACGAGGTCTATATGGGAAATATAGGCCGAGTAAAAGACCGAGGTCCGCCGAGGTCTTTTACGAGGCCTATATTTCCCATATAGACCGAAGTCGAGGTCAATATCCTATTTATCACGATTCCTTTGCCATACCCCAAAATTTGAACCTTTAGGAGCTATTGTAACCTTTTTAGTATAGCATTTGTACTATAGTGTACATAGGATGTTGCCTATTTTGGGTACAAGACTGTAAGAACAACAGGGTTCAGCATCTGCATCACAGTGGCTGGGTGGTATAAGGGGTTGCTTGAGGTTCATACTGTTGTGAGTTCGAATCCTGCTTGTTCTCTTCCTTTGTCTTCTTTCTTTCAATTTTTCTTTTTGAAGTGGAGAGAAAAATTCTAAGTCCCTCCAAAGTCGAAAGATTACAATGCCTAAGTGGTCGATACAAGCGGTCGATATAAGCGGTCGATATTGCGGCGATATGGGTAATATAGGACCAGTCAAGGATCACGAGAATTAGTGGAGGTCGATATAGAAGAGTGATAAATAATAATATCATGGCAAGGATCAATGTCAAAGTTGACTGACTCACTGTTCTTGTACAGCATGTGGTGTATTCCTGTTTTCGTACATTCTGAGAAATCAAGCAAACAGCTCGAGTCCTTCCAGCTCCGTTATTCTAGCTCGTATCGACCCCGGAGGTTTTCGAGCAGACAGCTGAGAATCTCTGCTACCTTGTAGGTGTTTCGATTGTGGAATTCGGTTGAGATTTGACAGTTATTTGAGTGCACTTGCACACATGGCATTGCCACCGTTTGTATACATTTGGGACCAAAAACAAGTTTCAGAATTTGGGAAAAAGTGGCCCGGTCGGCCGACCGGAAACAAGGTCATTATATGTTTTGGCCCAATATTAACTTAATAATAATGAAGCTGCAATCAATGCCCGCTGGCTTTGCAGTTGGATCACTCCGTCAGGGTAATTGAGGTGCCATCCATAAGCTCTGCACGGAAAATATACCCACTGCCTGGATCATTGCAGTTTGGCGGAATTGGCAGGCTGGCCTCCTCACCGCTACGCATATGACGGGCGCTAATCTTGGCGTTCGCATGATCCAGAGTGTCCACAATGATACGAACTATGTCTCCTTCCAACCATGGTTGTCCCAGTCGCTTGCCTAAAACACGATCATGGAGTGGAAAGACACTGGACCAACCGATGAATCCTGAACTGTGACTCCAGCTATTGTCTCTATTTGTCGGTGTCGAACATCTTGCGATTCCTAGCAGCAGTGGTCTGGATGCATTGACAGTGCGAACGGCAAATGATAATTTGCAACTTGTAAATGTGCATATACCGGTGACTGACCGATACTTGGGTTTTCGGGTGACACAAGCTATTGCGGTTAGAGCATCATCAGACAGCCGGGTATTCAGCGATTTATCTCCATCGTCAAATTGATTAAGGGGACGTGGCATTAAGTTGGTTGTATAACCTTCGATGGAGAACTCGGTTTGGGACGCTTCAGAGGTGGTGGCCACATCTTGAGTAAATAGCCCACTGGAATCCAGGTGCATTTGCACGTACTTGCGAGCGTCTCTCGTTACCGTCTCGTGAATGGATGTGACCGTCGGCGATTCAGCAGCTGAGGCCAGTTCTGCTGCAATAGGCGTACGTACGTACATTTGTGGCCACTGTTTAGCTGATGCTTTGACAAGTACAACGTCACTGAGATTTGCTTGCAGATGGTGAGCAACCTGCAACTGCCGCATGCTCTCCACAATCTTCTCTTTTCTCACTTCAATGGGCTTGCTCTCTTTCCAATGCAGATTATCAACAGCATCACGGAGAGACTTCTCAGCAGTGCGTAGTTCCTCGTGTCGACGCTCAAATTCCTCACCAATACCTTCGCTAATGGCCTGGACTTTGTGACGTAGTTCATCCTGTTCTTGCTCCACTGCAGACAGTTTCTGTGTTAACCTGGTATAGTGACTTTCTTCAGCAAGCAGTGTTGTGTTGGAATAGGCATGTCGAACTTCATGTGCGGCAATGGCCAGCTCTAACACTCTATGTTCTGTGTGACTGCTGCAGTGCTCACACAGAATTATCTTACACACTGGACAAAACTGTGTTGCGTGTTGTGCTGGGTGCCGAGGGCACGTCTTGGCTGAGCTAGCGATTGGATCACCGCGAAGAGCGGTCACACGGTGCTCGCGACGCCGTCGATTACGTGTGTGCGTCTGAGAGTGTGGCTCACACAGGTACTGATCACAATCGGCGCAGTGCGAAAATGCACTCACCTGAAAATCCTCACAGTCACTGTCTTGGCACAAAGCTTTGTGAGATGGATCGATTGGCTTTGGCCAGTCTGCTAAAGTGTTCGGTAGTTGCTGTCCTGGACTCGCTGCCTCAATCTTTAACTGACATCTAGCGCAGGTTAGCGAGCTCTCTGGGTTCGTATGTTCTTTGATACACTGACTGCACGCAATGTGTAAACATCGCAGCACTTTCAAACCTGTGCCGCTAGACTGCTGGCAAAACACACACAATTCATCCAGCTCCCTGGGAAAGCGCAGTGTCTTCTCGGTACTGACCACGGAACCAGCTGCCTGCGACGCAGCGAATTCAGCCATTGGACTTACAGCAATTCTGGCGAACATTCTCTAGCCAGTATAAGGGCGCGTTCGTCTTCATCAACTGTTCTAACAAATTAAAAAGAGATGAAGTGTCCCATTAGAACGGTTTCTATCATTAATTTTTAGAGTTTTTCAGTGGAATTGCCATGGCGATGATGACGTCCGATCAGATCGACCATCTCCACCGGCCACGTAGATCTACGTACTACGTGACGTAGCTATTCCAAACTCTTCGAAACTAATCCACGTCCTTCCCATCGGATGAGTTTCGAGGAGCTTCGTTTTTCTGAAGAGGCCAATGCCATGGCGCCACCTCTTCAGAAAAACGAAGCTCCTCGAAAAGTCTCCCTCTCTTTCTCTCTCTGCTATTGGCGCGCCTGGTTGTGATCAGGGAGTCGTAAAATACCGGTATTTTACGACTCCCTGGTTGTGATGAAGCCGAGACCCAAGGTCGGCAGCAGGGAGCCCTACACATATGTGTAGGGCTCCCTGGTCGAGGTATATTATGCTCGGCAGGCCGCGAAAGAGAGCCCGTTACCTGGACCCCTACTCGCGCGGGTAGAGCGAAACTGAGCACCCTGGGATGCGAGCAGCTTTTTAGTACTCCCGGGTCCAAATTCTCACCACCAGGCCGGGATGATCAAAACGTCAGCCGGGTCTGCAGCCTACAAACGTGGATCTGCCGACACTGTGCTGTCGACGACATGTCCGGCAAGGCACCTCCTTGCGTGAAAGCAAGGAACGCTTTTTTTTTAGAAAGGAAGCTTCTTCTCCAAAATTTAAAATTTTTGAAAATTATTCCTTCTGAAAATATCATCGCGTTCTTGACCTCGAAGCTGACTGCTGAATGCGATTAGGAAAGAAGATTCCTGAAGATACACCAGACTGATTCTGGCAAGCCGTCTGTCGTCTAGATATGCAGTTGTTCGTCATGCATGGTCAGCAATCTTCCTCGTTCGTCCTTTCGTTTTCCTGACCACGATGATGACAAGCAGCTCTCATGCTCAGGTTAGTGCTGTACTTGTATGTCTGGGCACACAACACATCTGAGATTCACCCACTGACGTTATCGAACTGAAGAATGCAGCAAGGGTTCCTCGGATTCTCTTGATTTCGGAACAAATTTCCTTCACTTTCACCCTCTCAGTCTCTTCCCCATGCCCTCCATGCAGTGTAATAGTTTTACCTTGACACTTCTTGCTTGTCTTATGGTAACACCTTGTGTTCCTACTATTCTCACTCCTGCGGTTCTCACCTTTCTTTTGCTTTATAACCTCTGGTTTGAACATCATTCGACGAATTCTCCAATCAATCAAGTCTATACTGTTACACTGGTAGCTTGAGGATGGTTGAGATCATCGTTTGCCCTTTGACGTGCCTTGTGCTCCTGGCCGCTACTGCTCTGCTATACGCCGCTTTCCGTGAGATCCGCCGCGCTCGGGACAACGTGGCTGCTACAGTTGGACGACATCAATTACCTGCTACATCAAGCTCAAGTCCTCCGGATCTAGCCCCGTGTCGATCGCGTTCTCTCTCCCAGACAAGCCCGAGCGTCAAACGCGTTACCAGAGAACCGAATGTTTTCCATGGCAACCCTTCCGAGTTCAAAGAATGGGTATTTACGGTCGAGTTAGCCTTGAAGTGCTCACCTCAAGGTGACCCGGAGAGCCAAGTTAACTTTGCGGCTAGCTACCTCGCTGGGAATGCGCGTCTTTGGCTAATTTCTTCCCTGGAAGCAGGTGAGCAATTTTCGGATTGGCATTCTTTGAAAAGCGCCCTAGCGCGAGTGTATGGCCCGCACTATGATGGGGAAAGAGTGCGGTTGGATATGTTCTCTATCCAACAGCGTGGGTCAATTGAATCGTACGTAACGGAGTTTTCTCGGCTAAGTTTACAGGTGCCGGAACTTGACGAACTCTCCAGAGCCTTGCTATTTGTCAACGGCCTGCACGGTAACATGCGGACCTTGGTAGTGAAGGAACACCCCACTACACTGTCAGCCGCCGTTCAGTCAGCGCTAGCAGTCGCCTCAGACAGCCGATTTCAGCGCAGACCACCACTGGCGACCGCGCCGGGATTCGCACCACCATCAGGTAGCAAAAAGCTAACAAAACTAAGCCCCGAGGAACGTGAGACATTACGAGCCCAGGGGGGCTGCTTCGCATGTCGTCGACCAGGCCATATGGCCCAGAATTGCCCGCAGCATCGAGATCACCCAAACGGTGGACGTCAGTAAGGCCGATGCGATTACTGACGCAGCAAGAAAAGGCATCACCTGCGTGTAGTGTGTGCTCCGTCTCTACCCGTAACCGATTCAGTAGCCTCGCTGTGGAGGATGTTGACGATGATGCTGAATGCTCCGAAGCCAATCTCAAGCGAGATGTTACACCAACTATTGAGGCCCAGGTTACCAGCGTCAATGTGGAAACGGAACATGAGCTCCTGCGTGTAGAAGGCAAAATCAACGGTCGTCGCGCGCTTATGTTAATAGATTCGGGCTCGACCCATGATTTCATTGCCGAACAGTTTGCCAGGAGAGTTAACCTGCCAACCGAAATTGGCTCGGAAAACCTGAATGTCACGCTGGCTGATGGAGCATCAAGCTCGTTTCCCATGGAGACGACCCATGAATTGAAGGTTATCGTAGGCGACTTCAGCGATAACCAAACCTTCACGGTGTTCCCCCTTCATCGCTATGACGCTATATTGGGGAAACCTTGGTTAACGCGTAACAATCCAGACATAAACTTCCGGACGAATGAAGTCAGGTTGAACTCGAATGGTTTGCCTTGTGCGTCGCCCAGTCAAAGCGAACCGACCGCTCCTGTGGAGGCGATGTTCATATCTGGTCGTCAGGCTAGGCATGCCCTTAGGAGTGGAGACGAAGGTGTTCTGGCGTGGGTCAGCGTAGAAGACGGCATTGGCAAGGAACCTCCCGACAAATCCACTCAGAACGAGAACCCAGATCTCAAGGCCATGTTCCGTGACTATGACGATCTTTTCCCGGATGATCTGCCAGCTAGACTCCCACCAGAGAGGTCTGTAGACCACGAAATCCGCCTGGAGGAAGGCTCATCACCCCCATCGCGACCTGCCTATCGCCTGCCCAGGCCAGAAATGGAGGAATTGAAGAAACAGCTCACAGAACTCTTGAAAAAGGGTTTCGTAGAACCAAGTAAGTCCCCCTTTGGTGCACCGGTGTTTTTTGTCAAGAAAGCTGATGGTTCGTTACGCATGGTCTGCGATTGGAGGGAGCTAAACAAGATAACTGTTAAGAACAAGGCGTGCTTGCCCAATGTGGATGATTTATTCGATACCGTACAGGGCGCTAGGTACTTCACGAAACTAGACCTCCGATCAGGGTATAATCAGATTCGCATTCAAGCTGAGGACGTGCCCAAAACCGCGATTAACACTCCCTTTGGGCATTACCAATTTAGGGTCATGGGATTTGGTCTCACCAATGCACCGGCAACATTTCAATCCATGATGAATACGATTCTTCAACCATATCTGAGGGAGTTCGTAGTCGTGTTCCTAGATGACATACTCATCTTCAGCAAAACGTGGTCGGAGCATATGCAGCATGTCCGGTCGGTATTGAGCGTGCTCCGGGACAACCAGTTATTTTGCAAACGGTCAAAATGTGAATTTGGCGTGGAGAGTGTGCGGTTCCTGGGACATTGCATCGATGGACTGCACATCGCCCCTGACCCAGACAAGATTGCCGCAGTAAAGGTCTGGCCCGCTCCGACTTCCGTCACAGAGGTGAGGCAATTTCTTGGATTTACGAATTATTTTAGGCGATTCATAGATCAATACTCATCGCTCTCTAAGAACTTAGAGGAGATAACGGGAAAACATGCACGATTCGAGTGGAACAGCTCTCGGCAACATGCCTTTGAATCGCTAAAGCATGCCTTGTTGAATGCGCCCCTATTGCGGCTGGCTGATGTGAACCGACCATTCAGAGTGGTAACAGATGCAAGCGATTTCGCCTTGGGATGTGTTCTTCTCCAAGAACTAGAGGAAGATGCCTGGCATCCAGTGGCTTATGCTAGCCGAAAATTGTCTGCTGCGGAACAGAATTATACAGCTACAGAAAGAGAAACATTGGCCGTAGTGTTTGCGCTAAAGACCTGGCGCATCTACCTCTTTCAACACTTTGAGGTCATTACAGACAACATGGCGGTAGTTTATCTGAAAACAAAACCAAGCATTACAAAGAGAGAGGCGCGATGGGTTGAATTCCTAGCTGACTATAACTACACAGTCCGTCACAGACCCGGCAGAGAGAACCCTGCAGATCCCCTTTCGCGTCGCCCAGATCTCCATGAGAGTAACCTCGTGGAGAATGCAGTACCACGTTTGAATGCTATTGAGTATGCTTTAGCAATGAATGATGACGTGTCCAATACAATATCAGATGCCTACCAGAGAGACAAAGAGCTAACTCCCATCATAGAAAGATTGAAGCATTCTCTCCGAGATAATTTGCATGATCGCTATTATTGGGACGAATCCACTGATCGCTTGTACCTCAAGGCATCCCCCAATAACCGGTTGTGCATACCACAGTGCGGTGTCCGGTTAAAGCTCATTCAAGAACACCATGAGTGTGCAACGGCTGGCCACCCGGGTCGTGATCGAACGTACTTCCGCCTAGCACGTTTTTTCTACTGGCCCCGAATGGGTCTCGATATCAAGAGATTTGTCAAAACCTGTGATCTCTGCCAGCGAACGAAGGGAGGTCAGCCACGAACAGGGCTTCTCCAGTCACTTCCAATACCTAATAGTCCTTGGCAGGATATCTCAATGGATTTTATTGTTGGATTGCCCCTTACTTCTCGTGGCTTCGACGCAATTTACACCTTTGTGGACCGACTTACGAAATGCGTACATCTTGTTCCAACAAACTCGAAGATTGATGCTAAGGGCAGCGCTCAACTGTACATTCAAAACGTGTTTCGTCTGCACGGGCTGAGCTCAACCATTGTTTCCGATCGCGATCCACGATTCACTGCAGCTTTTTTCAAAGAAGTATTCTCTCAGCTAGGAACTAAATTGGCATTCAGCACTGCTAACCACCCTCAAACGGATGGTTTGACAGAGAGAGTTAACCGGCAAGTGGGAGATGTTCTAAGAGCATTTGTGAACTTGAGACAGGACAATTGGGATTCGCTTCTACCACTCTGCGAGTTTGCAATAAATAGTTCACAACAGTCATCTGTAGCTAATACACCGTTCTATCTGAACTATGGGTTTGACCCTAAGTCCCCGCCCGAATTCATTCTTACGGGAGGGGAAAGGAGTGATTCGGTCGATTGGCTTCATGAGCAGGAAGCCGCACTAAGGATAGCTCGAGATGCTATGCTCGACGCCCAGGCAAGGCAAGCTCTATACGCAGACCAGACGAGAACGCCCAGTGATTTGAAGGTTGGTGATAGCGTTCTTGTCTACAGAGACTTTCTACTGACCCCGGAAGCTCGTGGCCAGCCCTCTCGGAAGTTGCAACCCAAGTGGTTTGGTCCGTATCGTATCCAGGCTAAGATTGGAGCGAATGCTTTTCGCTTGGAACTACCCCGTGAACTTCGCTGCCATCCCGTGTTTAATGTCACTGCTCTTAAACGCTACGAAGAGAACACGATTCCTGGAAGACACCAACCCCCGCCTCCGCCCTTCACAGATCTAGATGGACACACACGCTATGTTGTCGAAGCCGTTTTGAATCACCGACACCGCAGTGGTGAGCAACACTTCCTGGTGCATTGGAAGGGTTACCCCAGCAGCGAAGCTACGTGGGAGCCCGCTGGCAACCTATGTGATGAGTCTGGTCGGAATATTAAACCGCTGCAGAACTATCTAGCCTCACAACGACAGCAGCCTTGATCTAACTGGGCTGAGCCATATGCATCTCTTACTGAGATAGTTAATAATTATGTTATAGACTGATATAGTTTTGCGTCATCTCCTTGTGAGAGTGATGAAGTTGAGTTGGATTACACTTCAATGTGGTTATGCATGTGCATGAGTGATTATTTAATATTCCCCTTTCCACAATTGCATCTCCTAACTGGATTGTGTTATCTAATAGAACCTTGGGCTTCCTATGGGGCCGGGAGAGTGTAATAGTTTTACCTTGACACTTCTTGCTTGTCTTATGGTAACACCTTGTGTTCCTACTATTCTCACTCCTGCGGTTCTCACCTTTCTTTTGCTTTATAACCTCTGGTTTGAACATCATTCGACGAATTCTCCAATCAATCAAGTCTATACTGTTACACCATGCATGCACAATGCAGCTTGCATTTCAATTTCTGTTTTTTATACTTTGGCAGTGCCTCTGCTACACTTTCATATAGAGTGAGGTCCTGTAAATAGGATCGAACATTGTTGGTGGTGGTGTGTGTGTGGGGGGGGGGGGGGGGGGGTACGTTTGCAGCCAGGATGTAGGAATGACACTTCTGCACAGCAGGTGGCAATAGTCAAAACTGGTCACTCTACAAATCCCATACCTGCCAACCTTTGCAAACCTGAGATCCAATGACATACCTAGGCATGAAAATGTATACAAAAGAAGCTCGCGGTGAGGCATGGAACTAGTGCACTTTTGGGTGCCTATTACCGCCCTCGATATCGGGACGGTCCCGGCCAAATCGGGATGGTTGTCAGGTATGAAATCCCAACCGAGAAAACCATTTAATTAAAAGATAAACTCGGCCAGGACATAGCGACTTTCTGTTTGCCGGGGGGGGGGGGGAGGGTCATCGTCCGCAATATTGGTAGAGTTACGATTACATTGTATATGTAGATACATGTGCACCAGGGATTCATAGCACCTGGGGAGACGACATGAGACCTAAGTACCCAAAACGTTGTGAGTTGTGACCCCGGATGGGGTAGTTCTACGTGATCTGTGTTTCTATAGACCTTATTCGATAACATGATTTTTGGACTCGCCTCCAGGGATTTGTTGTAAGCTGGGGCACGCGTACGTGAAACGAGTGGCAAGAAAGGCCCAGTTCGTACAAGGGAGTAGTAAAATACCGGTATTTTTCTACTCCTATGTTCCCACGCCGAGTCCACTGTGCACTGAGTGCAGGTCTCTTGCCGCTCCCTGGTTCCCGGGACCCTGGTTCACGTGATTGTGACGTTTATTGAATAAGGTCTACATGTATATGCGGGCATGCATAAATCAACCCTTCCACAAGGACGGCTCAAACAGGCAGCCAAGGAGTGAAAATTTCGCTCCTGGGGCTAGGAGTGAAACGAAGGCCTCAATTTGCCAGATGAACCTTCTCCATCGAAACGAACGAAGGTGTCGAATAATTCTTTTACCAGTTCACAGTTACCGTTCACGCGCACTCCCCGGGGTGGGGGGGGGGGGCTACTATGCACTTGTAGTGATACTTACCGTAAGCCAAGTGGAACACGACTAGTTGACTGCACAGACTACAGTACAGTATACATGCACATGTATACAGTGAAGATCAGTGCGTGCATGCCTGCCATAATCGTATGTTGACCTTCGTTCGAATTGAAAAGAGAGGGTCGTTTCGAAAAAGAAAAAAAGCTCGATGGAAGTATGATGCTGCTGACAATTCAAGACTCACTGAAGTCGCCTTTCTGGAATGGATCATGCACTCTAGGTTCATCCAATTGGATATGGACTCAAATCATTGTTACACCATTATTGTTTGGTTAGTTATTGTACATCCCATAGCATGTACAATCAACCTTGTGAATAATCTACCTCGGGTTTACAAAACAACTCGCAAATAACGACACAATCTTCAGATCTAGTGAACATTTGATTGCATACTTCCAACCTCACGAGTAACAACAATGCGAATAGCGACACTTTTCTCATTCACAATCGAGGGTCAGTATTCCCCAGGTTGACTGCAATTGCCAATCAAACAGGAGGGGCGAAAGTCGACCACGGCTGAAAAGGCATAAAGAAAAATTAATGTATATCATGAGCTAGATGGCTGAAGGAGGAAGTAGGTTTTCTGAGAAAGCAAGAAACAGAGGTGAATGAAGCACCAGGTCTGTCCATGGAGTGGATAGAATTATTGCATTGAAAGACAGGCTCTTTACATCAGCTTGCTACTATTATACCTACATTTGCTTTCTGCCTTTTTCATGCAGGATTCTGAAAGCTGGAGCAGCTCTGCTTACCTCGACCACTGAACTTACAACTAACTTCCAACCAAGTACAAGGCAATATTATGATGAATCAAGCACGCTTGCCATCATGTCATCATTGCAAAGTACATCGACAACATAGATTTGGTGCCGACTATGTATGATGTAGAGTGTGCTCTATGTATCTATACTACTGATTGGCCTACATTGTACTTATGTGGGCTGAGAGTAATCGATTGTGCTATATGGCAGTTTACTTGTATGTCATAGATGTTAACATTGCACACAGCTTCTGAAATGCTTTCTGTTGCACTGGCCTACTGCGGCCCACTGCAAATAGATTGTAGTGGCATGGGCCATGCCATAATTATAGTAGTATACCGGTACTACACCAACAATTTCACTGGTGCACTGTACTTACTGGTACGAGTAGATCTACATCATGCACAGCCTTGTCACTGCTTTTCTCATTTTTTATTAATTTACTGTACTGTACACATTTTGGCACAGCTCTTCCACAAAGAGTTACTAGTATTTTCTTCTGCATACCTACTGTATACAGTGACCTGACTGGTAACATCTATGGCTGTGAAATCACAAATTTCTGGGTTGACAGCCTCGAACCTATACGATTTGTTTCTAAGAACGTGCTATAAGAAATTTTCTATTGAAGTATTCTACTGTAGCTCGCAGGACATGGAGTGCAATTACGTAAAGTTTGGAACACCACTCTTCTGTGATTTGGATGTCAAATTATGAAATTCAGTGTGTGAGGTAAACCCATGCATGGCATACACTGCTATAGTATGACTCGGGGTAAAGTGTTCCAACGCATACTCATTATAGTGAATAGTTGTGTGACCAACGTTGTTGCTGCTGGATAAATAGTACATATTCTGAGATAACTGAAGCTACACAGCCATCTAATGTTCAGACATGCATCGAAGGGGCCGTAACGAGATCTGCAAGGCATGATTCTATACCTGTATTTGATGCTCTCTAGCCTAGGACATTCACCTGCCTCATTTTCTCTGTGCTGCATTGATGAGTCCATTAGTAACTAAAGGACGAAACAGCATGCTGTCTGCAGATTGGTAATTGTGTAAAGACAGACGTGTATGTAGTGGTAAAGCTCAGATACATGTGCAACATAACAATCCCGGTGTTTGACAACAGCACAAACCTACACCGCAATTCTTAATTTTGGGCTGTGGTGTTCTTAGTATTCCAGGTTGGATGTTCTGTAGGCTTCCACGTTCTTGGGCGCACGACTTTACTGTGCCGAAGAATATTTTCAGCCAATGAACCCAGAGCTTGGTGGCAGATGAGTGCCATGGAACAGCCTTTTGCATGTGGCTTTCACTACATGCACATGTATAACGTTCAATTGATGCGGAAAAATCAGACGAGGACTTTTGCAGTTATGAGCAAGGTCCCCACGAATGGTCATGTCACTTCACAGAATACATGAACTGATAGAGTAGACCTCGGTCCCCTCAGAGAACGCTTGGGGAAGTCGGGTTCAACCATAGATTTATACTTAACAGAGAACGCTTGGGGAAGTAGGTTTCAACCATAGATTTATACTTAATATTCTTTACAACAAGGATCGATGTGTTCCTTCGGATGCCCTTTATCGACTTTCACACACTTCTCCTCTCTCCTTTCGTCATAAGCACCATCTCTGTACACTGGTTCATAAAATATTTCTTCATAAAACCCCTTCACACATAATGAAGTACAATTGGTTTTCGACAAGCTCAACCCGTAACGCGCTTATCCTGCCTCTTGTTAAGTCAGCCCGGTATCTAAAGCCCCCCTTGTTTTCCGGTTATTCTCATTGGTTAACTGGGGACATGTCCAAAACCATACTAAGTACTTGAGCTGCTCATGAGCCCCACAATTATCAGGCCCGCCGGTCTGGTTGGTCAGGTTATCACCAGACCAACTTGTTGGCCACCAACAAACGTTTCCTACCGTGGAGGACGTGTGTACCCGCCATGAAACTACCGGACCAATCAAAAACTGCTTCCGGCGGTACTGATTATAGTACAGGTTTAAGTTAAAAAGCGGCTCCATTTTGTCATACATTAAACCAACTCTGTCATTGCTATGCTACTCAAAAAGAGTAGTGATGTTTATTCACAAATGAATCACAATGCTATCAGAGAAATTCGATATTCTCCAATTTTAGGGGCACTGCAATACTATCCAAAATTAATGCTGCATGGTCATTGTTATGAAGCAGTCACCTCAGTACAGCAATTAAACAGGCTGATTATGTGAACGAGATTCACGGCAAATCTTCTTCCATCAGTGCTGTTCAGTCTTGAGTGGTCCACTGAGATAGGAAAACAACCTGTTCGGTCCTTCCATACGAGAAACAGAAATTGAACATGTTCCAGGGTGGAGGTGGCGAGTATCGGCAATGTAATGCACCTTTAGGCCAACATGACCATCATTCCGACATGGATTCTCAAACACCTTCGCTCGTGAGAGTGCCTCAGAGTGGTATTCATCAACAGATGGCAATCCTGTAAAACACATGAAAAGACATAGCAGCAACAGAAAGAAACCTAATGTTATAGAAACGAATTCGAAAAACAAAGTCTACTATTATTCTAATACAGTGAACCAAGGTACAACCACACTCCAGGAGGCAAGCAAAAGAGCATATAATCCGAAGGTTGTGATGCCTGTATGTATTGTATTTATGTATTTACGGATTCTCCACAGGCTAAATCGAGGGAGTCTTTGTCATGCCACACTGGATACAACATGCTACCAGAATCACTTTCCCCAGAATTGATGATCTTTTCTTAGGGTGTTATATAAGACACATCTGTAGCCACTTCATCTTGCTCACGAAATCATACACCACCACACAAACGGGTCCTTCGGCTATTATACTTTGGGTGGTACATGGTGATGTATGATATTGATAATCTATTGATACCATATTCAAGTCTGACTCTCACCGTGAGATCCTGGCAACAGTATTACCTGGTACACGACATATTCAGACACTGACATAAGCATCTTTTTGGAACAACAGGTGTGCCTATCTGCTAGTGTAATGTGACACACATGCAGAACACATGCAGAATCAGTCATAGCTAATTTTACCCCCTCACTGTTGTATGCGCAGACTCCACTTCGCGGTGTCAAGTACTCTTCTTTCGGTGGGCTACTCCACTAAGGCGCTTGTCTAAAAGGACTCACATTCATCCTGCAAACCAACACGACTTGCATAGTTTTCACTGTCGGCCAAAGTGCGTGCATTGCACACATTGAGATTCACTCCCTCCGTACAGGCCAGTACAGAGCTGCCCACCAATTGAGTCTGTTTTGCGTACTCAGACTTCTGATTTTCCGTATCTTGCAGTGTTTTGCGTACTGCCGTGTACATTGCATGCATACTTGCACTGTAATGTTTTTTGACACGCACATGCATGTCGGTGGCTGCATTTGGTAGTGTAAAACATGTGTGACTTGCACTCACGACATTATTATTTTTGTGCTACATGTACATGTTGTTGTGGTACGGCATGCACTCGCTTTGGTACAAGACTATTCATCACTCAGCTTACACTTGCAATGCTTCTACACAGCTGATTGATCCTCTCCGATTTTCTATACCATTTGCTCAATTTCTGTAGTGCGCACAAGGAGTGATTTTCCGTACAAATACAGAAAATTTGGAGGGCTGGTACTTGGTAGCACTGCTAGTATGGTAGTACCAGGCTAAGCTGGCTGGAAGATCAAATACTTCTTTGGTTCTTTCAGTCATTTTCACGACAATGTCGTCATATGTTTTCTTTATCATGATCCCCGGGGTGTGACATTCTTATGAATGCAGAAACTCAGTCTTTCTAACCGAGTCTCACGTGCAATGTGAATTTGTTCTTCTTTTCTTCACAATGCCATGTATCGATTCATCGCTTCTTCCCACCCGAGATCCTATGCAACAGCGATTTAAAGATTGGCTTTATCAAATAGTTAATTCAGAGAGAGAGGATCAGTTGTGGATGCTGTGACAGCATAGAGTGTAGATTGGTGTAAACATCATTGCCCAGCAGAACCGTATTCACAGGGATCTGCGTTTAGCATATGGAAGCTATTTTTTTAGAATTTGTACACGTCCAATAAGCCTGAAGAGAAGAACACCTAACTTAGACTGTCCTAACGTTATCGAACGCACTGCCAAAGTAAAAACAACATTTGAAATGCAAACTCGATGGTGCATGCATGGAGGGCATGGGGAAGAGACTGAGAGGGTGAAAGTGAAGGAAATTTGTTCCGAAATCAAGAGAATCCGAGGAACCCTTGCTGCATTCTTCAGTTCGATAACGTCAGTGGGTGAATCTCAGATGTGTTGTGTGCCCAGACATACAAGTACAGCACTAACCTGAGCATGAGAGCTGCTTGTCATCATCGTGGTCAGGAAAACGAAAGGACGAACGAGGAAGATTGCTGACCATGCATGACGAACAACTGCATATCTAGACGACAAACGGCTTGCCAGAATCAGTCTGGTGTATCTTCAGGAATCTTCTTTCCTAATCGCATTCAGCAGTCAGCTTCGAGGTCAAGAACGCGATGATATTTTCAGAAGGAATAATTTTCAAAAATTTTAAATTTTGGAGAAGAAGCTTCCTTTCTAAAAAAAAAGCGTTCCTTGCTTTCACGCAAGGAGGTGCCTTGCCGGACATGTCGTCGACAGCACAGTGTCGGCAGATCCACGTTTGTAGGCTGCAGACCCGGCTGACGTTTTGATCATCCCGGCCTGGTGGTGAGATTTTGGACCCGGGAGTACTAAAAAGCTGCTCGCATCCCAGGGTGCTCAGTTTCGCTCTACCCGCGCGAGTAGGGGTCCAGGTAACGGGCTCTCTTTCGCGGCCTGCGGAGCATAATATACCTCCCTGGTCGGCAGAGCATCCCAGACCACGCCACCACTCCCCTTATTCATGGCTCACACATGACGGGTTTACGTGGCTCTAGTAAAAAATAAAAAAAAAGTCAAAGAGTGACAATTCGAACGCGCCCTACAAGTAGGTACGTATGCATATGGCCGGCAGATCATTATCAGCTTCTCGATAATCTTTTTTGAATACTTTTTAGAAATTTTTCGCGGCATAGCATCATTTTTGGATGGTGGGCGGGGGCCGGCCGGGGCCGGGGGGCGTATACTGTACTGTTACGGCGACACCATCTCCATCGTAGAGTTTTCCGGGCAAGCCGCGAGTGAGACTCCTGCGGCAAATTTGCTGGATAAATTGGCCCAAAATGGAAAAAAGTGTGAAAATTGCCCAAATTGCAAAAAGTGTGAAAATAATTACCCAAAATGCAAAAAAATCGAAAACATGTTACTACATATTATCAAGAGTAGATAAACAAGAGTGTGCAACTCCGGATGGATTGGCCCACGGCGGAATTTTTTGTTGACGTAATCTTTTCGACGACGCACGCGCTGCGAGCCTTTTGGAGAGTTTTCCCTCGTGCACTTGGCTGGGCTTTACACTACAAGGTCGGTGCCCAGCACGTGCTCTCACACTGCTCTGCGGCAAAGCCGCGTTTCTCTGAAAAAAGGTGACGTAAACAAAAAATTCCGCCGTGGGCGCGCGGTATCTGCAGATTGTGCAGGAGAGATCCGGAGTTGCACACTCTTGTTTATCTACTCTTGATATTCATGTAGCGCCAGCGAAACACGTCATGTCGACAAGATAGTCACGTCATTGATTCTTGATGACGTCGACCACATCGTGGTCTTTTGAAAATCGTCTTCACTTTTCAGACTGCAGTGGACCCGGTGGACAGTGGTATGGTGAGTAGATCTACATGGTGAGAACAGGCAGAGATAGTGTTTATGATACGTTGCTGTCTCTCTTTCCTTTGCGACATTGACATTGTAGATCACCATTCATCTCTGTCTGTCAGCTGTCTAAAAGGGTCTTGTTAGCACGCGTCATCCTTCCTCCCACATCTCTCACCCGTTGCATAAAAAGCAGAGCCGAAGCCTTTCAAGTTTCCTATTCATTGTTATCCTTTTGTTCAAGCTAGCTGAATTTGCTTTTGTTAACCATACCAAGACTCTGACTTTGGCAAAGGAAGTGGGAAATACGGTGTTTGGTTCATCTCTTTTAGCAACACGACTGTTGGCTGATCAACACGCCCATGCATCGATCAGTAAGATTCTGTAGCAAGCCAAGGCGTAATGAAGCTGTAATGCCAACGGCTCGCGCAAGTCAACAAATTTCTAGGCCCAAGTTCTTTATTGCCAAATATTGGCTCACTTTTCAACTTTAGTTGTACTGGTGTTCACGGCCTCTAGCATAGTCGTTAGTATCGTTTGTTCAAACACGCACACGGTTATAATAATATTTTTGGACTCGGATGGAGAGCCAAGGCTTAAGGATTTATATTATTTCGTGTCCATTTCCCTGAAGTCTGCTGGAATTTTTCATAAAAACAATCTTTAACACATGTAATTGTTGTGCTGATGGTGATGTTTTGATATGTGCCCGTGTTACCCCATGTTGTTATGTATGCTGTGCTTGTAACTGTTGCAGTCGGCCATGACGGGACCCGGTGGGAGCGGGTGGTCGCACGGCGGAGACCGCGTGACACACGTGTCCTATCACCGCAAGCCGGGCTTCTTCCAGAAAGCCGGCGACTCGCTGTGCGGTGCCGTCTTTGGGTTCATCTTGCTGGTTGCAGCTGTACCGGTGCTCTTTCTGAACGAGGTAGGTGTCGAAAGGAAATCCAAGTGGATTGCTGTAGCGAAACGTCTGCCTAATCCAGTCATGATTGGACTGGTTTTAGAGGTGATTGTTCTTCAAGGATTATCAGTACAGTATGAAATAGGATTCTGCGGTGTAGCTTTCGATCATTGTGTAATTGTATACAACGAACCACACCACTACTCTTGTGCTCTATGGCGGACATATGCGACATTGCAGACATTAGATTATTTCTATTAAAACTGTAGGTTCATACACAGCAGAATCAGCCATCAAACAGGATGAATGACAATTGCATATTTTCATGCTCTTCTTTCTTATAATGTTCCTTTACCTCGCCAGGGCCGTGCTGTGCAAACAGCCCAGTCGTTGGATGAGGGACTGGCCAACTGTGTCAGCCTGCGATATGGTAGCCCACCATTCGAGTCGAATGAACAACGTCTCATACACATCAGTGGAGAACTGTCAAGCAGGATGGTAAGTTTTAGCAAGAGTACGTAAACCAGAGTAAGCAACCTGGTAACTATGCTGCATGACATAAAGCGACTCCCATGAAGTTTATTTTTATTTTTTTAGGCGATCATGAATCATAGGATGCTCCATCATGCCGTATGTAGGGGCGAATCACTGCATCACTAAGGTGATCAAAATGCACATGCATGTGTCGCATCCCTGCGCTCAGTGACCGGACCCAGAAGTCACTACGAGCGGCGACTGAATAAACGTGTGGCCTCACGACTAGCCCAACACAACCCAGGGGCCAACCAGTATAGCTGGCTTGGTCCAAGTTCAACTCCACTTGATCAACAGACGACTGTTAGTTTCACGTTGTGAGTAGTCATTCAAATCCGAGCTCAAAGTAAAACTAAGACCGAGAGCTGAGACCAAGTCTCGACTGAAGTAAAATAGAAAACGAGAACTTCTTTTATAGCGCGTTTTAGAGATATGGCGTGATCATTGCTTAGAATGGTACGAGGTAATTCCAGGAAATACTAGAACAGGTAAAACCGGAATATGCGCAGCCAGTCAACAAGAAAGCAGAATACACGTACGGTAATCAATCGAGAAGAAAGAGAAAGAAAGACATGGAGAGAAGAAAGACCAAATCCCCCCCCACGTCATGCATACCATGTGTGTATGTGATGGTCACGTCGGGGAGCCCGCTCACCCAACGTGCCATTGCTCAGCGGCTTCTTGTGCGTAAGTTCTGCGGTATTCTTTTTCGCTCTGCTTGCGTGATACCCTTGACCTGGTGCGGTGACGGTTTTGGCTCTTGCACACATCTGTCTCTTCATGATATGCACTTAGCTCTTGCTAGTCTTGGCTCTTTGCACGAAGCGCCGAGGCATCGTGGAAACCTGTAGAACATCGTAGTGACGTGGTTTTGCACAAAGCCTGGAGTCATATTTCCACGTACAAACGAACAAACGAACGAAGGATAGCGTGCGCGCAATCCGAATATCTGCCATGATCATGCTGGGGATTTGCACACGCGCAGTGAGTTTCTGTCAGAGAGTGCTTTTTTTATTACTCCGCTGCTTGCTAAAACGGGCTGGAAACGTACAACTGCGGCACTACACCACGTGATGTGAGTTTTCGCCGTCGGCGTAGCGTACCCCATAGTCATAGAAAGGGTATCAGGAGTTGCACACTCTTGGGGGGTTATGATGGTGTTCAGTTGGATTTGCAACTGCTCGTCACTGGTTTCATGTCTGCCTCCTTAGCGCAGTAGGCAGCGCGTCAGTCTCATAATCTGAAGGTCGTGAGTTCGATCCTCACAGGGGGCAGTTTCTTTTTTCTTCCTTTTTTACCGTGAATACATAGAAAATTTGTAATTCGATGTTCAAAGCTCACTGTTCACTTTTATTTACTTATCATATCAGTTCAATGTCCCTCGACAGACTGTACTGGCCAACTAGGGGTGCGCTCAAAGTCCGTGCCTATGCTGCATATTGTTACTCGGTGTGACTATGCGAGCATTTTGACATACGTATTGTCGTTGTGGGTGCATGTGTAGCGTTGGCACGCTAGTAACTTACACAGCTGCAGCGTGAATCACTTTCAATGTATTGGTCACGCGTGTTGCATTGCACTGCACCCCGCACTTGCAAGTCTTACTACCGTGCTTGCCGACCCATGACGTGCATAGTAACTAGTCTCACTGTGTTCAATGTTTCGACCTTAGAACTACTAGCACATGTACACTCTAGACCTTTTGCTGCACTTTCAACCGCCTCTTTTACGCCCATTGCCCACACCGCTATTCAGCTCCTTCTTCTGCATAGAATCAAATGGCATTCCTTGTGCAGTGACTGTGGCCCACACATCTTACTTTGACCTTTCTTCTTCTGCTCTACGTATCCCCTGGCCATAGGCTAGCTTACTTACACTAACAGTTCTTCACCCTATAAAAGCTGCTGTTCACAATTCTCTTCAGTTAGAAATGTCAGTTTAGAGTTAGAGTCAGAGTTAATGTTTACAATGTAGTCTTCAGTTTAGTTCAGTAATAATAAACAACAGTGTGTTCATTGAGACCCAAGTGCATTTGCCTCCGCGAAAGAGACTTAGATCCTAGATGAATATGAAACGAGCACCTGTCAGCTGCTCTTTCATTGTCTCCACGTAGGTTCAAGGATTCGTAAGAACTCTGAAGCACGCCTTGTTTATCCGAGCACCTATTCTTTTATTTGGTGGCTGCTCTGAGAGAAGTTTCTTCTCGTACATGTACTGGTTTCGTCGCGGAATGCCAAAGGTCTCCATTGTTTGGTTATCCAAGCAATGCAGTTTCACGTGTATTGATTTTTCAATATCACCACGTTGATTGTACTTTTGTAGGATAGAATACATGCATTGTCAAATAATTGACAATCATTTTTTTACCTTCCTAAGGGTGTGCATCATTTTTACGTCTTCCTATATACAGCGTTTGGCTTGTTCGCTTCTATTTTGTTTCCATTCACAGCCGCTTGAAGACACACAGTTTGGCGTCAGCATGACTGCTTTTCGCCTCGAGCGACGTGTGGAAATGCTGCAGTGGGTCGAGTCGCAAGAAACTCGCGAGTATGAGGATCGCGGCGAGACCCGTCGCGAGACCACCTACTCGTACAACCGGGATTGGCGATCCGATCTCGTGCGCAGTGACTCCTTTGAGGAGTCCCTGCGTCATCGCAATCCAGCGTAAGCCGTAGAAACACACCTGGTTGCTACTGTATGCTGTTAGTACATGTATGTCTGAAGGTAGACTGGTTTGCGGGGGGGGGGAGAGAGCTGTGCATGCATGCCTGAATACTGAGTAGTGAACACTACTCCTGTTTTCCAAGTGTATTACTCCACGTAGCAATGTGATCACGGGCCAGATGCCTGTTTGTGTGTTTCCGGTCTTTTGTATCACAACGTAAGGAGCTTGCCTTCATTCAGGTACTTTGAACTACATAACAGTCGACTCCACTTACAACAAACTTGCATACCGAATTTTGTGATAATTATAGCGAACCAATGTCCATGTCCCTGTTTGAACCCATACACAACTGACCTTTTATAACGAATAGTTTTCGTTTATAACGAACCATATGTCGTAGGGCCTCATGTAAACCAAGTGCACTCATACCGTTATTGTGTGTGTGTGTGTGTGTGTGTGTGTGTGTGTGTGTGTGTGTGTGTGTGTGTGTGTGTGTGTGTGTGTGTGTGTGTGTGTGTGTGTGTGCGTGTGTGTGTGTGTGTATTTTTGGCTTGTTGCTTACCATGTAATGCAGGATGTTTCCAATATCCTCATCAACCTTTGAGACACCCGTTGTGAACGTGGGTGAATTCTCGCTGTCCAATGGTACGTTTCTTGCCCGGGAGCTGTATTGTCCGTTTTTCCACAATTGTGCATTAGTGTGCACTAGTAGTACATGTATGTGCTGTGTTGTCATGGCGACATTCAAATGATCACCGTGATGATGAAGTCTGTCAGTCTGCTGATTGAAGTCATTCTGTTTGCTTTACACGGTCATTTTTGCATATATCGGTATTGGCACTTTGCTTGTAGGTCTCCTGAGTAAGCTTCGAACGGAGAGCACCATCCAGCCACAGTCGGTGGCCAGGCTTCGACTGGGACCCGGTCAGAAGATCTGGGATAGCTATGTTGTGCAGGCTGTCGATCCATATAACTTTCAGGTAAGAGTGTTTCTCTCCTTGTGTTTCACTCTAGTTGTAGTTCTACCCGTTTTGATCGATGTCGGCACCATCAAAACTCACAGCACCACCCGTGACCAGCTTAAGAGAAGGTTAATGAACACTCGGCCATATTGTGTTTTTGTCTAAATAAAGCCCCGTATTGCTCACTCACATGCAGTCAGTGGTTTAGTAGCAAAGTATTGTCAGTCTCCGTACACAAAAAGGGATTACTGAGCTCGTTCTAAAAACTCTTGAAACTTCCTTCTACTCGATCACTGTACTGTACCCAGTGTCCTCTACTTCTCACAGTCTAGTTAACCTGCCCTACTTGGCTGCTGCTGCTGTTGCTGCTGCTGCTGCTGTTGCTGCTGCTGCTGCTGCTGCTGCTGCTGCTGCTGCTGTTGCTGCTGCTGCTGCTGCTGTTGCTGCTGCTGCTGCTGCTGCTGCTGCTGCTGCTGTTGCTGCTGCTGCTGTTCATGATGGTTGACAGGTTGGTGATGTTCGTATTCGCTGGGTGTACATGGGATGCACGCAGGACACAGGAGGACAGGCTATGTCCGGACAACTGTGTGTGCCACAGCAGGTAAGGCACACAACACCCTACCATAACTCCACAAAGAATTGATCAACGAGAGCCTCCCGCCACGCTGGCGGTTTCTGAGGCAGCTATTGGTCTTTAGTATTTCTTTTTAGAACTTTATTATTGGACTCGGATGGAGAGCCAAGGATAAATTTATAATAAAGAAAAAAGGACCAAGAAACCACAAGTTACGCTATAATGTCCACTAATACCACCAGTTACTAAACAATCAGCTCATGCGATAACATTGCACGACACTGACCGACGGTACTGACGTTCTACAACTAACTGGCTAACAGCTCTAGCACTTCTTGGATGCGCACTCCAACAGCCTTCCAACTTGGAAGGTTCTAAGTTATAGAGTTAACATGAGCAGTTGTAGAACGTCAGTACCGTCGGTCAGTGTCGTGCAATGTTATCGCATGAGCTGATTGTTTAGTAACTGGTGGTGTTAGTGGACATTATAGCGTAACTTGTGGTTTCTTGGTCCTTTTTTCTTCACTATAAACGTTATTATTCATGTGTATGTGTGCAGGCTTTGTGGCCGGATTCCTCACTGTAAATAAAACAAAAACAAAAAACAAACATAACTCCACACCGTACTGTAAGACATGTATATAAAACGAGGAAGCAAATCTAACGTTTTAACGGATGATTTCTTCGTTATAATAAGATCCGTTGAGGCCGTACTGCTTCATATATGCTGTGTGTGGATATGGCAGAATACTGCAAGATCGTTAACATATCGTCTCGTTAACCTATGAATTTTGGACAATCGTTAAATTTGCGACTCGTTATAATAACATGTCTTACAGTATGCACTACAACGCCACTGTGGACGCTCACTGGTGTATGCACTCGGCATTGGGCATTGTGGAGACGGAAAGCAGTACTAGTACCTGATCTGGAGGCCCGTGCTGTTGATTTTAATAAGAACACGGCATGCTTGACCCAATTCGTATGGAAACGCATTGAAAAGTGTCCGACGAGAATAGAACTGGGCCCCTTCTGAAACCATTTCTCTCTGCTACATACGAGTGACAGGCAGGCATAGTGACATGGTCTAAGACCATGATTGAGAAACAAGGGGTGCAGTGGTCCCTTTATAATCCGGCACCATTTGTTCTAAAGAAATTCTGCTGGATTAGGGAGGGTGATGGATTAACAAATCTTATCTACTATTGCAATCTGCATGAAGAGGACATTTTGGCTAATGAAAATTGTGCTGGTTTATAGAGGGTGA